>NC_135507.1:30679152-31319985 GCF_052857255.1 Amblyomma americanum | reverse complement strand
ATAGACAAGTCTACTAAATGTGTATGGCCATAAATCTATAGACTGTCTATTCGATTTGTATTGCCTCTACTGTTCTCTAGGGTTGTCTATAGAGAGCATATAGACTTTATAGACGGAAGCCTATGGACAGTCTATAAAGTAAAGAAATTTTTGCAAGAGGAGGGGCCGCGGCGGCTGCGTTTTTATGGAGGAAAAACGCTAAGGCGCCCGTGTGCTGTGCGATGTCAGTGCACGTTAAAGATCCCCAGGTGGTCGAAATTATTCAGGAGCCCTCCACTACGGCACCTCACTCTTCCTTTCTTCTTTCACTCCCTCCTTTATCCCCTTCCCTTACGGCGCGGTTCAGGTGTCCAACGATATATGAGACAGATACTGCGCCATTTCCTTTCCCCCAAAACCAATTAAAAAATTAAAAAAGAGTGGAGGGGCATTAGAAGCACAGAATGCGTTGTCCCTAAATGCACGCTCACGGTAGCGTCAACTCAGAATGCGCTTTAGCTTAGCGTTACCACCTGTTGGTATACCCAGTACCCCACTGATCCCCGTGTTCCTTGACACCGGGCCAATATATACGACGACCGAATGCAAAGATGGAAGCCAATCTACCAAAGGGACTATGCACTCTAAACGCGAATGCACTTGTATGGGAGTAAGGCCCACACCCATCCATGAAAGGGTGTGCTCTACGACGACCGAATGCAGCCAATCTACCAAAGGGACTATGCACTCTAAAAAAGAATGCACTTGTATGGGAGTATGGCACACACCCTTTCATCAAAGGGTGTGCTCTAGAGGACAGCTTACTCCCTTTATTACTCCTTTCTGCTTGAAGTGCACGCACGACTCGGCGCCCTCTTGTGGTGTTTACCTCGGCGTCGGAACATGTAGTCGTCCTCCGAATTGCTGGACTCGTTGCACTTTTCCAGAACCCGTCGCCGTTGTTGGCCAGGCCTGAAACGGGCAACAGAATCTTACGAGCTGTTTCACCGCGCCAAGCTCGCCGGACGTAATAAACAAAGCGCAAACCGAAAGCTTCTGCCGGAACAGCTCTGCAAGATGAGGTGATAACCTCAACTATACGGGGTGTTTCACTTTAAGACTTTACACAATTTCTAAAAATGGGCGCTCTGAGTTAGAAGAGCGCATTTTTTTTTTCGGGGCAGCATTGTCAGCAGTGGTAGTACATTCGAATACAGCTAAGACGCGCAAACTAGTAAGTAGGCTGGTTAACTAATATTGAATAGTCAACTTATAACTATTATTGTTAGGCTCCTTATAATTATGAAAGGCATGTAGCCCATCGTAAGTAATATCCATATCACTTTTTACGGGGGTTTAACGTCCCAAAGCGACTCAGGCTACGAGGGAAGCCGTAGTGGAGGGCTCCGGTAATATCGACCACCTACGGTTCTTTAACGTGCACTGTCATCGCACAGTACCCAGACACCTAGAATTTCGACTCCATCGAAATTCGACCGCCGCCGGGATCGTGCCCGCGTCTTTCGGCACCCGGCAGCTTATCACTTTTTAGAATTTCGAAAATTCCGTTACCTTCGGCGCTGTGGCCCAACAAATTTTGGCTATTTCGACGAGTTACGTGCACTGGAGAGGTTGTTTTGCCTGCAATCTTCTCGAAAGCGCATGCATTTTGGCGCGATGTAGCCAAAATTGGTTGGGCCACAGCGCCGAAGGTAACCGCGTTTTCGCAATTGTAAAACTGATACGGCTATTTCTTACGGTTGCCTACACGCCTCTCAATTATCAATGAGCCTAGCAGTCATAGTTAAAAAATTAACTATTCAGTATTAGCAAACCAGCCTGCTAGTTAGCACGTCTTAGCTGTATTCTGATGTACCACACCGCTAACAATGCTATGCCTAAAAAAAAGCGCTCTTCTAAGTTTAAAAAGAAACGATTTTTAAATATTATGTCAAGTCTTAGGCGAAACGCACTGCATAATCAGCGCTTGCTTCGCAAACGGAAACTAGACTTCCTCCCAACTTTCCACGAACACGCGTACCCACAAGTATAATATGTACTTCAACGGTGATGCATTTCTATACACATTATCGAGGAAATCTCGTCCTTTGAATATGGCAAAAAAAAAGCGACAACAGTTGCGGTATAGGAGCATTCGAGATCCTACACATAAGTGAACCGTTCTGTCTTTAATTCTACGCGCTCTGCATGAGCAATTAAGCGCTAGGGGCTCGTTTTTACGCAACCAGCGCAGATAGCTACGCGATTTTAGAGCTTTCTCTGCGCGCGGTCATGTGCTCGAGTCATGGCTCCAGTTATGATTACAAGCATATCTGCGGCAAACGTACAAGGTGAGTCATAACCTCACGTAGTACTGGTCACTGCGCGGGACTAACAATTACGACACCGGTGCAGCCGAGGGACGAGAAATCCCATTTGCTTTTATTGCCATCCATGTCAACAACACGTGTGTTGTCATTGTGTTAAAGGATAAGCTTCTTTAATTAGCACATTGGGTCTGCAGGCTGCGCAGATTTTTTTTTCGAGTTTTCTTTTTTTTTTCTTTCCTTGTGCGCCAAAACGTAATGTTTCTGTGGGAAAAAATAGTTGGAAACGAACACAGCCGGTCAGAAGGACGAATTAGCCATCTCACTTGTACACGCAATGCTCCATCCTGAGCTGAGGTCGTCCGCCAGTTATCAGGAGCTTCATGTGCACCACGGCGCCTTTGAAGCCCGGCTCGTCGGCGTTGGGACTCTTGCGCGGGGTCGCCTTGCGTCGGCGGCCGCGAACTGCATCATGCCGCGAGGTCGTCGATGACTGCTGCGGCGAGTCGATGGCGGACAAGGCGACGGCTGGACCCCCCGGCAACGTCCGGGTCCTCTCGGTGCTGGCGGGCCACCGCGCCGGCGAAGTCTCGGGAGGGGTCTTCTCCAAAGTCGCCTCTGCATGCTCCGACTCCGCGGCATCCTCACATGCGAAGACAGAGGCGCGAGCCGGGCTGCCCGCCACATCGGCGAGCGACAACTCTTTAAGGGCCTTCAACAGCGGCGGCACCTCCTCCGATGATGCAGACACGGGACAAGCTGGGCTTGTTGGACCGAAGCTAAGCAGTCCATCATGGACAGCGCTTGTGGCGGCCGAATCGTAGTCGACGTGTCCACCCGCTTGGCGTGCCCCTATTTGTCCAGCCAATTTGCTAATAGCCACGGGCCTCTCCGCCTCTTGAGAAGCGTCGCAAGACAACGCGCTTTCCACGTCCTTGCAGCGAGGCATGGAAAGATCTAGACACTCCGAGGCGTGCGCGGGTGGTGGAATGCCCCATGTCGACGAGACCAATGCGTCGCTAGAGGGGTCCTTCAGCGCAGGGTTAACGATACCGGGAATTGGGTCGAAACGTTGGTTGTACGGCGGGCCGGCATAAAGTTGTGGATAGGGTTGAATAGGGCCGTAACAGAATGGACATATCGCCACACCGCTGTAGGTGCAAAAATGTCGCGCGTGTCCCGCTCCTGCCGACTTGCCCAGCGCCGAGCACCAAGCGCTGCAACAGCAGTCGTACCTCTGAGAAGCCATGGCTCACGACCGACGGCCTGGTTGGTACCCTTCGACTGTTCAGGCCAGAAGACGTCGAAGGGAGCTGATGACGTGGAGTGCTTGGTCTTTACTGAGCGCGGCAAAGATGGGCTTAAGCGACGGTCAACGGAGGCGTCGGCGAATCTGCGCATTCAAAGCAGCGACACATCGAAATCAACATCTGCCTCGCCGTACGGGGCGTCATTGGAACCAAAGCAACAACAGCGAACAGTCATTCGTCCTCGCGTGTAAGGGTGTGCTTTTCACAAGTTTTTTTCACAAGTGCTTTTCACAAGTCTCTGTGCCAAAACGGCATACGTGGACTGCACATCCCTTCTGGGAGGGCTGACGTCCCACATTACCGGGTAGAAATTGAAATACATGGCCTCAACTCTCAGCCTTTTCCAGGCTGCTGTTCGAAACAGTGCCAGACATGATCGACACCCCTAAAACACCAACTTTCCCCACGTTTCTTAGTGAAAAAAAAAGGCTTCGCTCCCTCCCTCATGAAGCCGTTCTGGCGTCCGCCCAGGATAAGGTTTACCGTGCGTTTCCTGCCTTTACACTGTCGCGTGAACTTTGTGCCTGCTCGCTCATCCCCCTTTTCGTCTAGGCTTTCTCGTGACCGTCAGCGCTTAAACGCCCTTCATGTATTCCATATCTGCTCGCGAGGATTAAAAATAATTAACATTATTTTGGTACCGGCTCTCGCGCTTTATCGGAGCGAGCCGACGATCACAAAGAAGCCCAGCGCACTTAAGGCGCGGCCTTCGCAGTACAGCCCTGAGTAGCACAAAAAAAAAAAAAAAATGAGCGGGACCGAAAGCAGTTCCGAATCGCGCATGCGCATCGCGATCTTGCCCGCATCGACATCGTGCAAAAAACGCGCATGACAGTCTTGACCGCAAGCAATGAAAACAAAAAAAAAAGATTGGTGTGTTCTTAGCCACGTTTCTAAAGAAAATGGGGTAGCATTTGGAAGCTGTCCCCCTCCTCCCCCAAATATTCCAAAGCCCCCCCCCCCCCCCCCAAATTACGGAAGAAGGAAAATGAATGGACAACTTGCAGAGTATCGAGAGCCCTCTACAATATAGCGCACAGTTTCCAACCGAAAACCCTCGCTCACAGACGGCATTTTCGTACTAAAATAAAGGGGCTAGGTGCTTCTTTATCTGCACAAAAGGGAAGATGCTGAAAGCTAGGACACAGCAGAGTAGCCGATAAAGCCTTCCAATGAATCCAAAATTCCCACCTACTCCAGGGGGCCATGCCCTCGGCAGCATTGATTCACAGTAAACACTCGCTCTCCCCCTCTTCTGTGTTCAGAGCAGGGGTGCGAACACGAGCAGCAGGTTCAGACAGGCACAGTGGTGTAAGAAAATGCACCATTGTATCCTTTCCACGACTACACGCTTGATCTGGAACGCTGACGGTAACCGGCCGGGCCTAAGGTTTACGCAGATGAAGGGGCATTATTACCCTCTCTCCTTTTATAAAAAGAATGCAATGCAGGGCGACTGGTTCGCCTTCCCTCGCGCTAACCACTTCTGTTGTCAGAGCAAGAAGTCAAAACGCGAACGAGGGTATCTGGTTTCAAAAATTTCCTCAAAAGTCGGCTTTCCTACAATACTCCAGGCTTAGCGCCTGCGCGGGGACGTGACTGGAAAAAGAATCCACCGAGGTAAATAAAGATTTTCAAATTTGGCGGTGTTAATCACGTCACGACCAATCAGAGATTTTCGTTACGGAGATACCGGGTGGCTTTTGCACGACGACAAAGTATATGCTAGCGCATAAAAAGAAAAAAAAACCGCTTACCGGATCGTCGGTGGTTCCTGCAACGCCGCTGACGCGCTTCTGCTATGCGGACGCAGTGCTCACAGCGAGCGTCCGCGATGACAGCCAATCGTCAGAGCTGCAAGACGCGGAACGCCGTCATGACTCAGCGCGACGCTTTCGTTCTACGCTTCGTAATGTCGCGATCATGCTGGCTGGCAATTTTACACGTTCGGATACCACCGCAGCATAGTGTCGCAACTCGAAGGTGAGCTCGAACAATCGGCAGACACATTTGCTCGACGTGCCCCATGACGGCGCGTCTTAACGCGAGACAGCGAACCGCGTTGGCGGCGCACCTCAGCGCGATCGACTGCCGTTTGTCATCTACGGCAATCGCACACGCTTCTCTCGAAGCATTCGCGTAACTTGAAACACGCCGATCGTCAACGTTTAAGGAGGCCAAGTCGCAGCGCTGCACATTGAAAACCTCACCTGGACGCTCGCACCAACGGCTCACTTGTCGCCATGTTTTTCGCCAGACTGAAAACCAGCAGAAACCGACAACATGGAAACAGAAACACAAATCGCAAGAGATCGTGCTTGCACAAATTCGATTATGGCGCTCTACCCCGATTCTAACACCTCAGTTCACCCTTGCGTTGCTTTCAAGCTGGTTTCGAGATCTGATCGCCGCGATCCATAGTCAGCAACATCGCGGCTTCCGCAGTACGAGGGATCATGTGCGGAGTAGAATGCCGACTTTCACCGGCAAGCACATCGAAGGAACGCGACAACAAACCTCGTGTGACGAACGCTTGAGCCGAGATCGCCTGGGACGCGTTGGGATGCGGGATCTGTCCGCTCGATCGCGCTGTCTCCAGCTGATGAACACGCTTCGCGCTTTCCCGCCGTTATTGCTGCAACAATCCGGCAGTCATGGCTGCTGCAGCGCGGTCCGCGCACTACGGAGGAAGTGAAATGTCGTCACGTGACACCTTTTTTTGAAGCCGGAAGTAAGCTCGACGCCATGCTGTCCAGGCGCGTTCTTGTTAGCTCTTGTTTACTTTTTTCCACCGGCCGCGGAGACTCAGTGGTTAAGGCGGTCGTCTGCTGAGCCAGAGCACCCGGGCTCGAACCCGGCCGCGGTGGCCGCGTTTCGATGGAGGCGGAACGCAAAAGGAGCCCGTGTTCTGTGCGATGTAAGTGGACGTTAAAGATCGCCACCTGGCCGTAATTATTCCGGAGCCCTCCACTACGGCACCTCTTCTTTCACTGCCTCCTTTAACCCTCCCTCACGGCGCGGATCGGGTGACCACCGAGATAAGTGAGACAGTTACTGCGTCATTCCCTTTCGTCGAAAAAGAATTTTCAATGCCATAAGACTCTCCAGTGCGAGTAGCGCTTGGTTTCTGGCCGTTGTTCACGTACGGAACGGATGGAAAACTTCATTTGGTCCTGCAACTTGTGATAATTAACCACTAAGCGGGCCACTCCCATGTCGGGACCGGAAGGCCAAGCCTCACGGCCACGTCGTGAGCCTTCATGTACGGGAGACCTCGGAAATATTCGTGCGAGGCATTCGGCTGCTTCCAGTTATTGCTCTTTGCAGCGTCGTCTCCATACCCGCTCTCTTGTTCGAACGAAACAGTCCGGCCTTTCATGCCCAGCTGAAAAAGTACATTGGTTCCAATATTGAAAATTTTCAAATCTGGACCAGTTAGGTTTTCACACCAATCGGACTCGCTTCCAATTGGTTTCAGTGGCGTCTAAAATCAATTGGTTCCAACTGGGACGAAGTAGATTTTCTTCCAGGACCATTGGGGAGCATTCTGCCTTGTGCCAACATTTTACAGGGGAATTGAAATTATGAGAATTGCACACTGTTAGGGAAGTGAAGCCAAACACATCATCACAACAGCATCACACACAAGGAACATAAGCTCAAAGCATATCCACAGAACACTATATTTGCTCCCACTTATATACTCCATTAATAAGTCCCTCTTGCTTCACCTAGTGATGTTTGTCCGTTGAGCAAAGTTTTCATTTACTCATGCTCGCGGTGGTGGTGGAAATCATGGAAACAATTCAGCAGGCAAAGCCGCTAATATCTTTTTTACAAAAACCTCTTTAGTTCATTGTTGTATGTCAATAATGAGCAATATGTAGCTGTGAATTTGAACTCAATTGGAGCATCCTATTGAACCTTCCAAATGGCTCACTGTTTTTTGGTTTGCAATGCTCAAGGTATTCGATGTGGAGTTGGAGCTTCCAATTGCTTAAAAGAACACAACTGTGAATTTTATAATTGGAAAGTCTAACTGGCAGCCAATTTTTTCTAGGGCACCAACCACCTGAAACCTCTGTAACCGATTGGAATGTCCAATTGGAATCTCAAGAACCAATTGGATTTATCCAGTTGCACAAGCTGCTGCCAATTGGAACCCAGTGACTCCAACTGGTTCCAGTTAACATCAGTTGGCAAAACCAGCAGGACAAGCTGCTGCCAATTAGAACCCAGTAACTCTGATTGGTTCCAATTAATACCATTTGGCAAGACGAGTTGGATAAGCTGCTGCCAATTGGAACCCAGTGGCTTCAATTACTTAATACCAGTTGGAATTCCAATCGGAAGCAATGGACTTTTTCAGCTGGGTGATCATCATCAAGTAGCATTCGGCGAAGGCGCTTATCGCAACTGCGGTAAGCACAGGAAGGAACCTTAGTTTTCACTTATCTTGGTGGCCCACCGTGGTGCACAGTGTGTTTTGTCACTTTTTCCTGCGTCGTTTTGCGACGGCGGAGGTATGTCTCCCTGGGTTCATTGCAGTTTGCACTTGGTGAAATATACTGGTATACTTGCATCCGGTTCATCGTAGTCTCGTGTTAATCGCAGGGTCAGAAAGTTAATTTCACAAGATGGTGTGAAGGGAACAAAATTTTAGTTCTGCGAAATTGTGTATAAATAAACAGCTGCTGCCAAAATATAGCAGAAGAAAAGAAAACCAAATCTAGCATACTCTTTGAAGAGCATGACTGTTTGTGTTCTCTTTTTTTATCTGATATAAACAGCTACACATGGTGCCACTGAAATAGAACTTGTTACTCTGTGCCGTGTATCATCTTTCATCCTTTTTTTTTATGCTGTGTGTCTTAGATTGCGCTGTGTATATCATGATGCTTCCAAACCAACTATCCGACCTTAATGCAGCGCAAAGTACTGCCTTTAAATGTAAGCTTATTGAAAAGCTTTAGTACATGGCTACCCTGGAAGCTTTTCGTGTTCAGCTTGCTGGAACGGGGCTTATATTTAAATGGCCCTCTGCAACACTTTGTATTTGAGAACATAATGATTTTTCAGTGGGCAGCTGTCAAATGTGCTCATGAGGTTGTAAAAAAAATCTTTCTGCTAGAATGAATTTAGAGCTTCATGCATGAGATCCCTGAGCAAGGTTTGTGATGTTGGGTTGTTTGCATGCTATGCTCACATAAAAGTGGCCCACATACTGGCTGCACTTTAATAATCACACTTTCTGGTGGATAGCACAACACTCTCTGTTTTATGCTGAATGAGTGTGCACATGTCTACTTTCCGCTGCGCCATGAACAATGCTGTCATGCATGGTCACACCCCAGCTTAGCGTTCAACCTGCCTTTTAATGCTGCTCTTGTTGTTGAATGTTGCAACCTGCCCCCATTGCGCATGTTTGGGCAGCTGGCTGTGTCAACAGTGCCTTCTGCTGCAGCAGTGAGAACAAGAAAAATTCTGCAGTATTTTGTTCTTGGTCTTGAATCCTGTATTTATCTTCATAGCGTGTTTTCGTGTGGCAGGCCATGCCAGTAATATCTCATACAGCAGTGAGGATGGGCAAATATACCAAAAAGTTTGAGTTCTTGACTCTGAATGCAAAATGTAGTATCATAATGTGTTCGTAACGGTAGCTGTGCCAACAATGAATTTTGATTCAGAACTCCAAGAGCCACTCATAGAGGTGACAGAAACGGAGAGGGCTGAGAGTGCCTATAGTAGCATGGTAGGGGAGGATTTATGGGAGCGGAGGTGTCGCCTCCCTCCCAAAGGCCGAAATTTTACATAGGAAAACCATGCTCAACTCCCTTTCCTGAACGAAAAAAAGTCCAAGAAATACATGTTTTAAATGGGACTGCCCCCTTTAAAAAGGATCCATAAATCCACCCTTTGTAGCACTGCAATTAACATAGCATGTTTCACCTTCACGGATCTAGTTTGGTGCATAATATATTTGGCCGTAGCTAGAAGTTTAGGAGTACCCAGTGGCTTCAGTGTAAGTTTCAAAGTATTGTGCAATATTTCAATGCTGTGTTTCATGTTTAATGTGCAGAGCTGCAGCGGTGCACACCAATTTTCTCTACTTGGTGAACTGCATAGTAGCACACTTTACTTCTGATCAACAATACAGGCAATGAAAGTCAATTTATTGTATGTAATGAATGCGTATAATTATTCTCCTTCAACATAACCACAGCCATCATTGTTACCTCTAGTCAATATGTTCAACACTTTCTATACATTTGCGCTGCATTACTATTTCTCTTTTTTGTAAAGCAATCATGTCTTTTGATCTTAGCGTTATATCCATTTTTTTCATTGCATTATACTCGCGATGATCTGTCACACTGTGAACGTGCTTCATATAGTGTGTGTATGTCTTCCGCTGCTGTTGCTTGTACAGGAGTCGAGGGTTTCTCAAGCTGCTTGCATGCAGCTTTTACCTCGGCTTCCTCCATCCTTGAGAATGGGAATGAATGAATGAATGAATGAATGAATGAATGAATGAATGAATGAATGAATGAATGAATGAATGAAATTCAATGCACATGTCGATCCTCATTTCACTAAGCACATTTTACCACAAATAACAACTATCACAGGACATAGGCACAATAAACATGTGTCAAAAATTTACCACAAATAACAACTATCATAGGACATGGGCACAATAAACATGTGTCAAAAAAGGCCTCCAAATTCACTTAGCACTTCTCCTTTTTTCACACTTCTAGACCATGACCTCAGCCCGAAAAGAAATTGGGAAACCTGCTACAGAAAATTGGTCTAAAAATAGCGCGCGACCAAAATTACAAATTTGACCTGGATATGAAGGGGGGGGGGGGGATATACAATCATATTAATGAACGCGATACATTTTAGCGAGAAGTGCAACAACTGAATTGGCTATTGGGGAAAGGAAATGGCGTAGTATCTGTCTCGCACCTCGGCCGACACCCGGACCGCGCCGGAAGGGAAGGGATAAAGGAGGCAGTGAAAGAAAGAAAGAAAGAAAGAAAGAGGTGCTGTAGTGGAGGGCTCCGGAATAATTTAGACCACCTTGGGTTCTTTTTAACGTGTACTAACATCGCACAGCACACCGGCGCCTTTGCGCCTCTACTCCATCGAAACACAGCCGCCGCGGTCGGATTCGAACCCGGGTGCTCCGGATCAGTAGCCGAGCGCCCTAACCACTCAGCCACCGCGGCGGGGAAATAAAAACTTGAGCCCGGCCCGCCACAGATGCACATAGCTCCCTAGACGCTTCAGACGTTATACGCTTCAAACGGGCATGCAGCAAAGTTCCTGAATACTAAGCACAAAGCTAGCGCAATAGTCCTTTACAATAGCACTCTCCGCCCATGTTACGGACCCCGCCGCTAACACAAGAGCAAATTCCGAAAAACAAAATTGGCAGTTGTACTACAATCAACACCAGTTGCAATCGCTGGAGCGTTGCAGGAACACGTACAAGTAGCAACGAGGTGTCACTGCCGATGGAAACGGGTAGCGCGAATGGCACACGCACGCTGCACGCACAAGGCACGAAACGTTCGCACTACACGCCGAAGAACACTCTGTAGCGCACGCCGCATTGAATCACTGGTGAACAATCAGCGCGAATACCCCTCGGCGAGCAGCGGCGGTCTCCCGACGGCTCCGAGCAGCGTCGCAGTAGACGGAATGCCCGTGCGATCATATGTTCGTCGAGCGGGTTGTAATCCGCGCACGAAACAACGAGAGTTTTGCACTCAATTCCACCTTGAGACGTGAGTGAGCGGCGTCAACGTCAGCCTGTGAGCACGACCAGAAACAGAAACTCGAGCAACTGAGGCAAGTACGCCTACGCCGCAGCGCAAGTGGTATGCCACGACCCTCTTGCTAGCGCCCGGTTTGTAAATAGCAACTATGACGCCGTTGCTAAGTTCCGCTCGGACAAGATGGCCTCCCGAGCGAGAAGAGCCACGTGATGTCTTCCACGCTTTTCTCTGTGTTTCATATAGTTGTATGGGAACGGCCTCTGCAGAGAGGCACCCAAGGAGGATAGGGGGCACCAAGCTGCGCACGCTCCAAGCTGGGTCCTTCAGTGAACACTACAAGTGAAACATCGCCCTTAATGCCCTTAAACATATCTCCCTTGATGCCAAATTCTACCCCTAACAGATGTAAGCGTCATCTATGAAGTCATATGCCAACTATATATAGCTTTTTTGACGTTTGTTTTTGAATAAGCAGCTATAGTGCAGCTCATAGGCGGCGCGACCTTAAGTGAAGTTTGACATTTTTGTTTAGTTAATGTGTTTTTCTTTGACTCATCTGGTTGATGGTGATTTCTTGACTGAAATGATCGAACGGCTCTGCTCCTTGCGCGCGCTATTACGAGGTCTCCGATTTCGGCGGCCGTGTCGCTGGCACTGCGTGCCTATTTGATTGGTTCGGCTTTCGCTTTTAAAGCCGAAGAGCCTATTTAGGTACTTTATTTACGCCATTCGCAGGGCGACGCCTTTGCTAAGGCGAACGTATGAGGTACATTTGGTCAGTGTAGTGGTACACGGGTGAAATGCACACGGCTACTTAGCTGAAAAAAGAACAAAAAAAAAAACTAATGGTCATTTCATTTATGCATTCTGTGGATATGCGTGTATGTTTAAATGGCACAATATGGTGCACGGGGTTAAACGTCCCCAAACTGCGCATGGGTTAGTGGGACGCCGTAATGTACGGCTCGGGATTAATTTCGGTCCCCTGGCCTTCGACGTGCTGCGCCATAGCAGATCAGGTTGGCGTTTTACAGTGGTAGCTGTTTGTATTACCCTCGAAAGATGTTCGTTGTAGGTGATCCATTTGTTATTGTGTGGGCTGCAGAGTCTGCCGAGGGTTCAAACCTGGCCGCGGAGGCCTTGTCAAGGGGAAGGGAGCGCGAGCAACATCCCTCCCGGATAATTGGGGAAACTGACAAAGGACAGGGTTGATTAGAGAGACATGGGAGTGGCCTTTGCCCTGCAGTGGGCGTAGTCAGGCTGATGATGATGATGGCTAATGTCTGGAAAGCCTTTTCGGCAAAGGTCTTTAGGTCAAAGGCCATAGGGTAAAGACCTTTCGGAAAGAGCACACAACATGCGCGTGCATATAAAGCGCCGTTTTAACCAAGCTGGCCTTTTTTAACTTCCGGCTTTCACTTCTGGTTTAGAGCAGCCGCAATGGTTCAGTGGTTATGGCACTCGGCTGCTGACCCGAAAGAAGCGGGTTCGATCCCGGCCGCGGCGGTCCCATTTTCGATGGAGGCGAACTGCTAGAGGCCCGCGTACTGTGCGATGTCAGCGCACGTTAAAGAACCCCAGGTGGTAGGTATTATCCGGAGCCCTCCACTGCGGCGTCCCCCATAACCGGAATCGCTTTGGAACGTTCAAATAATAATAATAATAATTGGTTTTTGGTGGAAAGGAAATGGCGCAGTATCTGTCTCATATATCGTTGGACACCTGAACCGCGCCGTAAGGGAAGGGATAAAGGAGGGAGTGAAAGAAGAGTGGAACAAATAGGTGCCGTAGTGGAGGGCTCCGGAATACTTTCGACCACCTGGGGATCTTTAACGTGCACTGACATCGCACAGCACACGGGCGCCTTAGCGTTTTTCCTCCATAAAAACGCAGCCGCCGCGGTCGGGTTCGAACCCGGGAACTCCGGATCAGTAGTCGAGCGCCCTAACCACTGAGCCACCGCGGCGGGGCAACGTTCAAACCCACAAAACCATAAACTTCCGATTTAGCTGACGTCACTCTCCGCCCAGTGACGTGACTTCAGGTTTCACTTCTTGTTTGGTTGACGTCACTTCCGGTCTCCGGGACTTGTGACGTCACACTGCATTTTCGCCCCCGCTTTTGCTGTCTGCGACGGCAACGCCGGCTTTTGTTGCTGATGAGCCATATAAGGGTTTCGGCTTGATACTACGCTATGGCATCGAGCCTTACCTCAGCGCTTAAAGTGCTCGCCGCGCAGAGAAGCAAGCAGTCCGAGAATGCAAGTGCGAGCTCAAGCTCTTTCCTCCGTATTTCTAGCTTCGCCTGGTTTGCTGCCAAAGCGTGTGTCTCCGTGGAAGCAGCATAAGTGGCGGTAATACCGCTTTTTAATTTTATTAATGAGTCCGTGTCCCCACATTCGACGTGTGTCGCTAAGTGCTCGTGATAATAATAATAATAATAATAATAATAATAATAATAATAATAATAATAATAATAATAATAATAATAATAATAGTGCTGGTGCGTCCAGGCGGCTTTTCAGGGTAACGTAGTCATGGTGTTTGGAGGATCCAAATGGAGCGGGGCGGTTGTTTGATCGCCCCCTTCAAGACATCTCAAATGGCTTGGTTTATGTGGGTATAACGTCCCAAAGCGACTAGGGAAGCCGCAGTGGAGGGCTCCGAATGATTTCGATCACTTGAGGTTTTTTTTAACGTGCACCGACATCGCACAGCACACAGGCCCCCAAAATTTCGCCTCCATCGAAATTCGACCGCCGCGGCCGAGACCGAACCCGCGTCTTTCGTGCCAGCGGCCGAGCGCCATAACCACTGGGCCACCGGGGCGGCCATCTCAAATTGATAACTCATTGTACTATTGGGGACAAAACTCTCCAGGACGCATACCCCAGAATAAAATCCAGTAGCTCGGTTATTAGGCAGTTGATTAAAGTCAAACTCGCTGAAGGGATGGTGAGAATCACGTGCTCGATAAGGTGCAGAGAAAGTTGACGTTCGTTGGCAAGTATGACACCTATGAACCTAGATCGCTTTTTCGGTGTCCTGGAGACTTTTGTCCCCGATTGTACATGCGTACCGCACTCCACATTCATAGCGCACGATAAGAATGAAATTAGATACTGCGCACAGAGAAAATAAATACGGCGTGAAGACATATACCAAGAAGTAACGACGGCGAATTGTGTGTCCTTTTGGATATGAATGTAATTCGTAAGAAGACAGAACATCTTTTATTCGAATTTTTGCACATGCCGCACCTTGCGCCCAATCTTGTTTAGGTACGCCACCCTGCAACCTTGATCTCGAAGCAGCGAACCGTTGTGCTTGCGTCACAAGGACATGAACAAATCCCAAATGACACAACGGACACTTCAAGCTTCCACTCTGATTGTTTAGAATTTTATTACGCTGAGAACACTTCGCGAATCCTCACTCCTGTGAGTCCTTATATGACGCATACAGCGCACTTCTTTGCTCACTGCCTGTCGCATCTAGATAGCAGTGTCTGAGCTCCATTCTGCACCATTGGAGTTAGGGATACTGTTGTTTTCCTCCTGTACCTGAAAAAAAAACAATAACAAGGAGAATAGCTTAGAAACGCATAACACGTAATGCTTCCTCAAGAAGTCACGTTCAGGGACGTACTTTTTCATTATATGAAATGTTCCTGCGCAGTGAATATTGGTTAAAAATAAACAAATAATTGAATGAATGAATGAAAGAATGAATGAAGCTTCCCACACCATGTATGAGGTCCCAAGACAAAATATGATTTGGGCATTTCGACGCGCCCCTCGCTTTATTATAGGACGGAGGGATAGCGCTTGAAGCATAATAGAACAGTTATCCTTCCTCGCGAGACTTTTTTAACTATAACTTCAGCAAACTGCTTCCTTCTCAAGCAACGCCATGGCTTACCGATTCCCACTGCAGTATTAGGGCAAAAGTTACAAGTATTCGTAGAGAATCGAGATCAATAGACTTTTGCAACCACTTCAACATGTATTAAATGTATCTAGCTACGAAAAAGTGTTTGGTCGTTACCACTGAAGGAGTTTTAGAGGTCACAGAAAACTGATAAGCCCTGTGGTCGTGTGTACTCTAAGCTCATCTAACATTCCACTCCCGGGATAATTCCTTGTGGGACAGCAGTACGTAAAAATATACAAATGAAAAATGATATCCCACAGTTTCCTTTCTGGCATGAATCAAGTTGGCAAGGAACACGAAGAAAATCGCGGCTCCTCCCCACCTTGCGACGTTCACGTCGTTCATCAGGGAGATTTCGACTCGCTGAACAACGAATTCCCCCGTCTCGCCATTTCCTGCGGCAAGGAAGTTGAGCGTGCCCTCCAGAATGCCGCCCACTCTGGCCTCGGTC
Source organism: Amblyomma americanum (assembly GCF_052857255.1). Lineage (NCBI taxonomy): Eukaryota > Metazoa > Arthropoda > Arachnida > Ixodida > Ixodidae > Amblyomma > Amblyomma americanum. Next base: position 31,304,199 of record NC_135507.1, on the reverse strand, counting down.
GTGGAAAGGTACGTTCTCCGCGAACCCGAGTTGAAGTACTCCTTCCTGCGTGCCACGGACTCAATGGTACATCGTGCTTGTTTCCAGTGGTAAGAAGCTCGCTTAGAATTCAGCACTGCCTCGAAGAAGGGAAAGCGGAAGAGGGGGGGGGGGGAACTCCTACTGTGGGCATTCATTCATTCATTGATCATTTATTGCATATCTTGCGAAATACAAACAATTGATCATTGAAATAAAAACAAACGTTAATTCACGGACTACTTTCTGTGCCACTATGGCAGTGGCTAGGCAGGAAAGGGAAGGACCTTTGGGCCCGTTACGTGGAGAGTGGGTTGTTCGTTTTACAGCGACAGCTGTTATAGGCGCCCCTTCCTGGCTTTCTCGTCGCCGTCGGCGTAACCGGTGTGTGCGCCGGTCAACCTCGGTCGCATAAACCTACTGACGGCCCTATTTGGAACAGCGCCTGCCAGTGCAGGGGTGCACCACGTGACCCCTACACCAGAGGTCACGTGACTAAACGCCCAAACAGTTATCGCTGAATCTCACGTTACGCAGGCGTAAACGTCCTGTGAGTTTTTTCGATCTAGGGATGCGGAGGGGTGAAGGGGAGAGAAGGAGCTTTTTCGCTAGTGCTGAGGGGGACAAAGGACGCGGGGACAAACGACCGACTGGTTCGCTCTTTTGCCTAGTCTCTACTGCATTGCCTTAAAAAGTTGTCGGCGGGCATAGAAGATGTTCGCCCTTTTATAGGCCCGTACAATGTGTGCCTACACATTCCATTCTTAAAAATGCTGGTTTTCCAATGCGGTCATTGCTTCCCGACATCTGCACCCTGCACGACTGACTGGGTGGAGCAGTGAGAAGGAGCTTGTGCCGTAACAGATGTGATTGCTGTCATCAACTGAGACTAAAATGATTGCTATAGATGATTGCGTTTTACGGCGACTACGTGGGAATTTAGACAATGCGGAGAATGAAACAAATGATCTAAAGGAGTATAGAAATGTTACTTTTGGCTGTGTGTTTTCTTCATTCTAATGAGGCGTAAGGCATTATTATACACGGATTACCACGTGGTATTCTCTTCCAACAGATAAGTAATTTATAATCTTACAATCTTTTTTTTATTCGAAAAGTGTGCCATGAGGCATAAGTTGAAAAAAAGGAAGGGGGGAAGGAATGCACGGGATTGAAAGTTAAAAGAAGGAGCGAAGAACCGTTGCGCTGAGGTAGTCGCAGAGGTTGCTAATGAAACGGTTGCTCATAGTCCACCTCACGTAGTCACTTTCGCGGTTCCACCGCAGGCCCACCTCCCTGAGGAGCCGTTTTCTTATAACAGCTGTCGCTGGGCACGTCCACAACAAGTGCTGCACATCACAAGCGTCCGGTGCAGCGCTACAGTGAGGGCACCTGTCAGGTGCTGGCAGATCTTTGGCACGCCACCGATGACGGACAGATGGTGTCAGAGCCGCCCCTTCCCGAATAATTTATAATCGAATTTCTTTCTCGTAATGCTTCGGTTTGGTTTCAACAGCCGAACGACGATTGTGATGTCAAAGAGAGGTTATAGGTCACGCGAGGCATGAAAAACTGCAATATAATCGGTGCTTCTACATCCTTTGTCATTTCGCTCTTGAGGGAGGCTGGCTTCAGCACTGTATTGAATTAAAACGATGAAGCAGCGATTATATCGCAGTGTTTCCTATCCTCACGTGACATATAACCACACTTTGGCGTCACAGCCATCGTTCGGCTTTTGAAACAGAAACCGAAACGGCATGACATAAAAATTTGATTATAAATTATTTAGTGGTTAACAATTACCACATGGTGATTCATACTAATGAGTGTCTTCCGCATCACTGTAGAGAAAACATTCCACCAAAATTTGGTGTCTATACTCCTTTAAGCAGTTGTCCTTGTTCCCAGGTACGGGGGACGACACAGTGTTGTCAAACAACAATGTGCTTATTTTAGCCATAATGATGTCCTCAAAGAAAATGATGGATCCTCCCTTTCATCGCGAACACTGACGACAGCCCCATAAAATGATTATTTTCAGTGAAAGTCAATTCTCTGAATTTTTCTGGACATGTGAACGTATGCGCGGCACCAAAAGCCGCATTATTTGCTGAGAAAATGGAACGTTAAAGTTTTCCCGCCTCTTGGTTCAAACTCGCGACGACCACACACACCGCGGTTCTGAGTAAATGGCGATCACAACCTCAGGGATCCCAGAAACAGTTTGGTGTCGACTCACGCACTTTAGTTGCGAAATCTGCCGATGATGACGACACTCGTCTGGTCTTTTAGACCTTGAAATATCAGCTCCGAACGTAAATGGCGATTTAACACAGCCTCAGGGATCCTAGAAACAGTTTGGTGTCGACTCACGCACTTTAGTTGCGAAATCTGCCGATGATGATGACACTCGTCTGGTCTTTTAGACCTTTAAATATCAGCTCCGAATGTAAATGGCGATTTAACACAGCCTCAGGGATCCCAGAAACAGTTTGTTGTCGACTCACGCACTTTAGTTGCGAAATCTGCCGATGATGACGACACTCGTCTGGTCTTTTAGACCTTGAAATATCAGCTCCGAACGTAAATGGCGATTTAACACAGCCTCAGGGATCCCAGAAACAGTTTGTTGTCGACTCACGCACTTTAGTTGCGAAATCTGCCGATGATGACGACACTCGTCTGGTCTTTTAGACCTTGAAATATCAGCTCCGAACGTAAATGGCGATTTAACACAGCCTCAGGGATCCCAGAAACAGTTTGTTGTCGACTCACGCACTTTAGTTGCGAAATCTGCCGATGATGACGACACTCGTCTGGTCTTTTAGACCTTGAAATATCAGCTCCGAACGTAAATGGCGATTTAACACAGCCTCAGGGATCCTAGAAACAGTTTGGTGTCGACTCACGCACTTTAGTTGCGAAATCTGCCGATGATGACGACACTCGTCTGGTCTTTTAGACCTTGAAATATCAGCTCCGAACGTAAATGGCGATTTAACACAGCCTCAGGGATCCCAGAAACAGTTTGTTGTCGACTCACGCACTTTAGTTGCGAAATCTGCCGATGATGACGACACTCGTCTGGTCTTTTAGACCTTGAAATATCAGCTCCCTGTTCGGTGCGAGTTGCCTCTTGGTCGTTAGAATGCCGCAGTTCATCGGTACAGGCAAACTTGAACAAATTGTCCCCAGTGTCCTTGTGGCTGTTCAGCCATTGGATGAACTCTGTGGCACACAGTGCCCCTATCTTACTTAGTACTCAGAGCCAAGTCTGCTTCGCCCAGTTGCCCCTTGAGCTGCAGGGTCAGCTTTCCAGCAACCGGTGACTCCAGTGACCCCACATGCACAACGACGTGGTAGTGGTACACTGTAATAAAAATTCGCGCAGCATTACGACCTTATCCCGCGTAAGTCGTAATATGTGACTTGGCCGGTGTCACATATCACAGCGTTGCGCGACAATACTGTACCTGAACTAACAAACGCGAGTGCACCGAACATGGTAGAGTGTACCGTACACAGAGCGCATGCTTGAAGTTCACAGGGGCGACTAAACGGTCTGCACGCAACAGCTAGACTTCGCTTCCTTTACCTGGTCACATGACGAAGGCCATCTACCTTCCACACACTTGAATGGTCTTCGTAACGTGACCATGCAAAGGAAGCGAGGTCTGTTGCGTGCCGACCACTTAGTCACCCCTGAAATAAAAATAGAGTCGGTTCCGAATTGTTGGAATTTTCTTTGTAACGCATGGTTCGTGCCAGAAGCTTATTTCTTGTATGGTCGCTGCTGCTCTATACTTCCGAGGTTAATCAAGGTCCTGTCAGCTTCGGCCAACCCGACCAGGTCACTGTCTCGCGCAGACTAGCTGCTACTCCTTTCTGGGCCAATGTCTTAACCATTGAGCACCGGACACATTTCTTCCCCCCCCCCCCCCCCCCCCGATTTCTAAGGTTTGTGCTCAAAACCTGACGGCAGAAAGCGTCGGGGATCAGGACTTGAATGCTTTCTGCGTTAACTTAGCCCTGTCTTGTAGCGAGGAGCATATCATTATTTATTTCGTTCGTAATGTTATCTCCGACTACACTGGGGCGGGGGGGGGGGGGTTGACACAATTATATTACTAAACAATACATTTTACGAAGAAGTTCCAAATAATTAATAATAGCCTTGATTGATTAAAACATAAGAGACAAGAGAAAAGGGAAGCATATCAATGCATATATCCATCACAGCGTATGAGATGTCGGAGTTCTCTGATGCCAATTTCAGCAGCGATGACCGATCACAAACTGCTCCACTCAGTGACAGCACGAGAATTGAATTAGTTGAGATCCGGACTTCGCGATTATAGCTATAGCGATTGCAGCGAAGGTTTTGCTTATTCACCTGAGCGTTCATCGTTATTTCCGCTGTTTTTTTTATTTCCAGAGACTGGAGCTTTTCTCCTTTCCTCTAAGGTGCACCTGTGCGCTGTGCCGACCGCGCTGTTCCGAGCGCGCAGTTCGTTTTGAGAGTTCGCCGTCACTGATTGGCTAATATAAGACAGCAGCTGGACAGTCTCAGCAACGATTCATTGAGGAATACTCAGAAATCGACGAGGGATGCATGCTTTTCTCAGCTTTATTATATTTCGACCGATGATAAACGGTCTATAAAAATGCCTTAAATACTCTGTAGAGCATGGGAAAACTTTGATAAAAGCTAAGTGACTTCTGCGCACAAGTTTTCCACGTGTACAGGTTCGGCCAAAGTATTTCGGGGCACGCTTCGGCGTTTTGAAAATGTCTCACGCGTTCCATGGAGAACATATGATGGTTTCTTGGAATCATACGGGAGCGCACCAACGTCATTTTCTTACATGTATGTATGGCACTTCCTAATTTTTGATAGGTAAGGCTTTACAAGAGTTTGGTCGCCGAAGCATGCTCCATAATATTATGGCGGGGACTGTACAACAATGGTACACTCAGGAAAGCTTGATCCAATTTTTTTCTCGGTAGAACTCGATTCTAAGCCTCTTTCTGGGAATTTTGATGTTTGTCCGGTAGCAAATTAGACGCATTTATTAGTGATAAAATTGCAATTTAAAAATTTTCCCGCCTCTGATTCAAATCGTGACGTCTACACCCGGAAAGAACTCCATGATCACCGTTTTAAAGTGGATGACGGTGAAGCATAGCCTCTGAGATCTGCATACTCGCATCAGAGTTTACGTGCGAAATCGACCATTTGATGGCGACACCAGCATTCCATGTCTTCGTCCTTTTCTAGCTTGTAAAAACTCAGTTTTCAGTGAATTTTTATACAGTCTATAGACTGTCCATAGACTTTTGTCTATAAAGTCTGTAGACTATGCACAAATCATAAAGAATAGTAAATAGGCGATACAAATGCTATAGGCAGTCTATACACAATCTATAGATTTATGGCCATACAATTTTAGTAGACTTTTGTCTATAGACGGTCCATAGACTATGAATAGACAAAAAGGAATATGATAGGAAGGCAATAGTCTATTAGAAGCCTATAGACATTCTATAGCAAATTTTTTTGGGGGGAATAAAATCGTTAGAACACGGTAATTATCCATACAGCCGACTTGAATATGTCGCCAGTGTTTGTTTAAGCTGCCGCTGGCAGATATTTTTGCTCAACTAAATATTTTAATCAAGAAATAAAATAAAAAGGAATTATTTGTTCAACTGTATTACCTTTTGGTTGCGTTCTTCGAGTCTTTGGAGCCGAAATGGCCGTATTAACCTCTCGCTTCAAATCCATTGCATTTCCTATTTTGCTTTAAACGATAATTACAAGCCCGCAAATCATTTACCAATTCCTCTCGGTGTGTTTTAAATTTCGGTTTGCACTATGAAACGTTTTACATCGAATATAGCTTGTCATGTGATCGCACTTCTGCAGGCGTCGTCTGTTCGAGTGCGCCGGTATATAGTTTGACAATACGCTTCCTAGGGAGTAAACAAATAAGCGAAGGTAAACAGAGCGACGGAGTATTTAAGCTATTTATTTATTTATTTATTTATTTCTGATACCCAACTGCGGCTGCGGGAACCAGGCTGGGTCCCCCATCGCCGTTTTTTCTTGCATTGTAGAAATCCGAAGTAGTGATAGACATCTCTATATGTCTGCATATTCACCTTTTATTTTACTTTTGGCGCTTTCGTTGTTTTTTTTTGTTGCGTGTAAGCTGTTCGTTCACGTTTGTTGCGCGTCTTTTCTTTTCATATTCTCATTTTCCTCGTTTTGCACGTAATTTTAACGTACTTTGTTGACAGACTGTTAGTTTTACTCTCAGATTACCGTAGTGTGATTGGCATGTTAAGTGTTTCATCGATATTTTTCCGTTCTGGTCAACACTCCTTACATGTAGGAACATTTTGTAACCAACCTTCACCGTCTGCTGCTTCTTTCTTTTTATTTATTTTTTGTGTTCTTGTTTGATTGTTTCCGGCACTTTGTTTTTTATCCGTCCCTCCACTTTACTGTTGTGTTTTTTTTCTTCAATCTTACGTACTTATAACATTGTAACTCTCAACTCTTTCATGTGAAGTATATGTGACTGTTTTTGTTGACGGTTCATATGTTTCATTGCTTTCTTCTATTCTCTTTTCACCTCTTTATCTCTCTCTCTCACTTCCGTCTTCTCATATCTTCTGCTGGGCTGCTTTCTAGCTATCTTGATGTTGATCTTCGGTGGCAATCTTTTCCAGGTGATTTTTTTCTTGCTTGATCTGCTTCTTTTATGCTACCGTTGTTCTTTGCTTCCCGTGTTTCCCTTTTGTTTATTAGGGTGCACAGCTCCATTTCGTTTATTCTTTTCGTTTATTCCTTTAAGGTCGGCAAAGTTTTGCTGGTCCGGGTGCCCTCTCTTTTTCATTTCCTTCTTAATAATTTTCTTAGAGGACAAGTAAAAAGGTAAAAGGGGACGGATTAGGGGCTTCCGCCGGCCCGTGACGTCATCCGACTCCCCACACTTCCGAGCTCCCGCCTGGGAGTCAAGCGGGAGTTCGCCCTTCTCTGTGGCTGCTGCCGACCGCCTGCCCGTGAAGACAGGGAACCTTTGTGACAGCCGAGCGAGAGTTCCCACAGACAGACAGACGGACGGACAGACGGGCGGGCGGGCGGACGGACGGACGGACAGACAGACAGACAGACAGACAGACAGACAGACAGACAGACAGACTGACAGACAGACGGACGGACGGACGGACGGAGGGACGGACGGACGGACGGACACAGACAGACAGACAGACATACAGACAGACAGCAGACAGACAGACAGACAGGTGGACAGACGGACGGACGGACGGACGGATGGACAGACGGACAGGCACAGACAGGCAGACAGGCAAACAGACGGACGGACGGATGGACAGACGGACAGACACAGACGGACGGGCGGACAGGCAGACACAGGCGGATGAACGGACGGACAGACAGACACAGACGGACGGACGGACGGACGGACGGACGGACGGACGGACGGACGGACCGACAGACAGACAGACAGACAGACAGACAGACAGACAGACAGACAGACAGACAGACAGACAGACAGACAGACAGACAGACAGACAGACAGACAGACAGACAGACAGACAGACAGACAGACAGACAGACAGACAGACAGACAGACAGACAGACAGACAGACAGACAGACAGACAGACAGACAGACAGACAGACAGACAGACAGACAGACAGACAGACAGACAGACAGACAGACAGACAGACAGACAGACAGACAGACAGACAGACAGACAGACAGACAGACAGACAGACAGACAGACAGACAGACAGACAGACAGACAGACAGACAGACAGACAGACAGACAGACAGACAGACAGACAGACAGACAGACAGACAGACAGACAGACAGACAGACAGACAGACAGACAGACAGACAGACAGACAGACAGACAGACAGACAGACAGACAGACAGACAGACAGACAGACAGACAGACAGACAGACAGACAGACAGACAGACAGACAGACAGACAGACAGACAGACAGACAGACAGACAGACAGACAGACAGACAGACAGACAGACAGACAGACAGACAGACAGACAGACAGACAGACAGACAGACAGACAGACAGACAGACAGACAGACAGACAGACAGACAGACAGACAGACAGACAGACAGACAGACAGACAGACAGACAGACAGACAGACAGACAGACAGACAGACAGACAGACAGACAGACAGACAGACAGACAGACAGACAGACAGACAGACAGACAGACAGACAGACAGACAGACAGACAGACAGACAGACAGACAGACAGACAGACAGACAGACAGACAGACAGACAGACAGACAGACAGACAGACAGACAGACAGACAGACAGACAGACAGACAGACAGACAGACAGACAGACAGACAGACAGACAGACAGACAGACAGACAGACAGACAGACAGACAGACAGACAGACAGACAGACAGACAGACAGACAGACAGACAGACAGACAGACAGACAGACAGACAGACAGACAGACAGACAGACAGACAGACAGACAGGCGGACGGACGGACGGACGGACGGGCGGACAGGCAGGCAGAAACAGGAAGAGGCAGGCAGGCATAAAGAAGGATGGACGGAAACATTATGACGGCGACGATAGCATCGAACGTTAACACAGAGAAAGTCCCGTCGGACTAATGAGACAAGAAAAGAGAAAAAAAAAACTACCCAGTGCACTCACGGCAGAAGGGCGACTGCTGATTCGTCTTGAAGTACATCTTGACCGGTTCCTCGCGAGGCCTGCACGCGATGGACGAGAGACCCACGACGGCGCAGCCTGTCCCGCTGGGACCGCAGTCGGTGCACTGGCCCGCCAGGAACAGCTCGTAGCTGGAGCACGCGTAGGCAACGAACGCGCATTCTCCCAGGTCGCGATTGCCCTCCCTGTCCAACGCCTCGGCCATGAAATGCTTGGCCCTCTCGTGAGGGCAGGTCACCGAGTCTCGAAAGCCTGTATGGGAGACAGCGTGTGGTCTAAGTCTTCGCAAACTACGGTGGGTGTTGCTGGTGTTTCGGTTCTACAGTCCTTCCTCTGTTTTGTCGCCCGTTCCTCTATTATAGCACTCTTCTGTCATCATGCTGTTCCGTAATAGCGCCGTTTTTTTCGTGCGCCCTCCGGTCTTTCGCGGTGCGGCTCTTTTACTCTATGGGAGGCCTTCTTTGATGAAAAAGTATCGAGAAAACCTTGCATGATTGTCTGTATTGGAGTTCATGTCATGGTGTCTTCCTGACACCATAATAAGCAAGATTGTGCACCTAAGGCTGTCTTGACCGCAACACTTTTTCCTGGCGACGTCTTCACTCATCATTCGCCGAGATTCAGCCAAACATTTTTTATAAAAAGAAGCCTCCGCTGCGTCGCTACGCTGGCACCCCACTCAACCCACGAAGGGATGAAGATGATGGATGCACTAGAGATGATGAAGAGAGCGACGAAGATGAGGCATATACAGAAATAAGATAACGTGATTGTTAGGAGCTAGAACCAGAGTTTCTTAGATATTTGTGAAGACGGCCCTGCCCTTACAAAAATAGCTTTAGAAAGTCTATAGACTGTCCATAGACGTTTCTCTGTTAAACATATAGACTTCCTTTAGACAAATCCTACAGACTAGTCTATAGGGCAATACAAACCCTATAGACAGTCTATAGTCAATCTATAGACCTATGGCCATACACTTTTTGTACACTTTTGTCCATAGACAGTTTATAGACTATGGATAGACGAAATAAAACATCTATAGGAAGGCACTAGAGTCTATAAAACGTCTATGGACTCTATAGACCACTTTTACAAGGGTGTGTCCACGTGCGGGCTACCTTGCACAGGTCCGTTCTTCAAGGAAAAGTTCTTGATGATCCGTTCGCAACCCGGTTGAGTCACGCCGCCGTTCGGGTAGAAGTCGATGTGCCCCACGGGATCAATCATGCCAAAGCCGACTGGAAAGAGGAACGAGCGTCGGCTAGGCTTAGAAAAAGCTGTATGCCCGCATCACACAACTTTCTTTGTAATGGCCGACGATTCACTCTGTTTATATTTTTTGGTGCGCCAAGAACTTATGTGCATGGGAAAGATCAAATCGTATGTTCAGAAATGTAATTGATGAACAGAACACTGCATCAGAACAGCCGTTTTCAAATGAGGATCTACTGTTTGGGTCCCATGATGCACTGGAGTCAAGGCTGTTCAACTCTCAATAAGTCCTCGAGGACCCCCTCCACAAGACAAGGGTCCACGGCACAGCATAAACACACTGTGACTTCCGGCGGTGGCTGCTGTTGGTGTTGCCAGGAAGAATGAAAGAGAAAGTGCACGGGCCTGCCCACTGGCTCAAGCCTAGCCAAAACCGCTGCCACGTGATTAAAGTAGGAGAGTCAAAAGATAAGAGAGGAAAGATTAGGAAAGACGCGCGCGCGAATATGTGCCGGGCTAATCCGGGGCGGAGGCAGGGCAATACCGGGCCAAGCCGTGTCGGAGTGCTTCAAGCACTCCGCCTTATTTCCAAAAACAAATTTATTATTTTGGGTTGGGTCCACAGGGGACCCGTAGCAGATAATAAATCAGAACCAACCAACCACCACCCCCTGCGAAAGGTAGTCAGAAAGCCTACAAAGTGGCGCCACATGTGTGACCAGGTTTCCCTTAAAAATGAGTGAATACTCGAGCCATAAATGGCGCAGTTCCGGAGGCCCCTTGACTACGTTTTGCCGCCGATTGCAATGCGTGAGCACTCTTTTATGTCCCCCCCCCCCCCCCGTTCACTTGAAGGTATGTTTGAGCAGAGGTTGAGTGTAAACATGCCCTACTTCAACCTTTTCTTGAAGTGAAAAGCTTCACTACGCCAGGTAAAGCAGTCGTTGCTTAGGCCGGAGAATGACCTTGAATGACCTTCAGCCCAACCACGTTAGCCGTGTACGACCATATGTGGTGCAGTTATGGTGTCGAATCCTTGACCTCTGACCTTGACTCATGACCTTTAGTTGACCCCTGACCTTTGATCTTTGCATCTGCCTTTGATTTGTCCTTTGACTTTTGGCACTGGGTGACCTTTGAGTTCACGTTTGACCTTTGACCTTAAGAACATCCGACGGGGGTGTCGTAAGACCATGTGATACCACGTCATAGCCACTTGGTCGTGTGGGTATATATAGAACGGCTGTCGCGAGCGTGTAGCGGAGCTGCCATGGACGAGCCTCAGGTGCTTAGCAAGCGTGCTTGCTTTTCGCTGAATTCTAGGGTTAGCCGAGTTAAGCAACCGCCAATTTTTTCCCTTGGTATGTACAGTCGGGGGCAGAAGTCTCTGAACCGCACGCGTCAAAAGAAGCCGATAGTTGTTATTTACCACTGGCCGGAGACCACACTTGTGGAGGTGAAAGAGCAGGATTCTAACTTTCACTTTGGGGGCGCCTTAGAGCTGCTGGCCTCTTTACGGCCAGAAACTTTTGTCCTCGACTGTACAACACAGAACACTATAATCAGTTTGGCACCTGGTATTGTGTTCTTATCGCACCTTGATTTTCAGCTTCGCCTTCGTATTTTTCCTAAGCTTCGAGGGAATCTTTATCAAGCGAGGGTGGGAAGTTGAAAGCTGATTGAAGCATTTTTCGGCAAATGGGACGGCTTGATTGGCGCCGGGCAGTGCTGAGATAGCTAATGTGCGCTAGATCCGCCGCCAGACATTCCGCTAAACCCAAATTTGGAAAACTCGCCTGACCACATGTAGTAGTGAAAAAATAACGGAAATAGAGAACTAAAGCCAGACACACAGGAATTTGCTAAACATGTACAGACCGCATTCCCTACCCATCATATCTCAAAACCGGCAGCGGAACTTGAAGAGAACCCGCCGCGGTGGCTCAGTGGTTAGCGCGTTCGGCTACTGATCCGGAGTTCCCGGGTTCGAACCCGACAGCGGCGGCTGCGTTTTTATGGAGCAAAAACGCTAAGGTGCTCGTGTGCTGTGCGATGTCAGTGCACGTTAAAGATCCCCAGGTGGTAGAAATTATTCCGTAGCCCTCCACTACGGCACCACTTTCCTCCTTTCTTCTTTCACTCCCTCCTTTATCCCTTCCCTTACATCGCAGTTCAGGTTTCCAACGATATATGAGGCAGATACTGCGCCTCTTCCTTTCCCCCAAAACCAATTATTATTATTGTTAACTTGAAGAGATGGCAGTTAGTTTTTAAGTTCACTTCAAGCTGTTTTAAATCTCAGCAGAAATATTGCGGAAAAACAGTCTAGTTCTACGTAAAGTATACAGTACACTCTGTAGATAGAACAATCTGAATAAATTACGGCCCTATAAATGTGTGAACTTCAAACTCTGGCTCAACATACTTTGCTGTACCACTGAGGGAACTGTCAAATAAAGCCTGTTGATAGTAAGCGCTCGTCCCTGTCTACTTCTATGTCCGTGTGTTTTTGTTGCGCCCCTCTGTCCTCCTGAAAAGATATGAACCAACACGCCCAAATACAAGTACTTCTGAACTGTGGGAACTTGTCACGAGACCGTGAGCTCGTCACAGCCTATAACTAGGCTGTACTGAGACGCCCGAAGAGAGAACAAATTGCAGGCTCCTATTTACCTATCATCGGGAGCATAAAACGCTTTCCATCGGTGTGAATGACGTCCACAAAATCAGCGTCACTTGGGTCCAGCCGCACTGTGGGAGGCATCCCTTGAAAGAACGGTTCGGCCGGGTCCAAACCTGTAAATGATTGGGGCACAGCGCTTGGCTTATGATGTGTTTTAGGCCAACGATCCATGCGCGTCGTGTTCAACTTGCCATACTTTGCGTGCAACATTATGATGTGTTTTAGGCCAACGATTCACGCGCATCGTGTTCAACTTGCCATACTTTGCGTGCAACATTGCCTAAGCTACAGCGCTTGTTCGCGGCGACTGTATTTCGTACTGGCCAGGCTCGTAAAGCGTGTAAAGTGCATAAGGGAGCTTCTATTCAGCTTCTGCTTGTATTTATCATCATGGCACTCATAACGCCGCTCCACCCCCACCCCCCACCCCCGAAAAAAAAGAAAAAGAAAGAATCGCGCAGACAAGAATAATGAAGTCGAGAGTGTGACGGAATCCCGTCTGGCCGGGGGGATACATTTCAAAACAAAGAGACGCCGACCAGTAAAACGAAAAAATTGTATTGACGTTTCGGCGCCCAGAACGGGGGCCTTGTTCACAATGGAAACACACCAAGAGGGTTCGTCTTTTTAAAAGCTATAGTAATCGCCGTAAAGATCGCGCGTAAATCGGGTTAAGATTGCCCTCGTTACGATTAAGCGTGTGAGCCGTTGTCTGTATCACCAGGGACTCGAGATGAAGCCGTGATGTTGTCAGTTTCTCTTTTTCGATGATTCTTGCTTTTTCACAATCTATTCTGTGATTTGCCGTCACCGCGTGCTCTGCCAAGGCGTTATTGCGGGTATCTTCTTTCTGCACATCACGAGCATGTTGCTGTAGGCGCTTCTTGTAACTTCCGGTTTCGCCGATGTAAACACCGTTGCAATCTGCACAAGGGATGGCGTAGACGACTCCTGGGAACTTCTCTTTTGGCAACTGATCTTTGACGTTCATCAGTTGTTGTCGCATTTTCTTGACAGGGACATGGGCAACTTGCACGTCATACTCTCGTAATACACGGGCGAGGCACTCACTTGTTTTCGGCACATAAGGAATAGCCGCACGTTTTTTGGGCGGAAGAGGGGCGTCCGGATGACGAGGCCGTGACAGCCGTCGTTCTGTGGACCTGATGAAATGGCTTGGGTAACCACAGCTAGTGAGATCTTTTCGTACCCTTGACGCGTCCGCAGCGGCGTCAGTGGTGTTCGTGCATATCTTCTTGGCCCGCTGCATTAAACTGCTCACAACGGCTCTTTTTTGGGCGGCAGGATGGACGGAACTGAAATGTAGGTAGCGGCCTGTATGTGTAGCCTTTCTATACACGCTAAACGACAACTTCTGGCCTTTCCTTGAGACGAGGACGTCCAGAAAAGGCAGACTGCCGTCCACCTCTTCTTCCAACGTAAACTGAATGGCGTCTTCCTGGCTGTTCAGGTGTGTCAGAAACTGGCTCACCGCGTCCTTGTGCAGAATGCAAAAGCAGTCGTCGATGTAACGGAAGAAGACCTTGGGGGCAGGGTGAAAGGAGGTTAACGCGCGTCGCTCCGTGACAACAAAGATATTGTAATTTTGCCAGCAGACAAAGGCAACGCGACAGTCCTTTTGGACAAGTCTGACTATGACCGCAAGATACTGTCTCTCCTGGAAGACGGTGACACGTACGTCCGCCTCAAGAAGGACCCTACACTCAAGTTGGAGAGGGAACTACAGAAGCTTCTCGCCGACGTATTTCAGTTCGTCCCGCCGAGCCAAAAACCGCTCTACTACAAGTTACTATGCCACAATGGTTCCGCGCCAGCGTTTTATGGCTTGCCAAAGATACATAAACCAGGAGTTTCAATGCGACCTATCGTGGATTTTACCCGCTCCCCTCTGCACAGCCTCTCCAAATTCTTGCACCGTGTTCTTTCCCCGCTTGTTGGCCATGGGACTTGCCACGTTCGCAACTCATACGACTTTGTTGAGAAGACCCGCAACACCCTGATCGAAGACAGTGAATTGATGGTGTCTTTCGACGTGAAGTCCCTGTTCACGAGTGTACCGACTGACCTTGCTGTCGACGTATGCACCGCTGCGCTCGATAGCGATGCCTCTCTACCGGAAAGATCGCCAATAGAAGCACGGGACCTGCGCCGGCTGCTTGCTTTCTGCCTGAGCAATACCTACTTTGTTTTTAGGGGAAACTACTACAAGCAAGTCCATGGGACCCCCATGGGTGCTTCTGTTTCGGTGACGGCCGCTAACCTCACCATGGAGTCATTGGAGCGACGCGCGTTAACCTCCTTTCACCCTGCCCCCAAGGTCTTCTTCCGTTACATCGACGACTGCTTTTGCATTCTGCACAAGGACGCGGTGAGCCAGTTTCTGACACACCTGAACAGCCAGGAAGACGCCATTCAGTTTACGTTGGAAGAAGAGGTGGACGGCAGTCTGCCTTTTCTGGACGTCCTCGTCTCAAGGAAAGGCCAGAAGTTGTCGTTTAGCGTGTATAGAAAGGCTACACATACAGGCCGCTACCTACATTTCAGTTCCGTCCATCCTGCCGCCCAAAAAAGAGCCGTTGTGAGCAGTTTAATGCAGCGGGCCAAGAAGATATGCACGAACACCACTGACGCCGCTGCGGACGCGTCAAGGGTACGAAAAGATCTCACTAGCTGTGGTTACCCAAGCCATTTCATCAGGTCCACAGAACGACGGCTGTCACGGCCTCGTCATCCGGACGCCCCTCTTCCGCCCAAAAAACGTGCGGCTATTCCTTATGTGCCGAAAACAAGTGAGTGCCTCGCCCGTGTATTACGAGAGTATGACGTGCAAGTTGCCCATGTCCCTGTCAAGAAAATGCGACAACAACTGATGAACGTCAAAGATCAGTTGCCAAAAGAGAAGTTCCCAGGAGTCGTCTACGCCATCCCTTGTGCAGATTGCAACGGTGTTTACATCGGCGAAACCGGAAGTTACAAGAAGCGCCTACAGCAACATGCTCGTGATGTGCAGAAAGAAGATACCCGCAATAACGCCTTGGCAGAGCACGCGGTGACGGCAAATCACAGAATAGATTGTGAAAAAGCAAGAATCATCGAAAAAGAGAAACTGACAACATCACGGCTTCATCTCGAGTCCCTGGTGATACAGACAACGGCTCACACGCTTAATCGTAACGAGGGCAATCTTAACCCGATTTACGCGCGATCTTTACGGCGATTACTATAGCTTTTAAAAAGACGAACCCTCTTGGTGTGTTTCCATTGTGAACAAGGCCCCCGTTCTGGGCGCCGAAACGTCAATACAATTTTTTCGTTTTACTGGTCGGCGTCTCTTTGTTTTGAAAAGACAAGAATAATGACTCAATTGCATTTGCGAGCGTTGAAGTCGATAATTATTTATACTTCTGCGATCCGAGGTACGGAAAATATGACCGGACGTTTTCCATCGTGATAATAGTAAATTTAGCTACAGCTTTGTTGATGCGAATTGTCGATACTATTTGGTGTGTTTAGCAATTCTGGGTGGGTGGGGGGGGGGGGGTGAGATAACTGTCGCGTTTGTACACTTGCACTAGCGCCACGGGTAAGATCTATTATAGTGAATGCCTCGTGACGTCACGAGTGACATCATTGTGCTCGGACCAATCAGTGGCTGGCATTCTGGATAATCAGCGTGGCGCATTCCATGACGCCATTCTATTCTGACCAAGGAACGGGACGCGCTGCACCTGGTATGTTACGCCAACGACACCAACAAAACACAAATCGGAAACGTGACCTTGACCTTATAATGCCCAAACTATGAAAGAATTAGAGAAAAAAGATCATTATCTCTACAATATGCTAGGCATATAATGTACTCGCATTCAAAGGCCAATATGAAAAATTTGTTACGACCGCTTAAATATGTGCAATCCGTATGTCGCCATTTAGGAATAATTAACGTTTGGTCCACTTGTGTACCTGGTCTTGCGTGAAAGACGAAATTTAAGGTCCAGAGACAATAATTTAGTATTTTTTTTAAATCTAAGAAATAACTGCCGCTGATGCCCCCAGACAGGGATTAAGGCCCGTCAAGTTGCTCTGAGCGACGTTTTCCTTAAATCCCCCATAAATTTTATATCTATGGAAATAAAGCAAATTCAAATTCAAACTCGTATTTTTCCCGTGACATTCTTCAGAAGGTGAAAGGCGAGTTGGACGGTGACCCCACCCAAACAGGGAGTCACCCCTGCCGGCTGGAAGTAACATCATTAGCCGAAGTGACGTCAGTCAACCGGAAGTATTCCGACAACGTTTCGGCATGCTGATAGTGCTATCGCAACCCAGGCTGGCATTGTCTCATCATCATCATCATCAGCAGCAGCAGCAGCCTGACTACGCTCACTCCAGGGCAAAGGTCTCCCCCATGTCTCTACAGTTAACCCTGTCCTTTGATAGCTGCGCCCACCGTACGCCCGCAAACTTCTTAAACTCATCCTGCCTACCTTACTTTCTACCGCCCCCTGCTACGCTTGCCTTCTGGTCATTGTCTAGACGTCCCTTAATATTGTACGTGCCCTGTCGTCGTATTTGAAGTATAATATTCACAGTAGTTTGGGCCGAATTTAAAAAATCGCCAACGTCTTCGAGACAGTCAAAACCAAGAAGAATTTTTACTTGAAAGGGGCCGCCGCGGTGGCTCAATGGCGCTCGGCTGCTGGCCCGAAAAGACGCGGTTGCGATCCCGGCCGCGGCGGTAGAATTTCGATGGAGGCGAAATTCTAGAGGCCCGTGTACTGTGCGGAAATAAAACAAGTATTGCTGCGATTGGGTTCCGAACCCATGATGGCGCGAACAGATCCGCTTCGCTGGCCACATGCACGAGAGCAATAATAATGCTGTCGCCACAGCCGACAGCGCCTCGTGTCAAACAGCGACACATACTCACGCTGTGCATTGCACATCGTCGTCTTCCTCAACGTCCATATCCGACGTGAACAGATCAGATGAGCTTAACCTCGATCAGAGCTTAACCTGAGTCTCGTCACCAGACGTGTCAACGACCACACAAAGCAAAACCATGAGCCAATTAACCAGGGTAAACACGTGCTTTCGCCCACCTACTCAGTTCAACTGCGTTAAAACCATAGCTGCCGTAGCACTTCTTTCTCGTTGACTCACCAGTGATTCTTCCGAGGCTGCGCAGCCTCTGTCCAGCGTAGCCGGCTATGTGGGAGCCCAGGCTGTGACCGATCACGTGAAACCTGTCAGGGGTGACTCCGAAAGCTTTCTTCGTAGGAAGGTGGGAAAATGATTAGAAGGCACTGGCGCACAATGCAACAATAAAGGCAAGCACATCGCGTGCATCCCCTCAGTACCTGGAGTTGCTCGACGAGCCGGGCGATCTCGAGGCCCACAATGCGGGTGTTTGCTGTCGCCTGGACGTACTCGAACAGGCTGCCGTCCGCCCAGTCCACGAGGATGACGTTGAAGTCGCCCGCCGTCAGTAGAGCGTCTTTGATGGCCTGGAGACCAGGAAAAGAATTCTGTTGTCGTCGATAGCGCCCAAGTATATTAGGAACTATTAGACGATCCTCGAGGAATCGTTCGCATGCGTTAACATTTTCTGTTGTTGCTGACTCTGCTCTAGCTCCGCCCTAGGGGTGTGACGCTATAGCTTTGTCGGATTAGTGTCCATATATGCGAAATTGGTGATCCTCTCCTTTATATTCATTGATCGCTTTAAGTCCTCATACCAATCCTGGCCAGTCCTCATACGCACCCATCCATCCATCCATCCATCCATCCATCCATCCATCCATCCATCCATCCATCCATCCATCCATCCATCCATCCATCCATCCATCCATCCATCCATCCATCCATCCATCCATCCATCCATCCATCCATCCATCCATCCATCCACACACCCATCCAGCCATGCACCCGTCCACCCACTTACCTACCCACCCATGCACCCATCCATCCATACCTCCATCCATCCATTCACCCATGCACCCATCCACCTATCCGTCCATCCATACATTCCTCCATCCATCCACCCACCCATGTACCCATCCATCCATCCATCCATCCATCCATCCATCCATCCATCCATCCATCCATCCATCCATCCATCCATCCATCCATCCATCCATCCATCCATCCATCCATCCATCGATCCATTCACACACACACATCAATTCACCCACACATCCACCCACCCACTCACGCACCCATCCATACATCCATCCGCCCATGCACCCATCAGTCCATCCATCCATCCACCCACCCACCCACATACCCATCCATCCAGCAACCCATTTGATCATTTACCCAACCACCCACACATGCACCCATCCTTCCTTCTATCTGTCCATTCATCAATCCCCCACCTACCCACAAACGCATCCATCCATCCATCCATCCATCCATCCATCCATCCATCCATCCATCCATCCATCCATCCATCCATCCATCCATCCATCCATCCACCCACCCACCCACCCACCTATCCAGCCATCCATCCATCCAAGTCAGGAACTGCACACAGCCCCGAACTCGCTCTTGTTTTCTTCCGGTTTTCTTCCAGGAAGTCCTCATTGTCTTCTGTGAGGCGTAACAGTTAGAGGACATCTAGAAGGCACTATTACATGCTCTGCGCTTTCCTCTTGCTTTCTGGGATGTGAAACGGCGCCAGGACGACTGCATCAACAACAAAAAGGCTCTGGGACTGAACGCCTCCTTTCCCGGCGAAACAGTGACCACACTGGCCGTGTCGGTTGAGGTGTGCTCTCCGCACAAGATGGACATTGCGTGCATTACATTGGGGGTGGGGGGGGGGGGGACAAGTTCGGAGACTTGAGAAACTTGGAGAGTTGCACGCAGCGTAAAAAAATGATGTACCCGCATGGGAGAGTCGGGAACCTTCTCGACCTGCAAGAACCCGTGGGCGAACACCTTGGTCTCGAGACTGGGGTCGAAAGAGGACCGCCGCAGCTGCTCCGCGGTGACGTTCCACGAGAAGATGTCCGGCGAGTACGGCGTGGTTGGCGTGTAGATCAGGAAGCGGGTGTCTATCTTGGCCCGCGGCCAGGGCTTGGCGTTGACGAAGCGCAATTTGGGGTCGTAGAAGTTCGTCAGGTTGAGGCATCCGAGCCCCTCGTAGCAGGCCGACATGGGTCCTGCGACAAACAGAGGGTATCTGGGACCATAGCCCGAGCAAGCACCATGGCGGCAGCAGCTGCGTTTTAGTGACCGACTGGGATGGCCTGACATCGGTATCATGGTCTACCCGCTATCTACTGGCCGATCCTAGTCTGGTACTGGTCTACGCGTCTACCTTGGTGTGGTCCTGATCCACGAAGTAGCCTGCGTCTCGCCTTGCGCTAAACGTCAGTATTTTGTTAAACAGACGCTTACGTGGCATGCGTACAATTTTTTTCTTAATAAAATCTGTGCTGCGGCTCTCTGTGGGTCTGAGGCTGCGAAAAGTCTTACTAGCAATTTTCCTTCTACTTGTTTATACTCGTGACGTCTACGCCGAAAATGACTCCGTGATCACCATTATGAAGTTATTGATAGTTCTGCCTAACCTCCGAGATCCACGAGCTTTATTTGCGAAATCGGCCGGTGGCGGCAACGACTGCATTTTTTTTTTGCCTTTTCTGCATTATGAAACTTCAGTTTTAAGTGAAAGTATAGCCTATTTGCCTTTAGAATGCGTTAATCTGTAGATGCAGGTCAACTTCCAATTGTCCTCAGTTTTTCGTTTTAAGACCAGAATAGGATCGGCCTTTAGGTCAAGTGCCGGCTTGCAGACCAATTTCGGTCGGCGGGTGTCCTGGCATTTCGCAGTCACGCAATAAATAAAGAGCAACTCAAACCAAGGTCCGCAAACAAAAAGGGAAGCACTGTTATACAGGGGACCGCGTAACAAAGATATACGAGGGAAGGTTAAAGAATTGATCTTCTCAAAAAATGGAACAGATGCAAAGCGAGTCAGAGGTATTGATTAGAAATGTTTTCAGTAAACATGCCATGGAGCAGTCTAAAATGGCATTTTAGCTCGAAATACGTTAGCAGAACTAATTAGGAAAACTATTAGCGCTTATCTGTAGATTGTACATACTTTTGCGCCCATGCTGCTGCTGCTTGGCTGTTTTTAAGTCCTGCTTCAGGACATATCTGTGATGTATATGGCCGTTTTTTTGTGATGTATATGGCCGTTTTGTGCTCTTTCACTGAACGGTAGCTGTACCTTTTCTAGTCACTTTTTTTAGTGGTGCTTCTTCTTTTTTTCAAACCTTGTGCGAACTTGACTTGCAGCTTGACTTCTTGCTTTGATGAAATGAATACTCACATATGCACTCTGTATGAGCCAACTGATACGAAAGAGACAAGTTGCCCTGGTCGCAGATTTTACCGTCTGGGACAGTTTGTAATGCAACGTATGAGAGAAAAAATAACTGCTGCATTCATTCATTACACTTAGCTTAGAAGGCACACTATCATATCTGTGCGGGGTCCCAGGCCTGAAAAATTTTTCAACAGCTCATGTGGAGTTTTCCGCCAAACGGCCGTATTAATCAAAGCTATATAATCGTGTTTGTTTCATTGCCGCAATATCAGAAGCATTAACTCTCCAGCGACACAGGCCTCACACTAAACTGCTGAAATTATTCGATAATGTAAGGCAGGAAAGCAGCAGAGTGTAACGCTATTGAGGTCCTGACGAAGTGAGCCTGACAGGGGCTTTAGTGCTTTGCTAGCTTAAGGATTTCCACCCCGTGTCAGGAAGCCTCCCCTGGTTTTGTATAGGTATCAAATTGCGGTACTTTTTATGGCGCCACAGCGAGGCAGAGCTATGATCGACCTTATGTTCTCTATAACCGTGTCAAGATTTCATGTCGCCATTCCAATGGTAGGAACTGATCAGTGTAGCTCAAGGCTAGAACAAAAGGGAAAAAAGTCTAGCAGAAACTAACCCAGCATCTGGGAAGACGTGGGGCTTAATACATGATTCACACGATCCAAAAGCAACCAAGCATGAGCTAATAAAAGGGATACTTACGATCGCCGAAGATGAGGCAATCACCTTCGATCGAGAAAGAGAGCAATGTGACGGTGATCCTCACGAATCTCGCTCGGCAGATGCAGTCTCCAGACATGTTCGCGCTGATTTTCTTTGTCAGTGTCCAGCGCTGCGTTTAGGTATTGCTGGGGATCATTCTTTGAATCTTAGTGCCTCCTAACCGCAGACACTAGCTCTGCTCTCCGGCGAGGCAAAGCTTTCAGTGCCAAGAACACCCTCTCCTGGGGCAGGCAAATCGTATATAGTTGTGGCCGCTGTGAAAGAGACCACAATAAGTCTTGCTGCGCATATGACAGGCCCCACTGAAATCCGATATCCCCCCTCACTCCTCGTTGAAGCGAAGCGAGATCTGTAGTTTGCTCAGCTTGTTTGCCATAAAGTATCGGTGAGTCTTCACAGTAAAAAGAAATAAAATTTAAAGAAAAGGAAGAGAAAAGCGCGCGTTTTCTGAGCAGCAGCTTGTTTGCCGCGAAGCGAACCATTTAAAGAGCTGAAACAGTACAGCTGTAATGAAATCTCCTGACCGATGCAGGTGTATGCGCGCTGTCGATGAAGTTGCTTTAGGAATGCGCGACGACGGACAAGGGAATGTGTGGCTAGCCCTTACAAAAATTTCTTTAGGCAGAATATAGACTGTCCATAGACTTCTGTCTATAAAGTCTATAGACTCTCTATAGACAAACCCTAGAGAAAAATCTATAGACAATACAAATCATGCAGACAGTCTATAGACAATCTATAGATTTATGGTCATTCACATTTAGTAGACTTCTGTCTATAGACAGTCTATGGACTATTAATAGACAAGTGTTTGTACGAAGGCAATAGAGTCTATAAGAAGTCTATAAACTGTCTATAGACTCTCTATAGACAAACCCTAGAGAACAGTCTATAGACAATACAAATCCCGCAGGCAGTCTATAGACAATCTATAGATTTACGGTCAAACACTTTTAGCAGACTTGTCTATAGACAGTCTATAGACTATTAACAAATATCTATAAGAAGGCAATAGAGTTTATAAAAAGTCTATAAAGTGTCTATAGACCATTTTCGTAAGGGATTATCGCTTGTGGTTGCTCGTGCAGTGACCGGGCGAAAGTGATGTTCTTGCCGCCGCGGGTTCGAATCCCGGTCGCGGATATTTATAGTGCGCTAGCACTTATGGCGGGCATTCGTTGCATTTAGCCGTCGTCTGTCTGTCTGGCCGTCCGTCCGTCCGTCCGTCCGTCTGTCTGTCTGTCTGTCTGTCTGTCTGTCTGTCTGTCTGTCTGTCTGTCTGTCTGTCTGTCTGTCTGTCCGTCCGTCCGTCCGTCCGTCCGTCCGTCCGTCCGTCCGTGCGTCCGTCCGTCCGTCCGTCCGTCCGTCCGTCCGTCCGTCCGTCCGTCTGTCTGTCTGTCTGTCTGTCTGTCTGTCTGTCTGTCTGTCTGTCTGTCTGTCTGTCCGTCCGTCCGTCCGTCCGTCCGTCCGTCCGTCCGTCCGTCCGTCCGTCCGTCCGTCTGTCTGTCTGTCTGTCTGTCTGTCTGTCCGTCCGTCCGTCCGTCCGTCCGTCCGTCCGTCCGTCCGTCCGTCCGTCTGTCTGTCTGTCTGTCTGTCTGTCTGTCTGTCTGTCTGTCTGTCTGTCTGTCTGTCTGTCTGTCTGTCTGTCTCAGAGAAGGCTGTGTTTAGAAACTGTGTAAAGTGTGTAAGCTGGTTCACTAATTTTTAATAATTAACTTCGTAGCTAGTAGAGTTAGGTGCCTAGTTGCAATTAGAGATTTGTATCCGGCCGTTAGTAATAGCCGTGTTAGTTTTAGAATTTCGAATACGCGATTTTTCTTGGCATTGCAGCTCTACAAAATTTGGCTTTTTCGACTAATTACGCCCACGGGAGGGGTTGCTTTGCCTGCATGTTTTCGAAAGCGCGTGCATTTTCGCATCATGTAGCCATATTTTGTCGAGCCCTAGCGGCGAGCGTAATCGCATATGACATCCATAGCCTCCATAATTCTGGCCTGAAGCTGCAGTAGCGTATGCTTTATATAATCAACATCGTTAATCCTGACAACGTCGGCGCTCATTAAGGCACGTATCTAAAGCTCGGCAACACCGAATATTCATTATTTAATCTGCCCTGGGGGTCTATGGAGGTTCTGAGATTTGCTATTTCTTTCAACGTCATTCGAGCGATGGCTCTAGGTAAGGAAAATAATATATACACAACATTAAAAAAGGAGAACAAGAATAAGAACACCGGACTTGTGCATCGTGAAAATCTTCGCAATCTGATTGCTGTGTAGAGGAATGAGGGGCTTATGGCGTTGGACCGTGCTCAGGTAACTCTGAAGGTTTCGCAGGATTACCAAGGCTATTGATGCAGCCTGTTTCCACGGCGACGGTTGTGAAACTCCTCGAAGTATCGTGTCGAAACCCGTCTCTGTCACTGATCCAAAACTTGAAGGACGCTGCGGGCGGCCCCATTTTCAGATGGGTTGGTGGCGGGGGCCTCTAGACTCAGTATTCCTATTTATATTCTGATAATTCTCGTCAACGTTAACTGTCAAACCCAGCAGTTATGGACAAAAGCATTTTTGAGCGTGAAACCATTTATGAGCGCAACTTTTTCATATAACGTAAGATTTCACTATAGCAAGCAGTATATTTACAGATCAATCAATGGCAGTCTTGAATTTTTTTTTGTTCTATTAACGCTCTTGCTATCGTCAAAACTGTTCCCAATTGGTTTTCTATGCGAGTCTTTACTGTTCGATGCGACCGATGGAATCACTTTAAAATTGCTACATATCAGAAGAATAGACCATTAACTTCAGTATTATCGCAAAATGATGTTACCATATTGCAATTTTCAATTTCTTTTTGTCTGAAATTGCTGGACATGAGTGCCGCGGAATTCGCCATGCTCTGATTGTATGTACACCGCCACACATTGCGAATATGACGCCCACAACCATCTCCAGATAGCTTCTCTGCTTTTTAAGCATCGACTCGCTAGTCGTTTTAAGGCCGCTACGTTGGCTCAGTTGCTATGATACACGGCTGCTGACCCGAAAGACGCGGGTTCGATTCCGGCCGTGGCGGCCGAATTTCGATGGAGGCGAAATTCTAGGGGCCCGTGTACTGTGCGATGTGAGTGCACGTTAAAGAACCCCAGGTGGTCGAAATCATCTGGAGCCTGTTACCGCAGAGAAGCCGCTACCGAAGAGCAGGCGGAAGATGACCGGTTAACAGGTGGGAAGTGGAAAGGGGGACATCCCCTTAACACCACTTCACACAGACGTCGACGACTACGCCGCCTTACAGTTTTGAAGCGAAAAGCTTCACTACGCTACGTAAAGCAGTCGTCGCGTAGGCCGGAATATGACCTTGAACGACATTCAGCCCAAGCACGTCAGCCGTGTATGACCATATGTGGTACAGCTATGGTGTCGAAACAGTGACTCCTAACCTTGACATATGACCTTTAGTTGACCTCTGACCTTGAGTTAACCTTTGACATTCAGTCAACTTCGGGTTGACCTTTGATCTTAAGAACATCCGATGGGGTGATGTGAAGCCACGTGATGACATCCGATGGGGGTGTCGTATGACCATGTGATACCACGTCATAGCGACGTGGTCGTGTGGGTACATACAGAACGACTGTCGCGAGCGTGTAGCGGAGCTGCCGTGGACGAGCCTCAGACGCTTAGCAAGCATGCCTGCTTTTCGCTGAACACCAGGGTTAGCCAAGCTAAGCCACTGCCAATTTTTGGCCTTTATGGCCCTTCCAATGCTAATCTCATTGAAAGGAGTGGCTCGAGACTAAACCTTCAGCGTAGGAAATTTTTAACGCGATAGCGTTAACAGTCCCATTCAGGGGACACCCCGTCGTCTTCGTCGTCGGCGGTGGTGGCGTGAGCGAAAAACGGTCAGAGTGCATGGCCACCTGTCTTCTGGGTCACGTGACCTTGTGACGTCGTTACAACCTGCCTACCGTGGCAGGTGGAAACCTGTCCACTGAAATGTGATCAAACTGCCCGCCGTGGCAGTTGAAATTAATAATTGGTTGCGCCGCGTCTCACAAGCACCATCGGCGGCTATTTTGGGAACAGGCGCCTGCCGGGGCAGTGGCGCGCCACTTAACCGTTGCACCATTGCGCCAGGAGTGGTACGAAGACCCAGTGATCTATGAACATCAAGTAGAGAAGGACCAGTTCCGTGTATATGGGCATCAACCGCTTAACTTTATCGCGTCGTACCCTTAAGGCGGCTTATGTGTCGCCTCTAGTTGTTTTCTGTATAATGTGCTTTATACTTTAATTCTTTGTGTCGTATACATGAGACGAGAGAAAAGAAAATGTTAGGCTTTTAACGCACTTAGACCGACTAGACGCGCGAAAGTGTTTTGCCTGGTTGGCTCATGGTTTTGCTTCGCTGGGTCGTCGACACGTCTTCCGAAAATATTAGACTCAGGTTAAGCTCTGATCGAGGTGTGCGATGCAAAGCGTGAAAGTGTGTTGCAGTTCAACACGAGGCGTGATCATCTGCGTCGAAAGCACAGTGCTCTCGAGCAGTGGTCAGCGAAGCTGATGTGTTCGCTCCGCCGCTGGTTGGAAACTCAGTCGCGTCAGTATTTGTTTTATTAATTTATTCAAGGCAAACCTGAAGGCTTCAGCTAGGGCCCGGATTTTTCAGCTTTGGTCGTGAAGTGGAGTGAAGTGCTCTAACACTTCTTTTACGCAGCTTTATTCGCTTTCATTCTCTTTTACAAGAGCAGAACATCTGCGCATATTCTCTACAGAAGTGCAAATAAGATTAAAGATAAACAATGAACACCTCATGACATTGTGTTCATTGCGACAGCAGTGGTATACGGCAGCGGAGTCGACAAGGAAAGAGGCCGAGAGAACTATGCCAAAGTACTGAGCGGTGCTATCGGGGTCAATCAAATAGCTACTCCGGATGATTGCTTTGAGATGATCACATGACTGTCTAACTCTTATAATCAACCGAAGTAGCGGACCCTATTCCGACTTGTCTTAAGTATATACTACGTTTACAGAGGCTATAGCAGCAGAAACGCGACGATACGGCAGATGCGGACGGAAAAATTGCTAAGTCGGAATCGGACTCTCAGCTGTACTCTCAACTGATGTGTCGTAATTTCCAGTGTACAGTCCGCACCAGGTATATAGACCATAGGGCTGAATTTTGGCTAAGAATGTTTTTTTGCACTACATCGTCCGCAACCGGTACATTGCGCGCACGATATACTAAAATATCGCGCTGGGCATTCGATGCTACACTGGACGATATCGAAAAAATAGTTCTGTTCAGTCCACATCTGTAGATAACCTACGAATTCCAAAACTTTTGGACATTTATATGCCGCTGACTGCATTCGGGAATATAGACGAACTTATGGTGTATGCCTATTCGGCAGATGCAATGTCGCTTGCGATATTTCATGCACTTGTGCACTGTCTGGTTTGGATCGACCTCGAGTTTTTCTGACTTCAATTGATATACGGTGCAACTTAACGAGACTGAAAGGCTTTAGACAGCTTTAAAGCCTTAAGCCCTTCAGCCTTTCAACTGTGGTACAACCGGCCACATTTGCGAACATTCCAATAGCTCAATCGTTGCAGTTCCTAACAGCTGACATCACTGCCAGCAGCTTTTGGTACTATACATCGCAACCACGCTTCGTGGTAAATTAGCGCCGATGCGTTCACTGCCAGACACGGTGGCACAGTATTTTCCTGTAGCGTGGGGCACAGTACCTTTAATGAGCACAGCGCCTCGACGCATCCCAAGTCGGCAAGAACTGGCTACTCCAGTAACCATCGTCGAGGCCGGTTAAAGTGTACACAGGATGTCGGATATCACACTGAATCATGAGTTTCTGTCACAGAGTACAAGCTCGCGCATTACGATGGTGATGCCATCCGCTTAAGGCAGACTTCCTTTAGCCACGGAGCAGCAGCGACAACCATGAGTTCCGCACCGGTGCTACAATGCACGCGCTTAACCACGACGGTTCATTGCGAGTGCTAGATGAGCTACAGAACAAAGCACATCAAAACCAGAACAGCACGTAACAGAGTACACTGTCATATCAGCAACACAACAGGAGGAAAGAAAGAGAGCAGTTCCGTCATCAAACTGTTGCAAGCTGTCCCGTCTCCACCAATCCTCCAGCGTCGCTGCAAGTCATTGCGGCACACGGTATTTCATGGGCCAAATTGAATGGCACGCTAACTGAGCAATCGGAGAAACAGTTCCGTTCTCTCCTTAGAATGAAATCAATCCTTAGAATGAAAATGTAATTTTTGTACACCTGCGCAAATCACAATGCAGGCGACTGAGATAACATTTACAGGAGTCTGCGGTAATTGTCCGCATAAAATAAACTCGTATCCCAGCGAACACAAGCGCTTTAACAGCGCTCAAAGGCATCACGCAGGCAGCGACACCCAACGACAAGGGCACACAGGGTGATCAGCGATGCAACTGGTTGGGTTCACTATCACATCGCAATCCCTTGCGACTTGACTAATACGGAAGGCCACAGATAGAAATCGTGCGATCGAAGCCTTGCAGAGACTTTTTGCCGGATGAGTCCACCTGGAAGGCACCATCACATCTGCTAGACCGAAAGAATTT
Organism: Amblyomma americanum; assembly: GCF_052857255.1. NCBI lineage: Eukaryota > Metazoa > Arthropoda > Arachnida > Ixodida > Ixodidae > Amblyomma > Amblyomma americanum. The sequence goes on along the minus strand of NC_135507.1, from coordinate 31,275,781 downwards.
GCCGCGCCAGGAGCCATTTTTTTTTCTTTCTCGCAAGACTGGAGGTCTGCATAGAGCGGCAGGCTGAAGAGTCACTACAGTCAGAATAGACAGCTCTTGCTTCAGCCGACGCAATTATGGAGACCACAACTGATAGAAGTTCCAGAGTAGTCTTCTTTGGGAGTCCTTGTAAATAGATATGGGCCTTGAAGTAGTCATTCTGATTCGAAAATTCTTGTTGACATGCATCATTGTCTACGTATATATTACGCTATCGTTAGTCTGATCAGTTTATATTGTTTCTTCTTAAAGCGTCATTGAAGGTCTAGCAAGTTGAAGTGAGTTTCAATGCAAATTATTGTGTTAGCTATCATCTGATGTGCTTATAGGTACTGTTGTCGTAAAGTCCTGTTGAGAGTCTGTCAAGTTCCGCTTGGTCGAGGCCCGGTGCAGCGAGTGAGTCGGCGCTAGTTTGCGGACGGCTCAGTCTGCTCCTGGGCGGCGCGCATGTCGTAGGCGCGCTCGTAGAACTTCTCGTAGATGCGCCGGATGATGAGTATCTCGTCGATGAGCGCCTGCGTGACCATCTGGACGAAGGCGAGCAAGATGACGAAGACGAGGCAGAGGCCCGTGATGATGGTGACGTTCTCGCGCACGTAGCGGTGGGCCGAGTCGAGGCAGTTGCCTGTGTACACCTGGAACCAGGCGTCGTAGTCGGTCATGTTGAGCACGTTGCGACCGCACGAAAGACTCACCACCTGCGACAACATGGCGGGGCCGCGAACTTAGTTCAGTGGTTTGCCCCTATTGCTGACCGCGGTGGCCGCGCTTGGACGGAAGGGAAATTCAGTGTAAGCAATTGAAGGGGGCGCGACAAAGCAGCACGCGTTAGAACAGCACACAAGAAACGGAAGAACGACAGAAAAGCACAGGGAAAGGACTACATGGCGACAGAACACCACAGGAGAATAACAGCACGCATCAAAACAGCACACCTGAAACAAAAACATCGGCGGTGGTTTAGCTCTGGTTAAACCTGGAATGACGCGATAGCTACAGCTGGCCGAGTGGAACTTGGTCACGTGACGAACCACGTGATCAGCCACGACACCGCGCCGCCGGCAGTTGCTCCGCACCACGTGACCAACCACGTGACAGCGTGGCGGCGCCGCCACGCTGAAGGCTCGAAATGCTACCATAATGTAGCTATCGCTACAAAAGAACAGTGACAAAACAGCACACTGAAAACATCTGTCAAAAAAGCAAAAAAACGGGAGGAGGACAAAACGCACAGGGAAAAGACTACATGGCGGCAGAACAGCACAAGAGAATAAAACATGCGTCAAAACAGCAGATCTCGAAGTAGCAGAATAACGACAAAACAGCGCATTGAAACACAGCTTGTGTCAAAACAGCACACAAGAAACGGAAGAACGACAAAAAGCACAAAGGAAAAACTAGATGGCGAAATAACAGCCCAGGAAAATAACAGCATGCGTCAAAACAGCACACCGTAAGAAAGAAAATAGCGACAAAACAGCACACAAGAAATGAAAAAACGACAAAAAACACAGATAAAAGACAACATGGCGACAAAACTAGCACGGGAAATAACAGCATACGTCAAACCAGCACACCTGGAAGAAACAGAATAGCAACAAAGCAGCACACTGAAAACAGCACGACGGCAAAACAGTGCACCGCAGTATACAGTTCAGTCGTGACGGAGATGAATTATAGCTATGACCGCAAAGTGTAAAGTACAATTTATATGACAGCGGTGTTGTTAGGTAAGGTTAGGTTATGTTAGATTGTATGGACCAGTACTTAGGAAAAACACCTTTTCTGTCTCTCATGTGCACGGTTTTCTTCAAATGACACTTAGTCTACCAAACGCTTTGTGAACTGGTTATCTGAAGCACAACACCGCATTTTCATATTGAGGTATTGTCTAGTAGCTAGAGTAATAGGGTTAAAGTGTCAGCATCAGACTTCACTACGATTCTGGGAACACAATTGAACAAGCAATTGCACTGACTTCCGAAGAAAATCGCTTCACCAAAATTATATTTGCGTGGTTGGTTAGACAGGGGAGAGACGTGGCGAAAAATAAAAGCAGGCGGATTTCTGGGCCAATTCAATTTCTCATTTACCCACACTCTGCTTGCATAATACAGACAAATCTAGACTTCAAGCAACGTTGAACCATACTCTTCTGCGATGTTTTGCCGTCATGCAGTTTTTCCCTTGTGCTTTTCTGTCGCCTTGCTGCTTTGTCCATGAGCTATCTTGTCATTGCATTCTTTTTCCCAGGGTGCTGTTTTGAGGCGTGCTGGTTTTTCCTTTCATGGCACTGAAATTCAATGGTCTTGAGAAAGCTTGTTGGCTTATTTCTGAAGGAAGCTTGCAGACACTGAAGGAGCCAGTGGAAACACGCAGGGCAAGACAGAGAAGCACATATATAAGCAACTGAAAGTGCTCTTTCTTTGTCTTGTCCTCAGGCCTTTGTTTTGTTTAGTTGTACACCAAACGGTTGTGTTAGCTCCTTCCTTGTCTTGTACTTGTGGTTTCCGCAGGTCTCATCACCGTAAGTCATGAACCATCTGGCCTACCAGATCACGTTACGAAACTTGGAGCCTGATATAGTGCTAGGGATTACGTAGGCGCACAAACGGTGCTTTACTGCTGACTGAATTTTGCTTCACGTTCACCTACCGCAAGTGCGCCATTTACTAACGCATAAAAATGTTCTTAGATCAATACGGCGAAGCCCAAACAAGAGAAGTAGTAGTGAGGGCTGTAGCGGCTTCCATATGCCCCAAATGTTATTGACTGTACGCTTATAGGTACTTGTATCCGCAGTTCCTAACGTTAGTACTGCGGAAGTCACGAAAGCATCCGCTATTCATGGAATGGTCTGTTTCTAAACCGAATTGCTCACAGTTTATTTTCAGCAGTCAAACAGTTAAGCATGCATCATAGATACGAACTGCAGAGTAACACCACATTAAGTGCGGCATCGAGTGGCAGGACTTGGCACAGAAACTGACACTTATGTTGAACGAAATTCAATGAAAACTTAAATAATTGTCGACAGAAAGTCATCTCAATATGAACAGAGCGCTTTCGGAGGCACTGACACCAACCTGATCGGTGCTATTTCGCTTGCAGCACGAGTATGGCACTGAACAGCGCTCGTTGCTGGGGTTAGCCCGGGAGCAGTTGAAGTACATGTTGGCGTTCCAGTCCCGGAAGTTCCTCCTCGAAATGCCGCAGCACTGCATCCTCTCCTGCAGTCGTGTAACATAGCGTAGGTTCTCGTTCATCATCAAATCAAAACCGTGCCGTTTCCGCGTGGCACTCCTCATGGCTGTCATTGAGCAGCATAGTTCTCTAACACCTATTTGTTGTGAAACCTCCGAATCAATATATGAGCATGAACCCCACGGGGCTTGTCAGTAGACCGCAGCGCCACGCTCTAAACACGAATACGCCTGGGTGTGAAAAGGGAGTACTTCTACCTTTGCTCCTTTTCTCCTTTCCCTCTACTCCTTTCTTTACTTCTTTCTGTTTAGAGTAAAAAGGGACTAATAGGTGTTCTAGCTTACTCCCTTGGAGTACGCTGTCCTCTGGCCACTCCCTTTTATAAAAGGAAGTGCGCTAGATGACCTATCACTCCCTTTCACTCCTTTCTGTTCAGAGTGCACGTATGTGTCTCCAATGGAATTATAATTTGAGCACCGCAAGGTCATTCATTCAAGCGCCGCAAGTGGTGTAAGAGTCGGATCGGATAAGCTCCGGCTTTATCATGAAATCGCAGTGCCAGATTACAATAAGTAGACCGCACAGGGAGTTTTGCGATTTGGATAACCAATGAACTTTCGTAAAGGAATGTGATGCTGCTTTATAGTGCATACCAGAGCAATGGTGGCTGTAGTGCCAGAGAAACCTGCCGGGTATTTTTTTGCTGCTCTGTGTATTCGCTGCTCGAGGACCAGAGAGTGGGCGACAGACAAAGCGAGCGCAGTTTAAACAAACGCAACCACTACTGAAAGCCATTACGGGATGGGTCTAACGAAGTAAGGTTGACGACATTTCACTTCTTCAGATGGGCGAGAGAAACGTCCACGACGATCCCCTTCTGAACCTGTGCTTAAGATTGTGATAATTGAAGCTAACAGCAATGGCGCCCGTTTTCACATGCACGCATTGAATTATTTTAGACATTTGAAGATGGAAGGCAATGAAGCCTCTTTCACTCTCCGTCTTTGAGCATAATACGGTTGTTGGTTCCGTTGGCAGGTGCCAGAAATCACCTGCCACTGTTGCCCGCGAGGCTCTTGCGGCATACCTGCATGCTGTCCATGAGCCTCTGGAAGTCCGGCGAGTCCCGGTAGTGGACGATGAGCTCCATGGAGAATGTCTCGGAGAGCATCTTCTTGATCTGGGACGGCAGGAAGAAGACGACCAGGCCCACGACCAGGTTGATGAGCAGCAGAGCCGTGATGAAGGACGAGTACACGTTCAGCAGGCAGGTGTTCTCCCGAAGGGCTCCCACGCAGCCGCAGAAGGACAGAGACATGGTGATCATGCCGAACAGCATGACTGTGATCTCCATCTTGATCACGAACATGCTGCCAACAAAGGGACAACACATGTTGACAACGCCAACGAAGACCCTTTTATACCACTGCATAATCTATATCGTCGCATATATAGATACTGCCGCCGCTTGGCGTGCCTGCTTTTTCCTTTGTACAGTCGAACCCGGATATATCCTAACCGGCTAACGGTGGTGAACAGCGCGAAGGACAGGGGGAAGGGAGACAAAACAGGACAGGCGCTGACTCGCAACTGACAGTTTATTAGGTGGAAAGGGGTTGAAGAAACAATAACGTTTTCTTCCGCGCATACCCAGGCGTCATACACTCACACACACACGAGAACACATACTACCCACAAATCGGAATGACACAACTCAAGCGATATGCCGGGATTCCCTTCTCATGCAGCAAGACAGAAGGCTCACTCACACATTGGTCGTCTAAATTCGCGATGTGAAAGGTTTCCACAATTCCACGAGACAGCTTATCGCGGTGCCTGAAAAAAATACTCGGGGAGCAGTCCTTTGCATCCTCGATAATTCTCTACCAGTTTTGACCCATACCCATTTTTCATGCACCTTTCGTGTTCTCGTAAACGCACAATCAAGCACAGGCCGGTTTGGCCCACATACACCCTGTTGCAAGACAACGGAACGATGTACACATTGCCAACCGGATATCGAATTATTGTTAATACCGAGCGCACAGTACCATAGCCTCCTTTATATAAAGGAGGCTATGACAGTACGTCCCACCATTCAGCCTTGCTTCAGTCCCTTTTAAGATCCCGTTAAAAAATATAGTACTCCTCTGCGCGTTTATCGAACTCGCTGTCATGCAGTGAAGTCAACCTAAGGGAAGAATAGCAGTGGTCTTCACCTGGCGTGTTTCGCTGTCGAAGGCGGTGGGCAAACTAACTGTACCTTAGCTTAAAGCAAATTATTATTTTTCTATAGTGTATTGGCAACAAAATTAGGCACCTAACGATAAGTGTTTCAGTCTAAAGCGCCGTCTCTTGCGGCTTCGATGAGGAGTAGGTTACCTTTTGAATTTACCTGCCTATTTAATTTCGTCTTGCGATTAGCTTCTCTTTTAAGCCCCGACAAAAAGCCTTAAACAAGTACAGACACCAAATTTAGGTGGCATATTCGAATAGCTGCAATGATCCGCATGACATTACATGAATGACGACGTGGTATGCGTCTACAAGCGCAAAATAATTAGTCATTGAATTTCATCTTTCATGCTGTTTCGGTTGCAGTTTCAACAGCCAAACGACGGCTCTAACGTGAAAGGTCAGTATAGGTCACGTGAAAGCGTGAAAATACTGGCATATAATCGCCGCACCTCCATTCGTTGTGATTCCGGCTCTTGAGGCAGGCTGGCTTTAGCGTTGTGGCGAATTAAAACGACGAAGTGGTCAAAGTTTTTTCCTGCCTCAAGTGACGTACACAGTGACGTGAACTCACAGCCAAGACAGAATACAGTCGAACCTCGCTATAACAAACCGTGTATAACGAAATAATGGATATAACGAAGGAATTACGATTCCCCTCGGAAGCTCGGTCAACACGGGCTTTATAATGAAGCTACGGTTATAACTAAGCAATCGCCGGGCCCCATCAGCTTCGTTATAACGAGGTTCAACTGTAGTAGTAAAAGATGGTTATAAAGTTCAGCACCGCACTAACGGAGAGGGCGTTCATTGGTCATTAACCATGCACATGCGAAACCCGTGTATAACGAACTTGCGCACGCGGGGTTTAGCGAGGTGCATATGACGGACTCGCCATCTATAGAGGCGGCATCGCTCTCAGTTTCCCATCGCGGCAGAAGTTGCCACCAGGGGTTGGCCCCTCTGTGCGCACCTGAGGACGTTGTAGGAGGGGTTGTTCATCGGGATCTCCGACTGGGCCCAGGTGTCCACGTAGGCGTACGCTCCGACCAGCAGTAGGGTGAGGCCGATGAGCCAGATGATGAGGTTCATCACCAGCAGCGGGAAGCGCACGTACGGGTTGACGTCCAGCATGACGGTGGCCTCCGTCGAGGCCACGCCGCCAAGCTCGGTGGTCGCAGGCCCCGACTTGCGGCCCAACGACGTCTTTCCTGTGTACAGGACAGCTTCAGTTCACCCTTCAAGGGAGTTTTATTAGTAAAACCTACATAGACACAGCTGGAGGCTCGCGAAAAGGCTTCTAGGTAAATTAAGGACAGCGGATTTGAGCTATCGAAAGCAACATGATAGCGGCGGCGGTGTACCCTTCACCTGAGTGAAGGCCTGCCAGGTGAGCACACCTGGCAGATTGCCCCAGTCCGGTGGGCAAGTGGGCCACCTGCCATCATGCTTTTCGCTGAGAAAGTGGCAGCCTCGAAAATGTTAGGGGCAAATCTGAGAAACTGCTCTCATATTAGCAGTGCGAGCACAGTCGTTCCACCAAAAGGGTCCTGCTTTCTTACACAAAAATAACTGATGCTCTTGATATTTTATCTGAAATTGTTGTGGTATGTTTATGGTCATTTATGGTGGCAATATTATTGAACAATTTTTTTTGTTTTGTGGGCATCTGTCCATACATACTGGAATAGAGATATGCCGCCTAATGGCGGCTATAGGGATTGCACATTCCCGCAATAAACCTTAGGCAGCAGGTCTTGCAGACATAAGGAGTGTTTTCTATGGAATACTTCCGATAGGTGTAACGTTAAGAGACAGGAATAGGGCAAAGTGGGCGAGGGAACAAACGCGGGTTAATGACATCCTGGTTGAAATCAAGAGGAAGAAATGGGCTTGGGAAGGGCATGTAATGCGAAGGCAAGATAACCACTGGCCCTTAAGGATAAAGTAGCGGATTTCAAGAGAAAGTAAGCGTAGCAGGGGACGCCAGATGGTTAGGTGGCCAGATGAGATTAAGAAGTTTGCAGGCAAAGGACAGGGTTAATTGGAGAGACATGGGAGAGGCCTTTGCCCTGCAGTGGGTGTAGTAAGGCTGATGATGACGATGACACTTCCTCAAACTCCTCACGGCACGTGTAGATACAGAGGTCTTTTTAGTGCGTTTCCGCCACTGTCTGTCAGAAAATGCTGTCTGCCTGGCTTATCGTGACCTAAGTGCCGTCCCTAAGCGGCAAGTGGGCCAGCTAAGTTTCCTGGCCTTGTGACTTCATCACAATATGTCCACCGCATTGTGAGTAAACTGCCCACCAAGGCTGCTGGCAGCTCAATTCATGGCTGGTCGTGAGAGATTGATCGGAAAGAACAATCTGGGGTTTACAAGCCCCACCCGTGGTACGAGTATTTCCAGCAATGAATGTAAAGAAGATAATGACCAATGCCGTATATATGAGCATTAACCCATTAACGCTATTGCGTTATACCTTCAAAGGGGAGCTCCAGTTTTAGTGCGCTAGCACTAATTCCCCCTCCCCCCCCCCCCCCCTTCTTCCATCGATTCCGCCTATCTTTATCTCAATTAAGCTTGTTCGACCTTGAAAACCGAGCCTCGAACAGCAACCGAAACCGTAGTGAAAATTGAAGTGCAAGCGCACCTAATTCGCAATTGGCCTAACCACGCTAAATCGTCCGTCAGTTTCTTTTTTTTTTCGTCTTTATCAATTATATGAGATTTCTTTATTTTTCTGAGGGTTCAATTCAAAATGTGCACTCCTTATGGTTTGGTTTGGTTAAAGGGGATTTACGTCCCAAATCGACTCAGGCTCGGGGGGGGGGGGGGGGCGGATTTATATCAAGGCAAACACATATCGAGTACCGCTTCAGCCTAACCTCTTTGATGACACCCACCGCGAACCACAATTATGAGCCTTAAACTTTTGGGTTAGCGATCACAGCGCTTACAGCATCTAAAAAAGTGCTTAAGACTGCTCTGAAAAGTAGATACGATGGGAAAGAGAAAGTTCAGGATGCCACAAATAGTTGGATGCCCGCTGATAGACCGGCCCCTTCTTGTCCTCAATTCCAGAAACTGCTCTGAGGTGTTGTCCTGATTTCGATGGCAGATTTCATAACTGAAATTAAAGAAATCGTAATGCCCTGAATGCGAGATTAAGTGGACTTTACAGGTGGAGGCATCTACGAGGCGAAAGTGAAGACTTGACAAGTTAAATTATTAACTGTGGGTTGTAACCTCCCTAAACCATGCATGGAATATGGATACGTCGTAGTGGAGGGCTCCGGATAAATTAAGCCTCCTGGATTTGCCGGACGTGCGCCGATATCGCAGCGTTTTCGCATTTTGCCTCCATCCATATCCGGCCGGTGCGGTCGGGATCGAACCAGCGACTTTGGGATCAGCAGCCAGTGAGCTAGTGCGGTGGGACGACATCTTGTTGCACGCGGTTCTACATGTATAGAAGGGAGATTTTCCCAGTGTCTAGCCGCCAGTTAAGTTGAGTACTGAATTAAAATATCGCAAAACCGAAACTATGGCATAAATTCTAAAAAAAGACAGCGTCGCAATGCTTGTCTCATAGGCAGCAATGACTTGCGAGTGGCAAGATGCAGGCCAGCTTGTGTATGGCCTCACCCTTCGCTGTGCTCTCAAAGCGCTTCTTCTCCGCCGGCTGCTTGCCACTCGCTGCTGCCGTCTGAGCGGAGACAGGACCTGCTGGTGACGTGTACTCCGCCGATGCGAAAGGAAGCTCTGGCACGGGCCCGGCCGGAGCCAACAGGTCATTGGGCGTGTCCGTGCCAGTGTCGACCATCGCCGCGTGCCGGACCACGGGAGGAGCCGTAGCGGCGGCGGGAGTGTGCTGCGTTGCCATGTCACTTGTCACCGCCCCCTTTAGAGGTGGTCCGTCGGTCTGCACCTGTACAGCTTGGGACGCCAGTGACTCTTGCTGCTCCTGGTTCGCCTGCGTCTGGTCGTGCGTAGCGTCTGGCTTCACGCCACCTTCCGTCTCCAGTGTCGGCTCCAGCTTGGTCTCCGGCTTGGTCTCCAGCTGCGTCTCTTCTCGAACCGCTGTCTTCGCACCTTCCTGCGTCTGTGCCTGGGCGTCGACGAGTTTGGCCTCGCCTGGCTGAGCCTCTGGTTGTGCGTTTGATTCAGTGCTGGCGAGTTGCTCGGAACTCGGCTTTGAGCCTGGGCTCTCCCGGGACTCCGTCTTAAGCTCTGCTTGCTGTTGGCTTGGAGGTTGCTGGACGGCGACCTGGTCCTCAACAGATTTCGCGACAGGACGGCTTCCGCGGCGTTTGGTGTTCGACCTGTCAGAATCCTGAGGTGGTGGTGGTGGCAAGTGGCACGGTTTTGGCGATCCCTCCGCTGAGGGTGCTGCCGCGGTCGACGATGTCGTTTTCTTCAATAAGGGCGCAATCTGACACGATGCCGGACTGCTGGCGGTACTTCCGACGACTCCTGATTCGTGTGTTTGCTCGCTTTGGTTCGTTGACGAAGGGGAACCGGCGTTAAGACTGGGCGCCTTTGTGTGATGACGCTGTGCGCCAGATTGAGAAGAAAATAGAGTATTATGTAAAGATTGAAAAGCCGTGAAGCACTGTGGACATGAATAATGAACGGCGTTACAGAATTCTGTGGAAGTTGTTTCAACCGTCGTCACGAAATACTACACGCGCGCACTGAATTAAGACACCGTGGGCGATGTACGCATCAGGTTAGATCGCTGGGGATGCGTGAAAGTGCTACTCTAGACTTTGGTCGCTTTGTAGGAAACAAGCGATGTGCGAGTAAATGTCAAATCTGGGCTGTGAAATCGTATATAGGAGCAAAACTATGGTGATGTTACTGCGTGCTACCATCCACCCACTTAATTCAGGCAAATGCGAAGAAACCTTTAGAAATCCTCCATGTCTCTGCTACGAATGTCCTCGAGTAGTGGACCCTGGCTTGTAGCGTTGTAAATGAGAGCAAATTCTAACATGTTGGCGTCCGGTACAAAAGGCATATCCACATGCAGTGATAGTGAGATCTTTTTTCTGTCTTCTCTAAATCCCCTGCCAACAAACTGAACGTCTTACGACCGTCCTCACGACCGAAGTTAACGCAGTCAGTCGTGTGTCCAAGATGCATGATGTAACTACAGAAATAAAGCACTAAAACAGGCAGGCCGTGCGGTCTGGTGGAAGAAGGTGGAAACTTGTGACCCACAGAACCGGTTCTACGCAGATCATCCTCACATTTTCACAGCTAATACCAAAGTGCCTCCACGCCAACTGATAAGATGGGAAGAGAAGTGCTGCACTTCCTTTGGATGAGATAAAATGAGCGCTGTGCTGACAACGTCGCCTTTGCGAAGCGCGGGTCCTAAAGTGTTTGGTTTATGATGGTTCAACGTCCCAAAGTGACTGAGGCTACGTGGGACGCCGTAGTAAAGGGCTCCGGAAATTTCGACCACCTGAGGTTCTTTACCGTCCGCTGACATCGCACAGTACACGGGCCTCTAGTGTTTCGCCTCCATCGAAATTCGACCATCGCGGCCAGGGTCGAAACCGCGTCTTTCGGGTCAGCAGCCGAGCGCCATAACCACTGAGCTACCGCCGCGGCCGGGGTCCTGGAGGTCACTTAGGAAAGTCCTTCCGGACAGACCTGTCCAAGCGCCGAGGCTACCACAGTTCTCAACCTCGACTTCCATCAGTGTTGTTTGGTGGCCGTGTATATACCTGATGCGACTTTGTTGGAGTGTGGCGGGACGACGACCTCTCCTCGCTTTTCTCCCCTGTTGCCGTGGAAACCGGTGCGCCAGTGACGGTCGCCTTCTCCGCGCCCGACCGCATCGACTCGTCCATTTTCGAGGCCGTACTCGACATCGACGACTTCTGCAAATTAGGAGTGCACAGACACGCGCTCTAGCTTTTCCAAGAGGGTATTTAAGTGGGTGGATGGTTACAGCGTGTTTCGAAACAGCAACGGGAACGGAGCGTCTGCCCAGGCCGCTGTCACCAGACTTGACACACAGACCCGTTCAGATGCAGAGAGAATAACTCAATTGAAGTGACGTTCTATGAATCGGGTTTTATGCGAAGCATACTAGCCGCACAATCGAGCTCTTCCTTGCTGCGCCGCGCGCGGCCGCGTAGCTACCACTTGACCTACATCGGCGCACCACGTGATATGACGTCACAACAGCTGTGAAAGCTGGGGCTCAACTCGTGCGCTCGCTTGCGGACGCGCAGCCTCCGCCGGCGGCCTAACTCCCGCTCCTACCGCTAGGAGATACTGACGTCACACAATTGTATAAAAGGCGACGCACTCGTTGAGTCAGTTGAGCAGCGAGATGTCGGCCAGGGAGAGGGCGGCTCGCCAGACCGCAAAGCGCAAGTTACAAAGAGCCACGGAAACGGGAGAAGAACGAGAAGTACGGCTTGCCAAGCGACGTATGCTTCGCATCCTAGGCTTAACCATAAGCTAAGCCAGGCCATTTTTAACACTAGAGTGTTAAGAACCTCGTGTCACAGAAAATCCTGCGTCGTCGTTAGCGTAGTTGATCGTGAGCAGAATATCGACGAAAAAAAACCCATGGAAGCAACCTTGGAGGCAGGTGGACCGCCTAGGTCACGTAACCTTGTGGCGTCATCCCAACCTGCCCACCGGATTGTGAGCAAACTGCGAACCGTGGTAGGTGGCAGGTAAAGCAATGAAGGGTCGCGAGATGTTGCTTGGGAAGCAATGTGGGTTGCACAAGCCCCACCAGTGGCAGGACCTGCCAATGCGGGACAGGGGCGGATACCTTAACCGTTGAACCACTGCGCCAGGAATGCTATGAGCACTCCCAGAGACCTTTGAATTTTAATGAGAGAACGAGCAATTCTGCATATATGACCATAAACCCAATCTATCGCGTTATACCCTAAAGACAGAGCTAATGTGTCCCCTCCAATTTTTTTTTTCAACTCTGCTGTGCAGTACAGCTTTAGCGTCCATTTATAGCAAGGTTTAGTCATTGGCCTCGGTTACATGCAAATAGACGGTTGCGAACAACAGGACCACAACGATGCCAGCGAAGGTCAAGCTCTGCACGGCGCAGCCCGAGCTGCTGCTACACGCGCGCTGGAAAGCTTACCGAAGCTAATGCTCGCAGCCAAGCTTTGGAAGCACAAAATTTTGAAAAGGTTCCGGGGCCGACGCGCCTTTGACGTAAGTGCGTTTAAGAGTGTGAATGGCATGGATATGCACTAATTTATTTCCGCAAGATTTTTGGCGACAGCCTCTACGACACTGCGATGCCGACAGGCCCCGAGCTCACTACTTAATAGGTACAGGAAATGCGAAGTTCATCAAAAGCATAGACTTTTTACAGCGGTCTCGATTAAAGCCCCACTCCGATGAGCGACGTTCCGACTAGACGACTCTTTCTTGGTTTGGCCAAATGTGGGCACTAATGGCAAAGACTGCACAGGCCTGTCAGTACGAGGGGCCTAAACAGTCCCTGCCATAGATGACTATACTTGCCTAGACGAAGACAGTGTCTTCTAGTCGCACACACGAGTGAGGCCTTCCTTCTGCCCTTTGTTCAAGTTTGTGCTCCCAGCCTGGGAATGTGAGCAGCTCATGATAGCCTTCTTTTCTCTACTTCAAACTCGGTATGGTGAAATGGAAGCAGAAACGCAGTAAGGAAACCGGCACCGACAGGTACTTCAGCTAAACATGTTTGCATTGCATTACGTCGACTATAGTCCTTGGTCTTGGGCACAGTTGAAGACATTGACAGGAAAAACCGGTTTTGCGTTGAACTGCTTACTGAAGCGCGGTGCATGCTCCTTTTCATGCTGGTTAGGTATGGCGAGCGGGGTTCAGAGTCCTAAACCCGCGCGTGAGCTGTGCGAATCACTGTAGTGGAGGGCTCCGAATTAATTTCTACCATCTAGGGTTATTCAACGTGCATTGGCATCACACCGCGCGAGGTGTCTGTTGCAATTCGTTCCCATCAGAACGCGTTCCTCGCGGCCGGGGTTTGATCGCGCGACCTCGTGCTGAGCAACCGAACCCCGCAGCCACTGAGCAACCTCTGCAGGCTTGCTTGTTAGGCCTTCGCTAGTTAAATCGGTGGTAGTGAGATCACAGCATGCTAGTTTAACGCTCTGCGCGTACCTAAGGGGACCGTGCATAGAAGGAGAGGGTAGCAAACGGGGTGATAACATACCCGGCTCGATTTAGAAGCGCGGCGTTTCTTGGCTTTGGTCTTGGAGTCTTTTGGGAGCTCCATCTCCGGTGGCGACACTATGGCGGGTGCGTGCTTCTTCTACTTCGACACGCGTGACCGCGAGAAGACGTGGCTCGAGGTCCGGGGCGATGAATACGAGGAGGAGGAGGAAAAAAACTATCCGTGGATTTTAACCACTTAAAGTACCCATGGAATTTTTGGTGGTGTAAATCAAGGCTTTGTGAGGTGTCAATGGCGCATCTACGATGCAGAATCCCTCACTTAAATTTGTACATATGCAGATGTGGGCAAGTCGTTACAATAGATCATTTTCTCCTCTCTTGCCGGCGGTTCGCAGTTCAGAGAAGACAGTACTTGGAGGTCCCTCGTTCGAGGTTAGGACTCCCTCTGTCTCTTCCAGTTCTTCTCTCGTTCGGTGCGAGCTCAAAGGGATTCCCGTTAAGCAGTGTTTGCGGCTACCTTCATGATTACATAAATGCAACTGATCGATTACCTTGTTAGCTGTATACAAAATTTTGTCCCGTGTCCAAAAATGCTCGATTCCATTTCTGGTAATTCATATTTCTTTAATTCATTTCACTTTTCCAATTGTTATCTTGATTCAGTCTTCTCACACCTATTTTTCCCCGCGCAAATGCCTCATTGGGATTATCTACTGAACCTTGGCCAATCCCCCTGCGTGGATATGTGCCATGCTTACTAAGAGAAGAAAAAGAAGAAAAACTTTATTTGAGGCCAGCGCTAAAGCCCAGTGAAGAGCGATTTCTCCGCCAAGGCCCGCTGATAATCTGCCGAGCCAGAGTGAAGGCAATCACCCCAGGAAGGAGCAGGCGGGTAAGATAAATAAGGAGAGGTAATGGCAGTGCTACATGAGCAGAGAACGTGTTCTGTGTATGCCTTGGACCTCTGGACAGTTGGGACAGTGAGCAGTGTCACAGGCAGCGCTCCTGCAAGCTTCTCTAGCCTACTTAACCGGGGAATGTACGCAGCACCACATCTTCACCGACGGTTCAACGACTCAAGAAGTCTCTTCCTGTAGCTTTTATGTGCCCTCAACAAGCCATGCCCTTTCCTACCGACTGCAGCGGAAGGCAACCCCTACAACAACTGAGCCTATAACGGCATTAAAGAAGCTGTTTCCTATATCCTGCGCCGAACCCCCGGTCGATGTGTTGTTTACAGACTCCAAAGCATCTCTGCAGATCCTGTGTAACCTGTTCAAGAACACCAATCATAAGCCCATTTTCCTTGACATCGGGTTCTACATCATTTCTCTATTGTCGCAGGCCTCTGTATAACATTTCAGTGGATACCAGCACACTGTGGCATTCTGGCCAATGAAAAAGTAGATGAAGCGGGCCGTAAAGGCCACCAACATCGGAGATACATTGGGACTTTCTTCACGAAACCTGATGCGTCCCAAATGGCTAAAAGATTTACTTCCAAAGAAACGTATCGGCTCTGGAGCTTGCCGACATATTACTACCAATTTCTCTACACACTCGACCCATATCTTCGATCGACACTCACACCCAGAACTCTTCGTCATCTGTAAACACTTTGTCACCGACTAAACTTGAACTCTGCATTTACAAACGGCTTGCGAAACCGTTTCGGTGAAATGAACAGTCCGCTTTGTAGCAACTGCAGCTAGATCGAAACTCTGGAACATATCCTGCTTGAGTGCGTGCGTATGCTGGCGAGCGTGCGTACTATGATAATTGCATGGAGAAGCTTTCCTCTGTGCCTCTAACAATGGACAGTGGTTTAGGTCTCTGAACCTGCCCTAGGCAACAGATGCATGCAATGAACTGTTTATTTGCATATTTAAAGAACACACTGGACACCTTGACAAGCTGTAATTTCACCTTGCACGTTATCTTCATTTATTCTTCACGCGGTGAACTTTATTAGCCCGTTTGTAGGACTATGCTCCTATTAATTTCATATGTAACATAATTACTCGCCGATGCACCTTAGTACGCATTTAATGGCCGCAATTTATCGTTTCGTCTTTTTATTTGTTTTATTTTACCTTTCTCGCACCGCTCTCCTGCGCCTTTCTCTCCAAAATTAACTTCCCCACGCAGAGTAGCATGCCAACGATTTTTAAAGGCGGTTAAATTCTGTTTTTTTTTTCATTAAAGGGCTTCTCTTTCTCTCTCTCACGCCATCCGAAGTTGTAGAGCATGAGTGGGTTGAGGAGAGTGTTGGCTTGAACTTGGCGAAGGACGTGTGCTTGTTCCGTGGTAAGTGAAGGGTGAGGCTGGGGAAAAAATGTGAGATTTTCCCTGGTGTTCTGGTAGTGTTCAGCTATTTGCTCTTTGTACGTTGCAGCGTCTTCCGCTGACGTTAGATTTGGCCAGGCAATCGAAGGCGCCCAGAAGTTGTTTTCGCGGGCCCGTTGATGAGCCAACTGATTTCCCTCGATCCTGGCATGACTGCGGCTATCCAATCTTCAGTCACTGAACACCAGCCCACTAACACCAACACCGATACCGACTCCAGCAAAGCCATACGCAATGCACAACGCAGACTGCTGGAAATCAAGCTACATGACAGTCTAGTAGAATCTTGTAACAGCAGTCCGAACACTAATATCACCCCGCGTGGGATGAAGACGAAGCGTGGACCGTTGCATCAGAATTCATAGCCATCAATTCTTTCCTTTTATCCATGAGCCTCAATATTTGGTTGGGGCTACACGGTGCTTCAAATCAAATGAAATCAGATTAACGTTTATGAAGACAATTTCATTTTCATTGAAAACTTTATTGGACTAAAAAGGTTGCGTTGTCACTGCCGTGGATGCGGTGTTGGGTCCAGGCTTCAGGCGATGACCGCGGCTTCGTGCCTGCAGGCGACCTCCAGTGCCCAATCCACCACCAGCCTCTGAACTTCAGGTTCCGAGCTGGTTACCGCAGTCTCCCACTGTTCTTTGTTGCTAATATGCCATCCTGGCCTGGGCCTAAGCCTGGCGCATCCGTACATCATATGTGCAAGGTTCCCTTTTGGATGCTCACACATGGGGCACTGTGGTTTAATGTTACCGGGGTACATTAGGGCGCTTCTGTGTAGGCTAGGGAATGCGCCTGTTTGAAGTTGCCTCCAAACAACCTGTTTCTGTTTATTTAGGGGCCAGGTATATTAATCTCTGTTCTTTGTAATATTTTGTAATCTCCTGGCATGTAGTCAGGCGCTCCTCACCTATCTCCCAGGGATGAGAGCTCATGGCCCGGTTAATGAGACCTCGAGCTTCTTCATGAGCTTTTTTATGAGGACAAAAATTATTACAAGATGTGAAGCATATAGAGAAGGGTCTCAAATTGTGCAATTCTACATGGATACATCGTAAGAATGCCCGTAACATCATATACGGCAAACTGGTAACAAAATGAATAAAACAGAAATACAGAAGAATAATAATAGAAGTACCGTGAAAGTAAAAATGTGAGAAAAGAAAGAAAAGTAAAAGTAAGAGAAGTAAGAAAAGTACGAGTAAGAGAAAAGTAAGTAGCGTGAAGTAACAGAAACCTAGTTCCACATGATTGCATCGAGGAAAAAGCGCCGAAGGGGATGTTCCACTTAAGGCGTTCCACTTACCGAGGCAAGACGTAGTATTTTGCAAACGCTCATGTTCCCCAAGCAAAAAGATAAAACCTGTCTCGTTCTAGATAGGATGTGCCTAGCAGTGGTTTTTCAACCGGAACTTCTGTGGAACAAGGGAAGTCTATATGGAACCGAGACTAAGAATGTAGGTTTAAGAATGAGATTCATTGCAGGAAACACGTACCTTATCCTTGGATGGCTAAAAGATGCTGGTAGCCACATTCAGGTATTAATTAGGCTTCCTGGCTGCTGGACGTTTCGTCCCTTTCGCCCGCTACTGTCCTCTGTGGCCGCTTTCGCAGCTTGAGGAGCTGCATCCATTAGCCGCTTGTCTCACACCTGGACAGCACGCTCGGCGTCCTTCGCTTTATGGGCCACCGCATTCAGCTGCTTCTCTTGAACGCGACACCGTTACAGCTCGCGTACGGAGAAAAATCTGTTCGCATTTTCACAATAATTCAGGATTTGACAGCAGAAGTCATGACGTCACACCACAGTCAACCAATGGGAAAGATATATGACGTCAAACATGGAAAGTCGAGGAGTTGGCAGGGTGCCAGCTGCGCAGCATCAGAGAGTGGAAAGTTTCCACAGCTCTGTGGTTGGCGCGTCGAGTTTTGTGACTTTGTGACTGGGTGCATGACATACCGGGGGGGGGGGGGGGGGAGGTAGAGGAGCGAAGAAGGGGCGTTTCTTAGAGAAAGAGGCTCCAAGACGGATGCGTGCGTACCGTAATAGTGCGAAGGAGGGATGACTTCTAACGTTATCGCGCTCGGCTATCTAAGGGTTAGGAAGGACCTTTTACAATTCTTCACGGGTGGCGGCGTGCTCACCGTCCACCGCTGCTCTCGCAGCTTTATGCGCTATAGCGCTCGTTCGCTTTTTCTCAGCCTTAGCGATGCGTTCGGTTGCTTTGACCTCTTTCTCACCTTAGTGCACACTGCTGGCTCTCAGCTTACAGTCAAACTTAGCAGAAGCATCCGAGGTGCGCCACAAATACACCGTACATCACCTTTCAGATGTAGACACGTTCGCATTCCTGCTTTTTTTAGAGTTAGGAGATTCCACGTCACTTGACTTTTTTTTTTCACTCGAGAAGATAGAATGAATATACATGCATAGAATAGAGAGAAGAGGATGGAGGGTTGGCTTGTTATGTTGAAAGAAACAGTGGGTAAAAATGATCGCTGTCTGCAGGAAAAAAAAATCGCTGAGAAAGAATAAGGTCAGTAAAGTTTAGGTGGGTGGATGGGCTAACGACTTTTTGTGACGAGCATAAACCGTACCTGGATGCTCCCGACTCTCACCGTAGGCTAACGTTAAGTCACAAAGCAGGACTCAGTGGCGGTCGTGCGACGTTTAGCTCCATGGAGGATGCAAAGAGAAAGGAAGGGGGCGTTTAGTTTGGTTTGGTTTATGGGGGTTTATCGTCCCAAAGCGACTCAGGCTATGAGGGACGCCGTAGTGAAGGGATCCGGAAATTTAGACCACGTGGGGTTTCTTTAACGTGCACTGGCATCGCGGGGGCGTTTAGTTGATCGCCCCTTTAATTGCATTGTAAAGAAATTGAAGATTACATGTGCTACTTATTTTATTATACGCACTTACCAAATGATAGGAATGAACCTAAAAAATGTGCAGAGAGATAATAAATGAAGTGTGATCACATAAAAGAACATGCTACGAACGCGAAATTATGTACTTTTCGAAAAAAAAGTGTAAATAATCTTTACAAAACGTCTGTAATGTGGTATTTGCGTATGCTCAATTTGGCTTCCGCATTTCACTGAAGTGTGGCAACCTGGAGTCTACAGCTTGGAGTAGTGGGTCCTTGTATTTGCGTCGGAACAGCGGGTAACGAAGCCTACATGCAGAACGGAGAGTTAAAGCTTGAACGGACACATTTTTTTCCCTTTTTTATCGTAAACACGATTCAAGCTTTCGCCATCCTGTTGCTTCCTGTGTGTGAAGGATACTGCGTTGCTTTGTTGCTCACTGATTGTCGCATCTGGATAGCATTATCTGAGCTCCGCTTTGTACCATTGGAGTCAGCAATACTGTTGTCTTCTTTCTGTACCTGAAAAAATAAAAGAAAACGAGCTGTTAAGTTAGAGTAAGTTGGAGCCCGTGCCGCCTGGATACGCCCAGATAGGGCCAGCTCCGCACATAGTGCATGTGCGGTTAGCGCTGCCCGGCGTGCTGTTGGAAGTCCGAGTTTTTACGTCTTTATCGAGCCGCTGCGTCGCAGGGTTTAAACGAACTCATTCGTCACTATTTGAGGAGCGAATCTAACGAGAAACGGCCGCTGTGGACCCCGAGCTTGAAGCGCGTGCGAGCCTGCGCTGTGGACCATAAGGCGGTTAATGAGTCATGGAGGAGCTGAGCTTACGGACCTTAGGCGCCACCATCGTGATATGGCCTCTGGATTTTGAGGCGTGACTGATGAAACTAGTGAATGCTTTGTTATGTTCTTCCGTTGCTTTGTATTGTTGCTGCACGTGCACCTGAGCTGCGTGAAAAAGCGGGAAGATGAGATATTGGTTGTAATGGAGAAATTGGAAAGAGGTCCGGTAGCTGGGTTATCGGCGGCCTGACGAGACGGCCGGGGTCACGAATATGGTGCTGACGGAGATCCCCCTTGCTGCCATCTCTCTATCGCCTGTTTGAAAGCAGTAGTCAGGTATATGTACAGCCCCCGGATAGATAGATAGATAGATAGATAGATAGATAGATAGATAGATAGATAGATAGATAGATAGATAGATTGAGATAGATAGATAGATAGATAGATAGATAGATAGATAGATAGATAGATAGATAGATAGATAGATAGATAGATAGATAGATAGATAGATAGATAGATAGATAGATAGATAGATAGATAGATAGATAGATAGATAGATAGATAGATAGATAGATAGATAGATAGATAGATAGATAGATAGATAGATAGATAGATAGATAGATAGATAGATAGATAGATAGATAGATAGATAGATAGATAGATAGATAGATAGATAGATAGATAGATAGATAGATAGATAGATAGATAGATAGATAGATAGATAGATAGATAGATAGATAGATAGATAGATAGATAGATAGATAGATAGATAGATAGATAGATAGATAGATAGATAGATAGATAGATAGATAGATAGATAGATAGATAGATAGATAGATAGATAGATAGATAGATAGATAGATAGATAGATAGATAGATAGATAGATAGATAGATAGATAGATAGATAGATAGATAGATAGATAGATAGATAGATAGATAGATAGATAGATAGATAGATAGATAGATAGATAGATAGATAGATAGATAGATAGATAGATAGATAGATAGATAGATAGATAGATAGATAGATAGATAGATAGATAGATAGATAGATAGATAGATAGATAGATAGATAGATAGATAGATAGATAGATAGATAGATAGATAGATAGATAGATAGATAGATAGATAGATAGATAGATAGATAGATAGATAGATAGATAGATAGATAGATAGATAGATAGATAGATAGATAGATAGATAGATAGATAGATAGATAGATAGATAGATAGATAGATAGATAGATAGATAGATAGATAGATAGATAGATAGATAGATAGATAGATAGATAGATAGATAGATAGATAGATAGATAGATAGATAGATAGATAGATAGATAGATAGATAGATAGATAGATAGATAGATAGATAGATAGATAGATAGATAGATAGATAGATAGATAGATAGATAGATAGATAGATAGATAGATAGATAGATAGATAGATAGATAGATAGATAGATAGATAGATAGATAGATAGATAGATAGATAGATAGATAGATAGATAGATAGATAGATAGATAGATAGATAGATAGATAGATAGATAGATAGATAGATAGATAGATAGATAGATAAAGAGGAGGAGGGAAAGGCAGGGATGTTGACCAGAAAGGGGTTCCGGTTGGCTACCCTGAAAAAGTAAACAGCCCAAGGGGTTCGCTTCTAACCTGTTCGGTGGGGCTCCCTAGCATATCTAACACCCTAAAGCTTGGGAGGATTGAGGACGCGAAGCCATTTCTCCTTCGAGAGGTCACGGTCATTGATGACGTATAAGGAGGCCTGTAGCAAGCCTCACAAGCGAAACCCTGGGCCGTATACTTTTGACGGGGTGTGTACGTGTGCTGGTGCAGGATTTGGCCTCAATTCGAGGTTTTACGGTCCTCAACTTCTATATAGACTGTTAGTGAGTTTGAGTGCGCATCTTTAGCCGGTCGCAACTGACGACCACGGTGTAAATAATTGAAAAATAAACGTGTATCGTTTGAAGAGAGTTTCTCCTCTCCGCTAGCCGCAGCATATCGCCGAGTCACCGGTTTACCGGTAACATAAGCGATGAACGACACCAGTTACTCAACATTAACCGGAATCGGAAGAGATTTTTGAGTCGAGATATGCATATCCCCTGGTGCTTCTTTATAGAAGCGGTGTTCAGAGAACGCTAGTTCTCTTAATTGTGTATGCTCTCACACACCGAATATTTGTTGCAAATGATTAAACAAGCATAAATCACTCCCAAGGAGTTTAAAACTGTGCGTACAGGGCGAGGACGATACAATAAAACGAAAACGATACCACGGGCGCAGACTCGGACTTCCAATTGTTTATTAATGAGAGCTGAAATCAGAGGCTACAAATGCAGGGAAACACAAAGTCACAGCCTATTACAGGCACGTCCTCTGATGGTCACTAGCGCACTGTCATCTTGAGGAAAGTTCACTCTCTGGCTTCGCACGCTGTCTTCTTTGACATTCTATATTCAATCTGGGCGTTTACATCATGAATCCGACAAAATTCGGGTCGTGTAGGCTGTAGGGCTGAAAACCGGCCGTCGGGCTCATGTACAAGCTAGGGGGTCGAGCTAAGCGACCGTCGAGTCGGGCTAGGCCAGCCCGACTGCAGACGACGGTGGTTTGTCTCGTACCCCCCTCCGCAAATTACACTTAATCCTCTTTCACGCTTGGGGAAAGCATTTTCTGCAGGGGAGAACAGAAGCGGGCGCCGGTTTACTGCTCGTGCGGCGGTCGCGCCTCGCAGGGCGCGCCCCGAGAGTCGACTCGCTAGTGTCGAGTTCATGTAAACAGGCAGTCATCGAGTTGGGTTAAACTTGCTCAGCTCGACCCGTCGCTCTCGGGTTCATGTAAACAAGGATAAGGTCGGCTGCCTCATTCAGTGTTATAGTGGGCAAAAGAAAGCACAGAACAGCGCTTGTCCCGTATCTTTGCTTAGCACCCTGGTGTTTCGCGGTCCTTTTTGGCATGACCATTTTCAGTGATGTGCCTCGAAATGTTCAGTCTGCGTAGTAGTACCTTGTGGCACTCATAAGGGGGGAAGGAGGGCTAAGCTGCAACCATTTATCTCTGTAAACTCGTTTTGCTATTCCTTTGTAGAACCCCTGGTGGTCAAAATTACTACGGGGTCCTCCACTATGGCCTCTCATACCCCCATGTGGAGATATGGAACGTGAGACCTCCCTTCGTTTTCTGTGTGTTAGGAATCAAGGTGGTAAAAGAAGCGAGAAAGACTGCAGTTGAACCTTACCTTGCGACGTTCACGTCGTTCATCAGCGAGATTTCGACCCGCTGAACGGCCAGTGTATTCGTCGCGTCTTTTCCTGCGGCCAGGAGGTTGAGCGTTCCCTCCAGAATGCGGCCCAGTCTCGTCTGTGTCGTGGACAGATACGTCCTCTGGGAGCCAGAGTTGAAGTATTCTTCCCTGCGCGCAGGGAGGGGGAGGAGGAGGAGGAAAACTTTGTTAAAGTGAAGGGGAGCTGGGCGAGCTTATGGGTGGGGGCCGTCATTCCAGGGCTCCACTGGCTTGAGCTGCCCTACGGACCTGTTTTATGAGGGCCCGTTGGTACTCCGGGTTATCGCTGGTCAGCAGCGCCTCCCACCGCTCAAAAGGCGTGTTTTTCATCCGTGAAGTGTTTGGTTTGGCCCCACATACCCACGAAATGTGGAAGAGTGGAGGGCGGGCCAGCACCAGGAACAAGTGTTGGTGTATAGTTGGGTGTATGCGATGTAGTTTATGGAGGTTTGGAAATGTGTTCGCCTGTATCGGCCGCCAAGAGACGGCATGTGGGGTGTCTAATTTCCTATGTTGTGGAGGGAAGTGTCTCCTTTGAAGACGCTGAAACTCGAGGCGTTCGTTACACCTAGAAGGTAGAGGGGTTAAAGCGGGCACGGTCTGTGGCCCCGCTCGGTTGATGATGCCTCGAGCTGGTGCATGTGCCTTCTCATTTCCCTCCAGTCCCTCGTGGCCTGGGGTGCAGGTGATTTGGTGGTGCTTGGTGAGGGGTGTAGTGCCCATGAGCCTACTGACGTGCTTGGGTACTCGGCCTCTCATGAAGTATCGACACGCGTGTTGGCAGTCTGTTATCACATGAGCGCTTTGGCCTTGGGACTCGTAATGCCTAATGGCAATGGCCACGGCAGTGGTCTCCGCGGCCGCTGGTGTTTCGGCTCTTACAGAAGCAGCGAATAGAGTGGAGAAGCGGTGGTCCACTGCCGCCACTGCGTACTTGTCATGGTCCGGGTACGCTGCGGCGTCAACATAAACCACGTTCGGGGAATTGGCTAGGCGTCGGCGTAGGTAGGATACTCGCGCTCGTTGTCTGTCTGTGTGCACGTCTTTAAGCATATGTTTCGGTATCGGGGCCATGTTGATATATTTCCTGTGTTGTTTTTCTAGAGAGGATTGAGCATCTAGAGAGCGGATGTCCGCAACTATGCCTACTCGGCGTAGGATAGCTCGTCCAGCTTGGGTCGTCTGAAGTCTTAGCGTTTGAGATGCACGGATGGCTTCTGTTAGTTCCGTAAAGGCGCTGAAGATTCCTAGTGCGGTCAGACGCTGCGTCGAGGTGTTTTTAGGAAGATTAAGGGCCGTCTTGTATGCCCCCTTATGATGGTGTCAACTTGCTGCTCCACTCCCTTTTTTAGCGTGTGAAAGGGTAGACCATATGTGATTCGGCTAAGTACCAGTGCTTGCACCAGCCGAGGAGTGTGTTCCTCTCGCATTTCTTGGCGATGCTTGGTAATGCGGCTGATCATGCGAGCTATCTGGTTTGCGGTGGTTTTTAGAGTCGGGATGGTGTGGGTAACACGGAGGTTGCTCTGCATCCAAAGAGCGAGAATGCGGATCAGGTTAACTTCCCTGATGGCTTGACCCTCGATATTGAGGTTGATGGGACCTGAGGAGACATATCTCGGGCCATGTACTCGTATGACCTCCGATTTCTCCAGGGCGCTGTGGAGGCCGCTTTGCGAGGCGAAGTCCTCGACGATCCGGGCTGCTGATCGTAGGGTGGTTTCTTTTTGGCCCAGGGAACCCTTTGTGGCCCATATAGTTATATCATCCGTGTATATGGCAAAGCCTTCATTTGAAAGTGCTTGTAGTGCATGCGACAGCCTGATCATAGCAATGTTGAAAAGCAGGAGAGAAATAATAGCCCTCTGAGGTGTGCCTTTATGTGGCATATCTTAGACGTCGGAGCTGGTTTGACCGATGCCTATCGTAGCCCTGTGGCACGTGAGGAAGGCACGCACGTAAGCAAAGTCCTTTTCTCTGCCGTTAAGGTCATTTATGGCTTGAAGGATCGCCTCGTGGGATAGTTGTCGAAGGCACCCTTTAAATCTAAGGCCAAGATGAGATGTTCTTGACCACTGGCGATGTTGGTAAGCACTTCTCGCAGTAGCAGGAAGGTGTCGGGCCGAAAGCCCTGGCCTGAACCCAACCATAGTAGGGGAAGAGGTCATTGTCTTCAATGTAATTTTGGAGGCGGGTGTGGATGACTCGTTCACAGTTTTCCTAAACATGATGTTAGAAAGATGGGCCGGAAGGAATCAAGTGACCGCCGCTTGGCGGGCTTGGGAACGGTGATAATTTTGGCATGACATCAATCCTGAGGTACAATGCCCTTCCCCAGAGTTTATCATTGAAGTAGTCAGTGATGGCTTTGATATGCGCACGACTAAGGCTACGAAGAATAGCGTTTGTGATTTTATCCGCTCCAGGAGCAGTGTTACGCCGCGATGCACGGGCTGCGGCTTGCACCTCGGCTATTGTTATTGGAGCATCAAGTGTGGGGATTGGAAGGCCGTTCTAGGTGGTTGTACAAGGTGGTATTGGTGTGTCGCCAATGTACAATGGACAAGGTGGTATTGGTGTGTCGCCCCTGGTGTTTGTTGTTGTGCCGACTGTGCGGGTTGTTGTCGTTATGCTTTTAGGCCCTGAAGGCGCCGATCTAGGTCACTGACTTGTTCTCTAAGGTGTGTGTTGTCCTTTTCTAGTTTAGAGCATTTCGAGCAGGTGTTTGAGGCGTGAGAGACGCCATATATTCGAGTTCTCGAACTCGCCAATCTGTAGAGAGAACAAAATCGAAAACAAAAATTGAATGCTGATTAGCTCAGTCCAGTGTATACAAAGTGAAAGCTGTCGGCGTTCATTGTGTACCCTGGAATTGGCGTTCACAATGTACTAGATGACGATTTTGAGGAAAGGAAGAGCGCATAACTAGCTCGGATCCGTGGATGGACGCCTCAATCGCGCATTCAGTTGCGTGGCGGTGGTGATAGAGAGATGTGGGCTTCATGCATTAGCGCTGACAACGTTGTGGCAGACACGCGGCACTGCAGCAACTGTCCGCAGCATTCATTGGGTGACCAACCTCTCGTGATCAACCATTAACTGTTACCTGTCAGGGCGGCAGAGTGGGCGCCCTGCCTATTCATTGTGCGGCACGCAATCAAAGCAGGTTTTTTCAGTTGGACAGCAACGCTGCCACGTACATCAAAATGAGATTGAGGTGTCCACTGACCCAGGCAGCCAGTTGTGCGCTTTTCCTTTCGTGAAAATGAACGGCCTCTGCAATAATGTCAACGCCAATGAACGGCGGCGGCTCACTAGATTGAGGTGTCCACTGACCCAGGCAGCCAGTTGTGCGCTTTTCCTTTCGTGAAAATGAACGGCCTCTGCAATAATGTCAACGCCAATGAACGGCGGCGGCTCACTTGTTTGGTTTTTGAGGAAAGGAAATAGCTCAGTAACTGTCTCACATATCTCGGCGGACACTCGAAGGGCGTCGTAAGGGAAGGTATAAACGAGGGAGGGAAAGAAGAAAGGATAGAAGAGGAAATGAAAATTGGATTTTGAGGAAATGCGCGGAGCGGCAGAACACCTGTGGCTTGGCGCAAATAGTGGCGCATGCGCAGTAGTGACTAGCGACGCTTACGCGAAAAATGTGCCGCTTACTAGAACCCGACCGCGGCGGCCGCGTTTCTATGGAGGCTGCGGTGGCTTAGTGGTTAGGGCGCTCGGCTACTGATCCGGGGTTCCCAGGTTCGAACCCAACCGCGGCGGCTGCGTTTCGATGGAGGCGATACGCAAAGGCGCCCGTGTGCTGTGCGATGTCAGTGCACGTTAAAGATACCCAGGTGGTCGAAATTATTCCGGAGATTTCCACTACAGCACCTCTTTTTTCTCCTAGTTTTTCTTTACCCCTTCCCTTACGGCGCGGTTCACGTGTCCGCCGATATGTGCGACAGATATTGCGCCATTTCGTTTTTTTCAAAAACCAATTTTCAACCAATGTTCAAATGCTAAAGCGGCCGTGTGCTGTGCGATGTCAATGCACGTTAAAGATCCCCAGGTGGTCGAAATTATTCCGACCTGGTACCTCTTTCTTCTTTTCTTCTTTCACTCCTTCTTTTATCCCTTCCCTTACGGCGAGGTTCAGGTGTCCAACGATATACGAGACAGATAATGCGCCATTTCCTTTCCCCCAAAACCAATTTTCAATTTTAAATTTGCTAGTGACGCTTTCGCTGCAATAATTAGAGCTGCCCAGAAGGGCAAGCAGCACGAGAAGTGTATGCTTTCCCTGCAGACATTGGTAGACGTCAGAACATCTCAGAGGCGATTTTCCTGTTGAATGGGTCATTTCTGTCACAGGTTCCATTCCAAAAATGCTGGATTTACGATGTGATAATTTCTCTCCAACGTCAGCGGCCGTTTTCACTACTCAACTGCGTTGCGTCACGATTGGTTCTTGTATGCGAATCCCAGAGGCTAGGCGACACGCTATTCCTATCGAAACGGTGATCACGGAGTCATTTTCGGTCGTGTTGTCACTAGGCTGAACACGCGGCGGGAAAATTTTCAAACCCGATTTTCCCGCCAATAAATGCGTCGTTTGCTGCTGGACAAAAATCCAAACATCCGCAAACAGTCAGAGGGTCGAGTTTTACTTAGAACCCGGAGATCAGCTTTCACTGGTCGAATGGGCCAAAGCTGCCGCAGCCTCCGCAGGTGTCCTGGACTAGGGACTATAGCCATGAAGAATACCAAGACACTATGAGCAATGTATAACCGTTTTCTCTCTCTCTCTCTTCAGTCCCTCTTTGTTTTTTTTAATTCTAGAATTGTGCCATGAGGCACAAGTTGAGAAAGGGGGAATGGAATGCAGGATATAGAAAGTTAAAAGGAGTGAAGCCCAGGTAGTCGCAGAGGTAGTCGTACAGGTTGCCGGTGAAGTGACTGTCGATGTGAAAGTCCCCAAGACATCATATTTTTTTTTAGGTAGCCATCATTGCAAAACTGGCTTGAGCGGTGAGGGTGTTGTGCCTTAACCAAGATCCAATCATCGACCGGCACTAAACTTATCGCGACATAAGATTGCGTTTAACGACGTTTTTTATCAGAATCTGAACAACGTGACGTGTAGAAGAATGAGAATGAAGTTAAGCAGTTATACATCAGCCGGATTACTCCGCTAGAATGAGAATTCACTGCTTTTTATTTTTCGTTTTTTTTTCTTTTCTAGGTACAAATTCTTATCTAAAGCACGAAATTATTCAAATACTCCACTAGTTGTCCATCATGCAGTGCACCCTGGCCAATCCTCCGCCGTGGTTATGTGCCATTAAGCCACACGATATCATAGTCATCATCATCTCCAGTACCAGGTGCTCGCTACCGCCCAGCGTGTTGTCAAACAACATGCTTCTCGAGCGTGATGATGTCACCGTACAAAATAGGATACCCTCCATTTATGCTTGAGTGGCAGTTTAACCACTGGATGAACTGTATAATGCGGGGACGCCCAACGCCCATGTCTTACTTAGTACTCAGCTCCAAGTCAGCTTCACCCAGTTCTCCTCTGAGGTGCAGGCTCAGCTTCCCAGGAACCGGCGATGGCAGCGATCCCACGCGCACAATGACGTGGTAGTGGTACACTGAAATAAATTAATGAATCAATAAAACCTTTGTTACAAGGAAGGGATGGCTCTCAGCCACTGTTGGGGAATTGGGAAGAACGGGATTGTAGATGCAGCGATTAGTGTAGGAGACGTTGACTGAGTTACGACGTGTAGCTTCGAAGGCTACGAAAACACTGAGATAAAAATTCAAGAATGATCAATGCGATTGACGCATTTGATACGAAGGGAAATGCTCTAGCGTGTGGGCTCAGATTTCGTGAGTGATTTATGTTGACATACTGAATTCATCCACAGCGATGACAATTTAAGTTTCGCTTTGGCAAATTAGGTTTGGTTTGGTTTATGGAGGTTTAACGTCCCAAAGCGACTCAGGCTATGAGAGACGCCGTAGTGAAGGGCTGCAGAAATTTCGACCACCGGGGGTTCTTTAACGTGCACTGACATCGCACAGTACACGGGCCTCTAGCATTTCGCCTCCATCTAAATTCGACCGCCGCGGCCGGGATCGAACCCGCGTCTTTCGGGCCGGCAGCCGAGCGCCATAACCAATCAGCCACCGCGGCGGCCTACTTTGGCAAATTACTTGTTTGTATGTTTTCCATTTCAATGAAGTCAATTCCTGTTCTTACAAGTCTATTCAAATTCCAGTTTTGCAATTAAAATACCAATTGCAACTTCAATTCTTCCCATTCCAATTTGTTCAGTCTTAATGCAAATTTAAATTCCAATTCAAATTTCAAATCCAATTTTTCCAGTTCTTTGGAGGTTCCTTTACTCATCCTGCCCCCTCAGCCAAGGGGTACCATGTGTTCCGCGCTTTATTCGTGACGTCACGGACTCTCCGCCTAAATTCACTTCCCCTCTCCCCTCCACTTGCAGTTCTAATGCTCACGCATTAAAAATTAAGCTCGGAATTATAAACGCATTCTTCCCGAATCTATATACCAGGTGTTACAGGGAAGACTAAGTAATTATCAAAAATAGGCTTTTTGGAGTAAAAATATGGCTTTTTCAGAGTAGTATTACCAGTGCTGGCGGACACCAGAAAACCGCTGAATCGTTTTAAGGAGTAAGCAAGTTAACTATTTTTTAACAATTAAATTTTTAACTGTTAGAGTTAAGCACCTAGTTGCAATTAAAGATTTGTAGCCGGCCGTTAGTAACTGCCATATAGGCTTTTAAATTTAGAAAACGCGATTACCCTTGGCGCTGTGGCTCGAAAAAAATTGGTTTCTTTGACTAGTTACGTGCACTGGAGGGGTTGCTTTGCCTGCATACTTTCGAAAGCGCATGAACTTTGGCACGATGTATCCGAAATCTGTTGGTCCATAGCGTCGAGGATAATCACGTTCCTAAATTTAAAAAAGCTGAAATGGCTATTACTAACGACAGGCTACAATTTCTAATTGCAACTAGGTGCCTCACTCTAATAATTAAAAAGTTAATTATAAGACAGTAGTTAACAAGCTTACCACTTTAAAAAAATCACTATTTTTCCCGTGTCCGCCAACACCGGTAATACTAGCCGCAAAAGCCATATATTTACCCCAAAAAGCCTATTTTTGAAAATTACTTAGTCTTTCCTGTAACACGTGGTATATCGCTACGTCGCTATCAGTTACCAAGGCTTAGCGAAAGTATCGCCCCTTCTTGCACACACGAACTGGTGATAGGTCGCGACAGAACTGCAGCAAGGGCCTAATGGTTCGAGTATCCGCCTCGTATGTAGGAGGTGCGGGGTTCGATACCCAACTTCGGCTATCCATTGGCTAGGAGCTCGGCTACTCCAAGTCTATTGGCGATTTTCACGAAGCCGTCCGCCACGGTGCGGCGGCTCCTTTATGAAGGATCGGTGCGCGTGGACCGCGTCGTAAGCTCTGCTGCATGAGTGTCTTTAACACATTCAGACGCTCTTATCAGTGACGCACGCACGGACGCACTAAGTGTGACATTACAATCCAATTCTACGTAAATCTAGATACCTGACTAAGCAGTTATCTGTTACTAGAAGGCACTGAAGGTATTGTACCGTGCCGGCTCACGTGGCTAAAAATCGCGACTGCTTTCTTTCTTTCTTCCTTTCTTTCTTCTATCAATCAGTCCTTCCTTTACCCCTTTCATACGGCGCGGTTTAGGTGTCCGCCGAGTTGTGAGACATACTGCGCCATTTCCTTTCCCCAATTTTCAAATTTCAATTTTACTCATAACGACGAATGCCCCGAAGATGACCTCACACTTGAACTAATTCGCAGACAAGCTTTCATTTCAAAGGACAAGGCAACAGCTTAATGCCTTCTTCGAAGTACCTAAATAAGCTACTATTAGAAATACGTATTTTGACAAGTGTGTGGCAAGCTCTACGGGCAGCCATTTCTTAAAGGCTAAGCAGTACACCTCGATCTTGGCAAATAGCGAACGTGCACCTGCGCCCAGTATTTTTGAGTCATCGCCCTGTCAGAGAGCTTTTTATTACGAAAGCAATACTGCTCGAGGTGTCCGCTCTTGGCCGTCTTCCCGGAGAATCCACCATTAACCTTTAGCGTGACCTATGTGTGACGTCATACCAGCTGTGGAAAAGCGGCCCCCCAACTCGGCTCGTCGCGATCGTCCCAGCGAATCCTCCAAGCTGCAGCTGCGCGCCGCTGCCGCGAGGGGCGCTCGCTGTACGTGACGTCATGCCAGCTGTGGAAAAGCGGCTCCCCAACTCCGATCGTCGCAGTCGTCCCAGCGAATCCTCCACGGTATGTCGGATGATGTGTATAAGGTGAAGCTGCAACGATGTGCTGCAGCTGAGAAGCGGCGGCGTGCGGAAGAAACGGATGAAGAGCGGGAACAACGTTTAGATAAACGGCGTGCATTTGTAGTCGTTATGGGGAGCGCGAAAGAGACGCAACAGCGACAGAACGAAGCGAAGAAGAGACAACGCGCTCATGAGACGCCAGAAGAACGCGCCGCAAGACTCGAGAAGCGTCGTAACGCAGATGCGGCTAGAAGAAGTGACACCTCCCTTAGTGACTCTTCAACTGCGGAAGAGACCGCTTTGAATTTTCGAGAGCGTCGGAGTGAGACGCTGCGTAGACGACGTGCCGAGGAGAGAGAGAGAGAGAGAAAACTTGTATTTCTTTCCAAGAGGTTCGCGGGGATGAAGACTTCCTGGTCGTCTTGCTTGGGTGCTGGCGACTTGAGTCTTCAAGCAAGAGTGGGCCCTCAGTCCAGGGCTCCACTGAGTTGTGCCGCTTCAGTTGCGTGCTTTACCAAGGCCCTCTGGGCCTCAAGCTCGCTGCTGAAGAGACAGCTCTCCCATTGCTCCGCACTCGGTGTTTGTTGATTGTGGAATGCTATGTTTCTCTTGCATTCCCAGGTGATGTGATAGAGTGTGGGCGTACTGCCGCACCAGGGGCAGTCTGGTCTGAATTGCGTTGGTGATATCTTGTTGTATGTGTGTAGGTTAGGGAAGGTGTTCGTCTGTAGCCTACGCCAAGCAAACGAAGCTTTCGCAATTCGACTTGGGTTAACCAGAGCTAAACCACAGACATTTTTTTTTAGAGTTTACCGTCCTCATAGTGCTAGTAGTGATACATGCGTGCCGCAACAGAGAACTCAGTGACTCCACCACCCTGGCATCACGCGACGAACCAATGATAACTGAAAGAGCCGCGTTCATCTGTTGAATGCCACGGAATGCAGCTCAAAACCTGCCAACAGGGAACCTCGGGGATCAGCGCTTAAATTTTGTGCTAACAACTGCATCTTATCCCGTAGCGGGAAGTAGAAGTAAGCCTGAAGTTTGCTATAGTGATCTCAGCGTGGACTTTGCTTACCCATCAGCGTGTTCACACGGCTTTACAGCCGTTCTTTATTTTACTGAGAGACACTGGACTTCCTTCTTCCTGCAATATCCGGCTGCGTGTTCCGCACTGTTTTTTTTTTCTTTTTAACGCTTGCCGTCATTAGTAGAGGCACATTGCTTAGTCGATAGCTCGCCGGCCTTAGCAACGAGTCGTCGATGGCTCGATTACAAAATCGACTTGAAGGACGTGCTTTTTTTTGCTTTCTTATAAAATGACAGGTGGCAAAACGTCCTTGCAGGAAAGAGTCCTCGAGACTTCATTTGAGCCCGCGAGGGCTTTGACTAGAACCTGGTTGAGCTCTGCCTACAAGCCTTCTGCGTTTACATTGAGTTGCTGTGACCATGTACAGTCTTGGTCAAAAGTCTCAAGGCCACAGCGTTCAGCTACATCGAAATTAATGTTCCTAGAATTCTCCGTGTAGCGTATCACGGAGCAAGCAGGGGACGGTGCGTCAAGCAGGAAGCTTCTCTACCGCAAGAAGAAGCTTTTGCTAGCATTTCAAGCTCATTCGGTCTTTAATAGTGCCGCAATGGCTCTGTTATGCGGCTGAAGCAAAAAGCATTTGGCCTTGAGACTTGTTACCAAGACTGTAGGTACGTTCCACTGGGCGACAGCGCGAAACGAAAGCATGTCCAACATTCTCGAGCAAAAATTTTTAAAATTCGAAAATAGTACGACACTGCTCTGTAAATATTGAAGGTAATGCCTCCATTCTTTTGATATGTAGTAAAATCTTCCTTTTAAATTGTTTCAATCGATCGCATCGAACACGTTAAGACTGCCACAGAAAATGAATGAGGTACGCTTTTGACGTTGGCAAACACGTTAATAGAGGAGAAAATACAGGGCTGCCGTTGGGTTATCTGCGGATGTATTGATTGTTATAGTGAAATTTTAAACTGTATGAAAAAATTGCGTTCATACACGGTTTCTCGCTCAAAAATGCTTTTGTCCAGAATTGTTCGGCATGACATCGAGATTTCTCGCGCCCCTCCGGAGTCAACTGACGCCAGTTAGGCATAGCATACGGACGGACAGATGTACGGATGGACAGGCTGATGGATGAACAGACACAAAGACAGACGGATAGATAAATGGACGGACGAACAGATTATGTACAGACAGACGTACAGACAAAAGGATGAACTGACGGGTGTAGAGACGGATGCATTTATCGCTCTCCACCGTCACACCCTACCCGGATTTCCACCGCAAAGCCCGCCTGTGCCATAACCTGCTGGATCACAAGCTGGCGCATTACCAGAAGATCAGACACCCTGTCACACCTACATGATGCCCTTATCAAACCGCAGGTGTGCTCAGGAGTTTATGGTAACGACACATTATGACGGCGACGGTGACGGTGACGTTAGATGTGAAAGTCCCTCCGTACCATAGTCGGATACAACTCTAGAACCCAGCGGCTTTTCCCCGTCAAAGGACCCCCTTCCAGCCAATGGCATCGGCCGATTTCCATGACCCTGCTAGTGTGACAAAGCAGGGAGGGGTAGAGGAAAAGGGATAATCCCTTCCCTCTGTAGTTCCCTCTCTCCATTGTAGCGAGAGTCACGCATTGTCACGCTAGCAGGGTCTCGAGAATAGGCCGACGCCATTGGCTGGAAGGTGGTCCTTTCACGAAGAAAAGCCTCTGCGTTCTTGAGCTGCATCCGACTATAGTCATGGTCGTGACTAAAAACAAAAAAACTACCCAGTGCACTCACGGCAGAAGGGCGACTGCTGATTCGTCTTGAAGTACATCTTGACCGGTCCCTCGCTAGGCCTGGACGTGATGGACGAGAGACCCACGATGGCACAGCCTGTCCCGCTGGGACCGCAGTCGGTGCACTGGCCCGCCAGGAACAGCTCGTAGCTGGAGCACGCGTAGGCAACGAACGCGCACTCCCCTTGGTCTCTGCTCGTCTCCCTGTTCAACGCCTCAGCCATGAACTGGTTGGCCCTCTCGTGACGGCAGGTCACCGACTCTCGAAAGCCTGTCTAGGAGACAACGCGCGGCCTGCATCTTGACAAACTACGGTGGGCGTTGGAGGTGTTTCGACTGTATGATTTGCTTAAATGGGTTAGCATTAGTATAGATGCAGTGCAAAGCGCAAATGGCGAGCGCCTTCTGTGCCGCCTCCGGGGTAAAGAACTTTAGTGTGTTACCTCGGATATTGCGAAGCTTAGTATACCACCTCGGATACAACGAACTTTTGTCCGTTATCTTCGGAGATAACGAACTTGCGTGTGTTAGCCTCGGATGTTGGTCACTTTTGTGGGTTGCCTCGGATATAACGAACTTCAGTGCGTCAAACTAGGATATATAACGAACGTTTGGCTGCTAGCGCATTCAGACAATCCGCCGAGGATAGCGTAAGAGTTTTATTTATTGACCACAATCGGCCTTCGGCATCGCTAAAATAAAAAAAGTACTACTGGGGACAAAAGTTTCCGGAACGCGATTTCTAGGAAAGACGTCTATTGGAGCTCCACCTCGTTACTCAGTCGCCTGATATTCTAAGAAGGCATTAAAGGCCTAAATGCTCCTTTTTGTCTTCACAATTATGTATTATGCATTATAATGCACGGCTATGTAAGCTTGACAAGAAGGTAGGCAGAGCGACCAAGAATCGACGCATATGAAATTAAAGTACTAGGAGACAGGATCAATGTATTCTAAGGGAAATTAACCCTGACTGTTCCTCAGAAGATTAAGTCCTTAAGTTGAAGCTTCAATACTTTGGTGACGTAATGAGAGCGCAGGATTAATTACGGAAAGACCGAATATTGGGGAAGATAGAAGGAAAGAGGAGACGAGAAAGAGAGATGATGAGATGAATTTGCAATTTCGTAGAAGCAACCAACAGGAGGTTGAGAAATCTTTATGTGAAAGCCGTGGGAGAATCCTGGCGTGCTTTTAATTTACGGCGTTTCGAAGAATTGGACACGACTGTGCGACTAAGCAACCACCCATATTTCCCCTATATTTCATAACACTGGCTTGTCTAGTAAAAATAGTCTTCGTCCGTATTTCGGAACATGAACATCCGTTATTTGTTACCTGACGCGTGTAATGCTTTGTACATTGATAAAAGGAAAGTTGGCGTGTTAGGTGTATTATGGCCCGCGGTGCACCTAACAATATTACATCTATGTCCCGGTGATGATGTTTCGGGCGACTAGCTTAACATGCAAACATGCCCGCCGTCCACGTGCGGAGCATACCTTGCCAAGCTCCGTTCTTGAGAGAGAAGTTCTTGACGATTCGCTCGCAACCCGGCTGGGTGACGCCGCCGTTAGGGTAGAAATCGATACGCCCCACGGGATCAAACATGCCGAGGCCGACTGGGAAAAAGGATACAATGTTGATACAAAAAAGGGATACGAACCGATATGCCCTCCTCAAGAAACTTTGTTTCCGAACCAAAACATTCTCAAAAATTCTGTACAAAAGCATTTTTGAGCGGGAAGCCGTTTATAAACCCAATTTTTTCATATATTCTAATATTCCACAATAGCAATCAATATATCCGCAGTTCACCCGACGGCAGTCTTACAATTGTTTCTGTTAGCGTTTTTGCCATCATCAAAAGCATTCCCCATTGGTTTTCTATGGCAGCCTTAACTGCTCCATGCGAGCTATGGAAAAAGAGATTTTGCTACATATCAGAAGGATAGAGAATTACCTTCAATATTTTCATAACAATAGCTTATAATTTTCATATTCTCACAATTTTTGTCTGAGAATGTTGGACATGTACTTGGAAGAAGCAAAGACCCGGTGGTCCAAGAATTGCTGGATGCGTACTTCATCAGATACCTGGGGCCGCTTTGCGAAGTGGCGCTTCAGCGGTTCTGTTTCGAAGTGAAATAGGTTTTTTTTTAGATTCCATGCTTTAAACCCTTTACCTCCTCTGCTATCATCGGCATCTGTGTATATAGTGGCAACATTTCTGGCCCACATACTCAGTCGGAAGTAACGCTCTCCTATTCCGGTCTCTGTGTCTACGAGTTGCGTTAACTATACTTAGCAAGTAAGTTAGGTATAGTTTATACCAACTAGCCCAAAAATGTGTTCTCCCCGACGACTACTTTCGGAATGCCAATGGGAGAAAAGATGAGCTTGTCATTGAATAAAATTGAGCTCATCACGTGCCAGTTGTCAGAGGAACCTAATGCAAACTCGCACCAGGAACCCAGACTGGCGAAGGCCAGACTAGCGTGACAAAGACAACTACGAAGCAAAACCCGCCGCAGTGGCTCAGTGTTCAGGGCTTTCGACTGCTGGGTCGGAGTACCCGGGTTCGAACCCGACCGCGGCGGCCGGAGCCCACCACTGCGGCCACCTATTTCTTCTTTTACTCCCACCTTCTTTCCCTCCCTCTAAGTGCATTTGATGTGTCCACCGGGATGTGAGATAGTTACAGCGCCTTTCATTTTCTCAGTACCAATTTTCAAGTAAAACGCGGGCTATAACTAGGCTCATTAACTGCCTGGCCGAACCCTTCAATATTCAAAATTTTTTTGTTTTTGTTTTGTAATCCCAGTAGAATATTGGAAGCGTGTGCACATAATTTGTCGTCTCCGGCTGATGCGAAAAACCGTAGCAACCCCCCCCCCCCCCCGCCCGCTTTATAAAAATGGTACGGACTTTCTGTTGAGGACTTCTTGTAGACTCTGTTGCCATTCTGCAAATGTTTCCTTTTGTCTATTGATACATATTCGCCCCAAGAACCCAGACTAGCGCCAACCAGTACCCAGACTCGCGCCAGACTAGCGCGAAAAAAAGGACTCCCCATAGTATTTGTGTTGTCTATAGGATTTGTGTACAGAAAGTATATAGACTTTATTGACACCAGTCTATGGACAGTCTATAGACTGTCTAAAGGAATTTTGGTAAGGCCTGAACAACACAGCGCTGAGAAGGCATTCGCGAAATATCGCTTCATGAATGGAATTTGCGTAGATTTCGCAGATTTCCCGAATAATCACCACGGTATCAGACGCTTCGGCATACCTAAAAATACTCTTGTGCGGATGGCACGTTGCAGAACCTGCCGAGTCGTGAAATGTTGAAACGCGAAAATCCGAGCGCTTGGGTTTCGGCTAAATCATGCACTCGATGAAGAGATAAAACTTGGCTAATTTCTACTACCGGTACTATACTGAGGATCGAGAAAACTGAAAGTAGCCGCTGGTACATACCTAGTATCGGGAACACAAAACGCTTGGCGTCGCTGTGGATGGCATCCACAAACTCAGCATCGCTTGGGTCCAGCCGTACTGTCGGCGGCATACCTTCGAAGAACGGTTGAGCCGGGTCCAAACCTGCGAGATATAAAGACACAACGCATGCCTGATGACGTTTTTGTCGTAGATGGTGACGACTCCCACACACCCAAATTTCAAGAAACGCATGCAACGCAGCTGAGGGGGAAGCCCTAGTTTTCAATGGCCTGTTTAACTGCGTCCATACAATAGTTGGTCAGCCGCTCAAAGCAGGAATCTCGAAAACGCCGCCAGCCGCCGCGGTGGCTCAGTGGTTAGCGCGCTCGGCTACTGATCCGGAGTTCCCGGGTTCGAACCCGACCGCAGCGGCTGCGTCTTTATGGAGGCAAGAACGCTAAGGCGCCCGTGTGCTGTGCGCTGTCAATGCACGTTAAAGGTCCCCAGGTGGTCGAAATTATTCCGGAGCCCTCCACTACGGCACCTCTTTCTTCCTTTCGTCTTTCACTCCCTCCTTTATCTCTTCCCTTACGGCGCGGTTCAGGTGTTCAACGATATATGGGACAGATATTGCGCCATTTCCTTTCTCCAAAAACCAATTATTATTATTATTATTATTATTATTATTAAACCAATCCATTAATCACGAAACTCTACTCATTTAACCTTTTTACGCGTTGTCCTGAGCCAGAGCGGTGCAGAATTCCCCAAGCGACGTTTAATTGAAGAAATAACTTTGGGATCAGTTCCGGTCGCTGTCATAATTGGCGTGTGGGAAACCGCTGGCATAAGCGACGGTGTCGCCGGACCTACACGTTAGTGACGAAGTCGACAACCTGATGCGGCGATGCTATGCGAAAAACTGTGGATCTGACCTGTTCCATAGCAAGGCAGTGCCATGTATATACCTGGACAGGTAGACATATGTCCTATATACAGGTAGACAGGTTTGCAGTAGGTTTCTTGTGGAACGAAATGAACATCTACTGAGAAACTAGGCAGCAACTACAATATAGGTTAACCTTCTCTTTCCCCCTCTCTGGTGCAATGACGACAGCTGTTTCGTACAGACAAATCTGCCGCACACTCACCCGTGATTCTTCCGAGGCTGCGCAGCCTCTGTCCGGCGTAGCCGGCTATGTGGGAGCCCAGGCTGTGGCCGATCACGTGAAACCTGTCAGGGGTTACTCCGAACGCTTGC
Organism: Amblyomma americanum; assembly: GCF_052857255.1. Classification (NCBI taxonomy): domain Eukaryota; kingdom Metazoa; phylum Arthropoda; class Arachnida; order Ixodida; family Ixodidae; genus Amblyomma; species Amblyomma americanum. Next base: position 31,236,903 of record NC_135507.1, on the reverse strand, counting down.
TTCGAAGGAAGGTAGGAAAATGATGAGAAGGTGCAAGATGCAACAATAAAGCCAAGCACATCGCGTGCATCCCCTCAATACCTGGAGTTGCTCGACGAGCCGGGCGATCTCGAGGCCCACAATGCGGGTGTTTGCTGTCGCCTGGACGTACTCGAACAGGCTGCCGTCCGCCCAGTCCACGAGGATGACGTTGAAGTCGCCCGCCGTCAGTAGAGCGTCTTTGATGGCCTGGAGACCAGGAAAAGAATTCTGTTGTCGTCGATAGCGCGCAAGTATATTAAGAACTATTAGACGATCCTCGAGAGATCGTTCGCATGCGTTAACGTTTTCTGTTGTTGCTGACCATATATGCGAAATTGGTGATTATCTCCTTTACATTCATCGATCGCTGTAAGTCCTCATACCAATCCTGGTGCAGTGATGCAGCGGTTAAGCGATGCACAACTGGTGCAGCAGCTGGTGGCGGTTTCAAACGGAGACACCGGTGGGGCTCTTGAGAGCCAGCTTGCTTTTCCCAAGCAGCCTCTCGCTACCAATCATTAATTTAACTGCCACCTGTCACGATGGGCAGGTTGTGATTACGTCACACGGTAACGAGGCATTGATGGCAGGTGGGCCTGAGCATTTTTCTCTCACGCCGGGGGTTTTAGGCTTAGCAGCTTGCGCTTAAAAAATTGGCGGTGGTTGAGCTCTGGTTAAACCTGTAGTGACGCGACAGCTACAGCTAGCCGAGTGGAACTCGCACAGTCGAATTGCAAAGTCAGTCTTTCGCCACTCCGTTTCGCTGGGCGTTCCTTCTTCATCTTCGTCCCACTTGACACGGCGCATGCGCACAGCCGAGGCAGCTCGGTTTCGCCGGCGCGCCGCACCGCCGGCAGCTTCTCCGCACCACGTGACCAACCACGTGACAGCGTGGCCGCGCCACCACGCTGAAGGCTCGAAAAGCTACCGTAATGTAGCTATCGCTACAAAAATGACAGTCTGCGTAATCAGGCCAAAATGCGCATTAGGCGCGCCAGCACTGTGTGGCCGTTGTTATGCAGTCTTTACCTTGAGTTTTGCATTTTTTATCGCAATTACGCTTCGTTTTTCATGATAAAGCTTTGTGATTAAAGTGGTATATCAAGTGCATTCTGCGCATTGATGGTGTTTGCATGGCACGAATTAAGCAACAGCAGATACATGCCACAAGGCACACATGCGGGCGTTACGCTACGCAAAGAGTTGAGGAGCATAGGAAATTACGCGATGTACGAGAATAACAATATACCCTCATGGGAAAGTCGGGAACCTTCTTGATCTGCATGAACCCGTGGGCGAACACCTTGGTCTCGAGACTGGGGTCAAAAGAGGACCGCCGGAGCTGCTCCGCGGTGACGTTCCACGAGAAGATGTCCGGTGCGTACTGCGTGGTTGGCGTGTAGATCAGGAAGCGGGTGCCTATCTGGGCCCGTGGCCACGGCTTGGCGTTGACCAAGCGCAATTTGGGGTCGTAGAAGTCCGTCAAGTTGAGGCAGCCGAGCCCCTCGTAGCAGGCCGACATTTGTCCTGCGGCAAACGGAGCGGTTGTCCGCGGGTACACGTAGACGACTGGGAAGACAAGTGAGCTTCTTTAACGCGGACTGATCGGGGTTCTCTCTGGCGAACCTTCGTGCAGCATGTGGTGAAATCGAAACTATAGATCACTTTCTCCTCTCCTGTGGACGGTTTGCTTCCCAGCGAAAAGCTTATCTGCAGATTCCCGTTTCTCCTAAATTAGGGCTTCCGCTTTCTATTCCGGTTGTTCTCTCCTCTGGGGCAAGCACCATGAGAATATGTCCTAAAACCAGTGTGCGATTGCCTACATAATTTCATCACTGCATCTGGGAGACTCCTTTGTTAATTATAATTCAAAAATTTTTTGCCCCAAGCACAAAACTCAACCTCGACTACCTTAAATCAGTCATTGTTTCACAATTGTTTGCCTGTACAAGGATCCGCCGCGGTGGCTCAGTGGTTAGGGCGCTCGGCTACTGATCCGGAGTTCCAGGGTTCGCACCCGACCGCGGCGGCTGCGTTTTTATGGAGGCAAAACGCTAAGGCGCCCGTGTGTTTTGCGATGTCAGGGCACGTTAAAGGTCCCCAGGTGGTCGAAATTATTCCGGAACCCTCCACTACGGCACCTTCTTCTTCCTTTCTTCTTTCACTCCCTCCTTTACCCCTTCCCTCACGGCGCGGTTCAGGTGTCCGCCGATATATGAGACATATATACTGCGACATTTCCTTTCCCAAAAATCAATTATTATTATTATTATTGTCTGTACAAGGCAACCTGGCCAATCCGCCACTGAAGGTATGTGCCACTCCAACAGAGGACAACAACAACAACAACAACAACAACTGACATCGCACAGCACACGAGCGTCTTAAGCGTTTCGCTTCTGTCGTAACTCGTCCGGTGGATCTGGGAGGTGGTTCCATGCCCTCGCGGCGGACAGGCCTTTAAAACTACTGCTGTACAAAACACTGCATATAAGAACTCTATAGAAACAACTCCAGCAACTGGCCAAGAAGCACGAAGAAAAAGTACTGAAGGGGGCATTTTACCTTATGTGTTACGTGCATAGTTAAGTAAAACATATCAACAGGCAAGCTACTGAGCCCCGTTGGCGCATAAAACATCGCGTACGGTATCACTAATAGCTCCGGACAAAAATATCCACATTACCGCAGTCTATCTGACCGTAGATCTCACGTGTCTCGACTGAAAACGCTGGACGCATTCAGTAACATAGCGCAGGAAATCAGTTAAGTGCAGTGAGAACGAAATCCGAACAAAATAAACCTGGCAGTGGCTTCAGTGCTGTGAAAGTTATAAGATAAGCGAGCGCAGGTAGGCTGTTTTACCTACCGAGTTAGAGGCAGAACATATACAGGTCGGTCCTTTTAACGTTTACAGGTTATTATTTGAAAAAAAGTGAGAGGTACGTCAGTGTAGTCTGATCAAGTTGACTGTACGGCAAGGCAGACATTATGTGCCTGATATGGATCAATAATTAAATGATTAATTAAATAAAATGACCTAATCAACTTTATTACTTTAAGGGGATAAGTTGTATTACGAAACTGAATTTTATCAAAATCGAAGGTGAGTCCTGTTTATAATTCTCCTAATTCACCGATGTGGCTCGAAATATCGAGCGTCAAAAATGCGCATTTGAGAGCTCATTGACTTGACTTTCCCGCATTGGATAGTCATGAAATATTGTTGCTCACATTTTTTATGCATCAAATACAGACGCAGTTTGCGTATTTAATGATGCAGAAGGCGCTAACTTGATCTATGCGTGAATACCGCGTGCAGCTGCGCCATTTTGAACATATGAAACATGGGAAAGCTAACTTAGCGAGCTGTCAAGTGAGTTTTGGCTTACGTTCGATATTTCGAACTACATTGTCGATTAAGAAAATTTAAAAACTAGGCTCACCTTCGATGTTGATGGCGTTCAATTTCGAAATATTATCTTGCTCCTAAAATATCAAATAAAAAGTTGAGCTAATTTTTGCTTCATTACCGTCTAATCATTGAGCTCAATCGCGTACACAATGTCCACTTTACGGAATAACCTACCTGGACAGATCTCTCCGACCTAGTTCTCACGGTTTTTAAAATAAAAATCAGTAAACGTTAAAAAATCACCCGGTATTACATTGAAGAATTTTACGCTGCCACGGCAATCGAGCGGTGTTGTCTTGATGCTCTTATCATCATAATCATCATCATCATCATCAGCCTGACTACACCGGCCGCAGGACAAATGCCTCTCCCGTGTCTCCCCAATTAATCATGTCCTGTGCCAGCTGCGGTCACCATATCCCCGCAGACTTCTTACTCTCATCCACCCACCTAACTTTCTGCCGCACCCTGCTACGCTTGCCTTCTCTTCGAATTCAGTTCGTAACCCTTAACGACCATCGGTTATGATGGGTACAAAAATTCTATTCATTGCGCGACTGGCAAACTTCCACTAAAGAAAGGTTAGTCGGCACAATCCGTCTCTCAAAAAATAAAGCACGCCCAGTAACTGCACTAGCAAAAAGCTTCAATTTACAATCGCAGCAACTTATGAGAAGCTTCTTTACTGTCTCCGAAGATGTAGCAGCCGACTTGGATCGGAAATGCGAGCAGGGCCGCGACGATTCTCACGAATCTTGCTTGGAAAATGCAGTCTCGGGACATTGTCAACCGCCGCTCTTTCTCAGCCCAAGCCCCGCACTCAATGCGCTCCGGCCATGCTTTGTATACCTCCGTAACTCCAGACCGTGCGCACCTACTCTGCTCCCTGGGAAGGCGGGTGCTTTCAATGTCAAGCGCTATGCATCTGTTGGCAGATCGCCTGTCATGACGGCCCTGAATGAATATAGATTATGCTTGCCTACGTGCACGACGGGTCACACTGCTAGCCGATATATTTTATTCCTCTTTGAAGCGAAGCTGGATGTGTGAGTTTGCACAGGTTCCCCCCAAGTGAAGGATTGGTGTGTCGGCATAATAAAATAAAGGAAAGTAAAATGCGAAAAGAAACCTTCTAGAAGTGATGTGGTGGTGAAAAGCATTTATTTAGCTATATATACAGAGAGGTGCTCGGGGAAAGGCCCCTAGCGGGTCTCGCCCCTTACAATACAAGGCGGAGTCCCTCATTACGGGACCCCGTTGGTCCAGACCGCTGCGCAGGTCCGAAGTTTCCTCGATCAACTGTCCTCTTGCCGTCCTAGGGGAAATTTCCTGGTCGAAAGAGTTGACCTGCAAGCAAACCCATTGGAAAGTGCAAATATGGACACGTTGTCAGCGCGATCGTTTTGGAGTGCGCTAGAAGGAACGACACTAATTAGGTCCTTCGCAACAGAAGTTTTGCTCAGTGCTGTGCTCTCGGGGTGAGAATCGGTTTCGAATGCCATAACTCTGTAAACTCCATGGTAGAGAGAGGTTGGGTAGATGGTTCTTGATAATCACAAAATGAATAAGGGAGGGGAAATCCTGAGGGTGCTTGCCACGGTTCGACAAGCGGACTTCGTCTTCGTCTGGCCAAAGCGTTCATCATTAGCGGGGTTTAAATAGTCTTTTCTCCGAAGAGGAAGGCCCGGGAGGGGAGGGGGGTGAAGCGGGAAGGATGAATCCTGTGACGCTTTAAATGACTAGAGATTATATGTCGCTGAAAAGCAGTGAAGGGATCTAAGATTGTTGTAGGTGTGAAATTATAACGAAGTCAATAAAAACCGACTAGCCCCATTAGAAGCTTTACCGAAGCTAATGTTTGAAGCCTAGCTTTGGACGCGCAAAATGTAAAAATGGTTTCGGGACTGAAGGTACAATTACTGGAGTCCGGTTTCGAACGCGGATGGCATATAAATGGCCTGAAATTATTTCAGCGACGTTTTGAAGCGACAGCCTATATTAGTAGTCACACTTGCCAGTGGCGAATATCGCAGCGTTGTGGACAGGCCACATGCTCACTACGCATTGGGAATAGCGAAGGTGGAGCTCTTGAAAGCATAGATTTTATAAGCGATAGCAGGGAAGTCCACACTCCGATAACCGACGTTTGAACTGGAGGACTTTGTCTTCATCTAGGCAAGCCTGGTCAAAAACGGCAAGGACTTCACAGGCTCGTTATACCGAGGGGCCTTGTCGTTGTAATGTAGAGATATCACACTTGAAGGGCCTCCATCACGCTTTCCATCGATGACAGGATTGGTCCAGACGAAGACGAAGTCCTCTAGTCGAAACGTTGCTCATCAGGATAGAGTTTTCCTTCTTCTCTTTGTACAAGTTTGCCCGAATACCTGGGAATCATTGCATTAGATTATACGCTCTTTTTCTCTAATTCAAACCCGGTATGGCGAATTGAAGGTATATACGCAACATAGAAACAGACAAAGCAGGTAAATGAGCTAAACACTGGTTTGCACTGCATTACATGCCAGTGGGCCAGTGAGGTGACGTAGGTACGGAATAATCCGCATCGCACACAGCGGTGGCTGGGCCAAGACAACGTTTATTGTTTTGATGCGTGTTAATATAGGCGTTGTGCGAAACGCTTAGAGAAGGAGTGTGAGGAGGAGGACAACGGCGATAACTGTTGCCGTAAGCTGGCGTGACGTCATTCTGATGTAGCAGGTACACACGCTTTGTTTCGTTGGAGCGGGTCTCGGCTATAGAAAGGAATTCCGATAAAGCCAGCGACAATCGAGAAGCAAGCGCTAAAAGAACGTCAGAGACATGTCGCTGTTCTTGAGGTCTTTGAGGACGGACACTTGCGTGTCACTGACTCGCTTGCCCTAGCGTTACCCGCCGAGGTCCCCGGGGCCTGCCTCCTCGCAGCTAACGACACGAAGACACACAATATAAGTGTCGCGCCGGCCGCTGACTCTATAGTCAGTGGCTGTTCGCGCAGGTGTTTCGGCCGCCGCGCTAACCCTAGTCCGCGCGTGCATCTGCTGTTTCCCGCTACCGGGTCGCGGTGTGGATGCAAGGGTACATTGTTTTTAAGGGCGCTTTAAAAAGGGCTTGTGTTTGTGTAACCCAGCTATCGGTAATGAAAGCATGCGCTGTTGAGGTTGTTGATCCCCTCGGAGTAAAGGTACTGCGCGCGGGAATAAAGGGCCGGGCTTTTAGGCTTAAAGCTATAAACCCCGCAATGAATACCTCTCGTAGTGAACACGTAGGACACGTAGTGAATTCGACTGTAGCGCCACCATAGAACGGCTGAGGGGTAGCTTAGGTGATGTGGGCATTTTCCTCCTTTGTGCGATGACCGTACCGCACAAATATATCACCGGAGGCAGTGTATGCGGAAAGTTGAAAGCAGAGAAAGTCAAAGACCATTAGCAGCAAGGTGGACAAATAGCCATGACACTAGATTTCTGCGTGGAATACGACATCCATTAACTCTTTAGTTCAGTGAACTGGAGCTGCAATAGCCTATACCCATACATCGTCAAAATCGTTAATCCTGACACCTTTGGCGCCCCATTTCGGTAACACCTAAGATTTATTTTTCAGTCTGCCCTAGCCGGCTGTGGCTGTTGTGAAATTTCGTATTTGTTTTAACGTCACTCGAGCGACGGCCCAGGGCGAGGAAAAAATGTAGACAACATTAAAAAGCAAAAAAAGCATATGCAAACAGAGTTCTTGCAGCATAAAGATCTGCGGAATCTGGTTGCTGTGTTGAGGTACGGGAGGTTGGCTGCTGGTTAATCAAGTAGCTCAGAAGGCTTTGTCGGATTACCAAGGTCACTGATGCAGCCTGTTGCGACGGCGCCGGTTGTAAAACTCCCCGAAGTACCGTCTCGAAATCCTTCGCTATGATTGGATCAAAACTTGAAGGATGCTACGAGCGGCACCTTTTCAAACGGACTGGCGGCGGAGGACGTTAGACTCAGTATTCTTTACTATGTTCTGAAAATTCTTCTCGGCATTAAAGGGCAGGTGAAGAGGTACAATCGACGAGTTTAAAGGGGTAGATTATGTGAAACTTGGAGGTAACGGATGCGAAGTAATTTTGTGCTAGGATTTGAAATGGTGACGTAATCGCAGAATAAGTCCGCATTGGCGGTCAGGCTGCTCTGCAGTACGCAGCGATGGGTAGAGGCCGCAACGATGACGTCACGTAGGGAGGCGCTGCGTTTACAGCTAATAAACGGTTGTTTTAAGGAAACAAACCAACGCCGCCGACGGTGGAGCCCACGAAGCATAGTTTGGCGGTGTTGGAAGGCTCACTGCAGCTCGTGGGCGAAGGTAGCGGTCTTTTGAAATTTCGGCAACAATGACGTCATCACGAGTTTCTCCGCACTTCTCTAACGTACTGAGGAGAAGCCTGACTATCGTTGTGGTTTTAATCGGTGATTGCGTCACTATTTCAAATGCTGGCGAAAAAATACTTGCCATGCTTTACCTTGAAGCTTCATACATTCGATTTCTTGAAGAACCTCAAATTCTCAAAAACATTTCACCTTCCCTTTAACTAGTAGTCTCGCGCAGTGCATTTTCCCTGATTATTTACTGCAACACCTTTTACGCCATGCGCTACTCTGCTCAGCATTTATTTTAAGCAATCAAATATTTAAGCCTACCCCGTAGACAGACTAGGGAGTAACATACCCAACGATTATGGACAAAAGCATAAAGCATCTTTGAACGAAAAACCGTTTATGAACGCCATTTTTGCATATAATGTAAGATTTCGCTATAACAATCAGTATATTCGCTGACCACCCGACGGCAGTATTTTTTTTCTATTAACATTTTTTCTATCATCAAAAGCGTTCCCCATTGGTTTTTTATGGCAGTTTTAAATGATCGATGCAGTTGATGAAAACACTCCAAAAGAAAATTTTGTCTATACATATCAGAAGAATTGGCTATTACCTTCAATATTTCCTTAACAGTGTCTTACAATTTTCCTATTTTCAATTTTTTTTTTCAAGCCGCAGCGCTGGCTGAGTGGTTATGGCGCTCGGCTGCTGGCCCGAAAGACGCGGGTTCGATCCCGGCCGCGGCGGTCGAATTTCGATGGAGGCGAAATTCTAGAGGCCCGTGTACTGTGCGATGTCAGTGCACGTTAAGAACCCCAGGTAGTCGAAATTTGCGGAGCCCGTCACTACGGAGTCTCTCATAGCCTGAGTCGCTTTGGGACGTTAAACCCCCATAAACCGACCATTTTCAATTTTTTGTCGTCCGAGAATGTTGGACATGGCTACAGTTTACGCGGCATGGAATGGCACGACCTGGCCGAAACAGTGATCAGTTATACGCCGACACTGGTAATACTATGCCGCAAAAGATACATTTTTGCCCTCAGAAAGTCTATTTTCGAAAACCACTCAGTCTTCCCTGAAGCACCCTGTATATTCAAGGTGCGGCGCACGGTCGCCTTCAACCCTCCGAACTTCAAGACTTCCAGGGATGCTACAAGAACCCCGGCTTGGACGGGAACCGCTTGGGCTGCAAACGTTTGACAAAGGCTGCAGGTATAAGCTGGGAATCAGCACAGAAAAACTATAAGAAAGGGAAACGATGAAAAGGCGGAGCGATAAACCACCAATGGTTAAGTCAATATCGTATACTCGGTTCGTTCACATGCGCGAATGTCATAAGAGCAGTAGACGACACGTATACTACATCTGTCAGTTATAGCATGGGTGGGAAATTTCAGCCTACGGGGCAGAAACGTGGAGGTCAACGAAAAGGGTTCAGCTTAAGTTAAGGACAACGCAACGAGCTATGGAAAGAAAAATGAGAGGTGTAACGTTAAGAGACCGGAAGCGGGCAGAGTTAGTGAGGGAACAAGCGCGGGTTAATGATATCCTAGTCGAAATCAAGAGGAAGAAATGGGCTTGGGCAAGGCATGTAATGCGAAGGAAAGATAACCACTGGTCCTTAAGGGTAACGGAGTGAATTCCAAGAGAAGGCAGGCATAGCAGGGGGCGGCAGAAAGTTAGTTGAGCGAATTAGATTAAGAAGTATGCGGGGTCATACGATGGGCGCAGCTGCCAAAGGACAGGGTTTATTTGCGATTCATGGGAGAGGCGTTTGCTCTGCAGTGAGCGTAGTCAGGCTGATGATAATGATTATGGTGAGTATGACCAAGATTCATGAGTTCTCGGCCACGCACTTCATACGGAAGTAGGAACACGGCCTCATTAGAAATTAAAAATAAACGATATTAACTCCAGTAACGCTGTTCCCACGAAGCCACATGTCTGGGCTCTAGCAGGAGCAAACCAGTCAAAGTGAGAAAAACGAAGTGAGAGCGAGTGCGTGAGCTCGCACCAGCGCGCCACGTTCCAGCCCAGAAGAACGTACTCGGACAGCCAGCAACTGCATACGCACTTCTGCCCTTCGTTTCTCATCGCGGCGAGACCTTCAAGCGCTGAGGTAAGATTCGACGACGTCGCATCTTCGCAGTAGCATGGAAGGAACAGACTGCCGAGGCGATTAGTGAGCTGTTCGTGGATCGTGATCGACGATGACACTCAACCGCACCCCGATAAGCTTTACGGCCGCCGGAATAATTAAGCCCCCTTCGCGCATCCTCAACTATCCCCCTTAACTATCCGCCTTACCTGGTTCTTTTTCGGCGCTTCTGTTTCCCGCGGTCATCGAAAAATTTCCTCCTCGCATTTCCTTCTGTGTATCGGATCAGTGTCTGCTCGCTACTCTCAGCTTCTCTGGAAGAAAAAAAGTTCCTGTGAACTGTGCTAAACCTAAGAGCAGGAATGTGAACGTGTCTACTTCTGACAGATGAGCATTTGTGTCGAGCCTTGCATGCATCTGGCGAGCTTGACTACTGTAGGTAGCCTGAGCCGCAGTGTAGTAGTGATGACAATTGTCATTACTACTACACTGCCGCTCAGGCTCAGTGCCCGTCAGTACATCTAAGCTTCACTGGAGCTTAAAACTTTAGTCGCATGGTTATGATGAAATTGCTTTCCGTGCGCTCAAGGCATTTGTAATAGAATGAGAGGTTCCTCTTTGAACGAAGATGCAAGGGCCGTGCATTTGGGGTGAAACTGAAAAGCAGTATCCGTGTCGATTCAGTCCACATGGTGTTCTTTTTCGTATGCTGTGCTTGCACCGTACGTGAGTACACGCCGTATGTCTTGATGTCACATCATCATCATCAGCCTGATTACACACACTGCAGGACAAGGACCTCTTTTGGGTCAGGCACTGACTAACCAGGCGGGCTATTTCGATGGTGGGTAGTGTGGACAGATCAATCGACGCGTACATAGCTTCCGTCCCGCCAGCCGTAGATGTGCAAAGGGACCTCAAGCGCGACCATAAAGCAACGGACTGATTCAGTGCTGTCAACAAAGTAGTCACTCTTTACAATGATGCGAGCGACGTGTTGATCGTTCTAACAGGGCGTGACGAAGACTGCGTCTGTCTAAACAGTTTTCTCAAGGTACAGTTAGCTCCAGTATAAAAGAGAACAAAGAGTTAACACACGAGAACAAATCATTATGTACCTGCACTGAAGCTGAAACTGTCTGATGATTTATTATATACGTCCAGAGGATAGCTATCAAGAAAACAGGAAGTATAATGTGCTTGTCTCTCCTATTTAGAGTTATAACTGGTTCATCATAAGCTCTAACTCATAAGCTCTCAGTCTATGGGATTCGTGGCAACCCTTTATCTTTAATAAAATCTTACTTAGCTGACAGGCAACAGTGTGTATATATTCGAAACCACCAATCATCTCTACTACCTATAATCAGAGGCGTACCTCAGGGAAGTGTACTAGGCCCTCTGCTATTTAATGTCTATTTAAACAGTATTGTGAACATTGACCAAGGTTTAAAATTCATTATTTACGCTGATGACTGCACGATTTTGTTCTCTGGTCCTGATGTGAATGAACTAGTCACCAAGTGTAATCAACTTCTTAATCGGCTTCGTGAATGGTCTGATATTAATCTACTAAAAATTAATCCTGCAAAAACGAAAGTTATGTTATTTTGTGCAAGAGACAAAAATTTTCGTCTAGAAAAAAAGATCATTTGTGGGGGTGAAGAAATTGAAATTGTTCACGAACACACCATACTAGGTGTAACATTTTCTTCACACCTTACATGGGATTCGCATGTTGAGAAGATAATAAAAAACCTCTCGTTGGTAACAGGTGCAATTGCTCGTTGCCGCGCGTTCCTTCCTGGTAAAATAAAGCTACAAATATATAATGCATTATTTGTCTCGCAAATAAGCTATTGCTCATTAGTCTGGTTGACAACAACTAAGACCAACCTAGAAAAAATTTACCTTCTGCAAAAGAAAGCTATACGTCACATTGCCAATCTTGATTACCTAATCCACACACGGCAAGCTTTTGAAACATTCAGTGTGTTAAAAATTCAAAGTATGTATGAATTCCGAATATTGCTTTCATTTCATCTGTCGTCATCTTTTAGGTCTATGATAGAGGGCGCTGCGCTACTGAAACAGAACGATCACACAGTTAATACTCGCAACACAGACACTTGGTTAGTTCCCCATTTTCGCACTGACTATAAGTTCCATGCACTACAGCACAATCTTCCAGTAATTTTAAATAGATATAAAGACATAAATAACCCTACTAAGAAAGCATTGCGTGAATTATTTCTTCAAAAATAATTCCTGACGTATAATTCGCGCCCAAGTACAGCTGCTCCCTTGTATCTTATGTAAATATGTTTTCTGTATTTCCCTATTGTAATTTATTGATGATTTTGTGCTTTCTGGCTGTCCTGTTTATTGTGAAAACTGTAACCTGACTATGTGTTCGTTTTTTTTGTGTGTGTATGTAAATGTTCTCAACAAAGTCTGCTTCTATGCCTTGTAACGACTGCCTGGGCCTCGTCAAGCTGTATACCTACAGCTTTTAGTCCAGGCAGCCGCCAGAATTTTCTGGAAAATAAATGGAAATGAATTGAATTGAATTGAATCATCAGCCTGACTACACCCACTGCAGGGCAAAAGCCTCTCCCATGTCTCTCCAATTAACCCGGTCCTTTGCCAGCGGCGCCCACTCTATCCCCGAAAACTATCTCATCCGCCCACCTAACCTTCTGCCGCTCCCTGCTACGCTTGCCTTCCCTTGGAATCCACTCCGTTACCCTTAAGGACCAGCGGTTATCTTGCCTTCGCATTACATGCCCTACTCACCCCAACAGGACGACACTTCGGAACCCTCTAGCCGATGAACTTGGCCGACCGAACTGAAATTAGTGTTAGCCTGATGAACCAGAGTAATGCGCCTAAGAGGCACTGTTGACGCCACACCTTAGAAGATATACACATGGCGCCATTTGATACCACAGTGTCACAAGTTCTCCCAATCGCCCGAGTGAAGAAAGGACATTGGAGGTTTCTCGATGCTCGTGTAAAGGAGTCCTGAGCACAACCAGCATTTGTACCCTAGTTTCCTTTGCATAAACGTCACAGTGACGAGCATTGCCGATAACCTCGGAACGTTTGCGTGACACTCGTTCAGCATGTTGCATAAGCAAATTTGTACGGACGCACGATTCCTTTCTCTCAAAGGTACAATACCCCTAGGGTAATGATGATGATTAAGATCCAACTCCCAGTTAAGTAGTGCTACGTAAGAGTCGTGTAGGAGAAGTTTTGTGGCAGCAGACGAGAACGCATTTAAAAGCGTTCGTTCTCATCAGTTATGTGGCGCAATCGAAATATGCTGCGCTTTAAAAAGCGTAACACAGCAGCTCGAATCCCTATGCAGACGTTTTCCCCCTTTTTTTCTTGCACCGAAAATTAACAGCACAAAAATTACCTACGATCACCCCTGCGTGTGTGTTACCTACGTTCAAGGTTAGATTCTGATACGGTTTTGAGCCTAAATCGCCGTTCAAGAGACGTTACTCGATCTGCGAGGAGGAACCGGCAGTTGAAACCCGAAGCACTCTGCCCTTGTAAGAACGGAACTATACGCTCTACGGACGGCATCCATCGTGGTGGCGAATCAGCGGCTATGATGTTCTGCAGCCCAATACAAGTTCGCGCATTCGATCCAGGTTTCGGTCGCGACATTTCGATGTAGGCGAAACTTGAAGTCACCGTGCAGGTCAAAGAACCACGGACAGTGGTCTTAGTTAATCCGCAGCCATCTACTATGGCGTGCCTCGTAGCTTATAGTGCTGCCCTGCGCATGGAAATCAACCGCTCAGTAACCATGCACACGACATCCTCTTCCTCGGGCACTATAGTTGGAGGCTAATGAAACGGCCTTGGAACAAAGAAACGACAGCGGAGACAGTCATAAAGAGGAAAATGATAAGGGTAACGTTAACAGACAGGAAGAGTTAGTGCACAAAAACGAGTTAGAATCCTACAGCCGAAATGAGTAAAAGGAAACGGACATGCAATACGGATAGCAGGTAGCCGGGGGTGAGGGAAGCGAGTGGATTACGCGTGTTGGAAAGCGTAGCAGTGGACGGCAAAGCGCGTCATGTGAGAAGATGAGGTTACATGGATACGACGGCCGCAAATGGCGCAGGAGAAGGCAAACTGGCAATTAATTAGACAGGTCTTTGTTTCTTCAGCAGACGTAACCGACCGGACTTCGATGATGATATGTAGGGCAGATACGTCGTGAAAGCTACCGGTTCAGAGCACATTAGTCGATGGTATTCCATGTTGACTGCGCCGTCGTCTTTTCATGCTACTGCCAGCATGGACTACACTGAAACTGTGCCAACCTACTCTAATATTTTCTTACGTGCAAGCGTCTTTCAAACTTAAAGCCTTAAAGATAACGACGGCAATATATCTATCCTGTCGAGAAACATTTTCATGAATTGGCGCAGCTCTGTACATCTCACTGAGCCCTCTCCTGGACGTCCTGCTTTGCGCCGAGCTGGTCGGAAGTCGTCGCCATGACAAAGGTGGCTAGCAAAGTCCGTGCGTCCGAGAGTCAAGGCGACGTCCGCAAGGACGTCGTCAAGGCGACCACCAAGGAGGCGTACGGAAGCAAGACGTGGAGAAGCGGAGGCGAGTCCTCGTCGACCTCCAGCAGCTCCAGCGAGGCTGCGCCGCAACAACCGCAGCCGTACGACGGCGACCAGCGGCTCGAGTTCCGCTACGAGAAGCCCCGTTGGCGCCGCTATGCCAGGTGCGCCCTCGTCGCCACGGGTACCACCGTACTCATCTGCCTCGGCATACCCGCCTGGATTAGGTGAGTGGGCACGGCGACTATATTGGCCACTTCACTATATACTATATAGTTAATAATAATAATAATTGGTTTTTGGGGAAAGGAAATGACGCAGTATCTGTCTCATATATCGTTGGACACCTGAACCGCACCTTAAGGGAAGGAATAAAGGTGGGAGTGAAAGAAGACAGGAAGAAAGCGGTACCGTAGTGGAGGGCTCCGGAATAATTCCGACCACCTGGGGATCTTTAACGTGCGCTGACATCGCACAGCGCACGGGCGCCTTCGCGTTTTGCCTCCATAAAAACGCAGCCTTCGCGGTCGGGTTCAAGCCCGGGAACTCCAGATCAGTAGTCGAGCGCCCTATCCACTGAGCCACCGCGGCGGGTTATAGTACATAGTTCACTTCAGTTTATTACCTTACAAGGACCTTTTTTTTCGGGGGTATTACATAAGGGCTAGAATTTTATTTAAACGGGCAAACAAACAGGGAAGATTATTTAGAATTGAAGGTGATCGGTAACACGTTCTTGAAAAGTAGATGATGAAGCGATGTTGACGATGTCACGCGGTAGGCCGTTCCAGTCCGTTGCTGCTCGAAAAAAAAGAGTGAAACAGAAAAGGTGCTAGTGTGCGATGGTGACCGGACAACTTGTAAGGGCAACTTGTAATTCTGAAACAGCGGAAACCTCTGATTAGAGCTATGAACTTCCAATATTTGGTCGCTGGTTGGCGGGGTCCCTATATTGCAGAAATGAAACGAAAGAAAACTCTTTTTGCTTTATTGAAATAATAAAATTGGGATCATTTCTGCGTGTCTAAGAGTTCAGGCAGGTACCCAGGCATATACTGTAAATCAGAAGCAAAATTAAAAACTGTTCAATCGCCTGCAAGCCCACATGAAAACGGAGAGAGTAATTCCTGGTCGTAAAGAAGTTTGTTGCAGTTGCATTTCCGGCTGGATACCTGTCACGGAAGTAGCTAGTGGCCAGACCTGACAAGAAAGCACCGCTGCTGTGGGAATTTCGAAGTAAAAAAAGGATGGAGGCTTTTGAGCCCAAGAATGGCTGATACCCCTTAAATGGCGAGGCTTCATTGGTTGAACTGTCTGCTCCAAGGGTGCACTTGGCTTTTTCTCAGGTCCTTCATCGGCTGCCAGCAGCCCACGTGCCAGAGCTGGATCCAGGAGATGTCCCAGTCCATCGACGTCTCCAAGAAACCGTGCGACGACTTTTACGACTACGTGTGCGGACACTACTCGAGCGCCGCGGTGCGTACTTTACAAGCCTGTCGTCCTCTCTCGCACATGAAAGAAATCGCTAATAATCGTCATCATCAGCTTACGTACACTGCAGACTACACGTCTATCCCATCGAAGTCCATTCTGCTCCGTTCTGCGCTATTGCAGCCGCCATATCTCAGTTAATTCGCCCCCCCCCCCAATCCATCTAATCTCGCCTCCCCAATTTACTCTATGCTGTCCCCCGCTACGCATTGCTGTTGATGGAATGCACTCCGCGATCCTAACGCACCATCATTTCTTTAATATTCGTGTTACATATCCAACCCATGTTAATTCCATTGTTCTTGATTTTACTTTGTGTATTATTAACTCGCCTGTCGTTTGCTTACCCACGCTGCTCTTTTCCTGACTCTTAACGTCACCCCTGTCATTTCCCTTCCATAGCAATGTGCTGTCCTCAATTCAATTTCAAGCCTTTTCGTTAGCCCCCAAGTTCCAGCCCCATGCGCAAGTACTTCCAGGGCACAAATGTTAACAACACTCGTAGCGCTGCATCTCTGCAGAAAACTTATGATGATAGTGGATTTTTATGGCGCGAAGGGAATCTATGACCAATGAGCGCCGTGGCACAAGGTATTTTCGAATTCTCAAGGTGGGGTCAGAGACCGATTTCCCAAGCATTTCACCCTAGATAAGCCGAACACCAGACCAGGGGAAAGCTTGTGCCCATTGTATCACCGGTGGGTACCCGGCGGCGCTGTGGCTCGAACCCCGCACCTTCCGCATGAGAGGCGGATGCTGAACTACTTGGCCACCGTATAAAAGTGTAGCCCCGGTCGTACCGCACCCTGCCTTTCTTGAGAGTTGAGATTACGGACATCCGGGTCCACATACCACTGACGCGAAGCACGTGACTGCCGATGTCGCGCTCTTATTGGCCACCAGCAAGTGACAGCAACTATCACACTCACTTGGGAATGTGGCCGACAGTCTGTCAGTTACGACACGCGCGTCAGAGCGCGACGCTCTTGCAGGGCACCATCTTTCCCAACGCCTTCCTGCGTCTCCAAGTCCGCGTCATTCTCGCCTTCTACAAGAGAGTCATCATCCAGGACCTGGACGCGATGCGCGACAAGGAAGGCGAAGACAGCCCGCGTTTCAAGGCCATCTACATGTCGCAGCGATGCCTTCACGAGACCTTCAACGGCGTCGACCGACTCGGTACGTGCGTTGCCGAGTATCTGCTCTGGAGATAAGCAGAGGTGCCGGCATACCGGAAAGTCAAGTGTCATTTGGGTGAGCCTTGTGCCTGCGGAGGCAAAGAAATAGCTGTGGTCTAGCTCTGGTTAAACCTGGAGTGACGCGATAGCTACAGCTGGCCGAGTGGAACTCGCTCAGTCGAATTACGAAGTTAGTCTTCCGCCGCTGCCTTTCGCTGGGCGTTCCTTCTTCATCTTCGTCCCTGGACGTTGATTCACTCTCTCTCTCTCCCTTTCTCTCCACTCATTACCCACTTGGTTTCGCCGGCGCGCCACGCCGCCGGCAGCTGCCACGGTGGCCACGGCGCCGCCACGCTGAAGGCTCGAAATGCCAGCGTAATGTAGGCGCACGGCGCGCACGCCAGCTTCGTGCTTTGACGTCACTCAGCGCATGCGCACAACTGACTAGGCGGACGGCGTCTGCTCCGCCGTCGGCGCAGCGGCGAGTGCGCGACGCGCAAACCACCTGCGGGTATGACGTCACTCCGCGCATGCGAACAGCAAGCGGAGCGGTGGTGCTACAGCTCAGAGCGCAGCCGCGCTGACCTCACGAAGTGGCTGGCGTAGTGTAGCTATCACTACAAAAGGTTATGTCAGCGACGGTTTATCGTGGACTCAGCCTTCGTCGATCGGATGGCTGCTTGGGTTTGATATATTTCAACACGGCTCAGAACCTTCGAGAGACGACAAACGACCATTGTCAAAAGCAGCCTTTAGTACAGTGTGCTACAGCCTTCAGCACTGTAGAACAAAATGGGCGGAGCTGTGATAGTGTCGCGACCACACGATAGTCGCGTCGAGAGGACACCTAGCCTGAAGCTGTCAGTATTGCGAAACAAATGCTTCCAGAAGCCATTTAAATAAGTCATTGCGTGCCCATTTCAGGTCAGCAGTGTTTAACCCTATAGTGAAAATTTCTCTGGGGGTCCCCTGAGGTTCTTTCAAAGAGCCACATTTTCAGGGGAAGTAGTGGCAAATGTTAAGAAGCTCACAGCCATCGAACGGTTCGCTGGAAAAATATTGCTTAAATTGTCTAGATTAGCTGCTGTCGGCTGTTTCCGGGGACTGACTGTTGCACCCCTTTCTTAGGGGACCAACATTTGGACTCTTTGCAGTTAGTCCCAAAGGCACTAACAGTTAGTCCCGAAAAGGACTAATGGTTCTAGCAAATCAGTCTCCAAAAGGCCTAACCACTATCCCTCTTTTAATCTCTTCTTTTTCTTATGGTGCAAATTTTTCAAATAGGCTTGGCTTCTGTGCGGAAAACCACGGATCTCGATTTCAGTGCTGGTTTCGGGGAAAATTACGGGCTCTCAGCGAAGTTCTTATTTAGGGAAGCTGCATTACAATCACACAAACTTGATTGTTGAGGGAGCACGCACAGCTGCTCGGTAGCGCCTTTTCTCCTTTGGAATCGCACGTAAGAGGCGCAGAGTAAATGCTTTGTTAATTACCCTCTCTCCTCCTGTTGCGATTTCAATCACCGAACGGTGGTTACGAGATCTAATTAAACTTCACATCACGTGAGGCACAAGAAAACGTTGACATAACCGCTGCTTTTCCGTCTTTATTCACTGCCATTTTTACGCCAGCGAACCTTGATAGTCACAATGCGTATGAATGAAAAAGGGGCTGTGACAGTCGGCACATTAATCGTATGAGCTAAATATGAAGATAGTAGGGGGAAGGTGAATGAAAGGCAGGGAGGTTAAGTAGGGGACACCCAGTATGCTGCTGTACACGTGGGAAGGGGAACGAATGGAGAGATAGAAAAGCCATTACTAACAGGGTACACAGGGCAGTTCTTATGCCTCAAGTGACATCAAGTCCCTTTACACATCAGAGCTATAGGTCAGGAGTTGAAACCAAATCTGAAAGAACGGGAGCGAAGAAACTTGATGCTAAATTATTTAACCGGCACAGGCAAATCCCACGCGGCGATTTGTTTACTAATGCTTGCGCATCATTGGAAAGGACAAATAACGCGACCAAAATTTAGCAACAGTATCCACGATTTCATAGATAATCGGCCGCAGGACCGCACCAGAAACCTGTTGTAAAAGATGCCGTCCCGCTTACGGAACGTAACGCCAAATTCAGCTGCATCCGCACCTCAAATGCAGTGAGGATGGCAGGCGGAACCGCCTTTTGCAGTGCAGTGGCAGGATGGTGGCAATGCCCCGAGGCCGTTGCTGAACCACAGATACTAAACAGAGCATTAGAAACCACAAAGGCTGTCTGGGAAATGCTAGCGGATCCTTTGGAACCTTCAACTTCCGGTTGCCTCCGAAGTCTCCTGTACTGGGTGACGACATACAATGAAGACGCTGATAGCGATACCGCTAATTGTATAGAAGGTTTATCAGGCTTCGCTGCGAAATTGAAGCACAAATGGTCGTGAGTACACATCAAGTATTACAAACCACCAAATGCAGCTGTTAACCTCCTCTGTACAATTGTGGTTTCTCCGCAGACAAGCTCAAGGACTTCATGGCCGGCTACAACCTGACGTGGCCTCCGAACAAGGACAAGCTACCCACCTCGCTGTTTGACACGCTCGTGGAACTGAGCTTGAAGAGGGACGTGAACGTGCTCTTCCACTTGCAACCGGACAAGAACTTCAACCAGCCTGGCTTCTACATGCTCCACTGGGAACTGAATCTTGAGGCTGTCCTGACTTGGTCAGTGCTCCGAACTCTTCTCGCAAGCGCCGGAGAACTGCACGACGCTTTCGTCCGGTCGGCCACTCTCTTAGCAGAAAGGTACGTTCGGCTAAGATAACCGCTGGTCCTTAAGGGCAACGGAGTGGATTCCGAGAGATGCCAAGCGTAGCAGGGGCGGCAGGAAGTTAGGTGACCGGATGAGACTAGGATGTAACTGGTATCCCCTTACAAAAATATCTTTAGGCAGTGTGTCCATAGACTTTTGTCTTTAAAGGCTATACACTTTCTATAAGTAAATACTATGGACCTACTCTATAGGCAATACAAATCGTATAGACAGTCTAGACAATCTATTGATCTCTGGCCATACAACTCTAGTAGACTTTTTCTATAGACAGCCTATAGGCAATGAAGCGACAAAAGGAAATACGTATGGGAAGGCAGTAAAGCCTATAAAAAGTCTAGTATAGACAATGTATAAACCATTTTCATAAGGGATCTACTTCAAGCTGAGCAATATGCTTATCGAATAATGCAAACTTTAGGTCTCTGCTTACACTTGCATCGCTTGACAGTTTTTTTAAGAACTGCAAAATAATTCATCCTAATTTTGGTGAGGACGTCGCGGGTTCGCTTTCCTTGTTTTACACTGTTTAATTTTCTATTGCGTCCTTGTGTGAAAAACTAGTAATTAACCAATCTGCGGCTACCCAATTTCTCCTCGGTGTCATTGTAAGCAGCGCCCTCTGCGATTATGCTGTGGGCTGATAGTTTCGGAAAAAAGAATGGTCAGCGTGGGTTCAAAAAGAGCCGTGCGTCCCATAACCTACACAATACGACCGCGGCAGCAGTAGCGGCTCACTAATGTATACCCGGAGCGGCGATAGGTTGCGCCTGACACACGGGAAGGAGTCCTCGCTATTGTTCCCAGTCTTATTACTCACCTATAGGCACCCCAAGCTCACTTGTCTTGAAGTGTAAGTTCCCGTCGCAATTTGTACATTTCAGGTCGTTTCAAATAGGCTTTATATCCACGTTACAGATATTCGATTTGTCGGTGTCCAAGCTAACGCTTTCTTGCCTCTTTTTTACATGAAGTCCACCGGATCCTCGGCTGATCGGCCGGGTCATCGATCTGGACAATCGCTTCCTGACCGTCACAGCGCTGCCTCTGCTGGCCTTGAGGACTCGCATGACGCTGGACTACGTTAAGATCTCGGACGCGGAATCGGTCATAGCTCCGAAATTGACTGCCGACCGTTTGCTCCATGCCATCAATCGTCTGCTTCCAGCAGACCGACAGCTCACAGCCGACGACCAGATGATAGTCAAAAACAAGTTCTTCCTTCCGTTCGTCGCCGACCTGGTCGTCGGCGAACATTCGGGTTCGGAGACCGTTTCCGGCTACGTGGCCTTCCTGCTCGCTCTTCAGCTGGCGGGGCCGATGTCCCCGAAATACTTGGCAACGGTCATGCCTGAGGGAAGCGAGACGGGCGCCACATTGCTCCGTATGGTGTCCTGTATTACGGTGCCCAACCAGCTGCTTTCGTACGCCATGGTGGACCTGTTCAACGAGTGGTTCCTCGAGGAAGGCAAGCTGGCTGCCATTCGCAACATGTCCGCTAATCTCTGGAACGCCGCGGAATCCATCATCGCGAACCTCTCCTGGATAGATGAAGAGACGCGCGACAGCGGCGTTAAGCGCATCCGGAGACTGGGGCGTGTGGTCGGCCACCCTTTCAGCTTGCCCACATCGGAAGGACTGCGCGAGCACTACGCTTTCCTGCCGAGGTTTCCGGCCAGCTACGCCTCCATGTTCACAGCCGTCCACGATGCCTCTGCGGAGAGGCGCCTGGCCCTCATCAAAGCAACCGGGCCTGTGCTGCGAGGCGAAGACCCCGAGCAGCCGATGATCTTGGTGAACGCGTTCTACCTGCCCATTTACCACTGGGTCTTCATCATGGACGCCATCATGTTCGCCCCCTTCTACGAACTCTCCGTGCCCGAGTCGGTCAACTATGGCGCCCTGGGTCACGTGGTAGGTCACGAGGTCACGCACGGCTTCGACCCCGTTCTCGGTGTCTTCAACGAGTCCGGCCAGCAGGGCGACTGGTGGAGCTCGACGTCGCGGAAGGTGTTCGACGAGCGCGTTCAGTGCCTGCGAGATCTTTACAACCGAGTTTCCCGGTCAACTGGCCACAGGTAATTGCTCGGTCTCGTTGGGTTTATCCGCGACTGTCTCCTGACCTGGGCCTTTCTTCTGACTCAATTCACAGATACGGTGACACTGCCCTGTCGGAGAACTTTGCAGACTGCGGTGGCATGGAGAAGGTACTGCGCGCCTTCCGTAGTCTTGGCCAGCAGCCCGAGGTCAAGCTGGGCGAGCAGCGGTTCACCGCCGAACAGGCCTTCTTCGTGAGCAGTTGCTTCAAGTGGTGCGAACAGAACTCTGAGCAGCCGACCACAGACGGAGCGTTGGAGGAGCTTGTCATGATATACTCCCCACTGCGCATGCGCTGCAACGTACCCTTGATGAACACCCCGGCTTTCTCCGAGGCGTTCAGCTGCGCAGAAGGCGCTCCCATGAACCCAGAACTGCGCTGCGAGCTCTTTTGACCACTCCGCTGACATCTGCTCGCCTGTACCGTTGACTTTTTGTGCAAGCTGTAAGGATATTTGTCATGTAATATTTCACCGCCCAGACGAAAGATAAGCCCCGAGATTTTGTTCTCATCGCGATTAGTTTTTAGATTCCGTAGCTGCTATCGAGGTTAACGCTGTCAGCCATATGAATGTGGGTATCAGAGGAACTGTTCTCTTAGAAAACTTGTGCTAGGTTGTGCACCTTGTGTTTGGATTGGCAGAGCCAAGTGCACGAAACTGCTGGTAGACCGCTTGGCTGTAAGCATCCGTGCGGTTTTGGTACAGCTCGCATAGCCTTTAGGTGGCAACGAATGGGTGGTATGTTGGGGTAACTTTGAAAACGCGGTGCGGGCTTTGTTAACGTAGTCGCTTTTTCGCTAGACTTCTCTAATTCAGCGACAAGAGCCATTGCCACAGTTGAAAATATCACATTTAATAGATACAATTTTCATTTGTTATTCTTAATGTTCAAACGGTATAACACATTTTTCATGCTGCACCGTTCTCTGCTCTGTAGTGTGGTACGGCATCGTTTGACTGTTTCGCGCCCCACTAGCTTCAATATCTGATGACTTTCGCCACCATGGCTTCTCATTTAGAGGAGCAACCATGTATTCATTTACGTGAGCAATGAAGATGCTTGACGGCAAAGGCAACTTTGACCGTGTTTGGTTTTGTTTATGGGGTTCAACGCCCCAAAGCGGCTCCGGCTACGAGGGACGCCGTAGTGGAGGGCCCCGGATAATTTCGACAGCACACGGGCCTCTAGCAATTTGCCTCCATCAAAATTGACCATCACCGCCGGTATCGAACCCGCGTATTTCAGGTGAGCAGCCGAGCACCGTAACCAGATGAGCCACCGCGGAGGCTCCAACCTTGAACTGGTTTCCGGTTACGCCTTGTTGGCACATGCTGCTGCAGCGATGCGATGGCTAGCACAACGAGTTTTGTTTATTTAAGAACGCGAGAGCAGGTGCGTATGCACTTCGCTGCACCACCTCTTGGTGATGTGCTCAGCCTTGATCTATTGTAGTGCTTTATTACCTGGACGTGTATTGTTTAGAATTTGATTCCATACTGCTTCGCTTCTTAAAGGATTTTTTTAATGGCTCAGAACATATTTCACTGTAAAAATACCGCGCTTCAGAAAAAAAAAAGTGACGATGGCCGAATTGCCTAAAGCATCGGGAAAGCGAAGCTGCTATGCTTGCGACGGATGTGCTTCGAATCCCACTCTGGGATGAAAATGTTTTCTGTTAATGTTTTTCTCTGCGTCGCTTTGAGGAGCGACGTACAACTGACAACTGTCGTTCATTCGGCTTAGCAGCTCTAAAACAGCTTCGCGCCGTAAAAACACTAATCTTTATATTTTTTTCATGCAAAAGCGATGACACTGTCGGCACTTGATGGGAAACTTTTTCAACCATCCGTGCTCTCCTCCGCTTCGAACTGCTCTTTCCAACTACTCGAAGCATAAAACGAATACTTCGTTTACCCGTCTTCCGCGCAATATTTTTAGCAGTAGGTCAGGTTGTAAAAGCTGAACGAAAAAAAAAATTGCCCCAGACCTCTCGGGCGGGAAAAACAGCACGTGGACGCCCCCTCTTCGCCCAGTGGCCCGCTTGCGAAGACGAGTCGGCGTTAAAAAACAAACTCCCGCCCCCTTTCCCCACTCGGCTCGGAGACCATCCACTTGTCGCCCCGGCGGCATCCAGTCCACGAGCTGGGAACCGCAGCAGCAGCAGCAGACCCCGTGGCATAAAGAAAACCCGGCACGGTGGTGTGGTGGCAGCGGCGAGCAATATAGCATCACAACGTAAACACACGCCACGAAGAACAACAACGCATAAAGGACTCCAAGCGCGAAGCCGCCCCGACGTCTCCCGTTCCTTCGCGTCGGGTATCGGCGCCGTCGGTCTACTGACGGCCGTCTCGTGCGCTACTGCTGTCGGCGCCGGCGGCGGCGGCGGCCGGAAGAGAGGACGCCAAGGATGACTCGGCGTCGGCGGACGCGGCGGCGGCGGCGGCGTCGACCGGCGCCGCGGTGACCAGGCGTTCGTTTATATAAACAAGGAAAATGCGACGAGGCTGCTGCTTCCCTCGCGCCTAAACTCCACGACCGGAAAGACTTCGAGATCTTCGTTGGAACAACGCTCGCTCTACATCCCGCACGAACCGCCCGATCTCTTCGAGGCGGTGGGGGTGAGCTGAAGATCCGTGCTGCGCAGTTGTCCGCCTGGCGTGAGTGTCCTTTGACGAGAGCCTTTAGGGATTGGTAGATGTGCGTGTCTGTTGTGACGGGCAAACGGAAACTACGCGGCCACTACCGCAAGCAGGAAGTTTGATATTGTCAACGGACACCTGTCCCTGCTTAGAGTCTTCATGGATGTCTCATGCCCGAGTTGGCATACTCGGCTGTAGCCGGTGAGTCATAATGTCGCGAAGTACATAACCCATGACGTGTCTGTGATCTAAGTCAATAGTTTCAGTTTTGTGTGCGGTGCAATTAAGCTGAGAACTTTACTTTCAACAGGAACATCACTTCAGCCATTCTTTCACGCGGACCTCTGCTAAAACACTATTAGAGTGTTAGTTTTGGAGGTTACCGAAACTCAACCGTACGGTTAAGTGATGAATGGAAGCGCTCTGAACATTGTTTCTCGTGTGTCTTGTGCGATGAGAAAAGTAAACTTTTTTACATCATTGGTGCACATTTCCCGTCAACGTTTTTCGACGACTAAGCTTCGCAGCGGCAGAATATCGCACCACAGAACTACAGCGTTTTCAAAGAAGCACAAGTTCCTGTGACGCACCTCATCGCATGCATCAGCTTGGAGCCTCCGGTGGTTGCCGACTCATCATTGCCAATGCGGGCGATCGGGACTCGAGATTGCGGCTTACCTGACAGTGTATGAGTGAGTAATTGGGGATTTCAGATATTTAGTACGGCTTGTTAGCGAGGATCTCTTGGCTGTGACTCTGAAAGACAAACTAAGAACCCCTGTAGATCTGTGCAATCAGACTGGTCTTTATAAAATCTTTATCGGACTTGAGTGTTGCACGCCATGCCTGAGCGCATATGACAGGCCGTGAGACAATGAATCCGCCCAGACAGTTTCGGACCTTAGTTCTCCTGCTGGCGTCCCTATACTCGGCGTCCCTGTTGTGTGCTCTTCGCGTGCAAGCGCGCCGGGTCCCCCGCCGGTTCCCGGAGTCGACGCCGCAGAGAGAGCGCCTGGACTCGCTGGGAGCCGTCCTCAAGCGGCACGTCGCAAAGCTGCGAAGTGCTCCGAGGGTAGAGCTGGTTTTTCTCGTGGACAGTTCGTCCTCCGTGGGCGCCGACAACTTCGTGAACGAGCTGCGGTTTGTCAGGAAGCTTCTGGCCGATTTCACGGTCTCTTACGACAGGGCCCGCGTGGCTCTGGTGACGTTCAGCTCCAAGCAGAAGGTCGTCCGCGAGGTGGACCACATCACGAGGCCGTCGACAGGGAACCACAAATGTGCTCTGCACAACAGGCAGCTGGCGGCCGTGAAGTACTCGGGCGGCGGGACGTTCACCCTCGGCGCCATGCAGGAGGCCATGGTGAGTGCTTCCTAGGCGCGTGTAAGTTTCGCAAGTTAATGCACTTTGTTCCTAAGTTGAACCAGGAATTCTCTTCGGCTTCAGGTGCTGTTCCTTTGCAGTGACAGCAAAAACTCGATGCGTTAAAGAATGGTTCCTTTTCAGTGGCAATATAAAGTGGATTCGTTAAAGAATGGTTCCTTTGCAGTGGCGACATCAAGTCGATGCGGTTAAAGAATGGTTTCTTTGCAGTGGCAACATAAAGTCGATGCGTTAAAGAATGGTTTCTTTGCAGTGGCAACATAAGGTTGATGCGTTAAAGAATGGTTCCTTTGCAGTGGCAACAAAGTCGATGCGTTAAACAATGGTTCCTTTGCAGTGGCAACATAAAGTCGATTCGTTAAAGAATGAGTTTAACAGAACATAGCCAATATTTAACGTCCTGCAAAAATAACGTCTTGGTTTCTTCACTCTATAAACCTGTAATCAGCATCTTAACCCATTCGTGCATTAGTGGCAGTGAAGGTGGGCGGTTTGAACGTGACTAGGACTGCAAGTTATGCCGTGAAGCGTCGCCATTGGGGCTTCCCCTATTGCTATTGTTCATGAAAGAAGATATCATCTTTAAGCGAACCTATTTATCTTAAAGAACAGTGGCTTTTTTTCTGTGTATAAAGCAGAATCATAACAGGAATTTAGTCCCCTAGCACTGACTTCAGTCCACTAGAACTTGCGTCCCTTAGATCCGTTGTATCCGTGGTAAGTCTTCCTACAAGAGTCTTTACAGTTAAGTCTTCATACCAGGCAGTGAGACGAAGTAGACAGATCCTTATCAGTGTCATTCATTTTTTCATCCACAGTCTGCTTAGTGCTGGGATTTCACAACTACAGATCATCGTTCCCATAGCACCAGCTAGATATTCTTGAATCATACGCAATTCAGTTGTTTAGTATATCGTGACGATATTGAGATTCCCTGCGGGCTGTTTAGGATTGTACTTGTTCCAAACCCAGGAAATTTGGACAAGACCTTCTAGTTTGCACGGCTGCCACCACGTGCCGCGTGGCGCTGCCCTCAAAATCCCCGCTCGTATTTCGAATGTTCGTTATATATCATTGATTTTCTGTGACTGCCAAAAATAGTTGCTGCGAGCGCTGGAATCATTTTATAGGTCACATTTTGTAGCGCGGAGGAAGAGTCGGCCATGATAATTACCATGTTCGTGTAGAATATCTCTGCACTCCCTCATTTTCTTAAAATTAAATGTTTAAGTTATCCGCACTGAGTTACGCAGTGTCTCTACTAGCGGCCGAGGGATGGTGGCATAGTTGTTGAGGTCCGGGAAAGCCAGGCATGAAAGTGGACAAAATTATACTCTGTCTATCCCCTCTCTATTCAAGGACATTCTGGACTTCGCCCGCAAAGATGCTGCCAAGGCTGTGTTTCTGGTGACGGACGGTTATTCGAACGGAGGCGACCCGCGGCCGTGCGCGAAGAGGCTTCGTGACAGTGACGTCACTATCTACACGTTCGGAATCCGAAACGGAAACGTCCGCGAGCTCCAGGACGTGGCTTCCGCTCCGTACCACGAGCACTGCTACATACTGGACAGCTTCGAGCAGTTCGAGGCGCTTGCCCGGAGGGCTCTCCACGAAGGTTCGTGCAATTTCTTTACCCAGCTCCCTGTTTTGTAACATATTGCGTTCTCTGTACATCACGAAAAACTAGCTTAATTGCGACAGGAAGGATGCTAAATTTAACTGAAACTACGAAATCGCTGCCGATAGTCGGATGCAAGTTAAGTCTGCAGTGAAGCTGCGCCAACATTCACGACCGGCCTACAGAAATTTCTCCACGACAAAAATGTAGTCCGTATCTAAAACTTTTCTTGTTACATAAACAAGAAGGTAATCACTAGAAAAAAATGAAAAGCACTGGAATTTTGATATCAAACTTGTCTATTGCAGTAAAATATTAAAAATGCGATAGTTCATTTACTAATGTAGCTCACCAGTGGACTAATACAGCAAACGTTAAAAACCTGATTTCGTTTACTGTTGCAGTTGGCCAGTAGACAAATGCGTACAGGACGCCGCGCACCGTGGCGCAGTGTAAACAACTGCTGTTTTTTTTTAGTTGTTTCCTTCGATAATGTGCAGCACTCTTTCGGAAGAAGCTGCGAGTTTGCGGCTTACACAATTGTACATTTTACTACCCGCGGGAAAAGTAGCTGTTAGTGTAGTAAATAATTTTTATTATTTTTTATTGCCTCTTTTACGCCTTGTGGTTGTACTGCAAGCCGGAGGACAGGCTAAGGTTCTTATACAACGCCAGGCGCAAAAATGCCTCTCCCTCAGAAAAGCAGCCAGTAAAAATTAATTGTTTGACCGTGTAGACCATGCTCTCGCACGAACAGTAGAGAGTCTTAGTTTGAGGTACAGATATTATCATCGTCTTAACACTGTCCCGTTAGCAAGTGACTAAGAACCAGAACTTAAGTGGGCCCTTGGGCCCCCGCACGGCGACACGAATCAGCATCGCCACTTTTACACTCTAGGTAACGCACAGTGCTCGACGTGAATTGGCCTAGAAACCTGTGGCAAGTACTGTAAATGTTTGCGGTAGGTATCGCTAGCTGACATTATCGTGGCATCTGTTTCTGGGTAACTGGAAGCCACTCTTCATCAACCGTACGCGGTGGTTTCTACACTCCGATACAGCAATTTTTCATGCGCGGAAACATCCCCCACATCTCCTTTTTTGCACGAACCGCAGACATGCACGTGGGCCCGCACCAGATGGTGAACGCGACCGAATGCGGCGGCCTGTGCCCGGAAGGCGAACGCTGCTGTCACCAGGAACCGCTCTGTACGTGCGGCATCTCGTCGGGACAGTACGCCTGCCTCTGTCCGCGGGGATACTACGGCTCGGGGCTCAGGGGCGACTGCCACCGTAAGCGACACCGCGATGGAGTTTTGAATGTTTCCGGGTGATACCTGCATGCCTGCCGTGAGCTCCCCGGCCGGTCTTCTTTCGAGGGCCTGTTGTGGAAATAGTGGATCTACGTTTACTGATTCGTACGTTCAGACCTGCAGCTTTCAAGGGGACGTCAGAGAAGCCCACTGGGGGAGAGAAAGGGAAGCCATTACTGTGGGGGCGCTATGTTCGTCAAGGCAGACACCAGACTCCCTAAAACGGCACCGAACGCAATAATATGTTTCTTTCTCTCTCCCTCTCTTGTTCTCAATAATCATTGCCAATAACGATGTAAAGGCAGCACTGGTCGGTGCAATTACTCATGAGTGCACTCAGTTCGTATAATTCATCTGTGAGAGTGAGGGGACATAAGTACGAGTGTGAGTGGACTTTAGGATATGTGAGTGGTCATGCTTGTGAGCGAGTAGATGTGAGTGCAGGTGGATATCAGTGAGTGTCAGTAGATGTGAGTGTGAGTGAGGCACATCCCATGATGCCGAGGTATGACCGGCAGTAACATCTCCGTTTCGTGTTTCTTTCGTTTAATAACTGCAATACCCAAGGTATCCGGGGTAAGGTACCTTGTTTTTCGTCAACAGATTAACACTGGGCTATGGAACACGCACTCACGTACGAAGACAGGCAAGACAGGACAGCGCCCGTCCTGTCTTGCGTGTCTTCTCTCCAACCAACTACCCCAACCAACTAGCCCAGACCAAAACCCTCATTGATTGTGTTTACTATGCCGCTAAACCTAAAACTAACTCATCCAGTAAGTTGTGAGCTCACGGGCAGCTCTAGAAAGCACGACAAGGATGGGGTCTGGATTCATAAATATCCGGCTCACTACTGTTACTCCAGCGCGCCACACAGGTCATCCAGGACATGATCCGCCTCTGACGTCCGCACGGCTCTCTGAATTCCGCAGAACCTCGCGCACGTCAAATTGTGTGCCCTGCCTGTTACTGTCAGTTACTAGTCACTTCTGCCTGCCGTTGGTCAACTTAAAATGCTTCACTCTTCACGTGTCTGCTCTCGAGCAGCATGTCCCCGGGGCACGTACCAGCCGGTTGAAGCCAGCGGAGACGCAAGCATCTGTGTTCCCTGCCCTCACGCACACCAGAACTCTGCCCCGGGCAGCACCAGTGTAGCCCAGTGCCACTGCAAGAGGGGCTACAGCGCCGAGGGCGGCACTTGCAAAGGTACGGCTTTTTGCGGAGTTTTGCGCTGCATTCGGAACATCGCCGCTATGTTTGGAGCACGGTGTAAGGTTTGCACTACAGATGGGGATGCGGTAGCTTTCAACGCTTGCAGAATCTGTTCACTTTTTATGTGGACTCACTTGAGCCCTAATGAACTGTTTTCATTCAGAGCTCCCGTCAGTAAGCTGTTCCAGCTTTTGTTATCGTCACGTTATCATTATTCAGAAAAACAGTGCGTGCAAACTTTGCTTTGTTTCTTCATTTTTGCAAAATCTACGGAGAACGAATGTTTCCTCTGCCTGGCGCTCCCAGCTTAGAGAGGATAGTTGAACGAACTGCATATGTATAGGGAGCTATAGGAAGAACGTACAAATAGGAAAGCCAACAGCCATCGAAACCAAAGGAATCATAGAAGATATTTTTTTTAATTTGTGGCGTTGATTAAAGGAAATTCGGAACGTAGACGTTTTATGGCCGAAAATTAATTGAAAAAGAACGTAGGGTACAAAGGACCGCATGGCGCTATAGTGAGATCCGAACCCACGACTTCCGTATGTCGCGTACGGTACTCAACAGCTAAGCTTTTGCAACAGTCGTCCAATCTTCTACTTTCGTGGCTATTCATGTCGCGTGTAGCCAGGATTTCGTTCGGGCCGATAGCCAGCGAGATGTGTCACTCGACGATTTCGCTACCGAAAGCAAATATGACAAATGGCGGAAAGGAATAAGAAAGAATCGGGGAAAGAATCGTCTTTATAATGTGGCTCCTAGCCCTTTTATCGCATCCATTTCTCACGAGGCAGTCCACTGACGAACCAAGGGCGCCCGTGCAGTGGTCCAGTGCGACGCACTCAGCCCTCCGGCCAACGGCTACATGGTGAACGCCGACTGCGAGGTGGTCTTCAACGCCGCGTGCGGATTCCGCTGCAACCCGGGGTACCGCCTGATCGGCAACAGCATCCGCGTCTGCCAGCACGACGGCACCTGGTCGGGCAGCGACCCGGTCTGCGAGAGTGAGTTTTGCTCAAGACCATTTGGAATCCTCAACCGATAAGTATTTCTTCTTATAACAGTCACCCGAGCGCGGCTGCACACTACAGCCCTGTACAGTATAAAAGGGAACACATAGTTTCTAGTTTAAGGGCCGCTTTTTCCTCTTAGTTTCGTATCAAGTTTTATGAGCGTAACGAGGCTTATGCTTCAACAGGAAAGCTGTCTAACAAATAGGGAGCGTGGGATAATGTGACCCAATTGGCTTACGTGTGCGGAGCATTCTGTTCTGTTCTGTTCACAGAGAAGCGGTGTTCTCCCCTGGAGGCCCCACTGCGGGGAGCCATGAGCTGCTCCGGCGACTCGTTCGACTTCGAGACGACGTGCGAGTTCGAGTGCCAGCGGGGATACGCGCTCATCGGCTCCCGCAGAAGGACCTGCCTCTCCATCGCCCTCTGGGACGGACTGCCCGCCCTCTGCCGACGTAAGACCACACGCGAGCCTGTGCGCTGTTCGTGTTTCCCGGGAACTGCGAAAGCAAAGAGTGTCCTGTTTTAGACGCGAGCACAGAACTGCGAGACGATAGACGGACGAAATGGACAGAACGCAGTGCCTGCCTGTCGTTCCCCGGCCATGTGCTTGTATTTACAGCTCAAATTTTCAATAATAATAATAATAATAATAATAATAATAATAATAATAATAATAATAATAATAATAATAATGATGATGATGATGACGATAATTGGTTTTGGGGGAAAGTAAACGGCGCAGTATCTGTCTCACTTATCGGCGGACACCTGAACCGCGCCGTAAGGGAAGGGATAAAGGAGGGAGTGAAAGAAGAAAGAGGTGCCGTAGTGGAGGCCTCGGAAAAAATTTTGACCACCTGGGGATCTTTAACGTGCACTGACATCGCGCAGCACACTAGCGCCTTAGTGTTTCGCCTTCATCGAAACGCAGCCGCCGCGGTCGGGTTCGAACCCGGGAATTCCGGACCAGTAGCCGAGCGCCCTAACCACTGAGCCACGGCGGTGCGTCAATTTTTCAAGCGCAAAGATTGTATACTTTTCAAGCGCGAAGACCATATACGAGAGGGAGAGCTTTTTCCTCTGAATATCTCGCATATATAGGTCGCGTTTCTCTTTGATAAATTGATTAAGAACATAGTCAAGCGCGATCGGGTCTGCAAGCAAGCTAAAACCTAGAAGCAGTTATAAACATGTTGAACTTAGCTCTTGGAAGGCTGTGAGATATTTGCAACGCCCCATGGTCTTGATGCCTCTGCAGCGCTCCTACATAAGCCAGGGCGCAGAACGAACAAAAAATTTTGCGCTTTAGTACTGAGTCTATTGATGGTGCAATGGCTTCACTCCGCATTCTTATTTTCGCTAGAATCAGAAGCTGATGATGATGGTGATGATTTTTTATGGGGCAGGGACAGCTTCGACTAAAGAGCGTCATGTCACAAGGTATTTTCGTCTACAGAAGGCGAGGTTACATACCCATTTCCCAATCATTTCACCCCAGATAAGCCGAGCACCAGGCCAGGGGAGAGCTTGCACCCATTGTATCTCTGGTGGGTATCCAGCGGCACTGGGGATCGAACCCCTCTCGTCCCGCATGCGAGGCGGATGCTCAAACCACTAGGCACATCAGCTGCAATTTTAGATTAACAAGACGTCTACATTTAATGAACATAGGAGCGTTAACAATGATATCAATCACTCAGTATTTATGTGCCGTGCCCACTTACATAATAATGACGTCAGCGTTATTATTTGAAACAATAACTGACGTCATCGTGATTTCACGCCCAGCCGTCACCTGTCCGGCGTTGGCCGCCCCCGACCACGGTGCTTTCAGCCCGTCCCACTGCGGCGAAACGAAATCATCGTTCGGCGAGACTTGCACCCTGCACTGCGCCGACGGGTTCCGCGTGTCTGGACCCGAGACACGCCATTGCCTCAGCACGGGAACCTGGAGTGAGCCCGACAACTCCGCTGCCTGCGTTGGTGAGCGCCCGTGCCGGTTGGGCAGAGACGACATAGTGTGGGCTCTTAAGCGCTCCGTTTTGCATTCTGTAGTGCATGTTTCTTTTCTTTCGTGTCCAATTCGTTAGGACAGCCCCTTACAAAAATTTTTGTTGAAAACCAATTGAAAGGACTTTGTTCAATGTCGACAAAATGCTTTGAAATTGCGTTATTTTTCTGTTGCTGCAACAGTGATGGTGCATTGAGATCTTCTGTACATTGGCCACTAAGTTACTGTTGAAATTTCATTGAGCTCTTTTGTGTTGAAATTTTGTTGTTTTAGCATAGATATTTTGTTGATTATTGAGAACTAAAATATTGTTGAAAGATTATTGAAGTTTTGTTTGAATTTTTCTACTGATATTCTGTTAAACAATTTTGAGAGCAGCTGTAAGCTCGCACACTAAATAAAACGCGTCCCTACAGACCTGAAGTCGTCTTTCGCGGGGAGGTTCCTGCAACACGGCAGGCTATGTAGAAATGAAGCCTCGACGTAACAGCCACTTTTCGTAGGGATCCGTGCGGTACTTCAATAGAATATAAGTGGAAAAGAAAAAGCGGAAAGCACTAAGATGTAGGTAGAACCACCGGTTGATTGGAATTGTCAAAGGTACTAAAACGAGATTTTATTTCAAGTTCTTGTGTTTGCGGCCACAGCTCTTGGACTCGAAGCCTTCAACATACTCTGTTAAACGTACCCTTCAATACTACTAGTGTCACAAATGAACTACTGCATTCCAGATACGAGGAGGAAGTTCGCAGCCATTGGAGAGGTCGCGTTCAGGCTGCTTTAGTATAACATTTTCGCAAGACGCGTTGAAAACACGGAAGGACTCAACAACAATATATTTCTGTGTGACTCCCCAAGATCGGTTTCCTTTCACCAGACGCCGTGCCTCCCACCATCATGAACTGTCCCGGAGACATCGAGGTCGGCTCGGAGCCGGGCTACGGCGAAGCCATCGTGGACTGGGAGATGCTCGAGGCCGTGGACAGGGACGGAGCGGCGCTGTTCATGAACGTCGCTCCGGCCGTGATGCCGCCACACCTTTTCCCCATTGGGGAACACCAGGTGTCCTACTGGGCTGAAGACTCGGCTGGAAACGTGGCTTACTGCAACTTCACCGTCACGGTCGCAGGCGAGTTGGAGCACTACGAGTAATGTCTAAGAAACTGAGGTCTGTTTAACTGACGAACCGTTGAAGCTGCATTGGTGAAGCCTCTAAAGTTGTCATAAGACACAGTTGAGTGAATTAGGGCAGAAAGTCGACATGGGGACAAGTTGGATAGCAGGGACGGTTAAATTCATTTTCTTTTGTGTGCATCAAATGCCTGTTATGCTTCTGCTATTGCTTCTTCATCAAGCTTCAAAAGCTACTTGGAGAGAGAGACAAAACGTTTTTGCACTGGCCGATAGCGTCTTCGGAGTCTTCATATGGCTGGAGTCCCTGGTCCAGGACTCCTGCGGTGGCTGCGCCGGCTTCGGCCCGTTCCACCAGCGAACGCTGATCACTGGGCTCCCACTGCTGCTGCGTGGCATTGTGTATGACTGGGATTGCAGGGTTGTGTTGGCAAAAGCTACTTCCAATTAGTGTTGCAGGGGAAACGTTCTTGGAAACAACAGGAACTGTTGTCTTCGATCATACTTTTGTACTAATCGCTCATTGTATACGGTGTAGTTGAGAGGTGCTCACTTGCATATTGGACGGGTCTCCTCACAGGAGACGCTCCCTACTCTGTGCACAAAACTGTGCAGCATTAAACCTATAGCGAAGGTATAATGACATTTAGGTTTATTTCCAGACACCAACACCGTATAAACTAGAATGTCTTTCTTTTTTTTCTGCTTAGCCTACTGCTTTAACGTCGGTTATCTATACAATAAAGGTGTATTAATTGAACTCAGTTGCTGGAACTTGTTCTTTTCTTTGTCCTCGCAGACTTGGAACCGCCATTTGTGGAAAGCTGTGCCGACCCACCCGAAGCGTTCGCCGACGACCAACTGTCCGCGTACGTCTCCTGGGAAGAGCCAGCGTTCTCGGACAACTCTGGGGCAGATGTGACGCTGTGGCAGAGTCACAGCCAAGGCCTGTTTCCGGTTGGCGAGACACTGGTCACGTACGTGGCGACCGACGGCTCTGGGAACAACGCCTCTTGCGTCATCAGGGTCGTCGTGAGAGGTGACCGCTCACACTTTTATGAAAATGGGCTTCGTATATCAAGGGGGCAGAACATGCGAAGAACCTATCTCCTTTGACTTGCTGCGTGGTTTGTCGCCTCACTGCTCAGTTCAGCTAGTGTGTGTTTTAATGTCATAACATAAGAAGCCGCACGGAGCCATGATGTATTGTGGTCATAAAATTCGCCCATTGGCTAGAGTGAAGTGACGTCACCCAACCGAAGCATTCCCATTTGCTGGAGGGAAGTGCAATCACCAGACCAGAATATTCCCACTGACTGGGGGAAGTGATGTCGCCAGACCGGAAATGACGTTATCACAGTAAATGCATCAACAGTCGGCAATGCTACCGAATTGCCAACACACAATGGAACTAGGTGTACCTGCGAATTTTTTCGTTCAATGCCTGGCCGAAGCCATGTTTATGAACGCTTATATGTACTCTGCACTTGGGCTCAAGGTCATGGGGTCAGTGCTGGCCGTGGCCAGAGGTGCACATGTACAGTCTTTGTCAAAAGTATGCAGCCCTAGGGGTCTGCTTCTGAGCCCTGCAGCGTGGCTCCTCTTGCATACTCGGGGACACTAATCGCATGAAAGCGAGAGTAACTTAAGTCCTCAACCACCCCAAGCTTAGAACTGTCAAATGTGCTTAAGAGCCCCATTAGACGGCTTGGCAGAAAACCCCTCGGGCTGCGTATTATTGCCAAAAACTGTACCTTGGGAACATTGCAAAACAGGAAGTGGCCAGACAGCACAGGGGAAAAATAACACATCAAAACAGCACACCGAAAAAACATAACATAAAAATACAGCGCAGCTACACAGCAGTACAGGACAGGACAGCGTAGTGTTGCGGGATGAGTGTTCGAGTGTGTATTAAAACGGTGTAGCAGAAAAAGAAAAAGTTGAAGATACACTTAACTGTCATTACCTGCGACAATGCGATAGCATATAGGCGAGGCCCATCGGCGGCGGAACGCTGTGCTCGCTGCACAACTCGAAACCCAGAGTCGCCTCCGTTCGACACTGCGTGTTCCGTATGCGGTCGCCTGTACGGTTCGAGTACCGCGGCATCTCCGACCAAAAACCGCATTACCGACAAGCGTAATCGCCGGCTAATTTTTTTGCACAACTAGACGCTGCGAACTGTCTGCGCCTACCTGGAAGTTATACCTGTCCGTCTGGGCGATTCGTGATGCCTGGACATTGAAGATTCCCGGGAATATAATAATATAGCTAGTTGGCGAGCGTATCGAAATCCAATTCGTGCTCTTGAGAGCAAGAGTGGATGGCTGCCCACAAGGTCGTGTGTGTACTGGTGGAACAGTGCTATGTAAATTTTGCTTTATTCGTATCGGTCTTGCTCATTCGCCGCGTGCTTTCACTATGCAGGGTGCTTCACCTAGTTCTTCACACGATTTTTAGAAATAGTATTTCTGAGTTAAAAGAGCGCTTTTTTTGGCATAGCATTGTCAGCTGGTGAAACGTACACCCTGTATACACAACGCAAAGGGGGTGGTGCCCGACCGGCTAAGCGCGTGTGCATGACTGTGCACTACGTCGCACTCACCAGAATTACTTGTCTCCTTTTTTTCGCTGCAATACACGCTCCGCTGTGCTGTTTTGCCGTAATACAGTGCTGTTTTTCTGTTGCCGTGCTGTTTACTCAGTGTGCTGTTTTGTCAAAATTCAACGCTGTCACTGTGCTGTTCTGCAGCCGTGCCCTCAGTGTGCTGTTCTTGCCCTCTATTACGACCTGTCTCGCAGTCCAAGTGTAGCCCTGGCACGTAAAAATTCAATGAATTTACAGCAAAAGCTGTAATGCGTTGCCCTCCTCGGCGGTTCACAGCCACAGCGTAACATTCAATGCCCGGCCACGTGACCTTGACGTTGCCCGTCACACGACCGGATGTTGACGGTTTTGTGACGGTCACGGATTCACAATTACCTCTCCATTCGTGTGTGATCGCGTGACCAGAAGGAGGAAGGTGAAAAATTTATTTAACACGAGCATTTAGGCCCCGTGAAAAGGCTGTCTTGCTCCACTAGGGCCCGTTGTTCATCGGTCGAGCCCGAATGAATCCAATCACTCCATAAAGGAGGGGGAGGGTAAAGGAAATAAGAAATGAAATAAGGAGAGGTAATGACACCATCACCAGGTACCTAACCGTGTGGTAGCTGTGGTTGTCGCTAAGTATGTAGGTCTTATAATTTACCGAAGCCCTTTAGGCATAAGAAAGAGACAGGTAGCAGCAAGGCGACAGTTTTCGCCGAGCTGAAACAGTTGGCAAAATTTTATGCTTCGTATATATGGCCTCAGACTCTCCTATCTAAGCATACGGGCCCTCTGCGCGGATTTGCAAACCTGGCAGTTTTGAGGGGCAGCTTAGTGTAGTGAACTTTACTTCATAACTCCATAATTGTCGGTCCATCAACCGCCAAATTCGTACTGCTAACAGCAGGAGCAGTCATCATCTATGCTATGACGATGCCGACATTTGCATATATTACATTTTTTTGGATTATTATTATTATTTTTTACCTATATGGCGGTCTAGAAACTAGGTTGACCATAACCCGTTTCGCAGGTTCAGATGACGTCACAAAGTAGCGTAACCTCTCTGGACCAGTCAGAGAACTTCTTACCACCTGACATCGACAGAACTTTGGTGTGACGACAACACTAGTGCAGTCACGTTAAAAAATGTTATCCTGGGAAACCTTTTTTTGCTTCTTTTCTTCGCGAGTGGCACATCAGGGTCCTTAGAAGGCAATACAAGTGCTGTTCGTACTTTTTGTGAGATGATAGTGAACACGACTCGCTCTAGTAACCGCGTTATCTAGTAAGACTATGTCATGTACGTTGCTTTTGGCAGTAAGTTTATGGCCGCCTAAACTCGATATATACGTAGAACTTAACCCTACGTTATTGGCTGGTCATTTTCCTGGTATGCTGTTCGCTTTCAGCAATTTACTTGCGCACTTGAGGCTCCCAGTAACGACACGAAAGCTAACCGTGAAGTCGTCACAAGCGGACAGTGTGCGTGTACAATCGCGAGTAAAAAATATTAGCACATATCACTGGCGATCAGAATTTGTATATCTCACCACGCGGCGCTGCGGTTTGCCGACCTGCCTATCGGGCCGTTTCCATATTTGCAGCATAGGGGTGGGGGGACGGCAGGAAGTAAGCTTTATGAAGTCTGCCATTGTCCGGGCGTCGAAGTGCCGACCCTACGTGACTGTGCATGCGGCATTTATTTTGGGTCGGTTATCATGAGCAAAGATGGCTCTTTTTTCATTACTGTTTTTTTATATCCATGATGGTTTGTCAAAAGGAACTCGCGGGAACAATAGATGATAGCGCTGCTTTTAGCCAGTATTACACAAGCTCGATAAACAAATAGAATTTATATTCCTGATGCAACTAATTCACACAAGTCGCTCTGTTCGGAAAGTGTAGTAACAATATGAACAGGGGCACTATCCCACCAATTCCGGAAAAAAAGTAAGGAGGATAGCCAGCTCGCTGTCGTGATGCGAGAGCAAACACGTCGTTGCACTAATGGCGTGCGTAGGCCCCGCCGACCCTCACAACGCTTTGAAGGCGCTCAGGGAAGGCGTCAGACAGGCTGCTTGCAAGGTTGGGAAGAGCCTGGAGCCTGCTTCATTCCTCTTGAACCGCCGCCCAAAGGATATCTGGCGATGGCTCGTGCAGCTGCCTTTTAGCTAGTCGCTTTTTCATTAGCCCCATATATTTTCAATTATACCCAAATCTGCTCCCTTGGGAGGCCATGGCAGCTCCTGAATGCAGAGCTGTTCAAGCAGTTGCCAAATGCAGCGCGGCTGAGGCTGCTCGCAAAAATAACTGCCAAACAAGCAAAAAAAAACAACTATCCTATTCTTCACCAGTTGCCTGCGGGAGCAAAGCTGCGCTAAAAAAAGAGAGAGGGCAGACAGAAAAATAAATTTTGCTGGGCCGTGACAGTCCGCTGAGCCCCCCTAATACTGCAGAATGGGAACGGCTCGGCACTCTCGTTATCAGCCTCTTCGTCACCCGCAGCGCCACGCGTTGTCATCCCGGCGCTCCGGTGTTCCGTCTAGAGCTGCGCACGGGCCGCAATTCTGAGCCCGCGCCCGGACCGGGCCCTACACTACCACAGGCGGCCCGGTCCGGCCAGACGCTAAAGAAGCCTGAGTTTGCCCGTCCCGGCCCGGCTCGGCCTTAGGCCGGGTTAAGGCCCGGCCCGGGCCCGGCCTGACCTGCAATGAAGCGACGCCGATACAAAAAGAAACAATATCAGGAAAATAAGTTTATTTAAACGACCTTATAATGTTAAACTCTTGCATTCCATATGACAAGATCGTGAATATGTACACATGTGGCGCGCGCACAGAATTGTTATTCCAAGTTATTGTGCAAAAACAACAAGTTGTCCATTGATGAAGGGTTAAGGCGAGTGCGGCGCTTCTGCATTATGAATCCGGCAGCGCTGAAGTTTCGTTCACTGCTTGAACTGGTGGCCGGAGTGGCTAATAGCCTCTTAGCAAGAAGAGCAAGTTTTGGTTACGTGGCTTCCTTGCTTTTCCAAAACTGCACTAGTTCAGATTCGGAGCACGGTGTCGATTTTGCGGCCAAATAATCGGTCAGCTCGTCTCGTTCAGCAGTCTGGTTGCTGGCTGCGTCGCTCCACTCGCTGAAGATGTCAATGCATGGCTTTTTTGTGGGAGGTTGTTCTTGCAGGGTGCACGAGTGCACGACGACATGCATACTTTCGCATAAGGTACGCAGTCGAGATCAAGGAGCCCGACCGGCCCGTCCGAGGCATAGAAAAGCTGGCCCAGGCCCGGCTCTCAAGCCCGAGTGAGAGAATCTCCAAATGGCCCGAGTCCGGCCCGCGGGTCGGGCCGGGTCCGGGCTTTCGGGCCGGTCCGAGCCCGTGCACAGCTCTGGTTCCGTCATGAGTGGTAATCTTTTTTACTCGCGACTGTACATTGCGTTTCCAGAACATCGATGCTCCCAGCCACCGCCGCCAGCGAACGGGGAGGCGGACTGCCAGAGGACCAGCTCTGGCGTCACGTGTGCCATTTCGTGCTGGGAAGGCTACGACCTCGAGCCTGACAGCCCCAGGGAATTCTCTTGCACCTTCGACGGTGGCTGGTCGCCATTTCGACCAGAGCCATTCCCTGACTGTTCTGGTAAGCCGTCTCGAGCGTGATTGCACCATAACTCCGCGAATAGAAATTAAATCATTTGCTTTTTGGTGCCAAGGTCGACACGCAATGGAAAAAAAAACAGGAAAACACTGCGCAGTACTGGCAAAGTTTTAAAACAATCGTGTTCAGTTTGTTTCGTTTTGCCCTGTTCTGAGCACTAAAAGAATTAGCTCTGCTGTGTAGGCCCGCAGTCTAATGTACACTGCCAGTGCTGCATGCTCTAAAGCATGCTCTAGTGTGTAGCGCCCTCTCTTGGGTGGCGCCGGGAACCCGGATAGCGCGCGCCACCCGGCGAAGAAAATAAAGACGGCACCTGGCCGTGGCTCTTGCAGCCACGGCTCACAGTTCTGTTCTGGTGTCGGTTTTTTTTTTCTAAAGCGAAATTTATTGCCCCAGGACATCAATGATGGGTGAAGGTGTGATGAATTATGTAGTAGTCATGTTCTAAGAAACAAATAGAGGGAAAAAAACGAATGAAAAAAGGCTAGCTGATTTGATGAAGTCCAGTAGAGAACGATGGTACGGTCCCTGCGTCCAGGCAATGTATGAAGCAGGGTTGCTTGGTGAAAGACCAGCTACCATCAGGTGCCGTATCCTTGTAGGCTTGAGAGCTGGGCAGTCCCACAGTAAGTGATGAATGTCGGCATCAATGTCCTCGTGTTTACATATTGGACACCCTGGCCGAGGAAACAATTCTCGGAGTTTCGCAGCAGCAGTCTTGTTACTTCGCTCCTGAGGCGTTAAGCCTACAACTGGCGACCAAGGACAAGCAGTGACCGATCCCGTAGCATCTACGGAACAGAACTCACGTCCGCAGGACGTCTCGTCACTGCAGGTTCGCCTCCCATCTTTCTGGCCCTAGAACCTGCAAGTTTGGTTCCACCAAATCGAGGCGCAATTTTGCCTTTCCCGCATCAGCTCGGAGACGACGCGCTACTACCATGTCGCCTCGAGCCTTCCCCCTGACGTTGCCAGCGAGCTCTCCGACGTTCTCTCCGCCCTCATGGGTGCTACACCATATCAGCACCGTAAAACCAAGGTGCTGGAGAGATTTATGCCGTCGGAACGCACCCGCCTCCAGCAGCTCCTTACCGAGGAAGACCTTGGCGACCGGCGCCCTACCCAGCTTCTGCGCCGGATGCGACAGCTTCTCGGGGAGCGCGAGCTCTTTTGAGTTTTCGTGCTCATATATACATAGCTTCTCCCGCGCATATATGCCGCTTCTTATTGGCGCACTGGACAGGTTGGAAAAAAGCGTATTGGAGATCAGTGGCAGAGTTGCGTCTACAGGGGACGCAAGGTGGGTGATTTTTACGATGATGATGACAACGATGGTGCTGCTCCTGGCAATGATGACGAAATAGTTTTCTATAAAAAGAACTTAAAGCAATCTGCCTGATTTCAAAGAAAACAGCGCTCGAAAGACAGGACCGAGAATAGGAGACACGCACGCATTCCTATTCCTCTCCTATTCTGCGTGTCTCCTATTCTCGGTCCTGTCTGTCGCACGCTGTTTTCGTCGAAACCATGTACCAAGTGACCCGGCAACTTTCCGTAATGCGGTAAATCTACCTTACCCAGGTGTTTGTTTCTTTTTTCGTAGAGTCTGTGCCTTCAACGTCGGCCGCGGTAAAGGCGAGACTACTCTACTCCGCGGTGGGGGTCTCGTGCGCGGATGAGCTCACGCGAAGGCAGCTGCGAGACCACCTCGAGATGAAGCTGGCAACTCAGGTAAGTCGGACTGTTTGGTTGCTTCTGTCTTTGCTTCTACCATAACCATGCTTCTGCCATGCTTCTACCGTGCTTCTACCATAACAGGCTACGCAAATGAACATGGACTTCCTTGTAAGCTTCATCCGCGACAACACGTGTTTTCTCCGCAGGCGGCGATGTGTCCCGAAGGTGTCAGCTGTGCTGTGCAGGACTTGCGCGTGGAGTGCCCTGAAGAGGGCACCACAGTGCGGGCTTCTTATCGGCGCAGGCGCTCGCAAGATACAGACATCGGCGTCTCTTTCCGCCTTACGGGTAAGACAGTTCTTTACCCTCAAGCCTCCAACTTGAGTTACTACCATGCCCGCAGCTTCTCGTGCCTGCTGTCGACTGCAGGCGCCACAGTTTAGACGAGTTAACGTGCCTCCCAGTTTTGTGACGATCTCGCGTTTTCTCGTTAAAAATCTCACGATGTCTCTGTCGTTGTTCCTGTCCCCCGAACTATTTAACGTCTTTTTCGCAGCTGGATCACACAACGGAACATCCTCGAAAGACCACCACCTCCTGTCGGCTATGAAGGCTCTTCTAGGGCGACTGAAGGACGCCGTACTTCACAAGGAGCTGGACTTTACGTTGGAGGAAGGCGGTCTCACTGCGACAGCGCTGGAAGATTCGGAGGAAAGCGTCCGTCTGAAGTGCTCGGCTGGTAGCGTTCCTCTGTCGTCGCAGTGCGGTAAGCTAACTCGAGATCCTCTCAGTCACTTAAGTACTTTTATTTTTTTTGTATTCCTCAAGAAATCAGTTTATCTGGCCATCACCAGTACAGCACTAGGGATTAAATGCTTGCATATATGCAAGGTGATTCAGTCATGATTCACGCTGAAAACAAATTTCATCAATGTGCGCGCGCATTGCCTTTTGTTCAATGCGTTAGCATTAGAACTCTCATTAACCCGAAAAGTAACTGGCGTTGGCGGCGTGCGAAGCCTGAGGGGGAGAGGAGGCAAAGGGGAGAGTGGAAAGAACGAAGGAGAGTGCCAAGAAGAGAGGAGGGAGAAGAGGGCAAGGAGAAGTGAAGAGAGTGAGCGGGCGAGTTGGTGAGAGGCGATGGATGGCGAGAGAGAAACCGCGGTCGCCAATCAGAGTCGAGTGGTGGGGAGTGTGCCGAAGGAGCGCGGCTGGGCACATTTTGTGATTCCTGGTTTAAATGGGGGGGGGGGGAGATACTGCGTGTAACACGCTGATTTATGGACTGGGTCACACCACCGCGAGGGAGAAACACTAATGCTAACGTATACTCTGCAGCACGAATCGCATTGATCGCCTGTGCCTTTTCTTTCCCCGGGACATTGCTTTTTCCTTTCCGCGACGGCACGTCACTGGCGACATTCGCCCACGTAGCCATTATAATCGCGGTTTTCTTAAAGCGAATGATTAACGAGGAAGAACGCTGATAAATTTTGTCGCAGATGATTTCTAGGTTCGTTCCTGTTCACAAACTGCAGGTGACTACCCCTTATATTAGAAGCATCCTATTGTAATGTCACAATGGGAGCGGCGTTCTGCTACTGAGCACGATGTCATGGGTTCGATTCCAGCTGCGGCGGCCAATTGTCAATGGCTTCGAAACGCAGAAGCGCTCCTCTACAAAGATCTTGTTTGACTTTGTGAAACTTCGCGAGGTAGAAATCAGGCAAGCCTTATCGCACTCATCTAAAGTCATACATATTGATCTTGTTGCAGTGAAATGCCCCATGGGAACGTATTATGACTCCCACAACAATACCCAGCCTAAATGCCGACCCTGTCCCAAGGGTACCTTTCAGCCAGAGGAAGGACAGACACTGTGCATCCACTGCCCGAACCGCGCCTCCACTCTTGCCACCAAGTCCAAGAGCGTCGAAAACTGCAAAGGTACGCCCCGAATGTACAACGGCTTCTGTACGTTGTCATAAGCATGCATGATTATGTACTGCCGCTGTCACAAAGTTACGGAAAGCGACCTTGTAAATTTAAACATTGATATCTTCGATATTTTTCATCTAGGGCACAATGCCTGTCTATTGTATATTGTGAAACATAGAGAAAGGC
The DNA here is from genome assembly GCF_052857255.1 of Amblyomma americanum. Classification (NCBI taxonomy): domain Eukaryota; kingdom Metazoa; phylum Arthropoda; class Arachnida; order Ixodida; family Ixodidae; genus Amblyomma; species Amblyomma americanum. The sequence continues at coordinate 31,192,435 of NC_135507.1, read as the reverse complement.
AGCCCCTACAGACTTTTCGCATTCAACGATATGCATTTTTCATCTGCTGTCATCGTAATCAGAAGCCGTGCTGTCGAACTTTCATTTGCGCATCACCCTCCAAAGTCACTTGCTCCGCCTTGTCTTTTTTTTTGTCTTGGTGATGCCTTGCAATCATCCAGCCCAGCTGCAAATTCTGTTGAGCCACTTCTCCCGTTTTCCACAGAACAATGCTCGCCAGGAACGTACTCGGCGACCGGGCTGAAGCCGTGCAAGCACTGCCGCAAGGCGCAGTACCAGCCCGACTACGGAGCGGCAGGTTGTCTGCCGTGCCCCAGCGGTACGAGGTCCAAGCGCCGTGGCTCTGTCAGCGAGGAAGAGTGCAAAGGTATAGGGGACTGTGTTTCGCGCCTGTGTTTGTGCAGGATTCCGTCGCGTAGTAGCGTATTTGCAGAACATACGGCGGTTAAATGCATGCCTGGTCACGCTGTTTCATAGTACTGTGCATACCTTGCGCGATGTACAGCGCTATTACGCAGTGATGCTATGCTGGACAGCAATCCCGATCCGACATATGAGCGCTGGGAGGCAACCCTTCATTAGCCACAGTCTCCTTGACATGAAATCGCTGGTTGAGAGGGGCCGGGCTATGATGGCGACCAATGGGTTCTCCTACTGAACCCACCCAGTATTTATGCTCTTAATAAATGTTTTTCCTCCTCCTCCTCCTATGCTACAACTCCCGCCACATGTGCACGGCTACTAAGACAAGCATTTGCGACGAGTGCTGTCTACGAGACGAAGCGTATAGTTTCGGACAAAGTCTACGTCTAACATTCAGTCTGCGTTTAAATAATTGTGCTCTCTGTGTCCAATGTTTCATCTTGACGTTCTGCATACATCTTATTAATAAAGACAGACAGCGCGAACAGACATAGACAAACGACGCTGTTTCGAATTACCACGAATTGCTACCTACTCGCCCAAAATGTCAGTTTTGCTACAAAATAAATCTGCTGTGCCACTCGAAAAGACCTGCAGGTGCTATATGATGACAAACTGGGATGATGGAACAAATTTCGGCCATTGTTTCTTCTTTTTGTTTCAATTACAACATTTTTTTCACACTCCGGCGGCATTCCACAGCAACTTCAAAAACTATAGACGATCAATATCATTCATGCGGCAGAGTATGCGTTAGCATTAGTGCTTCCTCCGGACAGTGCAGCCACTGCCGCTGACGGGTTCAGCGCGGGCGGCGTGTTCCAGTCCGTCAATCACCAGGTGATACGCCGTACGCTCTCTGCACTCCCGCCGCCTCCTACCTTCTCTCCATCTTCCCTCTCCCACTTTTCCTCTCTCCTCTCTACTCCGAAAGCGCTGAGAGGTATTTCGCCCTCTCCACTTCGCCACCCATCCTCTCTTCATGCTGCCTCTCACTCCCCCTCTACTCTGACAGCCACCTTTCCGACGGACGGACAGACGAACGGACGGACGGACAGATTTCTTGCAAAGTGGGGGTTCTAATGCTAACGCATTGAAACGCTTTGAGAAGCCACCTGAGCGCTCTAGCATGGCAATTCTGGGCATCGCTGAACGCACAGTATAGTATAGACGGGAGAGTACACGGCACCCGCCCACAATTTAAGCCCTAGCTTGTGAGCAGGTTCTCCTTAACAGCGTGTGCGTTCCACGTCGTCACAGCTCTTTGTTCCCCTGGTTTCGTGTCCAAGTCCGGCGTCGTGCCGTGCTTCAAGTGTCCGAACGGATATTACCAGCCTAGGGAGGGACAGAGGGCGTGCCGGAGGTGTCCTGCCGACGACGGGGCGGGGACCCAAGCCCAGCTAACCGGACACTGCAACGGTCAGTCGCCGAACACTTATCACACGCGGCGCTCAAGTACAGAATGCAGTGTCTACACACGCCACCTCCGATTAGTTTAGCGACCTTGTAGAAAGCAATCGTTTAGTACAGCTGTGTAAGAATCAGGAACTGAAATTTTCGCGGCAGCAGTGGCTTCAACACACGAGAACAAAACTGGTTCATGTTCCTTCATGAGGCAAGCTTGTTGGCGCGATATTACTTGCACAACTGTCATAAACACAGGAACTATAAATCCAGGTTCGGAGCATTTTCCTTCCTTAGTGCGGCCGAATTAAGAGAGGCACGTCGCAGTTCTCCCTTTGTTCGATGCGGGAAACTGCCCATTTTATAGCCGGTAAACTCGCAATGAAGCGAACCAATTCGTTCTTACAGTTTGCGTCCCGCGCCGCCGTGACTGCGCGCCGTGATTGGCGGAAAGCATGCGGTGAAACCTGCAACTTATTTCTATGTTTTTTTTATTACTTTGCGTGTATTCGTGCATGAGATCGTGCGACAAAGTGGTAGATTTTGTAACCTCTTCCGATGAAATTTCTATCAATACCCTACTATGCAAACTGCGCCAAACGCGTTTACACATTCTCGTTTCACTTTGGAGACTAGTGGTCAGGAAAGAGCGGTGGGTGTAGATCCTTAACTTCATATTTGATAATGTAATGAATGGGTTGGTGGAGTGTTTGATAATAAAAACATGGAATTGAAAGACGTTAAGTTCAAGCAAAAATCTTTAACGCCCTCAGAATGTTATCGCAATTTTGTCTAGAGGTGCCAAATATTGCTTATTGCCAGTATATTCTACGAGTTTGCGCATACCTGACGTCGACATTGTTATTTCTGCGTTTCAGAGTCTGTTCTGTCTGGCGAGAAAATTGACTTGCGGGACACCGTGGAAGTGAATCCATGCTTCTCGCAGCCCTGCTCCAACGGAGGGACGTGCATCGTAGTACCTTCTGGCTTCCTGTGCGTGTGCCCTCGCCTATACTCAGGTGCTACTGTGTTCTGTGCTGTCATGTGGAAGCTTGACGCTTGAGTGAAAAGGGTAGGCGAGCTACATAACGTAACAACGAGGCTAGGCCGAGTTAATGTTGAGTCAGATTTACTGTAGGCTACCGTCTTGTAAACCTAGTGGCAGTGCTAAACGAAGGAATGCATAAATCATAGTGAATGTGCCGATCATCCTGAAAAAAATCAAGGAATGTCATTAATTTTGGAAACGTTTTATTAGGTTTAGATTTTGCGAAGTCGCAATATCAGCACCTAAATTATGGAATATTTTGTCAAGTAGACTTTTCTCGGTCAAAACCTTGCTCTCAAGAAGACAGGGTGAAGCATTGCAAGTGTCGCGCTCGTGTCGTGTCCTCAACGTCTATATTTATCTCGTTAGCTCCACTACAGAGTTTTGTCAAAGGCATAAAATAGGAAGAATTTTTTTAAAAATCTGTGCTGGTTTGGTTTGGAATTTACAGGGACGAGAGACTGAGCGTTACCAGCTATTGCCAGGAGTGTTGAACACTCTGGGAGTTTAAAAGAGGATTACTTAATTTAAAGAAAAAATTCACAGACTGTCTGTTCGTCGAGAGTAGATGTAAGCATGGAATACACTGCAGGAAAGGCGTACCGTATTCTAAGGCAGTTCATAGGTGCTGATAGGCACACATGAGTCTTGCGGAACGTCCCTCATCAGCCACGTTTCTTTCCTTAGCTGTTCTTCATGAGCGACAGCGCGCCTGCCTTTGCCGCTTTTTATATATGACGACCGGCGCTCGGCACGTGCCGAAGTAGAGGTGATGGTTCCAGCATGTGCTACACAACAGCGCTTGGTCTTCCGCCTCGGCCAGACGCCGCCGTCTCCGTCGACCGCCACGTCGAAGAACAACAAATTATAGCTGGTTAATGGCCGTGCTGATGGATGGCGCCTCGGGACCTATGTTCTAGGGTTCGCTCGCATTACGTGATGAAGGCAACTCACGCGGCGCCGCCGCCTCGCTTATCAAGTGCTACCAGGACTGCGCGTGCGCCTGTCGGGCTGCAGGGCAGAACTTAGGCCCCTACGTGCTGCGCGATGGCTTTGCCCATCATGGAATGACGAAGACGCTGTTGCTGACGCATGCGCTGCTCCTGCGGTAGTAGAGTACGTAGGCACCAGGGGCCGGTGAACTGAAATTTTTGCCAAAGTTCGTTTAGGTTCGCCTCAGTGTTCTCCCTTTGTCCTGGCGCCAAGGTCACCAGCGGCGCGCCGATAGCAGTAGCTAAAAGCATTTAATACTTCATAATTACATTAGCAGAACTTTATGCTCTTGCTTACTGACAGCAGCGCCAACAATACCGCTGTACTTATATTCCTATTAAGAGGATTCTGGTGTGGGTTATTTGGTTCATACTTTCTACGACACATTGACACAGCGCCACGGATCGAGGACGAGAAGAAGAAACACAAAACCTAGCAAACAAATATGCCTAGCAGCCATAGTAGCCTTTTTTGTGTGATCAAGGCATAAAAAGAAAGGCGAGTGGAATGCCCCAAATATTTATCTACGGGTCAATTGCCTTGAATCACAATAATGCGACGTAATATCTTCCCTCCATCCTCCCTAAAGGCCTTACTCTTTGCTTGATTTGAACCTCCGGGTATCAACAATACAATGCAGCTTGTTGTGGAGTCATAACGGGGGACAATATCCTCTTGCTAGTTTCCTGACAGCACACTGCACTGTACCTTCAAATGAAGCAGAGGTACAAAGTTTAGAGCATTGCAACAATAAAACAATTAAGAGCGGTAGCTTGCACAACACATGTACTATCCGTGAAAAAAAAAGTCTCCAGGGCTCGCTGTAAGCTATCATGGCACATAGATGGCGCCTTTTTCAGCTGTCACCTCACTTAACCTGCACCACGCGACCACGAGTCAGACTTTCACCTCCACAAGTGCAGCCTGGAGCCACCCTTTAATAACTGAGCCATCGGTCTAGCTCGACTTGAACACCTTTGTCTCCGATAGTGCCTGAGTAAAACAAAAAGGGAGTGCGGTACATTCATTACTTAAGGACACAAGCAGACACAAGAACCGTCCGATGAAAACTCGTGCTACAGCGTTCCAGTGACCCCAGTGATGCATTTACTCGAAGACTTCACTTTTCGTCCACTGTTGCGCCGTAGGGCCTTACTGCGAGCGCAGGCTGGGCTTGTGCGCTCGGAGTCCGTGCGGATTCGGGGCGACGTGCAGCGAAGACGCGGGCGGACACAGCTGCGTCTGCCCTGCCGGCCGCACAGGCGCCGACTGCTCGGAAGACGTCGACGAGTGCGCCTCCCTCCCTTGCCGGCACAACGGCACCTGCCTCAACACGTTGGGCAGCTACAGCTGCAGCTGCAAACACGGCTTCTCGGGTAACTTTACACGTTGCATTGTAAACTTTGATATTCGAATTGAACATTGTGGTAATGCTGTGCTTGAAATGATAAAGCGATGTTTAAACGACAATATATAAAGCAACAATACGGATATATCTCAAGCATTGAGTCTCAGAGCTAGTCCCACTCTTCCTACGGTCATGTCTGACACAGGTTGCATTCAAACCCCCAAAACCTAATCAGAACACTTACGTATTAGTTATTACCCATTCACCACTGTCATATAAGGGACAGTCTTGCTGGCTGGCAATATCAGCTTTAGTATATATCAGTTTGAAGGTAAGTATGAGTGTCACGTATTAGCTGTACTGTAGTGCTCAAGTGTCGCCCTCGCTGCCACTTGCTCCTTGCAAAGAGTTGATTAAAGTAATATTCTCTCAGAACTAGCTTTCTGTCTTTGCAGGGATAATTAAGCATTTTAGCGAAAGTGACATATATGTTGTTCCAATGTTTAACCGAGGTTAGGACAAACGTTGTTTTAAAGTTTATTGCAAATGTTCGCAAACGCGCTAGAAAAACTTACATTAATAACAGTGATTTCGTTTGACCGAAACAAAATCGTTACAATGCTCTAACGTTTAGGTGCTACCTGCGGTGGCGTGTGTGTCATCCGCTTCCCCCTCTCCTCCGTCTCACTCCCCTCGGTGCAGTTATTGTACCCGCTGACAACGTTCTGTGCCACTGCAGCATAGGCTAGCCAGGAAAGGGAAGGAGACGGGCCTTTTTCCTAGTGCCGCGGGGAATGGGCTACCTCAGCCCTAGAGACCGCGCACTGTCTCTGCAACTTCCCCCTGCACCCCTCCGCACGCCTAGCCCGAAGAACGAATCCACTCCCCAAGGCTAGGGACAACGGCCCGTCCCCTTCCCTATCCCGCCTCGCCTCTGCTGCAGTGCCACAGAAAGTTGCCCGCGGGTATAACAATAGGAGGATGTGGGGATGAAGTCATGAGGGGGAAAGGAGGCGGGGAAGTAAGACGACGCCGCGGAACAGGGAGCCTAGGACATATACAGCTGTCGCTGGAAATGAAAGAAAGAACGAAAGAAAGAAAGAAAGAAAGAAAGAAAGAAAGAAAGAAAGAAAGAAAGGAAGAAAGAAAGAAAGAAAGAAACTACTGCCTAAAATGATGCTGTTAAACCGTACGAAAGCATTACAGTAAGCAAGGCTCGCTCTTGGCCACTTGTGCCGGCCAATAACGCAGGGCCCACCTGCTCCGTCGACGAGGACGAATGCGCGAGCGCCCCCTGCCTAAACGGCGGCACGTGCCAGGACGGGCCGGGCAATTTCAGCTGTGTCTGCCCGGCGCCATTCGCGGGCCGCTGGTGCGAGATGGAGCTGGACGCGTGCTCGGCCAACCCTTGCCTGAATGGCGCCAAGTGCGTCAACCTGGGCTCGCACTACCGGTGAGAGTGCGGCGAACACCTTTTGGGGACTGTGTAGAAGTACGGTGGTAGCATTCATTTAAAGCCCCTATTCTGCTCAAGAGCGCTTAAAGATCATTCGCAAGAACATGTCTGCCACATCGTCGCCAAATATAGATGCTATGAGAAATCGGCTCGTGCCGAACGAAAATGCTTAGCAAGAGTTTTCTAATCGCATAGGTTTCATGGTTCACCCCACAAAGCTGAAGTGTGTTGGTGATAACTAGGATATTGGTCATGGATAAACAGTCCAGTTTGGACAAATACGCCTAAGAGAGGTAGGTAACTAACTTAACTGTGACGCAGCATTAAGCGTCTAATATATCCTGCGCCGGGGTCACCAAAGCCAAGTGTATACGTAAATGATGCAGCATAGCAAGCAACCAAACTAGGCGGACTACCCGAAGCGTTAAGTGCATACTTGCACTATCTTGGATCATCGAAAATCGCCGGTGACTTGCTTTTTATTCATTGAAATTCACCTTGCAAAACTTGTTGTTTTAGTACAGAGAGAAGCCCCAAATTTATATCGCCACAGAACCTCCTCTGACTAGGAGCGTTTCATTACCACTGGCGCGTGTTACATTTGGGTAAACCTATTCGCACGGTGGCCTCAAAAGTATCTAAAAAAATAGCTGGTATATAGGAATCAAAGCAAGGTTGCAAACACACAAATAAAATACTCAAATTGATGCTCCAAACTATGAAAATGAATGCTTTATTACTTGTTTTATTCAGTACAGAAATTCTGCAAGATTCAGCTTAGGAATTGATTAAAACACTTGGTAATTATTATATATTATCCACAAGTGTGCTTGAATAAGACATCCGACATGCCAGGCAACACAGCTTCCAGCACGGTGCTCTCCTGCAGAATTTTTGTAGAAAACTTTATTGCACAGAACAAAACACCCTGTATAGCTGGTATCGTCCATAAACGATAATTCTTCGAAATTCGTACGCAGCACCTAGTGGAAGGAACTCGAACTAATGGCGTGGCAGGTCTTCCGAAGCAGCAGAGACGGCGATTTTGTGACGTCATTTCCTCTATAACTGTTCACATCAGTGCGGGTGGCTCGATCCCTTGCGGAGCATATACACAGCCCGTCAGATTAACCAACTCTGCCACTCGCAGATGCGTGTGCCCACCCGGGTACGAGGGCGAGCGATGCGAGGTGGAGGTGGACGAGTGTTCGGCTGCGCCTTGCAACCAGGGAGCCACGTGCGTCGACCACGTGGGCAGGTTCGAGTGCGTGTGTCCGCCCGGAATGACCGGAAGGCTGTGCGAGTCAGGTGAGCGACTACGACGTCCGCCTGTCGAGCAACTCGCAGTTTATGCATGTTGAGGGATCGACAGATGGGACTTTTAAAGAATAAGGGCCGGATTCACAAACTCCTTACAACGCTGGTCAAATGTTCAGGGTAAAACTCCCAAGGTGGAGTAAATTTGTAATATGGGAGTAATTACTCTATGGCATCCACCCTCAGTTAGTAGAGCGACTGCTCCGGTGAAGCGCTGGCCCCGGGTGTAACACCGGACCAGTACAAACTGTTCTTACGAACTATGTGAAAGCCGCATAGCTTTTTTTTGTAACCGCATGCCACTGAGTAACTACTCCCGTTTTCATTACGTCGTGATGCCCAAGCGTTCAAGATTGGAGATAAAAGCTGTAAACTTTTATGCACTTCACAGTACTTTACAGAGTACTTTACAGTATACTCTTTCTGCTGTAAATGTACAAAGAGAACACAATAACAGCATTCAGCCTACTTCATAACTACTTCATAAGTAGTTATAAATCTACTTCATAAGTAAAATGTACACTTTTTCATCTGTTCTAACTAGATTTTTTCTCAACACATAATCCAGTAGATACTTTCAACTTTCGCGCAAAAATAACAGCAAAATTCTTTGCTGTTTGCGATCTCAGTGTTCCTCTACATATTGGACGTAGCTGTCCTCGTTCAACCATCAAATCACTTCAGTTTCACTCATCAAGTCACTTCACATCGTTTCCGTTCCGGTCTCCATTGTTACCGACGGACGTCCTTTGCAGAGGCCGATCCCCGTTTCAAGCTGTACTTCTCAGGCACGAACGTCTTCGACCGGGCGTCCGTCGAGTCGCTGCGGAAGCCGCTGAGGGCGCTGACCGCCTGCATGTGGCTGAAGACCACCGACCGGTACAACTACGGCACGCCCTTCTCGTACGCCACCGACGACGTCGACAACATGCTCACCTTCACCGACTACAGCGGGTACGCATCGCGGGGCCCGCATCGGGAGCGCCTTCTCGGAGACGTTGCTCTGAAAGAGCACAGCAGAATTCAGTGTGATGCAGTGTGTCACAGTTCATTACAGTGTGGCACAATGTAACAAATCGAAGTTCGGAAGTAGGCAAGTTCCTCTACTACAGAAGCAGCACATTATCGGCAATGGATACTTGAAGAAACAGGTTAGGATCGGTTAGGTTATGTTAGTTTAGATTAGATCAGGTTAGGCTAGGTTCAGTTGGGTTATGTTAGGTTAGGTCATGTTATGTTATATTGGATTAGGCCAGGTTCGGTTAGGTTAGGTTTTATTGGGTTATGTTGTGTAAGGTTAGGTCGTGTTAGGTTAGGCTAGGTTAGTTTCAGTTGGGTTAAGATAGGTTAGGTTCTGAGGAAAGGAAAGATGCGGTAACTGTCTCACCTGGTTGAACACGTGAACCGCGCCGTGAGGGATATGACGCTGGTTATTTAAAAAGTTACCGGCACCTACCACGCAAAGAGCTATTAGAAGAAAAAAGCAGTACAATAAGTTTTTTATACCGTATCATACAAGCGATAATTTATGTTGACCACCGGCACTGACGCTTCGTTCACTTCTAGTACTAACCTCGTACGCGCTGTTTCCATGGTGGCCCACAGCTTCGTGCTGTACGTCAACGGCGAGCGGGTCATCACGGACGTGACGGCCAATGACGGCTACTGGCACCATGTGTGCTTCAGCTGGTCTTCGGCCGGAGGCCTGTGGAGCGTCCTCAAGGATGGCAGGCTGGTCGAGAGCGGCGTGGGTCTGGCTGCCGGCGTGGAGATACCGGGTACGTGCCATGCACGGACATTGTACAGGTCAGCGGCGATTCCCGGTGTCGAGTAGCGCGCATAGCTGACCCAGATTGTTGCTTTGAATGCTAGGAGATATGGAACCGGCGCTAACAGACGACGACTGGAGAGGAACCATAAAGGGTCCACCTTTACAAAAGTGGTCTATAGACTTCTTATACACTCTGCTGGCTTCCTATAGATAATTATTCTTGTTTATTCATAGTCTGTAGACAAGTCGACTAAAAGTGTATGGAGGAGCCGTAAAGCATTCACCGTTAAAAAAGGTCTATAGACAGTCTATAGACTTTTTATAGACTATATGGCTTTCCGTTAGATATTTCTTTTTGTCTATTCACAGTCTATAGACTGTGTATGGACAAAAGTCTACTAGAAGTGTATGGCCATAAATCTATTATTGTCTATAGATTGTCTATAGGATTTGTTTTGCCTATAGGCGCCCGTGTGCTGTGCGATGTCAGTGCACGTCAAAGATACCCAGGTGGTCGAAATTATTCCGGAGCCCTCCACTACGGCACCTCTCACTTCCTTTCTTCTTTCACTCCCTCCTTTATCCTTTCCCTTACGGCGCAGTTCAGGTGTCCAACTATGTATGAGACAGATACTGCGCCATTTCCTTTCACCAAAAACCAATTATTATTATTATTATTATTATTATTATTATTATTATTATTATTATTATTATTATTATTATTATTATTATTATTGCCTATAGACTGTTCTCTAGGTTTTCTCTGTCGAGAGTCTATAGACCTTAAGGCAGAAGACTATGGACCGTCTATAGACTGTCTAAAGAAATTTTCGTAAGGGCATGGTCCTTGTAACTCTCCTTCGATCCTCGTTTGTTAAAGCTGCTACCATGTTTCCCACAGCAGTGTCTTTTTCAGCCCCGACGCTCAGCGATGGCCACTCTTTGCGGCCGAGTATAACGGGTAAATGAAGCAGCATACACAGCGCACTTAAATACAGAGAATGACAAGGATATGACGCTACTGCCACTCAGTCATAAAGGCGTTCCAGGAGATTATAACGTTTGTTGAGCACCCAGTTAACCGTTTGGACATGCAGAGAAAAGTATATATATATATATATATATTGTGAGGGGAAAAGGCCCCCAGCAGGTTCGAGCGTCCTCCGAGGTGGGGCCCCGGAGGATCCAGAAAAGTCGTCCCAGACCGTGCACGTCCGTAGATGTAACAAAAAATGGTTTACTTAATATAGGAGAGCAGTCACTGATGAGTATGGAGCTGTGCGGCCGAGGGTCGAGGAGTGGCTCCGGTGTGAGGTTCCGCGGCCCGTCGCCGGAAAGGCGCCGGGGCCAGGTACCTCCGCAGGGTTGTTCTTCCTGCGGCCGGAAGCCGGGCGCGGAGCACCAGCACCGGTGGCGCTGACGACGCACCAGAAAGGTGACGGCCGCCCAGGTCTGGGCACCCGGGCACGGCCAGGAAGGCACCCTTTCACGACAGGGGGTCCCAGCCACGGGACGGCAGGCACGATCCCACAGCAAGGCCGGCAGGATCTCCGGGCAGGCAGCACCTGCCTGTTCCCGGCACGGCGCCCGCACTCCGAGGCAGCGAGCGACAGGCAGGAGACACGAGACAGCAGGCTCCTGGTTGAGCAGAACTGGGCGAGGACGGCTTCCCCAGGCCTGGTCACCCGGGTTCAGGAAGCCGTTCAGCCGTGACCTCGCCTGCTCCGTTGCTCGAGCTCGTCTCCTCGTGCCGTTCGCGCCGCGCCCCGCGTCTCACTTCCTTTTCTTCACCTTGCTTCTCCCGCCTGAGCGAGCGTCAGGCCGCCGCTAGAGCTGAGGGCGCTGGTGGCGCATCATATATATATATATATATATATATATATATATATATATATATATATATATATATATATATATATATATATATATATATATATATATATATATATATATATATATATATATATATATATGTGTGTGTGTGTGTGTGTGTGTGTGTGTGTGTGTGTGTGTGTGTGTGTGTGTGTGTGTGTGTGTGTGTGTGTGTGTGTGTGTGTGTGTATACACATGTCTTCGACAAGCCTATTTTCTTCCTCCTACTCACTAATGTAACGATATGCATAAAACAACAGACGCTGCCTCCACACAAGCGACGAGAAGTAGACATTTTTCCGTTATGGGCGTTCGTTTTGCCCTCCTATTTTTTTGCACACAGCGGACGGAACACTGGTCCTGGGTCAGGAGCAGGACAGGCGAGGTGGGAGCTTCTCCACCTCGGAGTCCTTCTCCGGCGAGATGACGCAGGTGAACGTGTGGAGCACGCTTCTCGGCGTCGACCAGGCGGCCTCTCTGCTCACGCGCTGCGAGTTCTACTTCGGGGACGCCGTAGCCTGGACCGACTTCCGGGAACGCCTGAGCGGACACATCTTGGCGACCAGCTGGGGCTTCTGCCAAGGTACTCCCGATGGCGTGCATATCGTCTTTTCTCGCACCGTGGCAGTGCGTCTGTGTGCTCCCATGAAAACAGCAAATCGGAAAGGAAACGTTCCACGGAAGTCTCTCTGGTTGTAGAACAAGGAATACGCCAAAGAAGTCCAAAGAATCTCGAAGCGGAAAATGCGTTTCGCTCTAGTTGTCGTGTTACATGTGCTATGATATGATGTGATATGATATCACGTCACATATCATATCATTTCATAATCATATCATATATCATACCATATTGTGACGGACAAGAAGACTATAAACTGTGATGTGACGCAGGCGGGAGCGCTCGCGCTAGGCCGTCCGCCATTAAAACCATGCCATCACCTCTGTCACGTAATCCTGTTCTCATCGGCTTGCCGTCACTTAACAATATCATATTATATTGTGTTAGAAGTGCTTTTTACATTACGTTATGTCGCGTTTAACGTCCCGAAGCGACAAATAGGCTATCGGGAACGCCAAAGTTCAAGGCTGCGGACTAATTTCGACCACCTGGGGTTCTTTGACGTGCATTAACATCGCACAGCACATGAACAGCTTTTACATTTCGCCTCTATCGAAATGCAGCCTCCGCAGCCAGGATTTGAACCTACAACCTAGGACTCAGCAGCCGATTGGCAAAGCCGCCGCGACGGGCAACATTGCGGATCCCGCTCGACTCTAATCAAGGTTGTGACAAAAGACTTGGCGCGGCCGGTTTAAATCTTCAGAACTTATAGGGCAGAGCGCTGTGAGATGTATACACAACCAGAGAGTGAGTGAGTGAGTAGTGAAAACTTTATTGGATCTTTCAAGGGTTTCGTGGTTATGAAGTCTCCGTCGTCTTCTCTGGCGCTGACGACTTGAGGCTTCTCGTCAGCAAGGGTAGGCCCCTATTCCAAGGCTCCACTGAGTCGTGCGGGACTATGGTACATGAAAATAAATTCGATGCGGGACTATGGTACATGAGATTGAACAGAACCTCAGAAGAAGGCTCCATACTACTTGCGTCCTGGCACATCCAACAGACACAGGTGAACGTTAAATCTTTCTCTTTTCAAACTGCAGGCAGTTTTCACCCTCAATGCCACTTTCAGCGTTTTCGGAGTAGAATATAGGACAGAAAATTTTTATTAAGTGTTGTTGCATTGGATTGATACGCAAAACATCAGTAAACATGAATCGCCACATGTAATCCGTCTAAGCCCCTTAATTAATATATAATCTAATTTATGTTATTCTTTCGGCTTCAATAGCCGGCCGGTCCATGGATATAACGTACTAGTCGAGTTGAGACGACAGTGAGGTTTCGTCAGGAGTGTGAAATACAGCGGTGCAATACGCAGGTTTGCTTAAGTGAAAAGAAGTTAAGCACTTTCTTTCGAAGGATGTACACATGACACACATGATGGAACCGGGATGGTGACGGTAGATATAGATTATGGTAGTGGTCGTGACGGGACGGGCGCTGTGTCAAGTGTGTGTCTAGTATTTGTCCTTGAAAACCATGTCCAATATTCTTGGGAAATTTTTTTATATTGGAAAACTGTCAAGTACTGTTATGGAAATATTGAAAGCAATGGTCCATTCTCTCGGTGTCTTGCGAAATCTTTCTATTAAAGTTTTTCTATTGCTCATATCGAGCAACTGGGACTACCGTAAAGAACTATAGGGGGGGGGGGCGCTTTTGACGATTAATAATAATAATAATAATAATAATAATAATAATAATAATAATAATAATAATAATAATAATAATAATTATTAATTGGTTTTGGCGGAAGGAAATGGCGCAGTATCTGTCTCATATATCGTTGGACACCTGAAGCGCGCCGTACGGGAAGGGATAAAGGAGGGAGCGAAAGGAGAAAGGAAGAGAGAGGTGCCGTAGTGACGATTACAAAAACGTAAATAGCAAAAAATTGGAAGCCTTCCGACGGGAGATCTGCGGATATATTGACTGTTATAGAGAAACCTTACAATATATAAAAAAATTGCGTTCATAAACTCTTTCCCGTTCAAAACTGCTTTTGTCCAGAATTGTTGGGTGTGCATACTGTTCAATTTATTTTCATTTTAACCGTGAGGAACCAACCAGCCCCGCAATGCGTATTGCTAGAGCTGCCACTTCGTTTCTATTCATACCAGCTCTTGGGACAGGCTTGCGTAAAATTTGGAGTGAATTTAAAAGATTAGGCAGCGATTATACCCTAGCTCTTGTCGGTCTCACGTGGCCTCAGCGTTGTATCAACTGGTTTTGTGGCGCAATAGCCACTGTTCAACTGTCGGAAGTGAAACAGCAGGGGAGCATTTAATTATAAGTTTTAGCGGACGCAGACGAATTCCGCGTGGCGATCGACGTGATTTCAAAAAAAAAAATTGGCAGTGGCTTAGCTCGGCTATGCCAGTATATACGTAGCGAAAGCTAAGGCATATAGCTTGGTTAGCCTTGGTTGGCGCGGCTCCTGCTCTGACGTCACGCCAGATGGCGAGGAGGTAGCGTCGTGGCTGGTCACATGGTTGGTCACGTGACCAGTCACGTGGTGCGGTGCGACCACGGTGGGACTGCGAGCACGGCGGAACTGCGAGTTCGTGGCCAATGTAGCTTTCGCTACAAAACCCGCGAGCAATAATTTGCTGTCCCTGATAATAATTGGTTTTTTGGGGATAGGAAAAAACGCAGTATGTGTCTCATATATCGTTGGACACTTGAACCGCGCCGTAAGGGAAGGGGCAAAGGAGGGAGTGAAAGAAGAAAGGAAGAAACAGGTGCCGTAGTGGAGGGCTCCGGAATAATTTCGACCACCTGGGGATCTTTAACCCCGGGTTCGAACCCGACCGCGGCGGCTGCGTTTTTATGGAGGAAAAACGTCAAGGCGCCCGTGTGCTGTGCGATGTCAGTGCACGTTAAAGATCCCCAGGTGGTTGAAATTATTCCGGAGCCCTCCACTACGGCACTCCTTTCATCCTTTCTTCTTTCACTCCCTCTTTTATCCCTTCCCTTACGGCGCGGTTCAGGTGTCCAACGATATAGGAGACAGATACTGCGCCATTTCCTTTCTCCAAAAAAACCAATTATTATTATTATTATTATTATTATTATTATTATTATTATTATTATTATTATTATTATTATTATTATTATTATTATTATCTTTAACGTGCACTGACATCGCACAGCACATGGGCGCCTCCATAAAAACGCAGCCGCCGCGGTCCGGTTCGAACCCGGGAACTCCGGATCAGTAGCTCAGCGCCCTAACCACTGAGCCACCGCGGCGGGTTTGCTGTCCCTGCATTTTCAACCTTTTACCTCGGGCTCATGTTAGAGTTTTGACTGTTTTGTATTGCCCCATGTTGCACCGTCGTCATCTGCACAGGGTGTCCACCTCCCCCTGCTCCCGTCCACGGGGTGGCCAGCTTCTCGGCGACCAGCATGGGTTCGGTGGCGACGTACAGCTGCGACCAGGGACACGCCGTGCACAGGGCCACCACGCGTCGGTGCCTGGCCTCCGGGGAGTGGTCTCACCCCATACCCGTCTGCCTGGGTGGGTGCTTCAGTCGCTCCACTCGTATTGGGATGTCGGGTGAACGAACGAGGGTGCAGTGTGCATGTGGAGAATGGCCTTCTTAGAATCGAAACCACCAGGAAATTAGTTCCCGTTCGGCGAGCTCGTCCTCCGTTTCTTCCTCCAAGTGTAACTTCGAAGAAACAGCGCAGGAAAAAATTCGACGAACAAGAACAAGAGAAGCGAATGGTTATATTAAAGCGCTAATCGTCCCTACTGTTGTCCGCTATATGTTTCTTTCTGGTCTGGTTCTTGGAAGCCTTGCAAGCACACTAGCCCAACAGCAGTCCAACTTGCACTGACGTTTGATAAGGAAACTTGCAAAACTGTTTTGATTGTCAGGATCCTTTTACTCTTGCGGCTGGCAGTTGTTTGATGTGTTTGCGAAAATATTCAAGATTTTTCAAGGTAAACAGAATGCGCACTTTTTTTCTCTCACAGAAATGACATTGTTCATATCTCTAATCGGCCTAACGAATGTTGTCGGCTTATCAATTAAAACAAATTTCTTTCTTCGCCTTTGGCTCTCAGCATTTCCAGCACTAGCAGCCACGTCATGTGTTATAGATGGGCTCGAAAGTGCCGCCATAATTCCGGAGCCCTCGACTACAGCACCTCTTCCTTCCTTTGTTCTTTCACTCCCTCCTTTATCCCTTCCCTTACGGCGCGGTTCAGGTGTCCGCCGAGATGTGAGACAGGTACTGCGCCATTTCCCTTCCCCAACAATAATAATAATTGGTTTTTGCGGAAAGTAAATGGCGCAGTATCTGTCTCATATATCGTTGGACACCTGAACCGCGCCCTAAGGGAAGGGATAAAGGAGGGAGTGAAAGAGCAAAGGAAGAAAGAGGTGCCCGTAGTGGAGGACTCCGGAATAATTTCGACCACCTGGGGATCTTTAACGTGCACTGACATCGCACAGCACACGGGCGCCTTTGCGTTTCGCCTCCATAGAAACGCAGCCGCCGCGTTTCATTTTCAAACCACCTTTAGGAACCGCAGATGCTGCCTTTCCTTCATTCATTGAACTTTCTTGCTATAATGACCGCATTCGCCACAGTCACGAGGAGCGTCAGACGGGCGTATAGACAAGAGCAGTGGCAGCGTGCATTTTGTCCTCGCGTACTATTCAACGGGCCAATCTGCCGCGTAGGCGTGCCATGCGGGATACCGGCCGAGCCAGCCAACGGCAGCCTCCGCGGATCGCTGTTCCGCTACTCGGCCAAGGTGTCGTACGTGTGCAGCAGCGGCTTCCGCATCTCCGGGTCCGCCGAGAGACGCTGCCAGGAAGACGGACGCTGGAGCGGGGACGAACCGCGTTGCGAGAGTGAGTGGTTACTTCTTACAAACGCGTATAAGTCTACACGCAGCGAAACCTAAACTATAACGGCAGCGCTTGCATACCGTCTGCGTCATAAATACTTCACAAGCACTTTGCTTTCCACGGACTTGGCTAAGCTGCTGTCGTTAATTCGTTACTTCCAATAGTCGCCTGTGGCTTGGTGTAGCTTTCACCAAGCCCTACTCCTTCTTAATAGGTATGGCTGACAGCCCTGCATGCGCCATATGTGGGTGTGATGAGGCTATAGCCCACATTCCTTGAGAATGCCCTGCCTACAGCGCCGAAAGGAAGTCTCTCTGCCGCGCACTGTAGCATCTCGACCTACGCCCACTGACGGAAACGAAGATTCTTGGCCACTTGCCGCGGCGGTCGTCGGCGATGAAGGCCTCCAAGGCACTGCTCCGCTTTTTGAGGACTTCTGGCCTGCACGATAGGCTGTGACCTTACTGAACAGTGTGACTTTAATTTCCCGTAACTGTCTTTTCTCCTTCATCTTTTTCTCCCCTCACCCCTTTCCCCCCGTGCAGTGTAGCAAACCGGCTATTCGTCGGGTTAACCTCCCTGCATTTCCTCCTCCTCATCCTCATCATCCTCCTCCTCCTCCTTCTCTAATAGTGATCGATTCATCCCGCTGACTGTGTCTTTTTCTCGTAATCGGTACCTACTGCATTTGCTTGGCTTAGACAAGCATACTTCTTCGCTGCTTCCGATACCTTATTGCGTGTTGCAAGTTGTCCCTATGCCGAACTGGTCAGAATAACTTGAGGTTTATTCGTGAAAAGTTTTTTCGGGCTACAATTTCATCTTGCGTGTCTCGACCTTTGATCACCTGAGCTGCTCGTCTTCATATGGTGAGCTTGCCAGGAACTACATCGTAAGCACATCGGAGGTTTCTGAGGTGTTTACCGTCAATCCACTAGAGACAACTATAGGGTGAGCGAACGTTCTCGTGTGCTTCACGCGCCCTCTAGGCACCTGCCAGGGCACTACAATCCACTTACTTTTTTGATAACCGCCTCTTAGTACAGATAGGTTGTGCGTGATGTCACGGATGCCACGATTGCGGACCACGCATACAGTTAAGCCTTGTTATATAACTAAGTTGAAGGGGCTCCGCGATTACTTAGTTATAGCCGTGGCTTCGTTATAGCAAGTGTCGACCGAGTTTCCAAGGGGAATCCTCATTTCTTCGTTATATCCATTATTTCGTTATAAACCGCGAGGTTCGACTGCATATCTCTCAGAGTGCACATCGAACCAGGTGGTAATAGGCTGATTAGATAAGCGCGCATGCAGACTTTCTCTGTGGTTTTCGTTCGCGAACATGAAGGCTGCTATGACGTCGTAGCAAGCCGCTGTTAGAGCGCCGGTTTCAACAACGCAACTTTGACGCGATTACACTGTGATTCAACGGTATTTTGCTTATTCCTTCCAGGTGTCACATGCACAGCAAACCCAACGGTCACCAACGGCATGCTCGCGCCCACCAACGACAGCCTGTTTCGACCGGGCAGCAGGCTTGGAGTCATCTGCGACCAGGGCTACGAATTCTGGGAGCGGGAGCTCGTCTGCACCGACCGAGGCGAGTGGAGTCCAGCGCACGCCATCTGCCAGCCGAGGGGATGCCAGGAACCCCTGACGGTGGCCAACGGGGTCGCGGGGCTCGCGTCCAAGGTAGACGGAGCTCGCCTCGTAGTCACCGTTGTCTACTCCTGCATCCAAGGGTTCGTGCTAACGGGGGCACAGACTTTGACCTGCGACGCCGAGGGAGCTGGGGCTTGGTCGGACGACGTGCCCACGTGCGAGCGAGTGTCCTGCGGGCAGCCCACGCACCTGGCGGCGGGATTCGTTTGCGAGGCTGGAGAGAAGCACTTTTTCGGAGACGTCGTCAGGTCGGTGCGGTTGCTGAGGGGCTTTAGGTGCGGTCTTTTTTAGTACAAAGCACTACTTCACTAGCAATCCTCAAAAAGCTGGTGGGTCTCTGAAGCCTCGATATTTGGGCCTTGACCTTTGACCTTACCTTGACCTCTGACCTTTGAGATGAAATGACTGGGATGCGGTGTGACTAGGGGAAGGTCACGTGGTAAGAATTTTTCAAATAAATCATCTTGGCGATGTGGTGGCTACTGTATGGTCATGTGGTATGAAAAGTTTAAATGAAGATAGAGACTGTGCGGATACTGCGAGGTCATGTGGCATGAAAGTTTAGAGAAATCACCTTGTGTACAATGATTCTAATGTAATGGTCAAGTAGTATGAAAATTTAAATACTGTGTTGCTACTTGACAGGTCACGTGATGTGACAATCCCAAGGGATACTGTATGATCACGTGGCATGACAATTCCCTTGTATACTGTATGGTCACGTTTTATGAAAGTTGCCTTGGATACCGTACGTTCACGTGGTATGAAAGTTGCCTGGTCATGTGGTATGCTTTCGCGCAATATTTCGTGTTTAGCAATGCTAAACCGCCAACCAGGTTGTTTTTTCAGTTACATATGTGTTCAGAGATCGTTTGGCACCTTTCTTAAAAGCTTTTAACTGATTTTCGTGACAGAACTCAATGAACGCAAAAAAAGCATTACCACACCTAAACATCCCGATCACGGCTCTGAAGAGAGTTCATCCCGGTTCTTGTGCACAAAGGGGGTTTTCGGCCACGTAGGATTTGGACACAACACAAGACATTGAACTTAGGGCAACGTCCAGCGGCTATGCTAGACTGCAATTCGCTTCAAAACGGCGGAAAATTTTTTAATTAAACTTTCTCACCCATAAATGAGTATTTTGCTCCTGGACAAGCGTTATCATACCCAGACAGAGCCAGAGAATGAATTTTTTACTGAGAAAAATAATTGAATGCAGTTCTCCTCAGTGCCCACTGGCAATTTTGTTGGTTGACGTACTTTCCTCTCTTTCCTGTCACTCTTTTCCTTTCTCTCTTGCCTTCGGCACAGATTGAAGGCTACAACATCAGCCTTTCAAGGACTTATCTTTTACTTTCAAGCACTGTATAAAGCGAACAGTGCATTGTTGATGCTCACCTATACTTCGTCCAGCTGCCGCTGCGAGCTCGGCTACACGCTTTCCGGCCGGGCCGAGATAAAGTGCCTGGCGAACGGCACGTGGTCCTCGCCGGAAGCGCGGTGCCAGCCCGTACAGTGCCCCCAGCTGTCGAACCCGGAGTACGGTGAAGTTACGGCCGCGAGCACCGACTTCGGAGCGACGGCCACCTACCTCTGTCACGTCAATCACACTTTGGTGGTAAGGATTCGCGGCTCTCTTCATATATTTTCCCGTCAGCTTTGTACAGTCCGTGTCGTAGCATAGACGAAGGAGGGGGACGACATGACGAATAATAGGAGGGAGATAACTGGCGGCGGGTGGGGGAGTGTGGTGAGGGGGTGAAGCGGGGGTATGGTCTGAATTCGTCAGCGGCCACGGTGGCTCCGCGCACTAATGCTAACGCATACAGTGCCGCACCAATCGTATCTGTCGTGTATAATTTTTTGTTTCCCCATTGACGCGCCTGATGTAGCAGATGGTTACAAGCATTCAGCGTGCTCTGTGCGTGCTCTCCAGGGGAGCCACTGGAGAAGGTGCAGCTACGACGGGTCGTGGAGCGACGACGAGCCTACGTGCGTTCCGCTCCAGTGCCCTCCGCACCCGCCCGTCACCAATGGGAGGCAAGTGCTAAGGACACTTCGTCCTCGAGCAAAGCCGCACAGCGATGTCCATTTTAGGGGCATTTTTTTTTCCTTTTGCAGAGAATTTCGGAAGCAAAAGAAATTTTTACGGAGTTTCGGGGAAATTTGAAAATCGGAATTGTCTCATTTTCTCCAAAATTGAACGAGTTTTCAAACTGCTGCAGGAAAAAAAAGTTATGAAATAGGGATTTCCGTGTCTGCTTGAGGGAATTCTAAATTACCGCAGGAACGTCACCCAAGCCACAACTGTATATCTGTTCCCATGAACTAAGAAAACGCACATTTAAAACAGGATTGCATTCCACGCAGGGTCAAATGAAATCAAATTTTAGCTGGCTTACAGGCCACTCTGCACCATGATTGTGATTTGCATGAACTTTAGTCTTCCGAAATGACTTGTCTAGATGTTTGAAAAAGCCACATTTTAGCCCTACTAAAGATGGGCCTACAACCAATGCCTTTTCAGTGAAGCGCTAGTTAAATCATGTGAAATTCTCTCTCTCTCTCTCTCTCTCTCTCTCTCTGTGTGTGTGGGGGGGGTGTGCACGCGTGCGTGCGTGCGTGCGTGCGCACATGTGTGCATGGGAGTGGTTGGGGGATGAAGAAAAGAGGGTGCACATCGCTGTAACTGTTTCCATTGAACGCATCAGACGCATTGGAGAGAGAGAGAGAGAGAGGGGCATGCATTCGAGTACTGAGGTTTAGGAACGCAAAGTTTAGGATCAAACTAAACAGCACGCCATTGCACCTCCGCACCGTCTATAGTCGTATACAACTCGATAACGAAGCATCAAATACCCTTCGAAGATGACCCTCCAGCCAACGGCGTCCACCGATTTTCATGACGTCGCGGTTAATCTGTGACGCTGTGACAATCGATAGACTCTGTTGGCGGAATGGTATTCTCAGATGGCAATTTGCTCCTTTGTTATCGAGTTGTACCCGACTGTAATAATAATAATAACAATTGGTTTTGGGGGAAAGGAAATGGCGCAGTATCTGTCTCGTATATCGGCGGACACCTGAACCGCGCCTAGGGGAAGGGATAAAGGAGGGAGTGAAAGAAGAAAGGAAGAAAGAGGTGCCGTACTGGAGGCCTCCGGAATAATTTCGACCACCTGTGGATCTTTAACGTGCACTGACATCGCACAGCACACGGGAGCCTTAGCATAGAATTACCCGACTGTAGCAGCACGGTAATAATTTGAAGCTAGCGCTACAAAAGAGCACCATAGTCAAAGGTCTACTAACACTTGATTTGCCCCCAAAACTGTCACCAGAATGCAAGACTTACACGCCACGCAACGCCCCTTTCGCAGTCACGCGCTTTAATCAAATGCCGATAATTAGCATTTTCGGTGGCGTCCCTCTTATGCATTGTGGTTTCGGTATAACGACTTTCGCTAGCTGAGTAACAAACGGCGCTTGCGAAAATACAAGTCGGCAATTACACAAGAATAAACAGAGATGGCGTCCATGCCTTTCTACCACTTGGCGCAGACGACAGGATTCGAACCTATTCAGGGAGCACGAATCCGTTTGTTCCGTACATATTCAAAAACGAGCTCACAGCTAGCAAGCTTACTGTAGGAAGCGAAGTGGGGCGTGGCAATACAACTTCGAGCACTACACCAAAACCGATCACAAGGCTCATTTACGTGAACTCGATATGAGCCGGTCGAGTCAATCCGACGTCGGGCTAATCAGAGTCGTACTAAGCGACTACGTGTTCACGTGCGCCCAGTACCAGCGAGTCGAGACAGTGGCCACGTGACCTAGTAGGCGTGATGACGCGTGTAGTAAACCTGTTTCATTATCTCAGCTCTTAAGATAATCCTATTACCAGCCTCAGAAGGGGATTTAACCTGGGGGGGGGGGGGGGTGCAGGCAATATGTAACGGCACGACCCGACGTACGGTTGTTCAGATCTAAACTAGCGTTTACATGAGCCAGGCAAAATTTTATCCCGACAGACTGACTTGTCCCAACGCTGTCGAGTTCATGTAAACGCCCATATAAAGACATTACAGTCATGAACCGTAGTATTAGTCAAAAACAAGATGCTGGGGGTTGTGGATAGCGTAAGACTAAACACAGATGCCAGCCTTGCCTGTCTTCTAGAATTCTCTAAACGGGAGAATCTATCGAAAAACAGACATTTTTCTGTTCTCAAAACAGATTTTCCTGTAGTATTTTGGGACCTGACAACACAAATTCTTGGTGTAACAACAGGATTTTCTGTAGTAAAGAGCAGTCTATTGTCGTACGACAGAGCCATTTCTGTCGCAGCAACAGACAACTTCGCAGTACTACAGAAAGATCTGTCCTAACGACAGGACAAAAATTTCTGTTGTATTTCGGGACTGTCTCTGTGTTATTATTCTACTTGCAACTAAATTCGACCTGGCCTCATCCATATGCGGCTACAAAAGACCCGTTCTAAAATCTTCATAAGGAAACGTGATGGTGCGGACACATTTTTCTGCATCTTCACAGAAACTTCTCCCGTTCTCTATTACCCATTTCCTGTCATCCCATCAGAATCACAGGTTCGAGCAGGACGCTGGGCAGCACCGTCGAGGTGAGCTGTGCCCGGGGCTTCGAGCTGCGCGGAGCTTCGCGACGCAGCTGCCACACGGCGGCCCTGTGGACGCCGCCCAAGACGCCCGTGTGCGAGCCCTCCGACTGCGCCGAGCCCCGGGCGGGACCGCAGGCGCTGCTCTCGTACACCGACACCGCCCTGGGCAGCCGGGTGCACTTCTCGTGCGAGGAGGGCTACGTGCTAAGGGGCAGCGACTCGGCCGTGTGCAGCTGGGGCCGCCTGTGGACGCCGGCGGTGCCCAGCTGCGCTCCGGTCGACTGCGGGCCGCCGCCTCCGGTAGGGTCGGGAACCAAAGGGATTGATCTCGTCGTATCTTCCTGTTTCTGGCGCGGCTTAATTCAATCCCGTCGCATATACTTAACTTCGCAGGGTAATCTTATAACGCGCAGGACAAAATGAACCTGGGGCGGGAAGGGAGACTCAATCCCCTGGCCAATAATAATAATTGGTTTTTGTGTGGAAAGGAAATGGCGCAGTATCTGTCTCATATGTCGGCGGACACCTGAACCGCACCGTAAGGGAAGGGATAAAGGAGGGAGTGAAATAAGAAAGGAAGAAAGAGGTGCCGTAGTGGAGGGCTCAGGAATAATTTCGACCACCTGGGGATCCTTAACGTGCACTGACATCGCACAGCACATAATAATTAATAATTGGTTTTTGGGGAAAGGAAATGGCGCAGTATCTGTCTCATATATCGTTGGACACCTGAACCGCGCCGTAAGGGAAGGGATAAAGGAGGGAGTGAAAGAAGAAAGGAAGAAGAGGTGCCGTAGTGGAGGGCTCCGGAATAATTTCGACCACCTGGGGATCTTTAACGTGCACTGACATCGCACAGCACTCGGGCGCCTTGGCGTTTTTCCCCTGGCCAATGCTTCGACCAGAGGACTTGTCTTTGCCTTGGAAAGCGCGCTGTTGTTCTCAGGGTGTATGTAAGGCATTCACTGTATCATTGGCAGCGGTTACGCATGCCATCCACTCCGAGAAAGAGAAACTAAAGTGGGGGTGAGAGTGAGGGAAGGGACGGTGTGCTTCACTCTTAACCTCACCTCCACCTACTTCCTACCCAAAGTGGATGGCCTACATAACCCCGGCCATTCATACCGCACTTGCCAAGGAGAAGACAAGCCATCTTGTCGAAGAGAGGGAGAGAATGAGTAATGGATGGAAAGGCAGGGAGGTTAACTAGACAATGTGCCGTTTTCTATTGTACACTTGGAGAGGAGGATAAAGGTAGGGAAAGAGAGGTACATGAGAGGAAGGGAAGATCAGTTCACGTCACAGTAAGGAACGTGTCCGTGTTGACAATTACTTCGCAAGAGTAATTTGGAGTAATGGTCATTTGTTCATTTTGCGTTCTCAAAATTACCGCCCTCCCTGCCTTCTATCTACGCTGTAATGTACATTAAGATGGGCTGTAAGATCCCTAATTGCAAATTTTACCCGACACGCGAAAAAAACCCTGTAATTTCAACAGGCCTATCGCTGCATCAGCACGTGATTAAAGATTTTGAATTGCGCTATTGATCTATCGTTTGCGTCTGAGTGTGCTTATACTGTTTTATCATTTTACACGCCGATCTACTAATTACATAGAAATCACGCTTTTTTTTGTTCTCAATAAATCCAACCATTTTCACATATGTGCAATGTAGGGGCCAGTAAGGACGAGATTCTGGAGGCTTAGAACTGCTTAAACCACATCTTAATTTCCTCGGGATTATGGTCTTAATATACATATAGTCATCAAGAATCGCGCTTGTAACGGTTTGCAGTTGGAGGACGGCCAAGCGGTGGAGGTAGGCGGAACCACGTACCAAAGCGTGGCGAAGTACGCCTGCCGCACTGGATTCCGACTCCTGGGCTCTGGGCAACAAACGTGCGCTCCAAACGGAACGTGGACGGGCGACATCATCAGCTGTGACGTCATTTCCTGTCCCACGCCGGAAGACGTTCCCCACGCTACTGCAGCCTACGCGAGCACAAGGTAAGTGCGCTAAGAGAGACCTACTCCACTGAGTCGTGAACTATGAGCGATTTCGATCACGTCGTGAGGCAGATTTGCAATGTAACAACACTGAAAGCCAGCACCACGAGTTATACGAAAGACTACGCTGCGGCGTTGCTTCCAGACTCATCAAAATGCAAGTTTTATTTAAATGACAACGATTAATGAGCACGACCGGGGATTGTAAACGAGTTAATTATGGTTGTTAGCAATTACTTTGTGGATGAGTAAAGCATGCTGTAACATCTCCATCTTTATGCACCCCATCAAAGAAGATTGGTACTCTAGTAAAATTTGTTGCTGGACGAGTTGGTGCGTATTCTCCGGTAAACGTTAACACTGCATAAAGCAGTCACGTGAAAGGAAGACAGGACTACGCGTGTCAGCCTGTCTTCCTTTCACGTGATTGTTTTATGTTGCGCTAACGTTTACCGAGAAAAAAAGCTAGCTTGATTTGTCCCCACCTCATCTATGTCGGCGTCTACTGCGATAAGCTCTTGTTTTAAGACTTCATATAGTTACACTTCGATATTCTTTTATGTATGTGTGCCGCCGTATGCGAAGCCTTTGGTGCCATTTTAAATATCATTCGTACCCACGGTATCACGCTTCTGTGATTCACTTTTATTTTCAGAGTAAGGCCACAGTAATAGAGACATTTAGCATATCGCGTACCGCCATCGCTTACCGCTTACAGCGCATTGCCACTCGTCATGCGCAGATAGGTCCACCAATGCAGGTACACTCAGAACACTAACACGCCTAAATCGGAGTAAAAAAGGGAGTCCAGCGCACACTCTTTTATAAACGGGAGTGCGCTAGAGGGAGCTTACTCCATTTTTACTCCTTTCTATTTAGAGTGTACATGTGTCCGCAGCTGCCGCGCACCTAGCGCCATCTGGTGCCCGCAGGGTGATCTGCGCATGCGCACTGACTGTGAGCGACGCGCGGTAGCCGTGCGCGCCATGCTAAAAGTCTATAATAACGAGCTTGCAGGGGATGGCTGCCTTATGTGTACTTTGGTGACTGGTTCAACAAGCAGTGCTTCTGTCAGATTAGCGCTCGCCAACCCCCTCAGTACCGTTCGTGTACCGCAGCTTCGGCTCCAGCGTCGAGTACCGGTGCGACCAGTGGTTCGAGCTCCACGGTCCTCAGCAAAGAACGTGCCTGGCTAACGGGACGTGGTCCGACTCGGCTCCCCGGTGCCTACCGACGTCGTGCACCGTTCCAAGGCCAATCAAACACGGCCGGGTCCACTCCACACCGTCGTTCAGCCTGTTCGCTTGCGAGCAGGGCTTCAGGCTCGTCGGCCCAAAGGCTCTTAGGTGGGTACCTCGAGCTCGCATGAGTACGCACGGCCCAAGAAGGTGTATAAAACAAAAAAAAATGCCGCCACCGTCTGGAAGACGAAGTAACGAGCGTTAGCTGTTTGGTAGCGCCATCTATCGTCCATGCGATGTATTACCACTTGATTAGGCTACTTTTCCATCCGAGCGCTGACATCACGGCCGCCATGTTAATTAAGCCTGACCATAACTAAATATTAACCTAATTAGGCGATATTGGCGTCTAACACGTTCTACTCATCGAACCCGCTACGAATGTGCCATTAGATCATGACGTTATTGGTTAATTATAAGCAATTAAATATAAGCCTAACAATAACTAAATATTACCTTCATTAGTTAATTTTGGTGTCTAACGTGTTCTACTGATCTAGATGATTCAAAATATCTAATTCGTTTTATGATTACCTCATTAATCACCAATTCGATATACTAATGACGTCACAAATCTATCACCAACTGGGCTGCCATATCGATTTACTATGGGGGCCACCATCTTGAATTCCTCGGACGTGGAAAATTTCACGCCGAAGGGAGGTGGTAGCAGACACCAAGAAATCGAGAAACGTGATGAATAAGAGCTAACGCTCTTCCCGTGTGCGTTAAAGGTCCCCAGGTGGTCGAAATTATTCCGGAGCCCTCCACCACGGCACCTCTCTCTTCCTTTCTTCTTTCACTCCCTCCTCTATCCCTTCCCTTATGGCGCGGTTCAGGTGTCAGCCGATATGTGAGATAGATACTGCGCCATTTCCTTTCCCCAAAAACCCATTATTATTATTATTATTATTATTATTATTATTATTATTATTATTATTATTATTATTATTATTATTATTATTATTATTATTATTATTATTATTGCTGTGGCGTCTTCTCGTCCTTCGTCCTCATGTCCTCGCGCTATTACCGTGCCTCATCGTGCACCCTGCTTGCTGGTCTCTCGCAGGTGCCGCGCCGATGGAACATGGAGCGGTGAACTTCCAGAGTGCGTGCCCATGAACTGCTCTCTCGACGAGCAGCTGCCCAACGGCAGGCTGGTGCAGGACGACGCCACGGGTGAAACGGTCCGCGCGTCCTGCAACCCGCGGTACAGACTGCAAGGCGCTGGGCGTTGGACGTGCCTCGACGACGGGTCCTGGATGGTTCCGGGAGAGGCGACCGCGTGTCTGCTGGCCGAATGCCCTCCTCCAGACCCGCCGCTCAACGGAGTTGTCTCGGGCACAGATTTCAAGTACGGTGCACGAAAATTTGCCGCAGCATGCAACCCCGCTCGTAACGGCCTCACTTACGAAAGACTGCGAAAAAAATAGCTGGGGTTCAACGTGGCTTGAACCTAGTTATACGAGCGAAAGCTCTGTTAAGCATGGTCTCCACTGTCACAGATGAAATTTCAAGGTCAAAGTCAGGTACCAAGTGGTCATAGTCATATGAACGCGTGGTCATACTACCATAGCTTGGGCCTTGCCACCACGCAGTTAAGTTCGGTCTCACCTTGTGAGGCATCGAAGGTCGTCATCTCATCCGCATCGAAATCGGAAGTTGTACCCCGTGGGGTAGAGCTCTCACTCTAAAGAAAGCACGGGGAATCGTACGACGAGATGCGACAAATCTGCCTTAGTAGTATTGGTTGTACATTTCGCTTCTACAATGATTGCATTCCCATTTCGTTTTTTAATTCTAATCCACCGTCGCTTTTTCGTCGCAGTACTGCGTGGGCTTCTTGTGGGTGGAGGCGTCAGGAGGGTAGAAGTGAGTGGATGGGTGGTAGGGGTCAAATACTTCGTAAAGAGGTTGGTTGAACGTTGCTTTCCGACGTGCCAAAAAAAAGAAGCAATAGGTTTTCACAAGATGTCGGGCCAACTTATTTCTTCAACTGCCAGCCGACATGGTCGGTAGCCAACTACATGCCAAGCTTTGCCGATGCATACCTGGCCGACGAAAATGGCCATCAAGTTCAACCAGTCCCCAAGCTGTTGCCAACCATCGGCAAGCCGTCGGCAGTCGGCCATGTGTGCTTCGGTATGGGCTCTTGGATGGTAAAGGTTCGTGACTGATAGTGCGTTAGGCTCCTTTAGGGTGGAGGGCTAAAGTGGGTGGGTAGTGGGTAATTCTTCTGGAGAGTGAAGGTGGGTGTTTTGGTTGTGGGTGGAAGATTGGAGGGTAAAGAGCAAAGGTGGCCGGGTAGTGGGCGGAAGCCTCCTTGAGGGATCACCACCTTGCTCATATCTACTCCTCCACACGTCTTATATTTATAGGTATAATGAAGACGTGAGAAGGGGCAGAAAAAAATATTTCACTTCGTAGATAGAGCATTTCTTCGAAATAATTTGTTTTAATTATATCTACATTTCATTACAGCACTCTTGAAGCATGGTAACCATGCATGAATCAAAAGAAAACATTTGACAGAAGTCTGTCTGGTTGAGAAATTAATTTAGTAGGAATGATGCCAAGCAAGTTAATTTTTGAAAAACACGACGTTTCGGGACCGGCTCGGTCCCTTCTTCAAGGTGTGACTACGGGCGAGGCGCAGTTTGGCTTTTTAAGCCCTCGTGTTGAATACCTCCGGGTCAATGGCCACAAACCATGGATGTAAGACGAAGGAAGTGTCCTCAGGGAGCGATTAACATTCCTTCGTGTCTGTTGTAAGTGCCACGACTCCAGCAGAAGCCTCCTGCGCCGGTTAGCTTCGGTCTCCAGTAGAATAGTGCCGTCGAAGTCAATTCGCTGGTCACATTCCTCGCAGTGTTCGGCCACCGCGCTGCGCTGACGGTTCATTTGCCGTACAGACTGAGCAGGGAATCTTGTATACAACCCCTTGGGCCCTTTCTTTTGGGTGACGGTCTTTCGGGCCGGGGAGGAAGCGTCCGATGGTTTGCGCATTGTTAGCACCCCTTCTTTACCGAGAATTCGAGCCAGCGTCTCGCTCACGCCTTTCACGTATGGTATGCAAACACGTTTCCGGTTCTGGGGTGTGCTTGGGGAAGGAATAGAGCTGTTTTTGATTGTTTCTTTTTTGCTTTTGGCCGACGCGTCGGATGAATGAACTGGGGTACCCACTTTTTTGGAGATCAGAGAGTACTCGGTTCTTTTTTCTTCATGAAGCTGTGAGTAAAATAAACGAAGCCGTTTATGAAACCCAGTTTATGAACGGAACAGGCACTATTTCATGAAGACCTCGCTGTGTGGTAGGACGAGGCCTGGCAGACACTCCGAAACGTCACTTGCAGTCGCGATCATGCGCCACATACAAGGTGGCTGATCGATCAATTTCAGGCCCTGGTACCCAGCTACGTGTCATCTGCGAATGAACAATTAACGTGAAAGCAATAACGGCGTGATCAATGATAGATTCTCTTTTCTTCTTCGTCCCTTGTACACAGCATATCGAGCGTCGTTTTTTACCACTGTAACCCGGGATACGTCCTCGACGGTGTACAACAGCGCACCTGCCGGGACATCGGAGAGTGGGACGGCGATGTGCCCGCGTGCAGGAGAGCGACAGGCTGCGACGGTGGCGGCCCGACGTCACGTCCCTGCCCAGCCTCGTCCTGCCCGAAGCCTCAGCACCCGCTGAACGGACGCGTCACCTACGACCGTCTGACGGTGGGAGGCTCGTCCAACTACTCCTGTCAGCCCGGCTACAAGGTGTCAGGCCCAGCAAACAGGCTGTGCGGTCGCGACGGACGCTGGGAAGGGAAGGAGCCCACCTGCCGCGCCCGGCGATGTCCACCTCTTCAGGTATCAATCCGATTCGAATTCATATTAGTAAAGTGAACTAGAATATTAATAATTGTTTTTTTTTGGGGGGGGGGGGGGGGGAATGGCGCAGTATCTGTATCGTATATCGTTGGACACCTGAACCGCGTCATAACGGAAGGGATAAAGGAGGGAGTGAAAGAAGAAAGAGGTGCCGTAGTGGAGGTCTCCGGAATTATTTCGATCACCTGGGGATCTTGAACGTGCACTGACATCGCACATCACACGGGCGCCTTAGCGTTTTGCCTCCACCGAAACGCAGCCGCCGCGGTCGGGTTCGAACGCGGGAACTCCGGATCAGTAGATACCCCCGGTGACAAGGAGCCCTCGGCACATGTGCGAGGGCCCCTAGATCCCAGCCCCGTAAGGCCAGGAAGCCATACCGTGCCCAAACCGAAAACGAAGCTTTTATGCGCGGTGGCTCAGTGGTTAGGGCGCTCGGATACTGATCCGGAGTTCCCGGGTTCGAACCCGACTGCGGCGGCTTCGTCTTTATGGAGGCAAAACGCTAAGGCGCACGTGTGCTGGGCGATGTCAGTGCACGTTAAAGATTCCCAGGGGGTCGAAATTATTCCGGATCCCTCCACTGCGGCACCTTTCTTCTTTTCTTCTTTCAGTCCCTCCTTTATCCCTTCCCTTACGGCGCGGTACAGGTGTCCGCCGATATGTTAGGCAGATACTGCGCCATTTCCTTAAAAAAAAAACAATTATACCTAAAACAAAACGTAGGTGGCGTCATCAGCCGGCCAGTTTTAGTCACGGGAAGCTTTGCCAGTGACTCTAGCCAGTTTCTCACACACGTCGACACCATAGAGCAGATCCCAGGGGCTACGCTGCACCGCTATTCACTTCAAAACGGTGGCACCCGTCTTTTTTTTTGGTAATGACGTCACGAATTTGAATCAATTGGCGGGACCGCGGCGGCTGGGCTTCAGAGGAGATGAAACCAAAAGACGCTTGTGTGCTGTGCGATACCATTGCACGTCAAAGAACCCCAGATAGTCGAAATTATTCCATAGCCCTCTATACTATACGGTGCCTCTTTCTCTTTCTGTCTTCTATCACTGCCACCTTCCTTTTCCTCACCGCGTGATTGAGGTGTCCACTGAAAAGTAAGTTCCTGCGCCATTTCCTTTCCTCAAAAACCAATTTATTTATTTATTTATTTGCAAGAGGATTTCTAAAATAAATTTTCTCTGCGACAAATTCGGTTTTGTTGCCGTACAAACGTCAACATAGCCAGAAATAGCCGAAGCCCGAAGAATAAATTTTTACCGAGAGCAACAACTTGATATAGTTTTCTCTGTGACCTTTTAATATAGACACTAAATGAGGCCGCCTCTGGATAGAGCATATAGCTTGGACGCCCCCTCACATTGCTACCGAAAAGATCGTGAAATTCCTGTGGAAGAGTCACCCATAGCCCTGTAACAAGGGCATTATAATGACACTCTTAAGCCGTCGGGCACCTCTTGACAACAGCTGTACCTCCTGCTGCAGCGCATCGGAATGACAGACATTTCTTCCCCGCACATGCAGTTCTTTTTTGTATTTCTCAGCACCACGCCAATGACGACAGGATCGGTTTCGTTATCTATATATATTTACCGGCCCTGAAGTGTCACTGAAACTTGGCCGCTGAACTACAGTACTCAAGTAGGAACGACATAAGCGCATTAATTAAAGCTATAATGGCCATGCGTACTGTATTTTCCAGCGTACGAGACGCACCATATATGCAGGCTTTCAACGAAAAAGATGCACTCTTGTATAATACGCACCTCAGTTAACTCAGTTAGGACAAGAAGACTTGACTATGCAAGCTTGCGCGACCATCGCGAAATGTTCCCGTGCCTGTGCTCCGTGCCTTTCCTGTGTGTCCTTACGCGGCGCAAAATGACTGAAAAAGAAAAGAGAACACTCAAGATCAAAAAAAAAAATCTCTTGCATAAGCACAGCAGCAACACGTTAGTTTTACTCAAAGCTTTCAGTCTTCGTCGTCGGATGCGCTATCAAAAAGTTGCCGATTTCTGGCGGCAGCGCTGCTGAGACATCCTCTTCGCACTCAAAATCGCTGCTCTGATTCTCGTCATGCTCGGGCGACAATGATGCTAGCAGGCCAGCCTTGCCGAAGCCTGCAGTTATTGCTGCCAGGGACCCACTTCGCAAGTGCGCTAAACAAAGCGTGCCCCATGTGCCCAGTTGCGGTGTAGCTGTGGTAACCTCTCCCGGACATCCACGCCTCCCAAATGCGCCGAAAAACAGCTTTAAAGCTGCGTTTAAACTGTGTAAACCATGGTACAACCGCATGGTGATAGTGACATTTCTTTTTTTCTTTTCCGTATGGTTCATTTTATCATGGCTATAGTGCAATACCTGCGGCCACCCATTCTGAACACTGAAACCAACGTGAACATAACCCGAATTATTTCCGCACCCCCCCCCCCCCAATAAAAACTAAAAAAACACATATGAGACGTATCGTTGTATAGAACACATTAGCAAAATTATTGAAAAAAATGCCTCGTCTTATACACCGGAAAATACGGTATACTTTACCAGCCACTTACACTGCCGAGCTGGATTCTGAGCAGCGCAGTTCAAAACAATCCATCGAAGTGCGTCATTGAGTGTTCTTGGACAGTCCAGTCTTCTGCGGCATCAGATATAGGTGGTTGACAAGCTACCGTTCTTTCACACGACCCACATATGTTTTAAACATTGTGTTGCTGCGCTTCATTACGCTATAGTGAGAAATTGTACAGAATATTATTTTGCTATAATGGGGTTTTGTACTTCGCCCGCCTGCAGGCCATGCCGGAGCATGCTCATGTGGACTACACGGGCTTCACCCAAGGTCACAATGCGACCTACTCTTGCGATGAAGGCTACTCGGCCAGAGGACACCCGCGGTCCGCTTGTCAATCGGATGGCTCGTGGAAGCCAGATGGGAGCTTCGAGTGTCTACGCGACCACTGCTTGCCCCTCCAGGACCCTGACCACGGGCGGGTGACCTTAGAGGGCATCTGGTTGGGAGCGAAGGCTCGGTACGAGTGCAACCCAGGTCACTCACTCCGGGGCGACAACTCACGTGTGTGCGGCGCAGACGGTACTTG
Organism: Amblyomma americanum; assembly: GCF_052857255.1. Lineage (NCBI taxonomy): Eukaryota > Metazoa > Arthropoda > Arachnida > Ixodida > Ixodidae > Amblyomma > Amblyomma americanum. Next base: position 31,158,762 of record NC_135507.1, on the reverse strand, counting down.
GAGCGGAACAGAAGCATCTTGCAACCTACCTTGACGTACACCATGAAACGGTGTACATCTGTTCAAATGGGCGGCACTGTGCAGCACCTGTCAAAGCGCTGAATGAGATACGAGGACACTCAAGTCCTGAATCGCAACCATTAAGGAGTATGGACACCAAACCTTTGGATGCATGTTTTCTTCTTTTCAGTAGTACGTAACACATTAGTATAGATGGGTCACCACGTGAGCTTCACTTACAATTTAATTTCTTTCTCTTACGATTTGGTTAAAAACTTCCGAGCATTGGTTATGATGTCAAAGCTTACTTTAGGTAATGTGAGGCACAAAAAAAACTGCAGTATAATCGCTGCTTTGTTGTATTAATTCACTCCCACTCTTGCACCAGCTAGCCTGCCCCAAGAGCAGGAATGACAATGAATAAGGCAGCGGCTAAGATAGTGTACTTTTTTGTGTCCATCACATGACCAAAACTACAACTCTCATGTCGTAGCCAATGTCCAGTTGCAGAAACCAAAACAGCTTAATAAGAGAATTTCATTATAAACTGTTTATGCAATCTGGGCATAGCCAAACTCTATGTGTTTACAAATTCAACATAAAACAGTGCAAAAGACGAGGGACCACAGAAAAAGACACAGGACAAACACTTCAATGAACCTGTACCTTTACAATGAATGTATACCAACCAGCGCAACTCAGCATTATACGTTTACTTAAGTCTTTTACATCATTGCGAAGACTGGACAGATATCCAAAGTTTGGTGTCTGAATTCCATTAAGAGGAATCTGAGGTTTGCAAAAACCACATAGGCATTAGAAAAGGTACCCACGATAAAAGAAATGTAATAAACCAAGATGGAAAACCTGGTAACTTCTCAAGTGCTCATGTTGGCAGCCGCAACGCAAAAACACAAAGGAGAAGACAAGAGAACGATCTTGTTTGCATCGTCTATCGTGCTGTGCCAGTCAGCATGAACTTGTGCCAAGTGGCATAACATGCATTCTGTTTAGGCTCTTGTCAGGTCAGTTTCCTACAGCAAGAAACGCCACCACCGGGAAGAAAAGAAAGAATAGACTGCCGGGCACTAGTTCAGTGTTTTGTAAAAATTTGTTTGGCAAGAGCTGCAACTATTACAAAAAGTTAGAAGTATGGAGACTGACAAATTCATAGTTTTGAAAAAGAAATCTGCGGTGTGGTCAAAGAACATGCACAGGCATTTAAAATGTGCTTGCATTTTTGTAGGTTATTCAGGATTTTAAAAATAAAGCCTGTAGACAGCACTGATCCAGTTTATGTTGTGTTCAGTCCCGTCACGTGCCATAGAGTTGTCTTTTTCCAAGCAAATGCAGATCACAGTCTCCTTTAAAGATTAAAGCATGTTTCGGTCTGAAAGCTCAGATACATTCGCGTAGATTGTTCATGTGAGAATCCCTGTCATCTTTTCTATGCTTCCGTCCCCTTTAAAAGTTGTTCAACATGGCTTCGTGCCAATTCATCTAGCGTTCCATACTGCACTGTCCACTCCAGTTGGTGGTACTTAAGGCAATAAAAATAAAGCAACAGCTGTCCATGTTCTTTTCCGCTGCTGCTTCTTGGTAGATCCAAGAGTGGAATTAGCCTTGGTAGAGCTCACAACACTGTGCTTGCTGTGAAAGAGTTTGTGTCTAATTACGCTATGATGCACCTTAATCCTACAAGTGTGCGTCACCACTGTCATGAGGTCTTGCTACCCTCATAACTATAAACACCCATGCCTACAGTTTAGAGTGAATGCCTTTCCCATTACAAATGTCTGCCATACATAATTCAACAGATCTCTGAATTACGACTTTGTACTATTGAAGCCTGCAACTAAGCTACACCATACTAAACATTCTAGTTCACTGTACCCAAGCTAATGCGGTGTAATCAGTGCCCTTGCGGCACTCACATGCTCAATCTATAAGCAATGTGCACACTACAGAGGAGCCTTTTGTGCAAACTACGAAGGCCACAGCACCATGCAACCATATCCAATGCTGGGGAAGTTCTGTAAAACAAGCAGGGCCCTCAATCTGTTGCTCACTGCAACACCAAAAGCACTATGGTAGTTACACTGCACTGTTCAATGCACGGTGGAAGAATAGTCCATTTGAGTAAATTTGAGTAATTCATTCGTGAATGAATAAATTTTCGATTTTATACTGTAATGCATTTTGAACCCAGTTTTCTTACCAGCTTTATGGCATTTTGCTTGGTGTTCTCATTACGGTAGTAAGCCATGGAGAACATGATGGAATCTGTAATTGAACCACGGTGGAAGAATAGACTATGTCTATTCTTCCACCGTGGTTCAATTACAGATTCCATCATGTTCTCCATGGCTTACTACCGTAATGAGAACACCAAGCAAAATGCCATAAAGCTGGTAAGAAAACTGGATTCAAAATGCATTACAGTATAAAGTAGAAAATTTATTTATTTACGAATGAATTACTCAAATTTTAGTCATTCAAAAGGAAACTTGTGATTATGTAGAGCCACACACAGTTAGCCATAACTGCCCTTCTCGTTCCAAGCAGCATCAGCTATGGTGGACATAGAAAGCTGAGGAAGGCACTATCAAAGGCGTTGTTCAACATAAATTCAATTTTTTATTCCAAGACACCCCACATATAATAGGTACAGTGGAATAGACATGAAAATGCGAGGATAGTTTTAATCACAGCAGATTCTGAACACAGTCTACTGCTGCCAATACGAGTGCTGGATTGACCTTCTGTATGTACAAATATAGTGCCAAGGAAATGCATTCTCTCTGTCCACTTACATTAAATGTTAGTCTTTACACAAGACTCTCCATCTTAATAGGTCTATACAGCACGACTGGCTATGTCATGAAACTTTATTTACACATGTTAAACAATGCTTGCCAGCCCAACAAAGACAAGTTGATACTGGGCACAAAAGATGTTTGGTGTTTTGCTTTATGGAACAGCGGTGGCTGCACCTGCGACGTTGCTGATCTGTTCAGGACTGCATATGTCTTCAAGGAAGATCTTTGCAAGGTTGCTGAGCCGTGTGTTTGGCGATTCGGAGTACCGCAACATGCAGTCGATCACAGATGCCGTGGTTATGTCTGCATCACAAAAAGTTTAACAATATTATGACCACCCTTTACTTGAACCTTTCTAACATGCACAAAAAAAAAACACGGGACGATTACCACTGTGCAAGGTGGGACTCAGCGATAGCTGTTCATGTGTTTTCACTTCACGATTACACTAATGTGCAATCTTTGCACCCACCATACCCTCCACCTTTCATAATAACCATACTCCTAATGCAAATTCCTCCACTCTTGCTATATACTCTCCGCCTTACTCACCACCCTCCGGGTATACGTTGCTCCAATCTTGTCATACACTTCTTCCGGGGTACCCACCTTCTGGGTGATTCCCATGGTGACCACCCTCCTGTTGCAGATTCCTTTTCCTCTTACTGTACCCTCCTCCTTCCACAGTAAATAACCACTCTTAGGATGGTTCCAATGTTAACAGAACCACCCTTCGGGTGCACACTGCTTCATTTCCGTCACTAACTTCTCCTTACGTGGGAAGCAGCCTTCGGGTGGTTCTCGTGGCAATCACCCACTAGTTATTGACTACTATGACCTGAAACCCAGGGAACAAGCGCTTAACAGCTGCTGCTATAAAGTTCCATCATCCATAAGCAAAGACATCCTTATTCCCCCTATTGTCTTCATGCAATAAGCAGCACTGCAATAACCAAACAAGTCTCGCACTCATGATGTAATTGCACATGCACACAAGAAGAGGAAAGACAAACTGCCCTGATAATCAACTGATTCCTACAGAGTTCAGATGCACGCAAGGATGCATTGTATATTCTAAAAAATAGATGCAAAAGGACTAGGCACCAACTACACAAGACATACCAGTACAACAGGGTCTGTCCATGGGTTTGAACAAAACGGGACAGCATTAAATACCAACTCGCACCAGTTCATTGCATTCAGCAAGACAGAGGTTTGAACAAAATGAAATGTACTATAGGCACAAAAAACGGGGATAGAAGATGAGAGATGGACGCAACAAGCACTGCACATCACTACTCAGCATCACAGCACAGCATTTTAAGCTGCACCTACTTCACAGTTTGATGTGAGGAAACTTCACAGTTTTTTCCTCATATCAATTTCTCAAATCTCAAACAGACGAGTTGTTAAACTGATTGCAAACTGCAGTACTCATGTAAAAAATGGCCAGCAGTAGGTGCTCAGTATCACTACGAATTAAGCAAAATCAACAAGTGAACACAAGGTTTGCACAAAGTAGTCATACGTCAGAAACCGGTGGAATCTGGCGATAAAATGCAGCCAAAATGTGACTAAACTGTGTGAAATAAACACGTACCAGTTTGACAGCCAGAGAGGCCAAGGGAAATAAGTGTTGTTATAGTAGACAACACAGTCTCTTCCTGCGAGTTAGAGAGGCACCTCACTACTTTGTCCAAGTTCTCAGGTTTCAAGACCTCTGCACGGAAGTCCTGATCTGTAAGGAAGCCAGCATAATTAAGCACAAACTCAGTTGTAGACCAGCGCATCAAAGTATGTCCACATGCAACGCACAATGCGCCATCTGCCCTAGTACAAGGAGAGTGGGCAATGGGGCTCAACACCATCCTCACTGATACGCAGGCATACCGCTGCAGAAAAAAAAAAAAATTCACCTACATCTAACTCTGTCAAAGCAAGTCTGGCCTTGACCGCGCGCCACAAATCAATGGAATGAATTTTCGATACGCCGACTGAGACTGTCAAGCAAATTCCTCAGTCCTGATTGAATGTTAATTCCAACTAGGTCTGCGTAGATAATGAACTTTAAACGTGTGCCTTCAGTGCCGTAATTTCTAACCACGCCATTACGTCGAGTAACAAGTCTGCTTGCAGCAAACTTTTCAAACCCAAGGGTGTTGATAGTTACTTTTGCGCGACAAGGATTGCGCGGTAGGGCGAAACAATCGATGGTGAAAAGCAAACAAGCTTGAACATGTCTCCGTTTGTTTATTCGGAGTAGAACAACGCTCTTAAAGGTAAGTGCTAATAAATTTGCTGCCGAAGACACTCACCTGAACACAAATTGCAGATCCCGCCAATGGCAAACTCCCTCAGGTTATCGTCAGAGCTGTCCAATTGATCTGTAAACGACAGAATGAAAAAAAAAAAAAATGAAAATCCGACTGCGCGAACAGGGCAGGCTGGCGAACAGCACTCGGCAAAACTTACCAATGAAGAGGCTGAGTATGTTCAAACGTTTGAAATGCTCATAATTTACGGGGTCGTAGGCAAAGTTGGCTAGATTGGCAAGAACTTGCTCTTTGGCCTCTGGAACATAACAACCAAAGTTGACAAGCGGTTTCAGTTTCTGCTTGCGACGCCATACAAAATCAGGCATAGCGCCACTTACCGTTGGAGCAGCTGACTTGAAACTCCGTCACAAGCTCTTTGATATACCTGAACCTTTCCTTGGGGTCGTAGCGAGCCATGGTATCTATGCGCTCATCACAGAACGTGCACGAGCCTTCTAGGTCTGAACAACAGAAAAAATGTTCCACGCAGCACGCTCGTCTCTCCACCATTAAACGTGGACTCCGAGAACAAATTTGGATGACGTCACTAATAAGTTCACCCGGGAGGCTTTTGATCTCGGAGGCTGAGCTCAATGGTGTGCTACACTGCCGACCGATGGCGACACCTGCTTAAAGTGAAAACAGCTGTTTATAAAAGAGTGGTAAACACTTTTGACTCTTTTCTTGAGTTGTTTACGACATAATCGTTTGATAACTGCGATACCTAAATTTATCCCGTTGTGTACGCGCGACGAATAACGCTGTTTTCGCTTCAGTCACCTAGCGTAACGCAGTCTGCTGGCTGCACGAGATCGAAAACATGTGTTTGCACCGCAGTGCCTAAGAAAAAATGGCGGACAAATCGCAACCTCAAGGCGCTCAAGGGCAGCCGCTGGTCAAAATAGGACACTATATTCTAGGGGAAACACTCGGTGTCGGCACATTTGGCAAAGTGAAAAGTAAGTGCACCTTTCAATGCGTCTTTATTTGCAGTAGCACGTGTTTATGCCGCCGCTTTAACTTGCTCGTGGAGTGTGCTTCGCAGTAGCCGACTGCAGACCGTCCGCGGAAAAACTAAATCTCTGAAAACGTAGCGGGTGCGAATTGCAAGCCGACAAGGCTTGCTGGCCGCAGTTGTTGCTACTCGCTTTCGTCTGCGAAATTTCATGTGTTGGGTCGCTACTTTTTGGTCGCCTTTTCAGCCCCCGGAATCCTGGCGTTGATGTGAAATGAAAATGCTGCATTTGTAAACTCGCTCTGGAATACTGCGCATGGTTGTAGTTATTCGCTGCATACCGAAGTTGGTATGCAGCGGGCCGTCTTAATTCTCGCAAACCGCTGCGAATGCGAGAAAAATCTCGGCGAAGGTGACGTGCAGCTGTTGCTCGCCTGCGGACAACAGGTTAATTTGCGCAACACTTGAGCGAGTTCATTAATGCGCCGAGCCATGAGAAGTGCACATTACTGGTTTTTCGCCCACCCTGCTATTCCCTTTGTTCTTGACGGCTGAAACACAAGGAGCTGGCGTGTGCAGTCACTTTGGCGGTCTGCTGGTGGTTTCAAAATCCGTGGCTGCTATTTATTTCGTTCTCCAACAGCGGCATGTCACCAACTGACCGGTCACAAGGTTGCCGTGAAGATCCTGAACCGGCAAAAGATAAAGAATCTCGATGTCGTCGGAAAGATCAGACGGGAGATACAAAACCTCAAGCTCTTTCGGCACCCTCATATCATCAAATTGTAAGCGAAACCATCACGAAAAACTCAGTTAAGCACAGTGTAACTGGGCTTTGTTAAATGGCAACTTATGTCTCTGCTTCTCATTCAGGTATCAGGTCATCAGCACTCCGACTGACATTTTCATGATCATGGAGTATGTGTGTGGCGGCGAACTCTTTGACTACATTGTGAAGCACGGAAAGGTGAGGCAGATAGTACAGCATAATGTTCAAGTGAACAGAGGTGTAGAGCTTGTTCAGTGAACTACCACTTCCCATTGCAGCTTGAGCTGTGCAGTTTGGAACAAGTTTTAAAGTTAAAATGCGTAAAGAGCTAACCAGATATGTTCCAGACATGGAAGTAGCTTGTTCCTGCATGTTCATGTGGTGTTAAACCAAGTGTTTAAGCAGCTGCAGTCAGTTATCAAGAAGGTGCACAGTTTCTGCTTTGTTAACTAAGTTCATGATGGGAACACTAGTTAATCCATTCATCAAGGAAATTTGTTCCAAGATGTGCTAACAACTGGCACTAATGCATTCTTCCATTCATCTTTCACTTTGCAGCTGAAAGAGTCGGAAGCTCGTCGTTTCTTCCAACAAATCATCTCGGGCGTGGCATACTGTCATCGGCACATGGTTGTCCACCGCGACTTAAAGCCCGAGAACCTTCTGCTCGACCAAAATCTGAACGTCAAAATCGCAGATTTTGGTGAGTTCATGCTCACGTGACGCATTGTAACAAAAGGCAGTAGTTTGGACCTTGCTTAAAACAGCATCAAAAGCTTTCGCTAATGCTCTGAAGCTCATACTCGTAATGCGGTTAGTGACATTGCTGTGTACCTATTTTCCCTAGGACTTTCTAACATGATGATGGACGGTGAATTCCTGAGGACAAGCTGTGGGTCTCCCAATTATGCTGCACCTGAGGTTATTTCTGGAAAGTGCGTAGCCTTTTCTTGACACACTTTTGGTTTGTCATTTGTGGCTTTACTTTACAAGCCCAGGCGAGGTTTGCATGTGTTGATACTTTTTTTGCTTCCTTCATCACAGGCTTTATGCTGGCCCTGAAGTTGACATTTGGAGCTGCGGTGTCATACTGTACGCACTCCTTTGTGGAACGGTGTGTGTTTCTTTTAGTCTTTGAGCTGGTTACGCGGTGCGGCCTTCTCATCTTGACGTTTTCACCTAGAATCCCGCTGATGTATGAAGATTTGAAAAAGAAGCATGTTCACTTTTCATGAGCTGTTAGGACTCCCATTTTTACCAACATCTGTGATATAAGAGTAGCAGATAACGGGCAGGGATGACATGCATGCAGGTGCAGGTGAATTTTGTGTACTTCCATTGTAGTGTTTCTATTGGGAGAATTTAATCGAACATGCAACTTCTTTTGCTCTAAGACATTTGACAATAGTTGACTGAACACTTGATTTATGTTGCTCTTGCTTACATGGCACTCTTTTGCAGCTTCCATTTGATGATGAGCATGTCCCAACCTTGTTCCGCAAAATCAAGTGTAAGTTCTGCATGGTGTTTGTTACTTCAGTATTCATTTTGTCGAGGAAAGTAAAAGACGACAATTGCTTAATAAGCTCTACTGTATGGCATGCTGAACTCCGTGAAAGCTGTCCCCATGCTTCTGCCTGTCTTTTTCTAATGCCCAAAACCTACAGACTGTGGTAACCTAGGCTACCACAACGGGCTGACGGTCATGTGCTGGTTCTGGTCACATGGGTGTCACTTGTCATGTGATGACATGGGTCTGGATGTTAACGGTCTATGCTCCGAGTCTAATGGAGAGGGCTCCCGAAAAGCATATTTCACTGTAAAACAAGCACGTGTCTAGAATGACTGTGTAGTCATGCCTAAAGTCATGCCACATTTATATTATGTGTTGCGAAAGGTGACACTAGATGGATTTAAATCAGTGGTGTGCACTGATTCTACTTCAGAAGTTGCTGTTACATTGCCATACAAAACTGGAGTTATGGTTTGAGTGGTGCTGTTGGCAAATCGATGTGGTTTTGTGAAATTCCAAAGTGTGTTACCATGGGATGTTTTATAAACTGCACCAGGGAGGCATTTGCTGCCTTGAGTTTGTCAAACATTCTGCCCTTCTCACATTACTGGCTGGCTGGTTTTACATCACTGGTTGAATTGGCTGCACTCTATGTTACCATGGGGACAAATTTCTGTTTTTCTCTGTAGACTATTTTAGGAACTAGCCCACATTTCCTCTCTACAGCTAGCCAGTGACTTGCAATGTAGTCGGGTTTCTGTGCAAACAGCATATTTATCCTGCATCGTGATGTGTGTGTTCCTCTCCTGTTGATGTGGGTGCTTTGCACGTGTGCAGCTGGTGTTTTCCCGATCCCGGACTACCTCAACAAGTCAGTTGTCAGCCTGCTCATCCACTGCCTGCAAGTGGACCCCATGAAGCGAGCTACAATGGAGGACATTAAGTAAGGCCATTCTGCAGCCTAACCAACAAGCAGTGTTCCAACTTTTCACCTCTTTTCAGGTGGCCCAGGACATTAAAAGCTGCTGTCGAAATTGTTGAGTTCTAGTTGCATAAATGGGCTTGTTGCAGGGCTTAGAATTTGTCAGAATCTGAATGCAAGCGTTAAGCACACTCCAGCTGTTCAGCAATGCTATTAGCATTCGTGCATATCTCTGATGTCCACTGTGCTGCTTTTACAATCTTTCTCTCTCCTCCTTGAAGAAAGTGCCTGTGTATTCCTCCATTTACTAACAAACACTCGCCGCAGTGGCTCAGTGGTTGGGCACCCAGCTACTGAGGTGGAGGACTTGGATTAAGTTCCTGCCGCGCGTCCGCATTTTGATAGAGGCAGAACGCAAAAGGTGCCCTTGTGCTGTGCACATTATAGATTTTCAGGTGGTCAAAATTTTTCCATAGCCCTCCTCCACTGCAGCACCTGTTTCTTTCTTCCTTCCTTAAAGGCCATCTCCGGGGGTTTTTGAACGTTTTGAGTTGATAATCACATAACATTCCCTAGTCCCCCCTTTCTCCAGCACAGAAAAAAACGTTTCTCAAGATGCCGAGTAGAAATAATTAAAAACTATGAAAACGAGGATGCCGAAACTGGGTTTCGACCAAACGATGAGGTCACGACAGATGGTCCTGCAATGTCATGGTTACTGTCACAAAACCTACCCAGTGCATGTTGATTGGCTAAACTGACAACTGTAATTGAGAACTTGGGCCATTTTTTTGTCTGGCATGACCAAACCCAGCTCACAATTTTGTCCTTCAGCAAAAACAGAGCTAATTTCAATGCCTATGCATCCAGTAACATCACACACGCACAAGGTTGCTCATGTTATTCTCCCTGAGTGAGGCCATGAAATGGGAAATTCTTAAATTAATTTCCACCGGAACAAAAAAACCACCCCGCTGCAAAACTTGGCACAAAGGACCGGAAAACTGTGGACAGCGTACCATGAAAGCTTCAGTAAAATCGGAGCAGCCCTTTCACTCCCTCCTTCATATCTTCCCTCACAGTGCAGTTGTGGTTTCCACCGAGAAGAGAGACAGTTACTGCGCCATTTCCTTTCCTCAGGAAACCATTCTTACAAACATAACTAGCTTGTTTACACTTGCAACTGGTAGCAGCCTTTACTTTGTCATCTCATGACCTAAACATTCGGTTTTTTTTGCATGCTGTGCTTAGAGACAGCTTCCTGCACATTTCTAGGCACAAAATGAAGGAAACCAGAGAGAGCCTCTCGGCAAATGTCAGCTTTTTGTGGATCCCTGGTATTGTGAGGGTTGCGCCTCGTGAGCACTCAGAGAGTGTAAACTGCACATGATACAGATGTGAATGAAAGAAAAAAAGAATCCGCTGCAGGAACTTTAATGGCAGTATACATGTGATGGCATATGTAATCCAGCCGGATTCTTTCTTTGCTGACAAATAGGCACACACAAACATGCCGTGCTTACATTTACTTGTGGCAGTCAGGCAGACAGATCGTTTGTTTCTGTGCATGCATATACATTTGTGTGTTTAGTGTATATGTGTGTGTTCATAAGGATTTTCAATCTTTATCTACTTGATGTTAAACTGTGGCATAATATTGACCTGTGCATTTCATTTCCTCTTCCACCAAGCAGAGTGTAAACAGTGAAGTAGGCTGAGATGCCTCCTACTGTAGTCTCAAGGATTTTTTTTTTTTTTTTCATTTTTCAGAAACCATGACTGGTTTAAGAAGGATCTGCCCGCCTACCTGTTCCCGCTACCTAACGATAATGATGCTTCGATAATCGACATGGATGCTGTGAAAGTTGTTTGTGAGGTATGGTCAGTTTCTCTCACTTCATCCTGTTGCAGCAAAACTTGCAACAAACAAGCGAGTTGCATGAAATGATATTGTACACTTGGTGATTTTATAACTCTTACAAGTTAGGACATGCACATGTCACCAGAGGTTTGCATATCTGCCACCTCAGCAGTGCAGTATCTGTGCTTCAAAAAATGAGGGGTGGTATGTCACATTGTTGCTCAAAATGTTTAAATAATTTTTCTCTGCCTGAGACCTTTGTTTGGTATTGTTAGGCAGGCTTTCTAGTAATTTTAGTAATTCTTATGCAGCCTTCATGTTGTACTTGGTGACATGATGAGCCACAGACCATAGGTATATATAAAAGTTAAAATATTTCCCATGACACTGACTGCGATTACTATTGATACGGCATCATGTTTAGATCCCTTACTCATACTAGTAGTGAGCACTCTGTAAATATAATAAATGTAGAATAACTGTTAGAATAGGTCTTAGTATAGGATAAAATGCAAGAAACATTTCTGTATACGTGACCCATTCTTGGTAAATGCATATGTGGCAAACATGAGTACATGGCTGGACCGAGGTGTATCTGGAGGCTGAATAATGGAAACAGTTGTGGTGTCTATGCACATTGTTGTGTGACGGACTGAGAGCAGCTGCCTGTCTCATGCAGCCAGGTAATTTGATGCCTCACGGTGTGGACATTGCATGGTGCAGCATGTTATTACTCTGCTACCCGTTTGATGTAAACGAGCATCGGAGATTCGCAAAGTCAGAATGGTTCATTGTGATTACCTCGTTGCTGCCTTCTTATTGAGCCTGTAATCAATATTTTGTGATGCATGAATGGACAGGCATGGCTAGAGACGAGACATGATGCAACTTCACGCATTTCACAGGACACGTCTTTTTTTCATGTCTCTGTTCAGTATTAGCACCAAATAACCATGGATCGATGCCATCTTACTCAATACTGCATCACTTTATTCAAGTCCATGACATCACGGGGAAACAGAACCCAGGATTCTTGTTCATGCTTTGCGCTTTGGCTTCTTCTCTTTCCAGCCCTCATTAACTTGAATTTTGAGCCACTTTTGTAGAAGACAGATCCTAACGTATGTTTGCCTCTCCTGCATTTCTTTTTTCTTTTTTTTTTTTGCAATGGTGCCTGGAGTAGAAGTTTGGCGTTCAAGAGAAGGAGCTGCACAGCGCACTGCTCAGCGGCAACCCGCATGACCAGCTGGCAATTGCCTACAACCTGGTGGTGGACAACAAGCGCATCGAAGACGAGACCGCTAAGCTGGAGATCAAGGACTTCTACCTGGCCTCCAGCCCGCCACCTACGGCAGCCCTGCTTGATGTGAGTTTTGGCGAGAGCGAAGCTGAACCGTCACGTGTAATGTCCAGTGTGACCACGTTCTTTGGGAACGCACAGATTATTCGCCTCACACCACACTGTCTTTCCACCCGGGGTATTCACTGAGACAGAGCAGTTGACATGTATTGCCGCTGTCTGGCATCAGGAGGAGGATATGAGCTATAAATAATTGAGGGGGCCCACTTACGTCATGTATGCTTAAAGGGACAGTCTACCAACTTTTGTCGGCTGTATCTCTTCGCAGCAATCGAAAGTGCCTTGCCTAGTAAAATTTGTACCTGGCGGTGGAGCTCTAAAACATGGCAGGACAATTTTTAAAAATTTTTTACATATGGGAATGTCTGTTTCCCGTGGCGTTTGGAAACCCTGACATCAAAGACCAGATGGCTTCCTGTGGCCTAGGCAGCAGGCAGTGGCAGTGTCGAACATTAAATTAACTGGGATGCATAGGTTTTTACTAAAACAATACTTCAATGCACTGTAATGGTTTTAAAAAAACTGTCAGTAAAATGGTGATATCTGTCAGATACCAGCAACCGTTTTCTGCCGATAGGAGTGCTGCTGATGGCAGGGCCACTGTGAACATGATGGCTGTCTATTTTTTTTAAACATTTTAAGGAATGAAGAAAAAGCAGTGTTAAGTCATGCAAAAAAGGATGACTAGCTGCAAGAGGAAAAAAAATAAGGCGTCTGATTTTCTTTCCAACAAAAATAACCTTCTCTGTTGCTCTCGGTCGTGTTCATAAAGTGTAGTGTGTCCACTCCCGGTTACATAACCCGACTGCCACCAGAACCTCAAAGTTTGGTTAGTGTGATGCCACAGTCAGCTTTGGCCTGACTCTGCCAATTTTGAGATATAAATTCCTGCCAGAACTGAGAGTTCCGCCCTCATTATCCATAGAGAAAGGTCCACAGGAATGTGCCAGTATTTTTATAATTGCTTTGTACAGTAAACTGTTCCTTTAGGAATGGTTCTGCACCTTTCTGGTGCTGCAAAAGAAAACATATAATAAGGGAACTCGGAGTGCGTGGACTTTTTATACCTAGATCATCCTGTGCTTACGGTGTGCATATATGTGGCTATAATTTCAACAAGAGCCCTTGTGTGCAGGACGTTCCTTATTTGAAGCTGCGTATTTCATCTTTTTATTACATGTTTATGTATAAAAATGCTGTAATAGGTGCAGAGCCTTGCATGTGAAATTTGGTTATCTGGTAGAGCAAATGTCCTTAATCATAAAGATCACCATATAAAATGCGTGTAAGGGCGACACTTCTTTTTACCAGATTTGAGGGCCAATTTTATGCCTGAGGCATATGGTCGCAGTGTGTGAAAAAAGAAATTTAAGTAAGAACAAAACAACGAGTCCTCGCGCACTATGCTTTTCGCACGTCCAAACCATGTCCATTTGTCAGTGTGTAGCTATTGTACCACACTTCCATCACATAGCAAAGCAGCTCTTCTTCCAGTTTGGGAAACTTGCGCTGTTTGCATTGGAAAGCGCACTTTTTGCAGCTTGTGTTCCTCAATGCATCCTTTTCGTTGTACCATCGTCGGACACATTTCTGGTCCGCGTCGAATTTCCTGCCCGCTGGACGCTTGCGTTGTTCGAGAGGAAACTCTGCAACTTTCAATTTAAAAGCCAGCCGGGTAGCTATTAAAGTGTTTGCCCATCTTGCTAAAATTCCAACGCTCGGTGGCAGTTCATGACAAAAAAAAAGCAGACAGCACACGGAAGCCACAATGCACGTGTGGTTGACGGGCACAGAAAAGCTGCAGCCGGTGATACTGATGCCGATGCGGGTATCGGAAGTTCGTGGAGGAGTAAAAAATTCACAGGACGGTTACGACTACGTAACGCGAGATTCAGCGATAGCTGTTTAGGCGTTTAGTTTACGGGATATTTTTAGGAATAAAAGACAGTAATCTCATATCGCACTGGTGTAGTGGTCAAGTGATGCACCCCTGCACTGGTAGGCACCATCCGTACAGAGCCACCTGTAGGGTTATGCGACCCAGGCTGACCGTGATGTAAGGTGAGTGCGTTGATGACATTAATGCACCCACTTGTTACGCCAACGGCGACAATGGCGGTCGCGCAAGCCAGGGACAGGCGCCTAACAGCTATCGCTGCAAAAAGTTGTTGATGATGGTTACCTGCGGCCTCGCGCGACATCCATGGGTGCCAACTGGAAGCTTCTGTGTGCGTGCATTTCGAAGGTTATTCTCGCATGGTTCATGGAAAGGCTGTGTTCGGCCCTTACAGGTGTTTTTGTTTTTTAATATTTCCTAAGGAAAAGCCCGTACCTGGGCGTGGCATTTACACATGTTTATATGGTAAGTGGTTAATGAACAGGTTCTAACCAGCTTGTATATTGACATTGTAATATTAAACAAAATGAGGCACCCTGTAAAGACTGCCTGATGCTACTTCTGAGTGGATTGTTGAAAGTGTAAAATTGTTTTTGTTGCCTAGACAGTAGTGTTTACCCTTTGTCGAGTGGGCGGCGTCTTAGCATGGCAATTTTGGATGCTCCACCTTGCAGCAAAGCCCCCAGAGGCCACATCCAGAGCGCTTGGGGAGTCGGCAAAGGATGCTCAGCGGAGGGAATGGAGCGGATCGCAAGGGCACCCCCATGAAGAGGGCAAAGTGGCATCTAGGTGCGTTCTTCATTGCCTTATTCCCTGTTGCTAGCTGCACTTTTGTAATGTTCCCAGAGGACTAACGGTGCATTCACAGTTGGGCATTTTAGTGTCTAGAGCGAGCGAGATTTATTGCTGCGACTCGGCTTCCACCGGTTACCCCACAACTTGGTACCAGCACAGAACCGATCTTTGTCGTCGGTAGCTAATGAGGAGGCTGCACTCTCACCCTTGCCTGTCATCAACATCTTGTACAACCTCTCAGTCGCCCCAGTGGAGCGGATGCATCTGGTACAAGCACCACAGCATTTCAGTGGCAACAAGTTTTGGCTCGCTGTTGATGCTAAACATCCAAACGTGAACATACCCCAAGAGTAGCAGTCGTGAAAGAAAGTGGCCTCATGACTGCGTAGCGCCATTTCTTAAGAGGAATTGCTCATGGTTTTCTGTCTAGTTGAAGTTGTAGTGCATCGGGTTATGGAGCTTAATTCTAGTGCTGCGGTAAGTTAGTGCCACGGCAGCCCCCAGTCCTTCGTGAGAAATTGTTGATATGAAAATCTGCTCCTGGTTTTGTGCGGACTGCATCATTGTTGCATCTCCACGAGGGTTTTTGTTGTGGGAAGTCCTGTGTCAGTAATGAGTAGCATGGAAAAAACCTTTGTGCTGGGTCCCATAGTGTGCGAGACATGTGCGGAAAGAAACCAAGACAGGAGACAAGAAAGACAACTTGTGTCTAGTTGTTTCCTTCTGTTTGCTTTGTCTCTTTTTGTTTGCTTGTTTTCACAATCTTGCTGGATTGTGAAGGCTTACAAGCCGGGCTAGTTGCCTGCTTTGTTCTCTGGCCGTTCACTCAGCACTAGGGTCGTAACTGAAAATCCTCTCTATTGAAAGCATTGAACCTTTGGCCGGACCTACACGTTTGAGTTATAGTGGTCGTCCGAGAGGTATTACGAGTCTCACCGTTATTAATCCGTTTTCGGTAAAGTTTTGCACTACTTCTAGTACAGCAACAGCAGAACATGATGCCTTTTTCTGAATTCGAGAAACCTCTCTTATACTCTCACATTTTATGTTCCAGCACTAGGTTCCTTAAAGGTTGGCAGGACTTGAATATGGTTGTAAAAATGTTAATAGCGTATGGAACTGTAAACACTTCTTGCCTCTGTTTCTCACAAGTAGTAGTTCGTGGAAATGAGGTTACTGTTCATTTTGCTGAAGTATCTTGCTGTGAGTGTGATCACTTCACAGGTAACACTATTTTTCTCCCTCCTTCCTGGCAGGCATTCGATCACAGAGCAAGCCCCATGACATCATGAATGAGGTCTACCGCGCCATGAAGGCACTCAATTTTGTGAGTAACATTCTGCTTTGATGCACCCACGGTGTCATCGTTTACACTAGGGCTTTTCACAGTGGGTTCCTTGAAACCCTCGGGTTTCTTGCTGGTGCCCTTTGGGTTCCCCGGGCACCTGAATTCATGTGTGCGTCAAACACCAACTTTCCGTCCCCCACTTTATTTTTGGTCCAGTTATACTGCAGTTTTTTATGACAGACTGTTCCGCTAATACAGCCAGTCATAACTGAATTTAGGCATTTTACTGCAAAAGTAGTGCTAGTGGTCGCCCCCCCCCCCCCCCCCCCCCCTTTTTCGGAATTTGATGTCTGGTGAAGTGAAGCCCCCAGCCCAAGTTAGGATCTTCCAGCCACCTACCTCCCTACCACATACCATAGCTATAGGGGCTACCCACACATCCTCACCACCCTGGACCCACCACCCCTGCCCACCTTAACCCTTCAAAAGCGCCATTCATCACCCATCCACCCAACCCGCCTACTTCCAACATCTACAAGGCCTACATCCGTTAGAAGCCCAAGCAGCATCTGAATGAAAAAGCAAGCCAGATCCAATTTAAAGACGCACTGGGAATGCCAGTTGCCCTCCAAAAGCAGCAGCCACCTCCCCACCTCACACTACCCCCCTAGCTAGGGGACTACCCGTCCAGCCACCGCCACCCTCGTCCTGCTTCCACCCGCCTTCACCTCCCAGATAAATCCTCCAGCATGCGTGAAGCTTCAGGTTAGACTAAAATCATCAACGTAATCGAGAGCAAATGCAACTGCTTTTCCAGAATTGTCACATCAGATGTCTGATCATCCCATAATTTTTTTAGCAGCCTTACATCTGCACATTCTTTTTGTGTGTACATGTTAAGCAGGAAGGATGAAAGCCATTTGGGTTCCAGCAACCGCGGTGGCTCACTGGTTATGGCGCTCAACTGCTCACCTGAAAAACATGGGTTCAATCCTGGCCGGAGCAGTTGCATTTTGATGGAGGCGAAATCCAAGAGGCCCATGTACTGTGCAATGTCAGTGCACGTTAAAGAGCCCCAGGTGGTTGAAATTTCCAGAGCCCTTCACTGCTGCGTTCCTCCTAGCTTGATTCACTTTGGGACGTTAAGCTCCCATAAACCAAACCAAATCATTTGGGTTCTCAAACTTGGCTCCGTGGAACCCAGGGGTTCTGCGAGCACCCACACTGGCCTGTCCCCCCCTTCCAGTACACTTCTGGTGGGCGTGTGCGGGGAGTGTGGGGGGTTCCTTGGCACATGTGGATGGCTTTGGGGTTCCTTGGGGCAAAAAAGTTAGAGAACCCCTGGCCTACAGAGTGGCCAGAGTTGGAAACATAGGCATTGAAACAGTGCCAAAGCTAATCTTCACTACAAGCACTGTATCATGTCACAAGAAAGCATTGGCCTGATCGACAAGCCAGTGCCACTGTCACCTTCCTATGCAACATCTCTTCACAGGGCAGTGATCACTGCCGTACATGTCTAGAGGGATGGGGATGGGCAGGCGAACCTGTGAGGTCATTGTGCTCAGCATCAAATGCCACAGCCTCTGAACCTCCCGCCACTGGATGGTGGCGTGGAGGATGCAAGGTTGCGGCCAACTCAAATGTCTTGTGGTGCATACCTGTTTGTTTGTCTGCAGGCAAAAAAATGGGGGGGGGGGGGGGATTGAAAAAAATTAGCTGCAGTTTAACTATTGCTGAACCTGGTTAGAGAGCAAAACCTATCGGGCAAGCAGACGTGGCTTGGTGTCTAACTTTGAGTGCGTTCCACACACTGGATAGGCAGCATGCCCACCCTGCAAATTATGCGCCCTTCCTTGCCTCACATCGGAGTCTAGAACATTGCCAAATGAACGCCGACGGCCTGTAGTAACAGAGGAGAGCGCTCGGTTTCGGCGGCGGCGGCGGCGGGGTGACGCCATAGCTGTCACGTGGTTTCTCCTCGGTTCAAGGTCAAACTTACGCACACGGCGAAGAAGCTACGAAGGGGAGTAGTAAGGCTTTCACTTTAAATTGGTGACAAGGGGATGGTAATATTTAGAAAATATTGCTCTCCCCCCATCCTATTCTCTCTACTGCAGATTCCTGCTGCCATCTAGTCTGGGGAAAACAGCACAAAAAGAGTTCTCCAAAAGATGGTGATTATGCAGCAGAATGGCCTACGCACAGTTGCAAATCAGACTAGTCATGCCCACTCTCATTCACTTTTCGCAAAATATCAAGTAATTGAAGTCAATATGCTCTGTGTGTGCAAGCTTCTGTTAACTCTTAAATCAGAAATGCATAAAATAGCAAAATTAAGAGAAAACACTTTGTCTCGGCCTACTCGATATCCAGAAATTTGGTGCGTACCGACACCTCGCACAAATTAAGGCATGCAGATGATTTGTATCAGTCTTCCACAAGCACTAAATAAACTACACCTCACCGCAGAGAGCCTGCGTACATTACACAAAAAAGAGTTGGTCGCTGTGATCTCATCAGGCAACTGCGAATGATGGTTCCTTGAGTGCATAATTTTTCTAATCATATGACCAGTTTCATGTTGTCTTTTTTTATTTTCTGCCACTACATGACATTCTGTTGGTGATTTCTATTTGGTGATGATTTGCTGTTGGTGATATTCTTTTCCCTGCTGCCGCTGTCGATGTAGATGTTTGTTCTATGGGAGATGGGGCCTGTCGAGCCACAAAACCGTGGCTTTTTTTCTCGCCTTCCTTATCACAGCTTACTGTACAGTGTTTTTCTTGTATGTTTCTATCATGCAAAATTCTTAACTGTGATAGAATAAAGGAATTCAAACTCAAATTTGTCCTCTGCCATATTTCCCCTTCCCCTGGAGGCAACATAATGGCTCAGCACTGGGATTCAAAGTTTGCTACACATCATCTGATTTGTCTCCTTGATTGTTATCTGTTTCTTCTCCCTGCAGGAATGGAAGGTGGTCAACCCTTTCCACGTGCGTGTCCGCCGGAAAAACCCAAACAATGCACGCCCGGTAAGCGGTTGGTTGCCTGTGCTCCCCGTGAGTGGAAGAATCTGATGAGGCTTCTACTTTTCACCACAGGTGAAGATGAGTCTGCAGCTGTACCAGGTGGAATACAAGAGCTTCCTCCTCGACTTCAAGTCCCTTCCAACCAACGAGGAGACAGCACCGCAGGATCCAAGTCAGTTCTGCTGCAAATCGTTCTGTAGCTGTAGTTAACGGCATTAACTTACGCTCAATGAGCAAAGATATTGTAGAGCCTGTAATCTGAAAGTGTCCACTAAGCAAGAGTGACCACTTTGGTTTGCACCGGTTGGTTGCTGCGCCAAATCCAGAGGCGGCGATAGCAGACTCGTCTTTTCTTTTACGTCGTCTTGGCTGAAACTGCACTTCCAGCTGCATCGATTATTGTAACGCAGAAGTGAATATACAGGGTGATTCTTTTTAACCTGTACAAATTTTGATTTTAAAAATGTGAGAGATATATCGGTGCGGTCTCTTGAGCTGGACTGTACAGCAAGGCAGACATTATCTACCTTATATGGATCAATAACTAGACGTATGAACCTAAATTAACTAATAAACCTTTTTATTTTTGATCTTAGGGGGCAAGGTTATATAGAGAAATTCGTGGCCATCACCATGGAAGGTGAGCCCTGTTTTTAAATTTTCTTAACCAGTAATGTTGTTCGAAATATCGAATGTGTCAACTTGAGAACTGTTGAGTTGGTTTTCTCGCATTACCTAATTATAAAATGGCATCGTTGCGCGCGATATCGTCACTGAAATCAAGTTAACTTCTTCTACATCATCAAATGCAACAACTGCATCTGTATTTGATATATCAAATATGCGAGAGACGCTGTTTTATAAATATGCAATCTGGGAAAGCCAGCTCAGCGAGCTTTCAAATGTGTATTCATGGCATTCGATATTTCTAACTACATTGCCAATTAAAAAAATTTAAATAAAAACAGCACTTACCTTCAATGTTGGAGGCCATCAGTTTCACAGTATAATGTTGCTCACTAAAATAAAAAAAAACTTTTTATTAGTTATTTTAGTTACTTCATCATTTAATTATTGATCCAGTCAGGTACTTAATGTTCACCTTGCTCTACAGTCCATCTCAAAAGGCCGCACCGACTTATCGCTTGAAGTTTTTAAAATAAAAATCTGTAAAGGCTAAAATCGGCTTGTATTACAAAACTTTTGCTATAAATGCTTATGATTTGTACAAAATCATTCAGAGGCAGAAACAGGCAGAAACAGAGCTTCTAGCAACTCATAAAAAAATGGGCTTGTATTAGAAAACTTGTGCTATAAATGCTTATGATTTGTACAAAATAGTTCAGGGCAGAAACAGGCTGCTTGTGTTTGATTTAAAGGAGGCAAGAGCTTATAGCAACTCATGCAGGTGGCTGTGCCGTTTGCAGAGCAAGAGAGCATGTCCAACTTGCACATGTTCACTAGGACATTTCCCAAATGCGGGGCCAGCTGCGTCGTTTTGTTCCCAAAAATATTGCTTAGCATCCTGTGCATGAACATAAAACCTATCCTACATGGGCTTTATCCAAGCATTATCAAGTTAGATGCACCAGTCAGCCAGTACTAATGTAGCCAGTATACGTATAAAGGAAAGGACTAACAGGTAACTTTTAAAATGTTATGTACTGGTTTGTAGTGCTCCTATAATTCTAATTTTTTTATAGGGATAAATCAGGTTTTTCCTTAAGTCATTCCACAGGCCTGGGCGTGCCAGATTTTAGTTTTTGTCCGAAGAATAGGCAAAAGAACGTGTTCTGCTGCAAGATATAATTTGGGCCGCACCTAAATTGCAACAATCTAAATAGACGTTGTACCAAAGGACCATTCTGACTCACTATTTTTTGCTCATTATGAACTTCAGTCATCGTATTTTCATGCCCATGTTACACGACTGGCAGGTGTGTGCATATTTTAACTCCCAGCGCATGCTTTTTGACACTGCAGCAACCATTTGGAATGCCCTGTCAGTTTGAAAGGCACATTGGCTAGAACGATGTACTGCTTCATAAATGATTCCTGTTGGACGAATCATTGCTTGCATTCTGAGGACTTGGCTGGTAGAACCACTTTCCAGCCTTATCTCAACGTGAAGCCTAGTTTTCGGTGACAAAAGAATTTACAAGCACTGGCACTTAACTGAAGACACGTTTTTGTTCAGGTCGCACTGGCCAGCTACATTTCTGCATCAGATTTACACGATAGTTGTGAAATTTGGTCGGGGTGAAAAAAAAAAGTTTCGAAGACTCTGCCATTCTCCACATATATGTACTCCAGGACATTCATGTTTTGAAAATGTTCATGATTGGTTAGATTACCTTGAGAAGGTCTGTCATAGTTGTGATCACAGCTGTCTGTGAAACATGTGCAGGCTGGTTTGAGAGTTCAGTCCCCGATTTAGATTCCAGATGTGGCCTCTACTACCACATTTGAATGAAGCTGAGTTAATGGCTTTTATGCTCTAACATTTGAAGCTTTAGACTGTACTCTGTGATGAAGTCTCTGTGCAAAGTATCTTAACCATCCCCTGGCTGAGCACTTGTACTTCCTTGAGAAAGGTTGATGAGAGAGAGTGAGACATTGAAAAGAGAGTGCCTCTGGAATCAACCGTGTTGCAAGGAATTCGTAGCTACAGTTCCAGCCGTCTTTGTACTTGCTTGTTGTCTGAAAACTGCAATTCTGAATTTTTGTGTACTTAAGCTCCTGACGTTAGAACAGATCAGTGTAACTTGACTTTATGTATAGGTTTACGCACTTTTTTCTTGATCCCACTGCTGTAAATTTTCAGTGTGCTGTGCATGCACGTGTTTACACACCAAGGTAAACACCATTAAAAACGCATAACTATATGTGGTTGCTAAAATAGCTTGATAGGGTGCACAACATATGCATTTTCTTCACAGATTTCTTTCTCACTTCTCCAATCTTTTTACTATTGTTTTATATTTTCTAGAGACATGTCATGCCTATGTAACATGCAGAAAAAAAATTTTTTTTTCTATATTGGTGAGCGCTTGCTTTACTCACTGTTTGTGGAATTTGACTCTGTGCAGGCGTTGCCGAGACGAACTACACCCAGGTCCACAACACCATGGAGTTCTTCGAGATGTGCGCCGCACTCATCACTCAGCTGGCCCGCTGAGCCGCACGTCGCGTTGGTCCACGGTGCCAGCCCAACTTCCAAATCGACCTCAATCCCCAGTGTTTGCAGCGGTGGCTAGATTGGGTTAGCGTGCTATCCTCCGAACAATGACCTTGCAAGGCATGGTCAGCGCAGATTCTACTTTTTTCCCCCCAGTCGTTGTCGCTTTCCAATAGTGCATTGACTTATCTGAAGCATTTCCCGAGCGCCAGGCATTGTGGCAGTACTTGCCTGCTCTAGGACTGGTGCGCATAGCTGAATGGCAGGAGTGAGGATGTTCGGGCTAACCAAAAGCCTGACCCAACCAAACTGCAACTCGGCACATGCTGAAAGCAGTGGCTGCAGCTTGGAAAATGCGCCTTTAATTACACTTTAGTCCTTTCTTTTTTTTTTTTGTGAAGGCCGAGAGTAATCTCTCGTTCTGAATGAGGATCCAGATGTAGTCTACACAAGATGCATGTTAACAGAGCCATGGGATTTAAGGCCGCATACAATTAATTGCCTTTTCTCCCTCGAAAAGTGTCCCCACGCCTCGATCAACACTTGCCATACATTTTTTTTTTCTCTCATTGGAACGGGTGGCGCGTTAGCCGAATCTAGTCACCGTACCCTATATACAACAAGCCACCTATTATGTACGTGCTTGCATGTGCCATGTTGCACAGTCCGCTCCTTTCTTTGCGAGTGGAGATGGATATATATATATATATATATATATATAGGATGTTTTAGTTCTCGTTACTTTTTCTTAGTCTACTTAGAGAAAAGAAAAAGAAAAGACGTTTCTACTGTGACGAGAATGTGTACGGAGGAAAAAGCAAAAGGTAGCTATGCTAGCCACTCAAGCGTCACAGACCTTGCTTTGGCCTGTGTCACAGCAGCCTTTAATAACAGTCATTTCAAACTCCACATAGTGGTGCTAGTACAGGTATTTGCACAGAATATGAGAGATTAACATTTACCATGAACCAAACCCGTTCTTGGACCATCGTGGCTTTTTGTTTAGATACATGGCCTCCTCTTGTGGAGACAGGCCTGTTATATAGAAGCCGCTTTGGCCGAGCTGTTTTACTGAATTGCTGCTGTTATCGTTAATGTGATTTCTCATCTTGGTTTAATGTGCAGTTTGCGCATTTCTCCACAGCTCCACTGACGGAACACAGGGATGGCCTGTAGTCTGTCTTTAATTCAGCAGATGAATAAGTATATGCACTTGCAGTAAAAACACTGCAAGCCTGTGCTTGTAGCAGCATGAAGCACTGAAGGATGTTTGACAATCTAGTCTGTTACAAAGATATGCAACAGCTGGACTGACGAAACACCGCCAAAATGAAATAAAAAATATTGACGTGCAGTGGTAATGCAACGCCATCAGACAGCCTGGCATTGAAACCAAGTAACATGTGCTTTTATGTAGTCCAGCACATCACTACTGGAACAGTTTACTGCAACATCCCAATAGCATTAAAAGCGTTGAATGCTGTGTTAAATCAGTATTTCTGGAGTGAGGAGGGATTTAAAATACACATTCAGTGTTGATCTAGAAAGCAAAAGTCACAGGCAGTTACTGGTGCGGCTGTGTGTAGCCTGAATGTGGGCCTCCCGAGCTCATGCGAGTTGTTGGAAAGCTGTGTGGCAGACAGAAACTTTATGTAGAAAAAAAAAAATAAACTACCAGCTTAGCTGGCACTTGGGACAGATACCCCAAGCATGCAGTAGTAGAGATGGAGGGGAACTTGTTTTTTGTTCTGTAGTCTAAAATGAATTATCCTGTACATATTATAAATATATACATATGTACGTATACGTCAATACAAGAACAATACCATTGAATCATGTCTTTCTTGCCTTAATTGTGGTACTTGGCTGTAGAGCCTAATGCCGTACTGATGTTTGCAAAGTCGCACACCTTTTGTGGTTGCATTTGCACTTACATTTCACCAAGCATTCCCGACTGTTTGTGTCTTGCACTGTCGGGACAAACCTAAATATTCCGAAGGAGCCTCACGCTGAAGTTTATGAACGCATAATTGGTTTAGGCTGTGAGCATCACTGTAAAATGCTTTCTTCTTTGCACCAGTTTTGCAGAGCTTGAATATAAGGAATGTAAACCATAGTAAATATACCCCTGTTGTATAAACAGCTAAAGTTTGGTAGTTACTGGGAACTTTAAACTTATTTGTGGTTGTGTAAACAGCAGAGCATTATGTTCGCTAGTGAAAGTGTGATAGGCGACTTCAGTAAATTCAGTGCTGCCAAGTCCTACAAAAATTGGCCGAATAAGAATTTAAGCGCAGAGATAGTCTTAAGTTAGACAAAACACCAAGTTAAGCAAAACTGCTGCAAGTTTACTAGACAAGATTTTTTAATGAGCCATTCCAGGCTTCGTGATGCGTCTTGGCACTTATCTCCAAGGTGTTATTAAACATTTGAATCGAATCGTTTTGGACTTTGCATGATGTGTTCTTTAGTAACCACAATTTGGTGCAATACCATAACATTTTTCTTTCCTAGCTCGCAAAATTTGTGTTATAAACACTCTATTTCAATCATAGCAGTCAACGCTGCAGAGGCTGCGAAACCATAGTACTCCGCCACATATCATTCGTTGTTCTCAAAGCGTCGGAGAGTGTTTGGACGAAAACAAAGAGCGATATGAAACAAAGTGCATGGTCGAAATTGCAAGATCAGTGTTTGGGCCCTCTGGCTGTAATTCTATTAAGTGTAAACTACTTTTTAGGCACAGATGAACTCCAAGCGATTCGGCCTACCAGCTGCGTATCATACCGCCACGTCTTTCTTCTAGAAGTCTCGTCAGTCCCAAGACAAAAATTAAGCAAGAGGCAAAACGAAGCCTCTTACAGAAGCCGCGCGAAGCTTTGCACAATGGGGGGAAAAAAAATGACGTTTGATTTGCATAGTTAGACCAAATGGGAATTAGATGCGCATTTCGGTTCCGATGTTCATGGCGAGATAGATTACTGCCCGTATATGCAGAATTGGTCATTCTTTTATTTTACAACCATAGATCCCTGGGAGTACTCTAAAACTCTTGATGCAGTGGTGCAGCAGTTAAGCGATGCGCCACTGTTCTTGCAGAGGAGAACCAGGCTGCCACCAGCCATGGTGAGCAGGTTGCCAGGATATGTATATATTACATACACGCACACACCTGGGCAGATCACTCACAACCCAGTGGGCAGCCACAATGCACAACGCTCGGGTGGGACTGTATAAAGTCATTTTGGAGCAAGCAAAATCGTGTTTAGGAGCAATATGGCTCAGGCAAATTTGCATATTGGAGCAGTTTGGCGCAGCCAAAATTGCACCTTGGACAGTCTTCGAGCAAAATAAATTTTATTTTGATGCAGTTTGTATAATAATTGCAGGGGTTTTATGTGTCAAAACAACTTTGATTATGAGGCATGCCGCAGCGAGAGTTCTTTAAATGTGAGCCGACACCACACAATACACGTGCCTGTGTAGCACTTTACCTATATAAAAATGCGAATGCCTTGACCGGGATTGAACCCGCATCTTTCGGGTCAGCAGGTGAGCACCATAAGCACTGTACCATCGCAGCGGCACTGCAGTTTGGAACAGGCCTATCTGAATTTCGGTAGAATAATCTAACATAGAAGCAGATGTACCCCATACTGAAACCGCCTAATGAATGCAAATTTTGGTAATAGGCACTGTAGGTTTTTTAACAATGGTACATAGCAGACAAAGTAGTCTGCAACAATGAATCTGATTTTTCGAAATACTAAGACATTTGTTTATCAATTCATATTCCTTTCATGACTCAACAGTGTCGGCTGCACCGCGCAGACACTTATGACGGGCGAAAATGCTCCCAAACCCGCGGTAACAATTTGAGTCACCGCAGACCCAGAGATGTGGCATTCGACCACGGGCTGGTAAACATAAAACTATACCAATCCATCTTTATTCTAAATCCGCTGGGCCCTCAAAATCAACATGGCTCAGCGCCGACTTTGCTCGCAACGCTTTCAGCCTCCTTTTCAATGCTTTGTGCGTAAGTTATGAAATGCCGCGCTGCCCCACTCAGTTCCTCAGCGTCAGCAGCAATGACAGCCGGGACTCGGGAGTGGCCACGCGCGCACCATCACTTGCTCAAACCGCCTAAAAGAGCATGAAAATTAGAAACTGTGCCGGAGGCGCCCACCGCGCGGAATGTTACAGCTGCATTTTCTTTTCGAGAAACGAATGATCCCGCTGTTCGCGACCACTGCCGGAGCACAGATGCTGAAGTCGTTTTGGCACAAAGTGGCGCAGTTTGGAGCAAGAAGTTGCGTTTGTATCAAAATGGTGCAATTTGAACAAGAGTCCCACCCCTGACAACGGCTAAATGCAGGGAATGGCCACCATAAGTGCTAGTGCAAAATTGGTTGACTGCTGTTAGAGCACCGCGTTGAAATATTTGCCTGACAAGCAATACTTATCGTAGAGTCTGTAGCCTTTTCACAGTTGCCTTGATGGTGACAAGGCTTAATGTAGCTAATTGGTTATCTCAATAAAACCATGACAATCATTATAGTTCTAGTGGCGGAGAATTCGAGTAAAAAAAATCGCTCCACACTGCAGCACAAATTATGAATCACTTTTACCCATGATGATCCGGTATTGTATCTACACAGGCAACAAAGTTACCTATGCAAAGACTACAACGTTAAATACAGTAATCAGCGCCACAGCGAGTCTGCAGATAGCCCAGGTAGCAATGTCCAGTTTTTTTTTTATTGTGAGAGCTTTGTTGCTTTTATACACATTTATTTTCCGCCAGACGCTGATCCACCAGCAACAGCGTGCTTCTGGGACTTCGGCAGACCTCCCTCACGGAAACCGTTCCTGCAAAACGACAATCACCATTTTACATTCCCTTCCAGAACATTTTGAAACAAAGCACGAAAGACAGGTCTGTTGCACTTCTCTCTGCCATGGCTCATCATGTCACCTTTTAAAACGTTGGCTACAAGAACCGTCAGGCTGTGGTGGTGCTACAATGGCAGAGACCACCACTGTGACAGGCTTTTATTTGTGTTAAAAAAAAAACCCGCAAGGTCCTTGTTAATTCACTTATGGCACGACAGGCTGGCGCCCACAGGCAATGACCACATTTAGTCAACCAAAAATTAGGAACTAATTAAAGGTATACTGAATATAAAGGACTGAAAAAGCACCACATTATCATTCGTATGATACGATTACCCAAGTATGCAGTCATCATCCCGGTTATTTTTGAGCGGATGACAGCATTTTAGGTGCCTCGTGAGCAGCCGCCAGGCTGCACTCTTTTAGCTACGAGCTGGCGGATATAATGCCACGCCTACCCACGGCAGCGCCTTAGGAAAGTTGGCTGGCAGTGCGGAGTTGAGGATCCCCCCCCCGTCTCGTGCCGTGCTTTAAGAGCATTTATGCTGAACCTCGCATGAATGCGCGGTGACTCCAAAAGATTCAACGGTGCTTTAGTTGCTGTATCATACATGGCAGCCACATACAAATGCGGTTTCTGCCGGTCAGTTCCCATGGCAGGCACTGGTACGGTCTTTGCAAAATGTTGCTTTTCTGGTTTGCTGTCTCTGCAGGCGCTAGTTATCTCCAATCGATTCTGACCAAATCGGGCAAGTAGTCACCCAAAGTATACAAACACACGATGCAGGCAGAGAATCTTGGAAGTATGGACACGAGGAAGCCGAACGAAATGGGCTGTGCAACAAAGCACAAGCACAACAAACGAGTCTACTTTTGCGCAGTCGATGCTAGTGATGAAGTGTGGCAGGCTGTCGCAGCTTTCACAGGCGGCCGTTGGTGGGGCAGTGTGAGAAATATTATCCAATAAAATGATTCCTTTCCGCTCATTTCTGTTTCAAGATGGTTGTTTTGGTCACTCTCAGTGGCACAGCTATCATTGGGCCAGAAATCTCAGCAGCAAATCTTTTGTTCACTATCCCTTTAAAAAATTTTTTGAACCTGTGAGGACAGCTGCAAATTGCTCACATTGTGTCACAAAGGCTTAGAGCAACAGAAAATTTAGCATGTCTGCAATGGAAGCATCTACACACCAAGCTTCGCATTCACAAGTAGACCCACCCAAAAACCTAAGTGTTCAGAGTGGCTAAGGATGAATGAGGCAGCAGTTAGTGGCTGTTCATAGACCATCCAACCAATTCCATACTTCACAGTAAACCTCAAAAGCAAAAGTCTAAAACGGCAATCCCTGCCCATTTATGGTGCCCTGAAACTTTCAGGCTATTGACATCGACTGTTTTACTCACATACTGGTCTGTATGTTGTATAGGTCAACGCCTAACTTAAAGAAGGTAAAAAGAAAAAATCTAATGCCGTAGAGACCAAGCAATCTTGGGAGTCTCAAATGTGAATAAGGCAACTCTTTACTGGAGAATCCGCTGCACTGAAGATGCCGAGAATGCATGTGTGATGACGACGCTAACACCTCCATTTGATTCTACTACTGCCATTCAGCAGACAGCTACAACATATGCAGCACTGCCGATACCACACACTAAAGGCAGTTCTCTACAGGCGGATGGAAATCTTTGCCATTATCACGCGCTAAGAAAGCAGTGTCACTTGTTTCCTCAGTATCAAACATCGAACTCCCATACTATCACTCAATTCAATCTTTCGGGAATGGCATTATTTCCTTCCTTCCTTTCTGTGTTTGCAGCCAGGTTTGCACCTTGCTCCCGCTGTGACTCGCGTATTGGCCCAGAGTTCAGACAGCACAATTTTTGTGGGAAAAAAAAGCAGTATCGCAACTGTCCACATGACAGCAGACCTCCCAGCCAAGCTGAAAAATTCAAACTGCACTGCTACCAGAAGGTTTCGAATAGAGTTACAATTAGCGCCATAGGCAAAGGCAAGCTACATAGCGACAACATAGTTACACCTTTAGTAAACGAAGCGTAAGCATAACACTCTCGAAAATGGCTCCCACATGAGTAACGTGTTCAGGAAGCATGCCTGCACTGCAACGCCGAGTCTATGCCAGTATTACAAAACTTCACATCTTTGTAATATGGTTAGACTGCACAATGAAAACACTATGCACTTGTGTTATTACGTCACCAGACAACTGTGTTTTATAGTCAAGTGTGACAGATTCGGCCTCACAGTGTGCTCAGCAACCCTTGGAAGATACAAAGGTCAAACTGCAAGTTAAACAAGCAGTACTGGCTTGGCACTTAAGGAGAAAACCTACAGCAAGACAACCGTCAAATGCCCCAGACAAATAAATACCCAAGTTGTTGTTGCCCAAATAAAAAAACATGCTGCAGTACCCGCGATCGTTCTGCCGGTTAATATACTAAATGTGCTTCTGGCTCGTCTAGAGTTGTATCCCTCATTAGAATCATGTGAAATGCAGTCAAACATCCTTAATATACATAAGCAAAGAACTAAGACTAAAAATAATGTTTGGTTGAAAAAATCTAGCTAATAAAACTCGATCTGCCAACAGTTTTCGGCATGCACATACTTGCTCAACTCTCATGAATTCTTAATCTCCCGCCATGTAGCACCACGAAAGTGACATGCTACTAAAATGCACTCGACAACCATCTAAAGTTCCAATCACGACATGCTAACTGAGCAAAATACATTAGATGCGCCTCGCTGTTGGTCTCGTGCATTTCTAAAGCAGACATATGTAGATCTGTCAGTAACCTCGGCACCAGTCATAAGAGAGCAGATGCAATAGTATGTGAGCAGATGCAAGAGTACGCCCCAGCAAGTTTGTCTATGCTCACCTGAAACGCCTCCAGACCTTCCTGAGGTGGCGGAGACGGCCAGTGCCTGTGGTCTTCCTCCTCTTAGCCTTGACGCTCCAGTTGTCTGCAAGACGGCCACAAAAAGGAAAAAAAATGCAGAAAACTTAGGACTCTGCAACCAGAGCCGTGCAGCAACAAACAGAAACAGCAAGGCATCAGTGGTTCCTTAGATCAGCACGATTCATAAGTGATGAAATTTTTACATCATGTGCACGCCTTTAAACAGTCGTCAAAAGGTAATCAGCAGTGCTTTCGCGGCGCTGTCATTACAAGATGCCGTGCGCTTTCCCCAAATAAAAAAAAACATACAGAAACGCAACACCGTGCTTTAGACTAAAGAAACTCGTGAAATCGAAATCAAGAAATAGTCACTACTGGCACTGAGTCGGTCGTGTGATTGACTCGATCATATACGTTTAATTCCTTTCTACCGGGTTCTTCTGCTTTACGCCAATACCCACGAAGTTATTTAATCCGTCTTCGATAACTCAACAAACCCTGCACTGAAAAAGCAAACGCGCTTTGCAATCAAAAATGAAAATGAGAGCTTTCTTGTTGAGCTGTTACCAACACATAAGCGGCGGGATCCATGGGATCCATACAAAATGCAAACAGTACCGATTGAGCAGAGAGAACTGTCTGCGAAATGCACTGCTGAATACCATGACGAGAAAGGATAAGCGTAGCAACTCACAGTGGCGCATCTTGCTGTTGGGGTAGCCGCACTGAGCACATCGCGACTTCTGGATGTGGTAACTGCTGCGCCCACAACGCCGGCACAGCGTGTGGGTCTTATTCCTCCGTTTTCCAAAACTGGAGGTACCTTTCGTCTGAAAGGAAAATGCACGAACACGTTGTCGGAGTCAAAACGCAAACCGTGCGACGCGTTGAGAGAGAGAGCCAAAGCCGCGGTGCATGGACGCCGACGGCAAGTTTTCATTAAATCAGGACATCTTCAGGTAAAATATAAAATTGGCAGTATTGGCTGGCAGACATACACATGTTTGCTATAAAGTGTAATGGATTTTTAACTGTAAATTTCCCGATTTCAACAGATTTTGAAGCAACGAAAATGCACTCACCATCTTGACGATCTACCAATCCGGGAAAGGACCTGGCCCGACAAACGATATGAGCAATATGAGCACAATGTTTGCGGTGGCGCTAGTGGTTGCTCAAAATATGCGCTAGCAGTTGTGTGCTTATTTACCTCCTAATAATATGCGTAATCTTGCAGTAAATTAAGCAAAAAGCATTACCGTAATAATTACAACTTACTTGAGCTCTTAAAGGTTAGCGTTTAGCACTTTTTTTTCTTTCGCAGACTTTTCGAGCGGTTGTTAAGGGCAACCACTTTCTGTAGCTAATCGCACCTTGTTGTAAGTTAAAAAGTGTAAGTAAGCATCATACTCACACCAACGACTTCAACAGAATAAAGTTAAAGCTGATGACGAAACTTATTAAACTGCATGGATAATAAGGAAGCTCACAACTAAATGGCCTTTACTGCGAAGTACTCGAATGTTGTTTGTTGTGCCCATTGTATTCAGCAAGTAATAGAACCTGCAAGCATTGGCGTTATGTTTTGTAACGGTTACAGATTCGCGACGTATTAAAATTAAGATCTCAGAGGCCATGTTCTTGCATGCTACAAGCGATGAGACAAGTTCAGTTCCGCAGATGTGAGGAGCTGTGAAACTGAAACTAGAGGTGGTTGAAGTGTCGACCGCGGGAACTAGTGGCGCGGTAGTCGACATTTTCTACATCGTCTGCTGTCGCGAAAGTTTCGTTCGCTGCAGAAACGACAGGCTATAGTCGGATTCTCAAGCTGGTTTTTTGCGTGAATGATGCTCGTAGTGATCGTGAAAACTTATTTGTGGTGAAATCTGTGCACTTGATGACTTCAAGCGAGTGTTACACTTGCCAATCCGCTTTGCGCCCGGTTGCAAAAGTAGCAACAGAAACGACGCCACCGATCATCATTGTTTCAGATCGCCTCGCGATGACAGCCATTTTCAAAGGTGGGAGCATATATTTCGTCGCAAGAACAACTGTCTCGCACGTCTAACGTATGTGTACAGTGCCTAGAATAGCCAGTATATTCTAGGCACTGTAGCATGTGAGTGTCCTTTTGAGGATGACATTCTCAAGTACTACAAGCACCCAAGCACCGTAACATTTACATTTTTTTCTGGTCAAATGTTATTTCAGTGTTCTTAAAGTCCTCTTTCTTTAACCTTTTTGTAATGTGGAGATTACGCCAACGTTAATATAAGCGTTATGCCTGTTTCACATGCAAGCGAACCGCTCGCGAACTCCGCCGCGGCGGCGAGTACACCCTCTCTCAAGCGGCGGAGAAAGCCCCAGCGGCTGGAGCGGCGAGGTTCGGGCAGTTCGGGCAAGTTGGAAATTTTCGCGGCGGCGACGCGGCAGCACCGCATCTCAACCAATGACCGCCCGGCAAGGGTGGCTAGACTGGCCCGGCGTTGCCACGCGAGTTTGTACGCCGCACGTACGAACTTTTTTTTAGGAAATAAATTGTATAAAGCGCTGTTTAATGCTTAAAACGCAATAATGATATTTATTTAAATAAACTATGAAAAGAAATGACAAAATAATGCTTTTATATTACGCTTTTTTTGTGTTTGCAGGCCACCAAAACCGGTTGCAGGCGCATATCTTTTGCCCGCACCATTGGTTTTCGCAGCGGTGGGAAACGCGGAGCGGCGATGCATGTGAAACGAAAGCTCGCGAACCGCTTCGCAGCGCCGCGCCGCTGTTCGCTCTCTTCGCCAATTCGCTTGCATGTGAACCGCCCTTTAGAATAATCTTCCCCTAACATTAGTGAAACATTTAACAACATAAATGTAACATATATGTGTTATTGTGTTATATTCTCGAAAATGGGGAAGCAGCCCTGCTCAAGATTGCAAGCCCGCCAGTTGTGCTGGCACACAACTTACAACGCTTTGCAAGAATCAGCAATGAGGGCGACACTTCAGTTCCACTATGCAGCACATGCAACTCGTATTCACTCACCTCCTAAAGGATACCAAAAGAGTCAAGCTTATAATATATATATATATATATATATATATATATATATACCCATTACTGAGGAGTGTCCCATGAGGGCCATGAGTGATAGTGCCGAATGGGTAATAACCGAAGTTTTCTAACAAAATAATGGGGATGTGTATGCAGCCTATATATGGCGAGTACTATCTAAGAGATATGGCTGCAAAGTACTAGGTGCTATTTGAAAGCACATTTACCGTTAGAACAGTGGGAAAAGTTATATTTCTAATGTTCTTTTATAGTTGTGACTCTAGCTTCATAATAACGTTTAGAAGACTATATTAAACAATGTATACTTTAAACAAGAAGCGTGCTTTCATGCAGGCTTGCAAGTCCGGAGATCCTTGCACCGACCTCAAGCGAGCCGTTCGTGCATGCATTCATTCCGAATGAGTTGGTGCCACTTTCCTGCTCGGCTGATGCCAGCATTACGTCTGCACTGACGCTTGCTGTCCTGGCGAGTATGACGCTACTCTGCAGACTGGCGACATGAAGCACGATGAAATAACAGGTAAGGTGTGCGGAGTTTTCTATTCCAGAAAACTATAGCTGTGTAGGCCGTCTAATAATTCTGAAGGCTGTTAATTGTCAAGAAGATGGTAGATCCGTCGTGAATCGCAACAAGCTGCACAAGAAGCTGTTCAAAACTGCCCCTGTCACTGACAGAATCTTGATGGAAGCAGGTGACTTAAATATGTACAGGATTAAAGAAAAATCTTGATACCCAGGCGAGAAAACCATTGGGTTCAATTGGGGTTTCCAATTGGATCCAATATGAATGTCCAATCAGGGCCGAATTTGGATGGAGGCGAAATTCTAAGCCCCGTGTGCTGTGCGATGTCAGTGCAAGTTAAAGAATTCCCCAGGTGGTCGAAGTTTCCTAGTATTTCACTACGGTGTCCCTCATAGCCTGAGTCACTTTGGGACATTAAACCCACAAACCAATTGTGCATTCGGAACCAATCGATTCCACGTTGAACCAGTTGGAATGTCCAGTTTGTTCCAATTGTGCGTTGTTTGGAACCAACTAAAAGCGCCATTTGGGATGTCCAAATTGGAACCAATTGGCTCCAAATGCACAGTTGGAGCCAATTGGAAAGCCCAACTGGACCTAATGGTTTTTTTCGCCTCAGAACGAACAGGTGCCGAAGTCGGAAACTGTTCATCACAGACAACTTCCGCGTGGTAGAAAAAAGAGCAGGTCCTAGCCCGAAGTTGCAGACCAAGGAACTCAAAGAGCCGTGCATGTATGTTGATCTCCTACCTTTGCAGTGCCTGGCGTTCATGTCATCAGCATGTGGCATGATAGTGCACTGCGCGATGCTTGCACTCTGAAGGAGTTCTGTCATTACATTCTGTTGGTGTTAAGTGCTATAATCGATGAAAAGAACACGGCGAAAAAGTAAAGCGCATGACACACGTCACGTAAGGTGAAGCATACCTAGTCTATTATCATGTTCTCGCCGTTAGTTCCAGCGACGTCCACGGTAGTCAGAGTCCTTCAATAGATCCTACTTGCTCCCCATGCTATTTGTGCCCACGCCTTATGTAATGCCCCTCACCGGAGTTAGCTATTGAACGAATCTGGCGAAACTGAAACTGTCTGAGAACGTTGCTCCAGCCGGTGTTCGAAGTGGCGCGACTTTCAAACGTTTGTAACTTTAAAATGAATCGTCATGGCTTGTTATTTCTGCAAACAAGATCAGGCGTTATCTTGAAAGTCACGCTGCTGAAGTCGTGTCACTAGAACAAACATTATCAAACGTATTGGCTGCTGGTTCAGAGAACATAAATGCGTTCTGTGTACAATATAATCGATTCAAGAACTGAACAAATAAGGCATTGCTCATCTTCCAGTAAGTGTGCAAGCTCCATGGACCTTGATCACAATCCGAAGACAGAAAGACAGTTCGTCGACAAGAGGCAAGGTGCAACCATTGTTCTTGGAAAAGCATATCACTAGTACAACTTCGCCCAACATGTAAAAAAGCATACCTGTGCTGGCCCAATGGTGCAAGGGCGTTTTGTTAGCCCAGTAAAATAAGCATGAATGTATATATATATATATATATATATATATATATATATATATATATATATATATATATATATATATATATATATATATATATATATATATATATATATATATATATATATATATATATATATGTGTGTGTGTGTGTGTGTGTGTGTGTGTGTGTGTGTGTGTGTGTGTGTGTGTGTGTGTGTGTGTGTGTGTGTGTGTGTGTGTGTGTGTGTGTGTGTGTGTGTGTGTGTGTGTGTGTAAGTAAGTACAGTATTACGACAAACGCGACTGTTCGTTTTAAAGGTTTATTGTGCAACAGTTTCGGGAATGGTATTCCCTTCGTCAGGGCAGGCTTACAATGAAACATTGTCAATATAAGGACAGAAAACGGGCGAGGATGTATAAACTCCGCCCTCAAAGCAAACTTGAGAGTGAGGGCAAATGGCCGTATAATGTACCGCGCAGCTGCTCTCACAGGGGCAGTGGCTGAATAAAGCACAGAAAAACGCAGAGCAAAACGGGGGGGGGGGGGGGGGGGGGGGAGGTGGAAATAGTAAAGGAGTAGAAAAGACAACGAATTTTCACAGCGATAGAAAACGGAAAGGAGCGTTAAACACGGCTCTCGGCGCACCGGCTCTCGACGCGAAAGGCGCCAGTGCGCTGTGCGATGTCAGTGCACGTTAAAGATCCCCAGGTGGTCGAAATTATTCCGGAGCCCTCCACTACGGAACCTCTCTCTTCCTTTCTTCTTTCACTCCCTCCTTTATGCCTTCCCTTACGGCGCGGTTCAATATTGTACGCCGTTATGCGAGAGTCACTGCGTCGTTTCCTTTCCTGAAAATCAATTTTCAATTTTCTCAACGTTACAGACGCCAAGCCGACTCTACTTGCCCGATGTACCACAGCTTTCGCGCTCTAACCAGGTTCAGCAGTGGTTAAATCGCAGCTAATTTTTGTGGGAAGGAACTGGTGCAGTAATCGTCCCACATCTCGGTGGACACCCGAACCACGTCATATGAAATTCAAACAGTTATATTAATGCCTTCACAACTTTTCATCTATTTTTGACATAAAAAGCTGACTCAGTCAGCGGAGTGCAAGGGCTAATAGGTCTGAAATAAATGGTTTTCATATAAACACGCAAGTAGCGCCACAAAACAAGCAAAGCAGCTAGTGCAGTATAGGGCGCTCAATATCGAAAAATGCCAGAGTCGCAACAAGACCCGATCGGTTCCATTGCCAGTGCGTAGTCCGGAAAGGTTGACGCGCATTTTGAGACCCCGATTGAGTAATTTGGTGCTAGCCAACTTCCGACAACGACCGATTGATGCGGTGGTTAACCGTACATCCAAATATGAAATTTGCAGCATATATTCTTCAGATTCTGTTCCATGCCGAATGTAGCTGACACACCTTTGTACGAGTACAGATCTCCAGGCGTTCGCTACTGTTCCACATCTCTAAACTGCGTTCCCCTTCCCATTCTTTCAATGCATCTCTAATGACGGGCCTCAAGAATTTCGCCTCCATCGAAATTCGGCTGATCATTGCCGCGGCGGTCGAAATTCGATGGAGGCGAAATTCTAGAGGCCCGTGTACTCTGCTATGTAAGTGCACGTTAAACAATCTCAGGTGGTCTAAATTTCTGGAGCCCTTCATTACGCGCCCCTCATAGCCTGAGTCGCTTTGGACGTTAACACTCCAACCTCCCCCCTAAAACCTTCGCAAACAGCGCTGTTGAAGTATCCAACAATCTTACGGCTTACGGTCTTTGCGGGTTTGCTCTAATGTCACTCGGCCTGTGTAAAGCGATAAACACTTTCTAATGGATGATCGAAAACATCGTACGCAAGCTCAAGTGGCCCGCGTTCCTCTGGTACCTACACAACACCATTGTCTTTTCCAACGATTTCCGCTTCCAACTCGCGTGCCTACAGCAATAATTCTCGGCGTGCCTAACCGACGCCGACCTGCAGCTAAATCTGAGAAGTGGCGGGGTGGAGCCAGGCAGTTGATAACCTTTGGCCACATCGTCTCCAACCAAGACCATTTCCATTGACCGGCCAAGCTCGGTGCTGTGGCGTAGTTTCCAAGACCGACTTCGATCAAGCAACTTCGAAACTTATCAGCTCCGTGTTCCCATTTTCAGCGCTTCGTACGCCAATTCTGCGTCTATCACTGCGCCCCTGACGAAGCTTCTTGGCAGACCACGTGACCTGTCTGCTTGGTCCGCCGAACGCGAGGAAGCCTTGGCTGACTTCACCGTCAGTACTCCGGCACTACGACCCAGCTCCACTCAGCGAAGTAAAAATTGACGCGAATGGCTTCGGCCTCCGGAGTTGCCTTGGCTCAGCTTAAACGTGGACCTCCTGAATACGTCGTTTCGTACGCCAGTCGGGCGCTAACCAAAGCTGAATGTAACTACTCCGTTACGGAAGAATGTTTAGCTGTCGTTTGGGCGCTAATGATAATTCGGCCCTATGTCTATACGGCCGGCAGTTTGATGTCTTCATGGGTCATCGCACGCTTTGCTGGCTGTCGTCTTTTAAAGAGCCGTCCGGACGCCTCGCCCGCCGGGCTCTCTGCATTCGAGTGACATCCGTGCAACCTACCAACCTGGTCGCAATCACAGGGGCGCCGGTGTTCTGTCTCGCGCTCCGCTTCCCAGCGATGCTGCAAGTTCCTCGGCCGCAAGTCTCGTTCTCGAACCCCTTACCGTCGCTGGTACGCCTAAGCAGCAGCGGAAAGACCGACGGCATACGTCCGTCGTCAACGTTATCTCCACATCACCAGCGGTTTAACATTCTCGCGCACAGCGCCGCGAAGTTCCAAATTCCGCACTCCGGGACGGCCATCTCCAAGGTCCACCTACATGCCGGATGTCCGTCGGTGGCTCCTAGGGATTCCTCGCCATTTGGAGTTTGACATTTGTGCTTCATTCCATGCCGATCCTCAGTGTGCACATGCTAGAGTTCTCAAAACATACAAAGGGATTTCTCGGCGTTTTTACTGGCGCGGAATGTACGGGAATATACGCAGGTACGTCCCATCCTGCCTCGCCTGTCAACTCCGTAAGTCCTCCGCCGCGCGACGTCTGACCTTCCCCTTGCAGAAACTTCCATACCCTACACGCCCATTCGGTCTTGTTGGCGTTAACCTCTACGGACCACTGAAATGCACGGTCTCTAGGAGCCGCTTGATGATCGTCGGCCATCTCATCTGGTATGCCGAAGCCACTGCGCTTTCCCGTTGGTACTTCTCGCGAAGTTGCTATCTGCTCGCTGCATCGTTTTGTGCAAAGACACGGCGCACCCAGCGAGTCGCTTAGAGACAGTGGACGTGTCTTTCTTTTCAACATCGTTGAAACACTCAAGGTAAGCTACAATCATATGTTACCTTTCGTGACGTACGCGTACGGCACTACCACGCAGTCAGACGATAGATTTTCGCCTTTATTCCTATTGTATTGGAGTGAGCTGGCCACCCTGCAATACGGACCCTATCCAACCAGAAGTGGCAAAGCATGCAAAAAATGTCGTCAACTGTCCCGTACTTTTACCACAGAATCCCGAGGCTGCCGAAAGCATCCACACGACAAACCGGACGCTAAAGTTTTCCTGTACAGAATTACTAGTCTGGCTCTGGATCTCATCCTAAACGGCGGGATTGCCGTCGATATTCCGCACACAATAACCTGGTCCTTATCGAGCAGGCGTCCCCTCAAGATTTACTATGACCCGCTCCTTTTGCCGTTGCCAGATGTCGCCAGTTTGGCTCCCCTTCATTTCCTAGCCATAGTATACCGAACTATGGTGGACGCGCCTAATATTATTGTTGTTGCTGTTGTCCTCAAGTATAGTTAATGACGCGCACCGACTAAGGGGGGGGGGGGGGATTGGCCATGGCACAGGCAACGACTGACAAACGGTCCAAAACATTTTTTAGATAAAAAAAGCAATGCTGATAAGCTTGTTTACATTAAGGACAGAACGTGAGATGGGATAGAAGGAGAGGTCGTAAATACACTATTTACATAATATACATTTGTCCAAGTTGCCCGCGTGAACAGTCAATGAAGAAAAGAAAAACACACGCGCCCAACACTTTGAACACAATAGCTGGGGTGGGGCCCCCAGCTGTTAATCGTCCAAGGTAGCGCACCCGGAGCGTTCGGTCACTGCGCGATACTACCTGGCTAAAAAAAAAATAGGACGCAAAATTGCTTCTGGGGACGAACGCGTAGAATCGAGCACTCGCGTTTGTATTCTAATAATGTGGCGTTAGAAAGCCGTAAGATGTCCGTATTCGAGAATATTCTGAAGGTGCGGTTGCAGCCCATAATAGAGCAATGGGTCTGTTTAGTTTTGCGCCTAATAGGTGGAAAAGAAGGCGTACAGCCACTCCGTGACGACGCGCGCGACGCTGTCGGACTGCCCGCGCGTTTCTGACGGAGAAGGCAGCGTGCGCGAAATTCCCCTCGAATGTGGGCAACAAGCGACTTTCAAAGCGGTGGAATTCGCAGTCCAAAATCCCACTGAACGCATCGTTGAGCATTCACTTCCGTGCGGGTTCGTATACGCACTGAAGTGATGGCCTTCTAGCAGGGCATCCGCCTCGCATTTGGGAAGCGCTGGGTTCGATCCCCAGTGCTGCCGGGTGTACACTGCTTTTCTAATGGGTACAAGGTTACTCCATGCATGGTGCTCGGCTCGAACATCTGAAGCAAAATGTTTGACAAAAGGGTCGTGGTACAAAGAGTCGGGTTGACGGACCAGTGATTCGTTTCGCAGTCAAACAACCCTAAAGGCGCGTTCCCATTTGAGCATTCGGCGGCGACAGCAAGCGCATTCCGCGGCCGCAGAAGTGCTGCCTCATTCAGACGTGATGGCCACCCCATCTGGGGTCCTCGTCTGCTCATGGCGTGCACAGATATGGCAAGAAAAAGAGATT
The DNA here is from genome assembly GCF_052857255.1 of Amblyomma americanum. NCBI lineage: Eukaryota > Metazoa > Arthropoda > Arachnida > Ixodida > Ixodidae > Amblyomma > Amblyomma americanum. The sequence goes on along the minus strand of NC_135507.1, from coordinate 31,118,185 downwards.
AATCGACGCTGTCTACCGCTGGCCGGTTAAGCTAAATCCAGCAATTTTGCCAGACGTTACGCCAATTTTAGATATTTAGCATACCGGAGACTTACTAGGTCAGACGTACGCCGGTTTTACCACGGCCGTGGTTTTGTGTAGGGAACCTGTGCATTCACAACAGGTTTACGTAAAATACTCTTTACAGCGTCGTATCATGTGGGCTGCCATCTTCGATCACGTGATCACCCCGCCATTACACACCTCCTAACTGCTCGTTGCGACAGCTGCTACGTCTGATGGTTCGCTTCCGACAGGAAGTGTTTCGGCTGATGTGGCTGTAAAGGTGTGGGAACACGGCACTGTGGTTTTATCAAGACCTTCGAATGACATGCGGGAACCCTAATTAGATCTGCTGAGGCGTGAAAACATGAACGGGCTTCATGTCGCGGAGAGCCGCTCAGCATCCCGAGCCTCTTCGAGCCAGCGAATAGATCGCCTGAATGCTTGTCTTTACAATCACTGAAGGCTTTTCTGAATGCTTTTTGTTATTAATGCGGCATCGCATATCCTTGTTGTAGTGTGTACATTCATGCAGACACCGCTCCAAAACGCTCGCATGCACATCGTACGCATTTGTTTAAAACCTGTTGTTAATGGTGCTTAGGAAACCTAAAAGCTTTTTAGATCTTTGTTAAAGACAGAAAAGCGACAAAAATAAATGGACATACAAATGTTAACCATCATGGTAGCAGTACCATGCATCAGGCAGCCTTCGCGAGATGGCGTTCACACGAACTTCACAATTACTGCAGTCTCACATGTCGCTCGATATTCGGACATGAAAAAGCTCGAAGTCTCGTTGGTGGTAAGTAACAGCTTCACTCCTAGCGCTGGCCTGCGGAGTCACTTTTAGTGACTGTCTCGCATGGATAGCGAGGAAGTGACAACCACTCAGCACAGCAGCAGTAACGCAAAGGATTTATTCCGAATATGGTCCACGAAAACAGCGCTACTTGGAGCGAAGTTCAACAGTATGCCGCACCAAGGCGGCATGTAATACACGAACTGACGCTAAACGTTTTTCGTTCGCATGGCTGCGCACTACACAATCTACAGTAGCGGTATGTAGGAACACCAGACGTCCTTCTTTTCCGTTCCTAATTCGTCCTCTGGCGCTCCTGTTACCATTTGGGGCACACCTCAACTCACGAGCAATGGGGTCTCGCTACTCAGGCAGACGCAACTGCAGATAAAGTAGAAGCACGTAGTGACTGTTTCAGTGGCGGAATAACTTGTTCGCGGGGCTGTACTGTGCACTTAACCCTCGCAGATTTTCCATGATCAAAACCTGCCTTTCTATATTGGCTATCTGACGCTGGCGAATGTCTTTGTTGCTTTCGCCCGTACCGAAATAATGCATGGCGAACGGGCGCAAACCGGTGCAGCACGACCATGTGCGGTTCGGTTCCGTGAAGCCCGCAAACAATCGCATCCCGCACCTTTAAATCTGTGTCGGAATTCATGCAATCCACAATACAGCACGTATTTCCTCTACCTTTCTACATCTCCGTAGAGAAAACACATTCTGAAGAAATACGCGATATTTTCACTGCTGCGTCGACGCGTACATGCCAGCGACTTGGATGGATGGATACGGCTGAACCCTTTACATCGGGCGGTGGCTCAAGCCACCTAGCCATGTCTTGTGAAATTTTACTCCTGTCTTCCTTTTAGCCACCAATCAGATAACCTTCGCTTGGTTACTTCTAACCTCTTAAAATCCACTTTCCCTTCACTACCCTAAACCCCAATGCCTTGGGTAAGTCAGCCCCGCTGCTTTCCACTGTAGGCTGCAGCCCATTATGGCGCCGTCTTCTGAGGGAGCCGGTGGCGCCATCTGGTTTCAAACGGAAGAATTGCGCGTTGAAACAGTCTTTACGTGTCAGCTAGCCCGGCTCCGATATGCTGCAGAAGCATCGATGAGTTCGGCCTAGTGGCGCCATCTAATCGTTAAGAGGGGAACCACTCTTGTCAACAAAAACCGACGCTTCTCTTAAGCCTGAAATGGACAAAATCATCACCATAAAAAAAAAAGAAATAGAGCAAATTCATCATTCGTACGTTTTTTTTTATAGGCAAGACGAGACGAAGCGACAGACCGGTGCCCCATTCTCACCAAATAACGCGCTGAAATGAACCGTAACAATGTCGAATCGTGTCCGAAGAGAGGCGTCCTGCAGTGAAGGGTGCCGCCATGTTTACCGTCCGGGAATGCAGCATTCTAGAAGCGGCGCCAGAAGTTTGGCCTGAACCGATCAGGCTTTCAACTTTGTTTTTCCGTGGAATCTCTGCCGCGGTGGCGGATTCTGCTCGCTCTCACTGCCGAATCTTTTTTTTTATTTTTTTCTGACGACTATATGGATACTCTTCAAGGGTGTCGCCTACCGAATCGGTGGCCTTGTGGTAGAGCATCCGCCTCGTATTCGGGAGGTGCTGGGTTCGATCCCCAGTGCCGCCGGTTTTCTAATGGGTACAAGTTTCTCCTGTCCTGGTGCTCGGGTGCCCCAGAAATTGGCGAAATCTTGGAAAAAGGGCTGTGGACAAAACCCGTGGTTGACGGGCCAGTGATTCGTACCGCCGTCTAACCATGGTCCACAATTTGAGAGGTTTCAAAACCCACTGCTGGCCCTTTTTTTGTCGTCAGGCATGAGAAGTTCTTTTTTTTATGCTCTAGCACACCAAAGCGAAGGCCTTGTGGCAGCAATGCTTTGGATCGCCAATCGAACACTTACACAGTGCTTTTTTATGCTCTAGCAGACCGAATCGATGGCCTTCTGGCAGCTAGAGCTTATCCACCTCACATTGGGGAATTTCGTTCCCAGACCGCCCGCCTGCGTTATTGTTGGGCGATGTCAGTGATCCTATTTTCTTCGTTTCACCTTCGATAAGTAATCGTTTCCAGGTAGCAGAGAGCAGCACCATATATATGTATATCCCTAATGCTGATAGCTGCGGCTTTTTCTGCGGTCTTCATTCGAATGATCGCCTGATGTAGACAGCACGCGATTGACGGCAGTCTAGTCAGGATGGCTGCTACGAGTAACTTTATTGAGGTTCTTGAGATAGGAGCCCGATGGCGCAGTGCTCGTCTAATAACAAGGCCAACCTCTCGGTCTAATGACGATCTTGCAGTCGCTGCGAGTGAGCGGCGGAACGCTGCTGCATGTCTGCGCTAGGTGTGATCCATTTCGTCTTCTTAATTTGAAAACCAAACCAACTAATTTGATAATGGTGTGCCAGGGTGGTATTCCCTCGCCTTCCGGATGAGAATCTGAACATTCATTGTTGTCGTTTAGCGGTATATCACCGATATTGGACTCTTTCACGTTGGGGCGCAGATAATCGCAAACTCGCGCACTTATCTTTCACAAAATATACATACCATTTGTTCCTCTGACTTCTAGCCCTCCACTGCATTTTTCCTATGCCATGGTCATCTTTTCAAGCCAAACACCTCACGTGCCGTACTTCTTTAACATCCGAAAGTTAGAGAAATCTGCCTCAAGTCACTGCAGCTGAATTGTGGTATACGTGTTTCCAAGGATCTCGAAAAGTGATGTGTATCTCTTTCTGGGGCTGTTATTTGCTCGTTTTTCCCTAAGCCCTATTGCGTTTTCTCTTGACCTACTTGAATTATATGTACCTTCTCTGCATTCTTAAATACAGTATTGTGCGTTTTTATCGTGAAGACTTTCAAAAGTTTCTCCGCCTCAACCGCTGGCTCATTTGCGATGAAACTGCACACAGAGCTTGCGTATTATGGTAACTTTTGTATCGTAGGAAGTTTGACAACGGTACTTACTTAGTTGAGCCGTGCATGATGCGAAAACATAATCGTCTACGTAGAGATCGGCAACCAAAACCCGCAGTCGACGCTTTTTCGCTGAAGGGCAGCAGCGGCGCCATCTGTTTGTGGTAGCGCAAAGCGTCAAGACAAGGCCGTCGAGGAGAGCGTTGCAAGGAGCGCGGGCCGTTTGAATATGCCGTTCCTGTCGTTTCGTCTGCTTCTAGCACAGAACGCGGGACGGAGCTGTGCTGACGTGTCTCGCATGGGCTCCCGCCTCGAAGCCACTTTTCGGCAGAAAGAGTCAGCCTTCGGGCTCGAATATTTTGGACGACATCCGGGCCATTGTCCAGTGCCTGCTGCAGCCGGATTTTGCCAATCTACGGACACCTAGGCATATTGCCGGCTGACTGCCGGCTTAGCCATCGAGCTCGACCTAGCTCGTCACCTCTCCGCCGGGAACTGAGCGCCCAGGGACCCGCACAGATGGAGTACGCCGTGGAAGGCGAGAAAATATCACCGTCGGAGCTCGAGGCCGGAAAATGGGAAACCATTCTTCGTTACCGCGACCGACAACGAGGCCTGAAGAATACAGGGCCCGCATCAACCGACGACGAGCCTGCGCAGGGGCACGGCCAAGGCAAGTCTAATTCCAATTTTCCATTGCGAAAGAACGGGAAGAAGCTACTTGCACTCAGCAAGAAAGCCCTTCTCCCGCGCTTACCGACCGACGACAACAAAATCGTCTGCCGACCACAAGGTTGGAATCTGAGGGACTTTGCGCCCGGACTACTACTCTTCTGCGCCTGCGAGGTGGCCAGGCTGCCGTATGATACAGTGAAGAATGAAGACATTATCAGAGTCAATACGGCCAACAACACCTTTACGCTATGCACGCCCGATCGTCAACGGGCGACTGCATACGCCAATATTGAAAAACTGAACCTCCAAGGTCAAACCGACAACGTAACGTCGTACGTGGCGGCGCCCGAAGACTCGGTAAAAGGGGTCATTTACAACGCCTACGCGGGAGACTCGCCCGAAGCGGTTCGCCAAGGCTTCGGAAACCGAAACGAAGGAATAGAAGTTGTGGATGCCCGAAGGATCGGGAAATCCAGAACAATACAAATCACCTTTTTTGGAAAGAAGCTACCCAGCCAAGTAATCTATCAGTGCGGCGTCTTTCGGGTCCACCCCTTCAGGGAGCAACATGAGGTATGCTACAACTGCAGGAGAGTAGGACACCGGGCCGATGTCTGCTACAAACCTACAACGAACCTTTGCCGCCGCTGCGGAGAAAATCACTCGCCTCCACCTGAGGGAGAACAGCCAACCTGCCAACCCGTATGCATCGTCTGCAACGGGGGCCACAACACAGGCAGCCGGAACTGCAAATTCCGGCTGATCAACAAGAACAAACAAGGAACGCCCCATGGCAACCAGACACCCAAGCAAGGGGACAACGACTCATCACTACACGGACACCAGTCTAGGCCCAGGAAGAAGGAACACGGTGCTACCGGAAAAGGAGGAAGCCACAGCCGGAACAACTCCAGCTCGTTCCCGCCCCTGGGGAACCCTGCAGGGAACGACAAGAGAAGCTCAAGCCGCGGACGCAGCGATAGCCGCTCCAATAAAAAGGTGAGCTGGCCAGCAGAGGCCTCCCAATCTATTGACGCTCGAGAGAAGGAGTTTCAGATCCAACTACAATCCCGAGACAGAGAAATTGCCAGCCTTAAAAAAGAGTTGGCTGACATTAAACGCCTGTTACAAGCGCATCAGGTACAGAATGCCACTGCGGCTAGAATGCCACCCACCGCGTCCCAGGATTCGACCAATAATGCGATGGAAACAGACGCTATTTGCCACACTCCCTCCAACGCGTCCCAGTCTTCAGCCCATAACGCGACGGACACAGACGCCAGAATAGCAACTAAAAGACCGCATCCTACAAAAGAAGGAGAGGAATCCAAAAGAAAGGCCGAGGCTTCGGAAGCCGACACCCCGCAGCCGTCGAAAGCGCCTACCAAACTCAGGGCAGACATCAATACTCTGTCAGAGAGAACTAGCGCTATATCAACAGAACAAGCAACCTTCCAAGGCCTCGTTACTACCAAATTTGCAGAGATAGATATTCGCTTTGCAACACTAGAGGGACAGGTATCCCAAATAGCCACCTGCATGCAGCAAATAATGGATAGGCTTACAACTATCGAGGCCCGCCTACCCCCCACCTTGGATCTGTCCACGACGCCACAACCATCTATAACCCAACATGGCATCACGCCAAAAATTTGAAATTTGGCAATGGAACTGCAGAGGCTTCCGCCGCAAGCGGGCCCACTTGCAGCTCCACATCCAACAAGCACCGTCTGTTCCAACCCCAGACGTGATTGCATTGCAAGAAGCTAGCGGCAGGGCTACACTGCCAGGCTATAAAGCATATCTGCCACCTCATTATGATACTAGTAACGCAGCCGGCTCCTTCACAGCCACTCTGGTGCATAGAAATATCACCGCAATTCAACATTTTATAAATGATTCGGAAGAAGATTACACCCTACTTGAAATAGTACCAAGGCAAAAAGGAGGTTCAAATCTCTTCATCCTTAATGTATACAACCCTCCCAGAAACAAAGGCAATGGACTCCCACACTTGTTGATAAACACAGTAAAGCTGGCTGCTAGGGCTCAACTATTAATTGTGGGAGACTTCAACGCTCAACACCCAGCATGGGGATATACCAAAGCAACTCCGAAAGGGAACCTGCTCTGGCAAATCATACAGTCACTAGGGCTCACAACGCTAAACAACCCGAGCGACCACACACGCATGGGTAACAGTGTATGTGTAGACACATCTCCAGACTTATCCCTCTCTAAAAACGTCAAGGACGCAAAGTGGGTCAACACCGGGCAAAACCTTGGTAGTGATCACTTCATCCTTAGCAACACCTTCCCCACGACAAAACTTAAAAACAAAGCAAAAGAAATACGAACCACGGATTGGGACAAGTTCAGGCAACTTCGCGACAAAACAGCTCCAAAGGAGATCTCTAACCTTAGCGACTGGGTTATCTCCCTGAATGAGGATGTCAGCTCCACTAGCGTTGTGGTGCCAGTTGAGAATAGGAGCAGATTGCAGACTCAAAACTGTTACACCTGTGGCAGGCACAAAAAGGCCTCCAAAAACGCTGGAAGCAGCAAAAACACAACAAGCGACTACGCAAAAAGATCGCTGAAATCGAGAGGCGAATCGAGGAACATACACTTACTCTCCAAACACAACAATGGAACCAAATATGTGAAAGCGTCAATGGACAGCTCGGAAATAAGAAGACATGGCATCTTCTAAGACACCTGCTCGATCCAGAACAAACACGTCCCGTGCAACAAAGTCAACTGTACAGACTCATACATAAATATGAGGGTACAACTGAAGACCTAATCAAAGAGCTAGCAGAACGTTATCTAAACACGGATGATAGTACCACACAACCAGACTACCGGGGGACTCCTAATCCAAATTTAGACGCAGACATCACAGACGCAGAGGTCTGGTACGCAATTGGAAAACTGCGGACAACATCTGCGGCAGGACCAGACAAAGTAACAAATAAGACTCTCAGGAACTTAGACGCAACGTCGATCGCGGCGGTTACAGACCTTATGAACAAATACTGGCATGCAGGCAACATACCACCAGAGTGGAAACACGCGAAAATCACTTTTATTCCTAAAGCGGGTAAGAAACTCAGCACTGAGAATCTACGCCCAATTTCATTAACATCATGCCTAGGCAAACTCATGGAGCATGTCATCCTCAATAGGCTCCAAAACTATTCGGAGGACATGAACCTCCTACCTGAAACAATGTTAGGATTCAGGGCCCAACTATCTACCCAGGACATTCTCTTGCAGCTTAACAAGGACATAATTGAAGCTGACGAGGGAACAGGAACGAAAGCAATATTGGGTTTAGACCTTGTTAAAGCTTTCGACAACGTCACCCACAAAGCCATCTTGACAAACTTGTCAGAAATCAACCCCGGAGAAAGGACGTACAACTACATCCGATCCTTCCTCACTAACAGAACAGCAGTGATAACGGTCGGAACAATAGAGTCTGCCCCAATCAAACTAGGAAGTAAAGGAACGCCACAGGGCTCCGTCCTGTCCCCTTTCCTTTTTAACCTCTCCCTCATCAAAATTCCCCCCAAACTGGCACAAATACCAGACCTACATCACACGTTCTATGCAGATGACATCACACTTTGGGTAACCAAAGGATGCGAAGGCTACATAGAAGACACACTCCAAGCAGCAGTGGACATCATCGAGGCATGCGCATGGGATTTCGGCCTCACTTGTTCTGAGCAAAAATCTGAACTCTTCGTGATCCGTCGTAAACAAAGAGGTAGGCGTACCACGACATCCCCCCCGCAAATAAACGTCTATGTTAATGGACGATCTGTCAAAGAGGTACAGACCATGAGAATACTGGGGTTGTATTTACAAACAAATGGAAAAAATACTGACACACTCACTCAGCTAAAACGCACGGTAGAAGCGACGGCGCGATTACTCCGCCGCATAGCTAACCGCAGACAAGGGGTGAGGGAAAGAGATTTATGCCGCCTAGTGCAGGCCTTTGCGCTGAGCAGGATACTCTATGCCACCCCTTATCTGAAATTTTCGAAAGCAGAAAAGGACAAATTGGATAGCATGATACGGCAGGCCTATAAGGCTGCGTTAGGACTCCCACTAAATGCCTCAACCGAAAGGGTTATGAGGTTAGGAATACATAACACCTACAATGAACTAAAAGAAGCCCATTTAATGGCTCAAACAGCGCGATTTGCCAATTCCAGAACTGGCAGGAGTATTCTTACCAGGCTCGGAATTAACTTTCAACCTACGAATAACGATGCTAAAGTAGACTTACCCCGCGCCTATAGGACGGCCCTACTAATCAAACCACTCCCCAAAAACATGCACCCCTTACACCATGAGGGTAGAAGACAAGCACGAGCCAAAGCCTTACATAAGAAATACAGACAGTGCGCTGCAACACTTTATGTAGATGCGGCAGAATACAAAAATACCAATGCCTTTGCAGTTGTGGTTGTGAACGAAAATGGTGACCACATCGTCTCGGCGACAATCAAAACGAAATCCTCTGAAACGGCAGAAGAGGCGGCTATAGCCCTCGCCCTAGCACATACCCAAGGGAGCATCATCCTCAGCGATTCCAAAATGGGTATCAATAATTTCGCTAAAGGGCGAATTACAAACACCTCCCTTAGAATCCTTAACGCAACCAAATTCTCACCAAATTATTCCGAATTGATATGGGTCCCAGCCCATTCGGGGAATTCGGGGAACGAGGCAGCCCACAATAAAGCCCGAGGTTTCGTCGACCGGGCAGTGGATGAGTCTGGCTCCCTGAATTTCACGAAGGACTCAATGATCACATATCATGATCTCACCAATCATTTTAAACTAGAGAGGAGAATTTTCCCCCCTCCAGACAAAAGACTTACTAAAGAACAAGAGGTTACGTGGCGTCGTCTACAGACGAGATCGATACGCACCCCATCACTCCTCGCGCACATTTATCCAGATCTTTGCAACGCAAACTGCAAACACTGTGGCCAACGTGCTACCTACGATCACATCCTGTGGGACTGCAAAATAGAGCCACCTCCGGGTGATCTAGTTACAGCTCCTTCTCTCGAGCGGTGGGAGACCGTGCTGGCTAGCTCTGACCCCAGAACGCAAGTTTTGGCGGTGGAGTGGGCTGACAAAGTCGTCGAGGGCTATGTACTCTCGACCACTTAACGCGACCTCTTGCCAAGCTCTTCCCGGCGAATAAAATGTTTTACAATCACAATCGTCACAATGACGCAGAGACCAAAGAAAAATTCCTTAGAAACACAAGACGCCAAGTTTCTCAGCTTAAGCCGGTATAATGGGATTTCGATGAAAACAAACTAAGGAACCTCCGCTACCAAAACTGTTCCGAGGCTCTCCACTATAGCCCCGCCGCAGTGGCTCAGTGGTTACGGCGCTCGGCTACTGATCCGGAGTTCCCGGGTTCGAACCCGACCGCGGCGGCTGCGTTTTTATGGAGGGAAAACGCTAAGGCGCCCGTGTGCTGGGCGATGTCAGTACACGTTAAAAGATCCCCAGGTGGTCGAAATTATGCCGGAGCCCTCCACTACGGCACCTCCTTCTTCCCTTCTTCTTTCACTCCCTCCCTTGTCCCTTCCCTTACGGCGCGGTTCAGGTGTCCAAAGATGTATGAGACAGATACTGCGCCATTTCCTTTCCCCAAAAACCAATTATTATTATTATTATTATTATTATTATTATTATTATTATTATTATTATTATTATTATTATTATTATTATTATTATTATTATTATTATCCACTATAGTATCCCTAATCAGTTTTGGTGTACAAATATCAAGATCTCGTTTGCGAAGTGAATACTTTTTCAGCTGCTTTATCAATGATGACAAGGAACTTAGTTTGGCCATAAAGCAATAAATTTCAAGTCTTTCGTTAAAAGGTGTCTTCAAACCTCCCGCAAAATACCCCCCACTGCCTCTTTTGCCAAAGCTCCATGGCCGACAAATGAGATGGCGCCACAGGTACAAACGCTTAGATAACCGCTTGTTCAGTCGTCGCCGCAGACGATGCGAACACCTGACTTAACCTGTTTACATAATGACTTCATAATCTTCTCCTTGCTATACAATGCAGCCAAACAGACCGCGCTCGCTATCTCTCAGTTTTTAAAACAAAAATCTGTGTATGGTTGTCCGTGAACAGTTGACAGTGGCGCTCGTTGTGCGGATAGCGCTTTTTATGTCGCTCTGTTTCAATGTCCATTTGTCTAGACAGCTAGTCATCAGTAAAGTGCGTTTCGCACGTTTTACAGATACATTCCAGAGACGTGTATCGGCACGAAACTCAGGCACATAATTGTGACTAAGTTATTATAGTTGCTGTTGAGGTCATCTTAGTAGCCATCTTGGGCTGGTGAAATGCATCTGTGATTGTGTCGACCAATGTCTAGTAATGAGAGTCCAATCGGCGAACATCAAATATATCTAAAAACCATCTCTCATCAACAAGAACTCGTCAGTTTAATGGTTTACCCGCCGAGTGTTCATATAAAGTAGCTATTGCTGAAACCAAAACCCTATGCGCATAAGGCAGACCGCTTTTGCGCCGTAATGCGAAGTGCTGTTTACACTAGTTGGACGCGAAAAGGTTGCATGCAGATCTTCGTCCTCGACACACACGTGCGATTGAGGTGAACGCAGACAATTAGCTGCCTCGTGGTATTCCCCTCCCCACACTCCTTCTGGCGGAAAAGAATGCCAGCATCGTACGTGGCTTGGCAAGATGTTTCTGGCTTACCAATAATAAGCCACGAGTCACTTAGTACCGATCCAGCACAATGCACAGATCTCTATCTTTATTCCTCCGTGTAAAACAACTCGAGAAACCGCAACGCCTTCCAGCCTTTGTTGTTCTTTCCCGCTCTCACACATCACGGGTCGTTTCTCCTCTCTTGCGCTCGACGCGTTGTCGCGAGCACTCGGATATCTATCGCTACATAGCAGCAGCATTGTCAGTCCACTGGTCTGTGTGTTGTTGCGTGCGCCTGGGACCGTGAATCGTGGGTATCTGCGCTACACGTGTTCAAAGGAACCGTCGAAGAAATTGAAACTTCGGGCTGGCCCGTGCCGTAGAAAGGCGCCTCAGCTGTCGAAGATATTCCAAAGATTCCTGTTGGCCAAGTCCCACGTTGTCCACGCTATTCCAAGGGCTCTCCTGTCCTGACAAAAGTTGTCCCTGCTGTCCAAGGCATTCCAAGGATCCTCCTGTCTAAGGCCCCTTCTGTTCGAGGTCCCTTCTGTCCATAGCTGTCCAAGGTATTCCAACGACCCTCCTGTCTACGCTTCCTTCTAACCAAAGCTGTCCAAGGTATTTCAAGGTCTCTTCTGTCAAAGCTGTCCAAGGCATTCCAGGGTCCCTTCTGTCCAAGGTTCCTTCCACTCAAAACTGTCCAGGTATTCCAAGGTCCCTTCTGTCCGAGGTTCCGTCTATGCAAGGCTGTTCAAGGTTTTCCGAAGTCCCTTCTCTCCGAGGTCCCTTCTGTCGAAAGCTGTCCAAGGTATTCAAGGTCCTTCCTGTCCAAGATCCCTTCGCACCAAAGCTGTCCAAGGCATTCCAAGGTTCTTCCTGTCTAAGGCCCCTTCTGTTCGAAGTCCCTTCTGTCCATAGCTGTCCAAGGTATTCCAACGTCCCTCCTGTCTACGCTTCCTTCTAACCAAAGCTGTCCAAGGTATTTCAAGGTCTCTTCTATCAAAGCTGTCCAAGGCATTCCAGGGTCCCTTCTGTTCAAGGTTCCTCCCACTCAAAACTGTCCAGGTATTCCAAGGTCCCTTCTGTCCGGGGTCCCTTCTACGCAAAGCTGTTCAAGATATTCCGAAGTCCCTTCTCTCCGAGGTCCCTTCTGTCCAAAGCTGTCCAAGGTATTCAAGGTCCGTCCTGTCCAAGATTCCTTGTCACCAAAGCTGTCCAAGGTGTTCCAAGGTTCCTTCTGTCCGAGGTCTCTTCTCTCCAGAGCTGTCCAAAGTGTTTCAAGGTCCCTCCTATCGAATGCTCTCCCTCCAGCCCAGCCCCTTCGCCCATCATCTGAACGAGGATGTCCACACTCGACGCGGAGGCTGGGACGCCCTCACTGGCGGCATTCTGCTGGACGGCGCCGGTGCTTCCTCGTCATCGTCGTCGTCTTCGATGTGTCCCCGGCGTTTCTCGCCGCAGCGTCGGGCCAGAGCCACGCACGAGAGGCAGGCAGCGATCAACGCCAGCTGGACCAGGAAGGCCGCCACCACAGCCGCGGTCAGGACGCTGGGCGTTGCGCAGACCATCCGCGAGTCGCTCCTGGACGCTGGGAGAGAGAAAACAGCGCGACTACTGCTCAGCACGCTCCAGGTCTGTAAACCTTGATTATACTTAGTTCCGCAAGGATAGTTTTATTGAATTCCTTGCAAATCTACAAAGCCGGGTACAGCATCTCCAACATTCTTGGACAAAAATTTTGAATATTGGAAACCTGTAAGGTCCTTTCTTGCTGTCCCCTCACCTCTTTCATTTTACTTCTTCAAACTGCCTTATATCCTTTATTTCCGCTGCCCCAGCTCAGGTGCCGCCGACAGTGATGGCAGATGCCGGGGTTAGGAAAAATCTTTTAACTTCCTTTTTTATTATTTATTATCAATAAACACTTACTACTTACTACTGTAAGGTACAGGTATAGCAATATTGGGCATAATGGTTCATTCTTGCGATGTGTAGCAAAATCTTCCTTTTGTAGTGTTCCCAGAGCTCGCATCGAGCAGTTCAGACTGCCATAGAAAACCAATGGGGAACGCTTTTGACGACATAAAAAAAAAATGCAAGCCTGGCGACGGGAGATCTGCGCATATATTGATTATTATAGTGAAATCTTGCAATATATGAAAAAAATTGCGCTCATAAATTCTTTCTCGTCCGGAAATGCTTTTGTCGAGATTTGTTGGGTATGACTGTTAGAAATAGGTCCCTGTGAACTAAAGGCACGAATGCATCGGAATAAATCACATCATACAAACGGTTTTCCTTTTCAGTGTTTTGATCATACAGTTCGGGATAAAATAGATATTAGATTAAATTAAATAGGCTTCCTCTGTACAGCAGAGTTTACCGCAGTAAAACCCGGATTAAAAGTGCGACTGCCTGAGGGTCATGATCTCCTACAACATTAAAGTAGCCTACTAGTGCGTTTTTATTGCAAATATGTGTAGTACACTTTGCGTGGGCCAAGTGTAACGCTAAGCGCAGGGCAGTATTAAACCTATAGCAAAAGGCTTATGTTTTGATCTCGAGATAATCTAGAGCGAAGCTATTTGCTTCCTAGTTCTTACAAGACTAGCATTGTTGAGCTGGCAGCCGGAAATGCCCGGTCGGTTATGTTTTTCCTCTATTTTCGCTGTTTAGAAGGTTTGCAGATCACATCATATCATCTAAACACCACTGAACGGAGGGGTGTGCGCAAAGTGTCGAATAATAATAATAATAATAATAATAATAATAATAATAATAATAACAATAATAATAATAATAATAATAATAATAATTGGTTTTGGGGGAAAAGGAAATTGCGCAGTATCTGTCTCATATATCGTTGGACACCTGAACCGCGCCGTAAGGGAAGGGATAAAGGAGGGAGTGAAAGAAGGAAGGAAGAAGAGGTGCCGTAGTGGAGGGCTCCGGAGTAATTTCGACCACATGGGGATCTTTAACGTGTAGTGTCGAAACAATTTAATTTTGCTCTCGTGTCACCACAACAAACATGATCCCGCGAAAAGGCGCAGGTGTTTTCTTCTATGCATGCAGCCACAACATGGGTCAGTACATGAATTAGTGGGTAAAGTATAGACGCCATGCGTGATGGAGTCCCCCTGGGATTTGGAGGGTAAACTTTGTCACCATTTGTTTTTTTCAAACGCTTAAGATATGACAACTTGGGTCTAAAACGTTATTTAAAATCCTTTTCCGCGTTTCGAACATCTCGCTGTGTGCGCGGAAATGTACAACACGGATAAATTTTGGAACTTTCCGAAGCACTAAGAAACTTTAGAGCATTCGTCGCTCGTATACACGCTTATGTGTATTGGCTCCATTTTCGTGAGTGCCAATAAGCGCTTAAAAGGGCTTTGCCGCCTTCTAAATTCACGTTTATGAATGATACCTTCTAACCACGGTGGCCGAAGGCACCGTTCGCAGCTGGTGGAGCACTCGGCCCGCAGCGGGGTTTACGGAGCTTCTCCCAAGCGAACACCCCAAAGGAAGCCGAGAGCCAGGCCGGGGGCCGCTTGTACCCATTTTTACCGGTGGGTGTCCGGCGGTGGGTTTCGAACCAACCACCTCCCGCAGCCGAGACGGGCGCCCAACCAACTAAGCCACTGCTCTGGTCGCCTTTTTGGGGGAAGTGCCACAATCTTGAAATACGCTCTCACAGACTCGCACCTTTTTGAACGTTCTTGAAGAGGAAGGAAATGACACTCACTAGGTGGCGAAACAAAACTATAATTGAAGCCGAGAAATATATTTTTAGGCACTAAATATAACCCGCCGCGGTGGCTCAGTGGTTAGGGCGCTCGGCTACTGATCCGGAGTTCCCGGGTTCGAACCCGACCGCGGCGGCTGCGTTTTTATGGAGGAAAAACGCTAAGGCGCCCGTGTGCTGTGCGATGTCAGTGCACGTTAAAGATCCCCAGGTGGTCGAAATTATTCCGGAGCCCTCCACTACGGGACCTCATTCTTCCTTTCTTCTTTCACTCCCTCCTTTATCCCTTCCCTTACGGCGCGGTTCAGGTGTCCAACGATATATGAGACAGATACTGCGCCATTTCATTTCCCCCCAAAACCAATTATTATTATTATTAGGCACTAAATATTTATCCATGGCAGCCGCGCTTTGATTCCTTTGTTTAACATATTGGACACAAATTTTCCTTTGCCTGGCTTAACGAGTATGATATGTGATCGATTTAGCGATACCCAAGAGCCGCTTCAACGCGTCCACAGCTCCGCACTTTTGTCGCAGATGCCTCCCGCTATCCTGGACACCGACGTGCCCCAAGGAGGAACTCACTTCTGTCCCTTCTGCTGAAGATCCCAGAGTCCGTGGAGCCCTCTCCGATGCCCTGCACAATGATCTCCCTCTGCAGCGGATACTCCGGAAGCATGGTAGGCAGTATGTTCTTCTTGGACGTCGCGCTTTTACTGGTCTTGCCAGTGGTGCCGGTCGCCGCTGTGGCGTTCGAGGCAGTCCTGGCCGGTGTCACCGTGGAGGCGGCCGACCGGCGACCCATCCGCCTCTGGAGACCCAGCGGTCGGAAGTACATACGGCGCCGTCTTCGTCTTTTGCCGAAGGACCGAGCGGCGCCCGAACCGCACGTCGCCGGAGCACATTCGTGTAGGCAGAACTGCACCGTGACCTGCGACGGCAGATGGAAGGGAGCCTTTGTAAAGGCTTGTAACGTGCACCATGCAGAACACATATGCGAGCATTAAAAAAACACTGCACACATTTCCCGAGACGACGTGACATCGATAACTGCCATGGCTGTTGCTTAATAATAATAATTGGTTTTAGGGGGAAAGGAAATGGCGCGGTATCTGTCTCACATATCGTTTGGCACCTGAACCGCGCCGTAAAGGAAGGAATATAGGAGGGAGTGAAAGAAGAAAGGAAGAACGAGGTGCCGTAGTGGAGGGCTCCGGAATAATTTCGACCACCTGGGGATCTTTAACGTGCACTGATATCGCACAGCACTCGGGCGTCTCAGCGTTTTTACTCCATAAAAACGCAGCCGCCGCGGTCGGGTTCGATCCCGGGAACTCCGGATCAGCAGCCCAGCGCCCTAACCACTGAGCCACCGCGGCGGATTGGCAGTTACTTCTGAAACTTCTTTCATAGCTTTAGTCCACAGGCCAGACACATCCTTGGCTCAGTTTTTTCATTTCATTCTATTTGTTTAATTATGGTTACAGAAACCGGAGCAAAGGTAAAAGGAAAAAAAAAGCCTGACAAAGGCCTTCGCTCCGTGTGCAGTTCGGCGCACAGCCATTACAGATATGGCAAACCACAAGTGCAAACGCAAATGCCTTTCATTTACACAATGTTAAATGCGGATGTTATCCATTAGAGCTGACCTTGGTTGTTTGCTTCAAATCACCCAGAAAAAAATCTAAAAGAATCCCCTTGAGAAAACTTCTCAGACAAACAGAGCATGCAAAGTGCCCTACAGAAGATTTTCGTTCATAGCACCGTTGTAAATCAGCACTGTAATGAGTGCAAAAAGACGCAGTGAAATTACTATACCGCTGAAAAAAACATTAGTGTGTGTGTGTGTGTGTGTGTGTGTGTGTGTGTGTGTGTGTGTGTGTGTGTGTGTGTGTGTGTGTGTGTGTGTGTGTGCGTGTGTGCGTGTGTGCGTGTGTGCGTGTGTGCGTGTGTGCGTGTGTGTGTGTGTGTGTGTGTGTGTGTGTGTGTGTGTGTGTGGGGGGGAGCAAAAGGTGTAAAAGAAGCAACGATTCAGCGCCATACATGAAATCAAAGCACTGAAAAAAAAAACAAACGAACTCAACATTTTCTTTCATTATTATATTCTTGAGAAACTTTTGGGGACTTCGCTTCTTGAAATCTAGTAGGTTTTCAGGGCGATTTATCAGAGACAGTGCATCTGAAGCTGTGCGATTTGTCTTCCGTAATTTGTCCTAACCATAGGTGTTTTTCTGGGATCTGTACGGAAGCAATACTCTGCAGAGGAGCTTGCAATGCTTTTAAAGTTTGTTGTTTTCGACATGTCAAAAGAGAACGCATTCTCAATGGTCCACATGTGAGCATGGCAGTTGTTCATTCTCAGTAGTCGTAAAACGAAGACGTTATACCAGTGAGGTGATCGACGGTGCTGAGTATTCCGTTAAGAAAAAAACACACAGTACTACTTTGTCCCGAAGTGGCTTCCTGCGAGACAAAACACGAAGAATGACGGGACACGCTTTGGAGCTCTACGTCTCGTCGTCCTGAAGCCTTATGTAAAGTAATATGATAGTACTGCGGCGCTGTAAGCTTCGCAACGCCTAGCTGTACGATTCTGCTGTAAAAGCACGCCATCGTCCGTTCTGTTCTTTCGGCACCACACTGGCGCTGGCGTAACTATGCCTTCGCCACCAAAGCCATACGTACCGCGAAGGAAAAGATCGTCCAGAGTGCGCTCTTCATCACTCGTCACTTTCCGCATTGGTCATGTAATCCGTGTCACCTTGTCGATCGTCAGTGTGCCGGGTTATCTTCCCTTTCACGTTAGCTTGTATTTTATGGTTGCTGGTTGCGCTAGTATTTGGCAAAAACGCTGAAGGTGAAAAGCAAGCGTTTCTGGCTGCGCTTAAGGGGAATAGGACGATCGAGAAACGCCTGGCCCGATATGTGGATCAGAATTTTTGTTCGCACAAGACAGTCAGCTCGCCCAAAATAATCATTCCAACCAGTGATTCTGCTTGGCTCGAAATATTCACTACTATGTTTCGCTACTATGGCAGCCATAAGGAACAGCCATGCTTCACCATTACTTGAGACAGCCGTGGACAGGAAGCCGTTCTTTTTTTTAGTTAGAACTATATGGTCCGTATATACAGCAGCTGGTACGTGGAAATTTGGTCTTACTACGTGACACGTGTCGACAAAACTGAAAACATGCTGCAGAAGTAAGGTGAGTTGGGCGAGCTGGTGCTCATCTATTTGAAAATAACGCGAGACACAAAGACAAAGACGGTAGATGAGCGATCACTCGCTCGTCCTGTGTCCACCTCGAGTTCTGCGCAGCTGTATGTTCACTAAGGATCAGCAGCAAAACATGTTCTTTACCTTGTATAGGAGTTTAAGCTGAAAAGTCTTCAATTCCACTTAAATTGCTTAGTGTAATAAGCGAGATCCTAGCATGGTTTCTGTTTTAGAGGGGCATTGAGTGCAAATATAACTTGGCCTGTGTTGATGGGGGGCCACGTTCTAATCACAAAGAGGCCGCCCTCACCGAAAACGGAGCTTTCATAATCCAGAAAAGAGCAAACAACAAAATACAGGTGCCGCCATTACCGGCCGGTTTCGCAACTAAAATACGTGCGTTTATCGCGGATCTCAGAGGCTACGCTACACCTCCATATAGTTCAAAACGGCGATAAGCGGCCCTTTTCGGTAAAGACGTCACAAGTTTGAATCGACTGGTGGGGAGATTTTTAAATTAAATTTTCTCGCCAGAGCCAGAAAAACGTAGCCAGAAAAAGCCAGAGAAAAAATTTTTACGGATAACAATAATCGGATATAATTCTCTTCAGAATGTCCCTTTAATATGGACTAATGTTTAAACGTGTGCGTGAGTGCGCGCGCGCGCGCGCGCGCGCGCGCGTGCGTGCGTGTGTGTGTGTGCGTGTGTGTGTGTGTGTGTGTGTGTGTGTGTGTGCGTGCGTGCGTGCGTGCGTGCGTGCGTGTGTGTGTGTGTGGGTGTGTGTGTGTGTGTGTGCATGCATGCATGTGCGTGTGTGTATGTGTGAAAAGGAGCCCTAAATGGTAAAAAATGTTCGTGTAGCATGCTTCTAACTGCTCTCACGTTTCCTACATGTAGCGAAAAAAAAAAGGCAACAGCGTTCATCGGCTGCGTAGCAATCACCGAGGTGCATTTGATGCTATATCGATTCAGTGGCGACTAAGGCTCACAACGCGTCGTCAATCGCACAAAGAGCGTGGAAGACTCGCGCACATACCTGAAAGCGAACGACGACGTCGTCGGCAAACTTGAAGGCTTCAAAGCGGCTCTGCAGCGTCCTCGTCTTGTCCCCGGGCAACTTCTCCAGCGCTGGAAATATGTTTCTGTCCGTGGGACACCTGCGTTGCGGCCAAATGAAGAACAGGAAAAGAGTAGATACCACATATATGCACTACTAAAGATCTTTGCGTTTAGTCTTGGCGGCATTTCATGTTTCCTGTGAATCAACTATAGTTGAAGCTAATGATTACCCTACCACGCATCTGTCACTGTAGCATAGACACTCCGCAGGACTACTGTTTTTCGCTTCAGTACTTACGTCCGTTTAATGCAGCCAGATTGCGTTAAAATTTAAGCCCCTAGTCCTTCCTCCCGAAAACGAATGCGGGCTCAGTGGTTAGGGCGCTCGACTACTGATCCGGAGTTCCCGGGTTCGAACCCGACCGCGGCGGCTGCGTTTTTATGGAGGATAAACGCTAAGGCGCCCGTGTGCTGTGCGATGTCAGTGCACGTTAAAGATCCCCAGGTGGTCGAAATTATTCCGGAGCCCTCCACTACGACACCTATTTCTTCCTTTCTTCTTTCACTCCCTCCTTTATCCCTTCCCATACGGCGCGGTTCAGGTGTCCAACGATATATGAGACAGATACTGCGCCATTTCCTTTCCCCAGAAACCAATTATTATTATTATTATTATTAAGAAGGATTCGGAATGGTTAGCTAGCAATAACGCTACATGTTTGCTGAACGCCCTGTTCTTTCGCTCTGCTATATATTTATGGCCTGATTCAAATATATACTCGAGCCCATATATGCCGAACCCAAAAATTTCGAATTATTGCCTATACCGAACACACAGATTATCCCCTTGAAACTCTCGTGTAAAATTATAGGAAAGTGTCGCAGTCCGATCTATCCAGTTTCGACTGTCTGGTGCGAGAGGTCTTGTCTTGCTGGTGTAAACATGGGGGCGGTGTGTTGGTGTGTAGGTTTGACTTCCTTTTTGCCGGCTAAACCTTCAACGAAACCTCACAAAACAGGGCTACCATCTTCGGATCTACACCGGCCGCGGTAGCTTTGTGGCGTTCGGCTGCTGACTCTAAGGACGCGGGATCGAATCTCGTCCAAAGACGACACATAATTTCGGCGGACAGGAAATGCGGGAACGCCCATGTGCGCTGCGGTGTCAATGCACGTTGAAGAACCCCCATTTGGTGGACATTAATCCGTGGCCCTCTATTATACGGCGTTCCTCATGGCCCATGTGTATCTTTGGGGCTTAGCTCAATGTATACCATGCATACCACGTTCGCATTTTGATCACATCAACATGTTAAATGGTCACGATGAACTATATTCTTACACCGTGCTATGAACAATCTAACTGCAGGTTTCGAGAACAGTAGGGGCCGTATACGGCGACCATTTTTACCTGAATTATGCTTCTATATACCTAGCCCCCCAACGCTTTTGTTCCATAGTGTGTAAGGGTAGCGCAAAACGGGACAAGGGACAAAGAAAGACGCGCACAACACAGGCGATATGACCCTTATGAACATGATTCTAACAGGAAGTAAGAATTACTGTGGGAACTTAAGCTCCGCGTTAAGGGTATGACGCGATAGCGTTAATGGATTAATGCCCATATATGGAGAAGGTCATTATCTACTCTATATTCATAGATTCCTGGGAGTCCTTATATACCCCTCCTGGGGCAGTGGTGCAGCGGTTAAGCGATGCGCCACTGCACTGAAATGGCAGGTGCTCCCTGTGGTGGCGCTTTTGTGAGACTGCAGCTTGCTCTTCCCGAGCGACGTCTCGCGATCAAAGATTAGGTTAAATAACAACCTTCCACGGTGTCAGTTTGCACAAAATCCGGTGGGCAGGTTGTGATAACGAAGTGAAGTCACGTGATCTAGGTGGCCCGCCTCGGTTGCTTCTCCGGGGAATTTTTGCTCACAACGCCGACGACGCCGGATTTTCTGCACAACGGGACTCTTAACGCTCTCGCCTTAAACAGAGGTTAGATCGGCTGCACCCCCCCCCATTACACACACACACACACACACACACTCTCACACACGTCTTTTTTCCCGCTACACTTACCCAGAGCTGTCGATGAGCACGATAGAATCGTCGTTCTGGCCGCTCGTGGCGACGAGGTTTCTCGCGAACAGTCCGAACACGCCTGCGCAGAGGACATCGCATAACTAACACTTCGGAAAGAGGTCAGTAAGGATGCAAATGCATCGCATACTGCGCCATCTAAATGTTCATACCTAGGTAACGAGTGTCACGTTTCCAACCCTAGGGAAGCTGAACTTCCCAAAACGTAGAGAGTAATAGGAATACCATATTACACGGGAATGGCTTCTTGTTGACTACAGCTACAATCACAGGGTCGGCAGCTGAGTCGGTGGAGTCCGTTTGGTTTAACTCACACATGTCAGACCCTACGAACGCCAGTGGGCCATACGAGTCTCATGTAAAATCAAATCAACCTTCATGTGCTCCAGTCGTGGCATGGCTTATTTGGTTTGTTGGTGCGGAATATTGTCGAAAAAAAAAACTGTTCCGCACATTTGAGTCTGTGTCCTTGATCACAAATTATCCCGGATAGTGTCCGCCTTATGGAGCATTCGTATGGAGCAGAACTCGTATGATCGAAAAGCCACAGTCGCAAATGGCCGCGTTTGCTGAAGAACGACAATTGTGGGGAATTTCGCGCTGCTTGATTTTGCTGCCCTGCGACTTACATCGCGAAACCATCGAAACAGTCGTAGCGGATATCCGGGAGTGACGCGGCACGTCCAATCTGATACTATAGTCGGATACAACTCAAGAACGCAGCGGTTTTCCCCCGTCAAAGGACCCCCTTCCAGCAAATGGCGGCGGCCTATTCCCACGACCCTACTAGCGTGACAAAGCAGGGAACGGCGCCATAATGCAGAGAGGGGTCTAACCCTGACCATAAATGGAAGGCATTATCCTCTTTCATCTACCACACCCTGCATTGTCACAC
Organism: Amblyomma americanum; assembly: GCF_052857255.1. Lineage (NCBI taxonomy): Eukaryota > Metazoa > Arthropoda > Arachnida > Ixodida > Ixodidae > Amblyomma > Amblyomma americanum. Next base: position 31,095,943 of record NC_135507.1, on the reverse strand, counting down.
TAGCAGGTTCATGAGAACCGGCCGACGCCATTGCCTGGAAGGAGGTCCTTTGAGGGGGAAAATTCGCTTCGTTCTTGAATTGTATCCAACTATAATTCTTCTAAGAGATACCCTTGCGGGGATGACGACTCGCAGGTTGCAATAGAGAGTGTTAACATCATCAGCGGCGAGCTGGTCCTTGGCATGAACTTTTCGAATTGGACACCACCGTAATGCTCGCTGTACCGCTTTGTATCCACCTGGTGGATACACCACCAGCACGGTGGAAGTGGTGGCACCAAGTGTCCGTAACAGCCCAGCAAGCAATATGGCGACGCCCAGGTGTGAAAGGTCTTTGCCACTCGTCGTTGTGATCACGCCATTGGCTATGCGCCGAGAAGCATTGACAGGGAAACGGCCACCTACTGTCGTCGTCCATCTCGATGCGAAGGAAGAGTTCGTCCCCCAGCTTGGCGCCCGCCACGTCCACCCCTTGCCTGTCCGTGATGCGCAGGCGCACGTTGGGGGACGGGGCCGTGGCGTTCACCACTCCGGGCACCCTGCTCGCTGGGCCCACGCCGCTGAAAAAGAAATGTCGGAGGAGGGCCTCAAAGATTGCGAACAATCCTTCAGGTTTCATAAAAGGTGCTTCACCTCTCTACTCCCGTATCAATATTTATTTAGCACGTCTTTCGGAGGTGCAAGGAAGGTGCTCGCGGAGGTGCTTGAAAGTTAACTGGGACACTCTGTATAAACCGACACATCCACAGCTTATTGTGGTCAAGTATGCCTTGGTTCGCATCAATTTAGCTCGCCCTGCAAACCTCCTATCAGCTAAGCCAGTGCTGTATATCGCCACGAACCATTGTAGTGTTTTTTTTTTCATTCTGCAAAGCTGCCGCCTCGCCGCTTTATCACTTCGTGGATGCAAGACGCGACCAGATTTATCTCGATTGATCGCATCCAGGCGGAGCCGCTTCTACCTCGTTCCGAAATGTTCTAGTAACTTTGCACGCTTTATCTCGAAAGTTCGCTATCAGCTTTAAATTGAGCACGGCCGACAGCGGCGGGCATCCTGTTCGACGACCGCCGAGCACGCTTGTCGCTTCGCCGCCGCCGAGCGATTCAGTCCACTGTGGGCGCAAGACAGCCCAAATAAAGTTTTGTTTTGACACCATTTTCGCCGTCCTCCTGCTCTCCGGATTGCGGTCACCGCTTCCTGACAATATCAAGAACTGGTGGGTGGCACTCATCGCCGCGGTTACGTGTGGGCTGATTTGAAACACTTTTAAATACTCGGACGTGGATCACGGCGCGCAGGAGACAGAGCATATATACCATAATGCTGCATGCAAGCTCACCCCACGAGGACCTTGTAGGTGTTGGTGACGGTGCGATTACCGGTGTCGAAGATGCAGAACAGCTTGACGATCCTGTCGCCCTTCTGCTGTATGACCGGGTGCTGCTGGATCACTATCGTGCTCGTGAACCGGCCGCGGTCCTGCGCAGAGCAGCGGTGCTCGGCAGAGCCTCTTCGTCGCACGCATATAAGCCACGTGGTGGTACGAGCCAATGACTGAGGCATTCCGTAAGGGTTAGGCTCAGAAAAGCCTCTCGAGTTAGGAGGCATATCCACGGTATGGGTGACAGGGGCGGATCCCTGTTAAGCATAGCCTCCCCAAAATACGATCATCTTCACAGAAACAGCACACAGAGATCCCACTGTTATGAACCATCATCGCAAACGGAGACTGAGGACAGCTTCTTGCAGCTTAAGTTCTTTTTAAAAATGGACGTTGAAGCTCTTTCTGGCAACGTTGGTGTTCGTCCCCCCAGAAAAGGCTAATTTATTTCTGAGGAAACATGAATTTAAAATTTCCCTCAGCGCTCGGTTGAAACTAGTGACGTCAAGACGTAAAAAGACTCCGAGATCACCGATATAAATGACTAGGGCTGTAGCCTAGCCTCAGGGATCCTCCAGAAGAAAATCCGCATTTTTTTTTTACAGCGACAGTCAAGTGAAACACCTTTTACGGTGGAATTCTTGGCACTGAATTACAGTTGCGCCTGTATTTACCTTTTGGCGTTTCCTGGCCTTTAAATTGAAGCTCCGCTATCAGTGAAAGCGTATTTGTTATTAGAACGTGCTAATCTATCGATTCAGGTCAGGTTAAATTTTCCCTAAGTGTCTCTTTAAAACTGGACACATCTCAACTCCATGTCTCGACAAAAAAAAAGCGGACTACTCAAAATTAAGGGTCATGGTGTTTGATCAGCATCTAGACGCCACAACGCTTTATGGGTAGTCTCCTGTATTTTTTCAGTGCTTGGCCGTGATATGTCTATCATATCTAAAAGAACACTGCTAGCGGAGGCGAATGCTGCGACGTTCGGCTGATTGCCAGCTAAATACTACAGCCACTGAGTCCACAACGTCAGAAATGACCTCCGACAAGGCAAAGTTGATGGTCAACCTGGCTGGTGAGCAGTACACTGTTTTTCTTACACGGCGGGCGAAATTTCTTGCCCTACCTTTAATTATAGTAAGAAGGCTTGTCCTCTGGCACCAACCAGGGTTCAAAGAGAAATCCCAAAATTTCGGAATCTTCCAACTCGTTCGCTTCTTCAGGATGCTACGAAATGGTCGGCGCGCAGTAGGCAGCAGACCTTGCTTCTACACGCACACTCTAAGCTTAAAGAAGTTAAGAGAGAGAGCAAGCTGTCCTCTAGCGCACTCTCTTATATAAGAGACAGCGCGCTAGATGGGCGCTTACTCCCTTTTTACTCCTATATAGGCGCAGTCGTGTTGAGGGTGTCGTCACGTGACGGAGGCCATTCACTTAGGCGGAGGGCAAAGGCCGAGGGCGCCCGACTGCTGCCTGCTACGTGCTGGCCATTCAGTCGCCCATTGAGGATGGGACCGTGTTGATTCCGAAACTTTGGTTTATGGATGTTTAACGTCCCAAACCGACTCAGGCTATGAGATACGCCGTAGTGAAGGGCTCCGGGAATTTCGACCACCTGGGGTTCTTTAACGTGCACTGACATCGCACAGCACACGGGCCTCTAGAATTTCACCTCCATCGAAATTCTACCGCGGCGGCCGGGATCGAACCCGCGTCTTTCGTGCTAGCAGCCGAGCGCCACAACCACTCAGCCACCGCGGCGGCTCGATTCCGAAACTTTGGGATTTGTTCTGGACCTTAGGGTGGTGCGAGATTTTTGTCCGCGTTACAATCTCAATCGGACGGACTTCCGTCAAAGATCCTCACGCTCACCGTTTGGAACAGTACGGCCTAGCTCAGATTGCGCATCGCACTGCAATCTGATGCGCACTGCATGCAAACGAGTTCAGAATGAGAGAGACGCACGTCCTCGGAGACACCGCAGTGGCGATCCATGAGGCCCATGACGAGGGTGGTCTCCCGGGAACCGCGGCCCTGGACGTCGCAGCCGGCGGTCTCCTCCCGCGGGTAGATCCTGCCTCCGAACGGGTCCTTGGTGTGCAGAGTCAGCGACATCGACTCCCGCGTGCACGACAGCTGCACGGCTGCGACGTCATGGAAAGGTGACGTCGTCAAACTCTCCATAAGAGCGCAGGGGTGCGGCGGCTATAGCGCAGTTCCTGTAGTCTGTAGCCACGTATGTCTATAGGCTGTAGCCTGTAGAAACTGCGCGTAATTATACCGGGTGTTTCAGGGAAGCCTGTCACTGATATTTAAAACTAGGCTTTTCGAGGTGTAAAGATGACTTCGAGGGCATAGTAATACCAGTGTTTGCGAACGCCAGAAAACAGATGAATCTTGTTGACTAATAAGCTGGTTAAGAAAATTCGAATGGCTAACTTTCTATTACAAATAGGCGTCTTGTTGTAATTAGAGAATTGTAACTTTCCATTAGTAATACAGCCAAATGAGTTTGGCTGTATTACTAATGGCCAGATACTAATGGCCTGCTACAGCGTACGCGGGCAGAAGTCACAAGCTTCTTCACGACGACCCAATTCGCTGCAGCGCTGAAGGACGTCCCGGAACCCGCTTCCATCCCGGAGTCGTATCTCTAGCACCTGTTTCATCCCCGTCGCTCTTTGCCACCAAAATGCAAGGCATCGTCATCGTCATCATCATAATCAGCCTGACAACGCCCACTGCAGGACAAAGGCCTCTCCGATGTTCCTCCAATTAACCCTGTATTTTGCCAGCTGCGACCACCGTATCCCTGCAAACTCCTTAATGTCATCCGCCCACCTAGACTTCTGCCATCCCCTGCTACGCTTGCCTTCTCTTGGAATCCACTCCGTTACCCTTAAGGACCAGCGGTTATCTTGCCTTCACATTACATGCCCTGCCCAAACCCATGTCTTCCTCTAGAAGGTTGTGCAAGGCATGACGACTTAAGTGGATATTCTGACATTCGTTTACAATTCCTTAGTGTACATTGGTTGGTTGACTCATCCCAATAACAGCATCCGAAGTTTCTGACAGCCTGTAAGGTCACCGTCAACGACACATGCCCGGAAAGAGACGACTGCGAGAAGCGTGCGCGTATTTTGTATATACGCACGTTCGGGGCAGGCGGGCCTCTGGTAGTATCCCACCCCCGGCGTCATGCGCAGCGCGAACCCTCCGAGGCTGACGGTGTCGTCGCCGGACATGGCGCAGATGCCCGAGGCCGCCGCGAAGCTGTAGCTGCGGCAGGCGAACTCGCGGCTCGTCTCGCACAGCGAGCGGCACTGGTCGGCGCTGAAGGCGCTGCGCACCTGGTCGGGCCGCCGCAGGTCCACGTCCTTGTGCAGCTCGAAGTCGCAGCTCAGGCCGGCCGAGGACGCTGCGAAACGGCGTTTAGCTCTAAGGTTTAGAATTGCAAAGCGCTCTTTTGGTTGCATTTTAAAGGGAAACTGAGGACAACGCCATAGAGGAGGAGGTGGAGGAGGAGGATGAAAGACGTTAATGAATACAGGAGAGGTCTGCCTGGAGCATGCTAGTCCAGGTGAATGTGAAGAAAGAGAAGAGGGTGAAAAAGAGAGGAAAATGGAAAAAAAGAAAGGGTGAAAGGATAAATCATCCGTACTCAACACTCACAAACTCGCATGATTGTCAATGGGTGTCCTCCAAACCCGTGTCCCTAAGAAAAACTAAAAGTACATTTGTCCCTGGCGCAGCCGAAGCCGCATCACTCCGGGGTCCAAGAAAATGCTCCAGGTGCACGGGGCTGTGTTGACGGAGTCCTAAAGCACTTAACAGTACCTTGCCATGGCTATTAAAGATTTGGCAGCGGCAGATCAAGTTTTGAAGATCCTCGCGCACGCCACATGTCGGGCACAGAGGGCTACTTGGTGCACCAATTTTATCATGATATAATTTTTGTTCCTAACGTGTGGGCATGGCGAGAAGACAAAGCCTCTATCCTGAGTCGATTCCTTTTAACTGTGATGCCTCCGTCTCCCGAGCCAGAATAATATCACTATTCGATTCCGATCATAATTTTATTTTTGCTGCTATCCATCGTCGAACAGAACGAAATACAAGCCCCCGCTATTAATGAGTTCGACTAAGGATTCAGAGCCGTGTGGCTATGGTGCACTACGCTCATCTTACCGGGCAGGCAGAGGTTCTCGAAGTAGTGCACGTGTGGTCCCTGCGCCGGACCGAAGGCGCCCGGCTGGGACCGCCGGTCCTGCGAGCTGAGGCGGCACTCCCTGGCGCGGGCGTCGAACTCCCCCGAGCGACAAGGGAAGGAAGTCTCGTGCAGGCAGAGCTCCTGACAGCGCTGGCAAGTGGGCACTCCGGACACCACCCGGTCGTCGAAACCGCGTAGCTCCTTGTCGGGGACTCGCTCCATCACCCAGTCCTTGTCGCACGCCGGACCTGGTGGCATGCACGGATAATGTGGCTCAGAGACAACAATTACCAGTGTTCAGTGTCATAACTTGGTACTCATAGAGAACTTTATAGCCCCGAGTATCCGCAAGTGCAGCGGCTTACGTTAGGAACTCTAGGAGGAAAAAACATTGCGTGGTCCCGCATTGGAAGGCACGAGCTGACGTGTGCTCTTCTTACGTGCTCACGAGCGGGCCGCAGAAATCTGGAGGCTGAAGACTCGTGCTCACTGCTTCTAGTACAGAACCACAGAAAGTTGTCCCCGAGCGTGGGCACACGCTGGTGCCGTGCAGTTAAAGGGACCACCATTGAGTAATTACTCCCTTATTACAAATCTACTCCACCTTGGGGGACTCCCCTATGCATTTGACCACCACTGTAGTTTCTTCCGGGACACCCACCGTGGACGCACATCTTGGCGAAGTAGTTTGAGCGGTCCGAGGCCGGCACCAGCGGCGACTGGTCGGCGGATCCGAGCGCGTTGGCCACGTCCTCGTCGTCCATCGCGGTGGCCGCGAAGCACGCGTTGTGCTCGTAGTTGACCACCACGCCCAGGCAGCGGGGCGACGCCTGGCAGCGCCGCAGGCAATCGAGGGTCACGGCGCCCCTCGAGCGGAAGTCCTCGCGCGGTGCGAACATGGGCGACAGGCGCCGGGAGCCGGGCTTCATGGCCACGGTCTTCTCGAACGTGACCGTGTCCTCGCCCTGGGGACACTGCTCGTTCCTCGAGTGCACTGAAAAAGACGGCAGTCGCAAAGCACTGTGCAGGTCGTGAACGTCGGCTAGGCGAAATGTGGCATTGAAATAGGCTACCTCTGAATACATACAAAGCGCTACCGTCGGCGATTTTGCCTGTCTTCAGTTATCGCTCTGCATGTGCTCTGTTTTATTGTTCTGCCACTGTGAAGTGCGACAACCAGCCACAGGCCGTTGCCCTGACGGATCAGAGATAAGCTCCGCCGTCAAAAAACCCCTAAATCCGCCGCGTGCGATAGAAACCCAACTTGTGGCCCTTTTTTCATCTTCTCAAGGTGGGGTCAAAGACCCCTTTCCCGAGCACTTCACCCTAAATAAGCCGAGCACCAGACCAGCGGAAAGCTTGAGCCCATTGTATCACCGGTGGGTACCCGGCGGCACTGTTGAAGATCTCAGTAGCGTCTATAGACTTAGCAATACCATTTCACTTTTTCACTTAACGAAGTTTCAAGCTTTGTCATAGCGTGCGTGACGTCATATGTCGCCGCATGGACGCTGCTCGGTATCAGATCTCTTTATATAACATTCTTTTCCCGCTATACTTTCGCGTTAGATGCATTCTCGTGGAATTTTTGGTGTGTACACGCATATTCTGCCTTATGCTCTATGGAAAGTATTCGTATAGCTGCGCAGAACCGGTCACAAGAGATATCTGTAGACCTTTGAAGGAGAATCTCTATTCTTTACTGCTGAATGTTGGCCATAACAGTATCTTGAGTCTCTTGCGGGAAGCGCAATATTAGTTCCTGGTACTACTTCAGACTTGCTGGTCTCCCAGGCCGCTGGCTAGTCTTTCAGAAGTTTCCTCTCCCTGTGAAAGTAATGTGAGTCAAGTGGCGCCCTCTCTCTCACCTGCCGGCTTGTCCCAGAACTGGACGTCCCTCAGCGTGGGCAGTTCCCTGGCTTGAGGGTCCGCCATGGTGCCGACGTTGAGGAGGAGGAGGACACCAGCAGTCCAGGCGGTCAGGGCCAGCCCGCCGGTCCCCGAGCGCATGTCCCTTGTCCTGCGCCCCACTGCCGTTATTCCGGGTTCAAAGAAAAGCGGAACGTGTCGCACTTGATTTTTCCAAACTATGGCTACCTTGCACGGAAGTCGACAGAAGCTTCGTACATGGGGACATTCACTGGTGCAATACCCGCGAAAGTGCGAGTCCATTAGTGCGTACGAGACTCATGTGAATGGCATCATTTTAAAGCAAAGGTGCCAGTGTGTTGAGTACAGCGGAAATAGGCTAGATAGATGGCGCCTCAGGACTGAGTTCAAGGTTATAAACTTTCAGTGTGCGCCGTGTGTACCCTGTCTGTATTGGCCTGCGGACACGTGGAAAAGTGATCTTCCTTTCCTCCCTCCCCTTTCTATCTCTCCCTCCATTTCCCTTTCCACGTGTACGGTAGCATACAGGGCGTCGCCTGGTTAATTGCCCTGCCTCTCCGTTCATCTTACTCTCTCTCTCCGTGGCAACAATCCGTGGCAGTAATCCGTGGCAACAAAGCTGTGATAGCGCAGTAAACTTTTAAGAAAAGCCGTGCATACTATTCTTAACTTGAAGCACATCAATGTCATTTCATTTTTCTCCTATCCCCATGTGTAATGCAAAAAAAAAATGTAGAGTGTGGTAGTTATAGTCCGCTATTAGTAACCCTCTCCATGCAAGATCACCGATCAAGCAGCATGTCGTAATTTCGGCTGTGAGCACAGAGTGACGAGGTGGCAGGTCCGTAGGGATACTTGCCATTCAGTATAAAAAAAACTGAATTTTAAATATAAAAAATGTCGGAAAAATCATGGTACTTGTTTCCACCTCATTCTCGACTTTTATGAACAGGTAAGTTCACAATGAATGGGAACACATTATGGGCATTCAACCAGTTCAAACGCGGGTTAATGACATCTTGGTCGAAATCAAGAGGAAGAAATGGGCTTGGGCAGGGCATGTGATGCGAAGGCAAGATAACCGCTGGTCCTTAAGGGTAACGGAGTGGATTCCAATAGAAGAAAAGCGTAGCAGGGGCCGGCAGAAGGTTAGGTGGGCGCTTGAGATTAAGAAGTTTGCGGGCATAGGGTAGGCGCAGCTGGCAAAGGACAGGGTTAATTGGAGAGACATGGGAGAGGCCTTTGTCCTGCAGAGGGCGTAGTCAGACTGATGATGATGATGATGATGAACCAGTTATAAGTCTAAATACGAGAGACAAGCACACTACTTCCTGTTTTCTTTCTGTTTTCTGGACGTATATACTAAACCATCAGACAGTTTCATCTTCAGTGCAGGAACATCAGGATTTGTTCTGGTGAGTTAACTCTTTGTTCTCTTTTATACTGGAGCTAACTGTACCTTGAGCAAACAGTTTAGACAGACGCAGTCTTCGTCACGCCCTGTTAGAACGATCAACACGTCGTTCGCATCATTGTAAAGAGTGACTACTTTGTTGACAGCACTGAATCAGTCCGTTCCTTTATAGTCGCAGTTCAGGTCCCTTTGCACATCGACGGCTGGAGGGACGGAAGCTATGTACGCGTCGATTGATCTGTCCACACTACCAACCATCGAAACAGCCCGCCTGGATAGTCAGTGCCTGACCCAAATGATCGTCAGTCAGGAACAAAAAGACGTTCACAGCGACGCCACGAAGCTCTCCGCCCATCTACACGGGTCCTGTCAACTTCTTGACACCCCCAGCGCGCTGAGGGCGTGGTCGCCCTAACGTCCCCCGTTGCATCTGCCACAGCAGCGCTACAAAGACTCCGCTGCCCAGCGTAGTGCCTGTCTCGCTAACACGGTTGCCGACTTCCTGGTGGCGTTCGAGGACGGCTCCCACGGTGGGAGCACCCTGTGGGACCGCGGCAGCACCATCGCCGTCGCGATAATCACGACCACCGCACGCGTTGAGGGCATCGACTCCCCTGTGCTGAAATAGAAACTCTGGGCCGGCAACTGCATGCGCCGTGTAGTACGTTATGCGGACGGACCATTCTCGCTCGTCCATATGGCCCTATTCATACGCATATGCATTCTCCTCGCCGCTGTGGGGCACCACCGTCGCCGGTGGCGCGCCGTCCTCGCATTGTGCGCCCGGCTTTCTTGCCCAGCACCGCTTCATTTCTCTGCTTGTTCATTTACACGCATCGCCGGCTTTTCGTGCACGCATGACGGACCACGTTATGACCGAATTGTCTTCTAGCCGGGGAAAGGGTTGTTGTCAACTCTCTTTCTCTCTATCTACCCCTCGCTGTAGCCCAGATTTTCTTCTAATCTCCTTTTTTTTGTTTTTGTTGAGTCTTCTTGCTTCGCACACGCCAAAGTGGGCACTGGTCTCGCTCTTTTTTTCTCTCTTTTTTTTTACTCGGTCCAGTCCGATACGGAGACGAAACGGGATGTTGTACACACATGCACCGTGTTTTTGTTTTCTTTGTCCCTTACGTTTACGGACGTTTACGGTTTCTTTTTTTTTTACCCCGCACCGCCTTTTGTTGTGTAACGGCGTTCGCCCCCTCGCCCTCTGCGCCTCTTTTATTTCGAGTCACAAGTGCGGCGCCCGGTATATGGCCTACTTAACATCAGGGGGCTAACAAACCCCTTATAGAAGGAGGAGGGAGCGTGGTGAATTCTGCCGGCCTTTTTCGCATTTAAAGGGCCGCAAGGTCAGCAACGTCAACTTTTTCACGCCGGTTCGTCAGTCTCTTTCAAAGAGCGCGGGAATTTGTTTATCTCTCTTTACTCTTTTCTTGTGCTTAATTTTCATCGCTCTGCTTTTGCGCCTGTCCGAAGCGGTGCTTTCGGAAGGAGATCCCCCGTGGTCGCAGCAAGGAATCCCGAAAGACGCTAGTTTATCTTTCCACGGCGGAGTACAACGGAGCTCGTGCCGTTAGCGGTATAGTACTATATCAGTTAATGGTGGTAGTGGTAGCATCTTAATTACTATTAGTAGTAGTAGTGCCAGTAGTAGTACTACAGAAGCAGTGGTAGTAGATGTAGTAGTACAATAGTAGTAGTGGTAGTAGACATAGTAGTACCAGATAAGTAGTAGTAGTAGTAGTAGTACTATTGTAGTAGCATTGACATTAGTACCATAGCAGTAGCAGCAGTAATAATACTATAGCAGTAGCAGTAGTAATAGTACAGAAGTAGTAGTACTACAGTGATTAGCGCACAGTTTGTTACAGCCTTTGTCAAAAGTTTAGAGCCCGGAAGGAAGATGGGGTTGCTTCTAACATCTGCGAAAACATAACGAGCCACATGGCATGACTGGGAAGCTAGCAAACCTGGGTCATAAACTTTCGGAAAAGGCTTTTACGGCCACTATCATGTTCATGAAACCACTATTCCACCGTGAGCTTTATTTTATTGAAAGGGAATCCAAAGGAGTGATATCGAGGACAGTTGCTTATTCAGTTGCTTCAGGCGCTCTATGGGAGTCGGTTACGTGGGTTCAACCAACTTTCCGACGTAAAACTGATGCTGATTGCTGGCGACGCTATCTTATCTGCCGCTAGGTCTGTATACAGGACAACCAGTCTCTGAAATTTATTTCCTTTGTTTTTTCCAGGCTTATCGTAGGGTTAGCGCGCTGTCCAGTGCCCATGCCTGGCAGATACAGAACCTGTACTTTACGGCATAAAACTGAACGGATACAAGGCGAAGACAAATCATTCGATTTCTTGGCGTCGTTGGTGCTTAAAGAACTTTAGCGGCCTTACAGTGAATGAGTCGCACACTGTTACCTATTTTGTAAGAGTGTTGATTCGGCGCACATCACCTCTGCCTTCCGTCTTTCTTTTTATCTCTCTCTCGCTATTGAATGACACCAGGTGATCAACAGCGCGCCAGTACCATGCGCTTTTATTACTGAGGCCAATTCCTCCACAGTCAATAGGATTTAACCAGAAGGGCAAAGCTTGTTCTAGAGCAATAACTGACGTTATTTTTCTCTTACGTACACAACAAGGCTTACGTGGTTACGAAATTGAAGTACGCAAAAGCCGGAGCATACTAATTAATTTATGCCGCGATTGAAAGAAAAACTGTAGCAAGCTGTATACACAACGCAGTGTTAAGGATCAAAGTACGGAGTTCTCCAAGCTTCTTCGCTGGATCTCACTCAGATTCGATCACTATTCAACAGGTAGAATATGCATACTTCGAACTGCTCTCGAGAACTATTGTAGGCGTGTCCTTGAGTGTTAATAATAGTTACGTGAACACTCGCATGTTCGAGGGACCACGATGTGTGACGAGTGTTATGTCACAGCGTGCAGTGTTCCCCGTGCACCGCGAGTTGCGTTCGACTTGTGGCAGAGTCCTTAGCGCCAGCTTGTTCAGTGCCAGAATGCTAAACGACACAAGAGTGGTCCAATCTCATCTGAGACATAACTGGCTGTAATGCCTTTATGTACCATTTCAGTGAGTGTGTAGGTTGGAATATTAAGACAAACAGCAGGTTTCCTAACTACCGATAGAAACTGCTAATATGGCTTGTTGTTCAGATATCTACAAAAAAAAAAGAAATAACTGGCAGATACTGTACCGACTCATTGAAAGTGCTCATCCGTTGTAATTCATCATTTCATTAAATTCGAATCAAATCCAAAGTTAATTCAAGATATATCATACAAAAAATTTTAGGGTCAGGACAAGCTTCTTAGCCAATCGGAGAGCTCGTAAAACATTGCAGAAACATCAAAACATTGTGCAGTCAGAGAACTTGTGTTTCAAAGAGTATAACACCAAAAACGGAAGTTCCTATCAGGGATTGAAAATAAAACAAAATGCACACATTAAAGAACAAAGACGAAAACAATGTTGTTGTTTTCTTTACCGTTTTACATCAAGCTTCTATATCCCATAATGCTTTTTAGATTGTTAGAAATGATGGAGACAGAGTAATTTCGGGTTTTCTTTTGATGGTTTGTTAAGGTTCGCTGCTTAACCTACTTCTGTGTTGTTCGTTATGTAACTGTTTTGTTCACCAGCGCCTGAAAACCATATGAATAATAATTTCACGTTACAGCATAATTAAAGAGTTCAAAGATCTCAAGTATGGTACGGTACTCTAGCCGTCTTTCACCTTACTCATATTCTGTGCCATAAATTGTGCATGCTGCTGACAACATGATTCTTTTTACGATTACATTATTTGCGGTGTGACGTAATCGCAATCACATATGCTATAATAGGTACTCGTAAATAGGGGGGGGGGGGGGGGGGCGATTATGGAGCTTAGTTCACTTATTTCAGAATTTTTTTTTCATGTGCTACACCATTTACTTGCGAACGTAGGAACAAATTAATAAGCCCTAACGATATAAAACCATGCTTGTTTACGAGAACACCAGCGTTATCTTTTGATGATTTTGAAACTAAATCGCTAAAGAAAGGAAAAAATGAAAAATTAATTTCTCAAGCGCTCTGACGCAGTGGAGAAAACACAATATTCCAGGTTGGAGCATCATAATTATGTTTAAAGAATAGTGATCCTTAATACTAACAAAAAGGGTATAAAATAAGGGTAGAATATCGTGCCACGTGAAAAATGTATGTAACATTTTCATGCCTGTTATCGATTTTCGCGACCCAGATGGGGCGCAGTTTATCATACACGGCGGCGCTATACGGAGGGCTGCTTTTCAGGTAAACTGATACCGAAGCGCGCTTGTTTTGTTTTTTTTTTAATTTCACGGTAAGCCCTGTGCCCCACAACATCCCGCGCTTGTTCGTCGATAGTGACAGTCTTGTGTGAACCCAGAAGCCTCGATTTCTCGACTGTACAATGGAATGAACGAGAGATAAAGAAGAAATCACTGTTTGGCGTTCGAATCCATGCGAAACTACACGCTTCGGATGAAATTTCAAACCCTCTACACTCTAAAACCTATAGAGCACTCCCTTTTATGAAAGGTAATGTGCTTAAGGATAGCATGCTCTCTTTTTACTTTCATACAGTCGCATCCGGGTTTAGATTGTATGACATCGGCATTGAAGACTCTTGTACAAAGGGCAAAGGACAAAACTATAGAAGAACGTATTTCGGCCTTGAGCATTACAGGGAAGCAAAATCGAACTATTGTCAAGCTGCTTGCTCAGAAAAACGTCAGTTTGTCTCTTGAGTTTTCACTGATAAAGCAGCAAGCATCCTTCTGCCTTTTCCGCGCTTATCTAATATGATTATCAAATTATACTCAAGCGTACAAGTGTAATGCGAGGATCGCCTTTTCCGGCGCGCTATTTCCATGGAGCAGTTAACCGCGATTTGTGAACAAAGTTTGTTATAAGCAATTGATACTACTAGCTTTTCGTTTGCGACTCTAGTGCTCTTCACTAGTTTGTTGAGGTAGTATATAACGCTCACTAATTCTACTTTTACTACCTCCAGCTTCTAAGAAGGTTGTGATCAGTGTGACTAGTAGCTACACACTTAGTTACTTAGTAGTGCTTTATTATCTCCAGGCGTAGTTGTGTGCATTCCTCATCTTGTCCCTCGTCTTTTTTTACTTTTTCTGCCTATGTACCAACTGGCCCTTATCTCAGCTCTTTTACTTATCCTACCTTTCTTCTTGAGAGTGTACATGAAGTTTCTTACTATTAACTAGAGGGAAAGCTGGCCCCCGCCTATGGGAGTTTGCATAGAGCTTCCTCGAGACCACCTGTACCACCATGGGCGCTCTAAGCATCATGGGGCGAAGAGCTACCGACTGCAGAACCACAACTTATGACCAAAAAATAATGAAAAAACAAACGTTGTTCGATAATTAAGAATGTCCTATCATTCAATATACTGTCTATAAATCGCAACAAACGAGCAGAAAAGCATGTATATGCAAAGTTTGCTCATAATAGCGATGGCTTGCTCTCCTATTGTCCAAGTATTTCAGACCACAAAAGCCAATATTTCGTGCTTAACAGGCGTACTTTTAAAAAGAAATATGTTTTTGAAAAAAAATGTTGTCGCTTCAACATTTTAAAAATTTTTTGCACAGCATTTCGGAAAACAAAAACCTTTTATTGGCGTCGTGTGCTGTTGCGTTTTCGCTACTGTGGCTTTTGCACACTAATTTTTCGCCGAAGTCGTCTGCGCGCGGAGCGCGCTGTGAATACGGAATGGGACATCTCTGTAACGCCACTCTGCGTTCCTGAAAAAAACCTACTGTCCCGCACCAAGTAGCTCATCGTCCCATGATGCTTTGCGCGCCCATGGAGGTTCAGGTGCAGCGCCGCCAGCTTTCCCTCTAGTTAATAGTAAGAAACCCTATGAGAGTGTAGTTCTAGATCTACGGAAGAGTGATGTCTCTTGCGCGGGACTTAGCTGTGGGACTGATCGCTATGATGACGATACTTCAGCTTCGAACACGTTACAGTCTCGCAAGCACATCCGCGTGTTACCCGTGCTGCCGACTAGCGGCAAGCGAGGAGGACACGGTGGACGTCCCGCAAGTGCGAGCTTGGTCCATATATCGTCCATCTCTCGGCGGTCTTCAATTTTCGCAACGCTCAAACTGGGCCAGAGGATGTCCTGCGGACGGCCCTTGTGCCGGCCAGAGCAAACATCGCTCTGCGGCAGACACGCATCGCTCGCTGCGACAGCGCTCGAGTTCTTTTTCTATCTCACTCGTTTCGGTGTTGATGCGTACCCTTTGTTCGACGTTTCTCCCTGTTTTTTTTTTCGTGCTCCACTGTATAACAAGCGTGCCTGCATTTAATTCACTATCTGCCTCTTCCATTCGGTCGCTCCTGTTTTGAGAGCACTCTTTGTGGGTTCTTTGCCGCGCCGTCGCGTGCGGAGGAGGGGTTCATGACCTTCGCTTTACGAATCTGCGTTGAGTGGTTTCTTTGAGGAAGGTTTGTTGTTATTCGAGTTCGCACAGTTCCAACGTTAAAGCCTGGGGCCTTGCTTTCTGACTGGGAACCCAGCAGTGGTCAAGTCTATTATGATCAGGGAAAAAGCTGTGTGTATGGTATACAGTCGGATACAACTCAAGAACGCAGCGGCTTTTCCCCTTCAGAGGACCCCCTTCCAGTCAATGGCGTCGGCCGATTCTCACGAGCCTGCTAGCGTGACAATGCAGGGAGTGGCAGTTGAAAGAAAATAGTCCCCTACCTGGATTGTAACACTAGCAGGGTCATAAAAATCGGCCGACGCCATTGGCTGGGAGGGGGTCCTCTGACGGGGAAAAGCCGCTGCGTTCTTGAGTTGTATCCGACTATGGACTAAACAAGTGCATTAAGGTGCCAGGTGTAGAGGCAGTTACAACCACCTCGAAGAGTCACAAGCTAGGAGAGTATTTCGAACCTTTTTCTCAGTGGATGTTACGGCACCTTGCAGTCATGGTGGCAGCAGTACGTTGCAACAAGTCGAACAAGGCGTTTTTGCATCAATTCGTTCGGCTTGGTCGACGCCGGGAATATAGCGATGCTTAGACATTTGGACAAAAGACTTACGTGCGTGAAACAAAGGTGCTACCTGGAGGAATGCATTTCTGAAGTGCTCTGTAGATAATGCGAGGCGAGTGGCGTGGGGTCATGGAGGGTGACACTTCGTTTCAGCATCAATTTCGTAACGTGAAAGCAAGGGCGATTTTGATTATACACATACTATATATGCTGGGACCTGTTGATATGATGAAAACTATACAACAATGCGCGCATCCTGCATTCTAATAGTACATTAGCAAGGTTGGCAGTCCCGTATGTATGATCGCAGTGCGATTCCATACAAATCGTTCATCGTGATCGGGAAGGCTGCCAACAACGCGATTGCATCCGATGCTTGCGCATTTACCACATGTAGGCGGCCATGATTGGCTCTGCGTGACTATACTTTGCTTGCGTCTTCACCCGCTTGATTAACATTCTTGCCAATCCTACGGACTATTTATGCGTTTGTCGTATTAAACTCCCCAGGCCTGTTCTCTGGATACACGCGTCCGCGTTTTATATGCGGTACTTCTTGAATTTGCCTCTCGTTATCGGATTGCCTGTAGCCCCGCCCCTCATATAAGTGGCCACTTCGGACCTCTGAGGAGGCAAATAAAGTTAAATTAATGCCATGTTCTAGCGGGAACTGGTAGAAAGTATTGGTCTCCGTCAGTGGTGATGTGGGGTGGTGATTTGGGCGGTCGAAGCAATGCAGTGTCTCAGTAAATGTGTACACCTGTACCCCGCCGTGAGTGGGAGAAGGGGAAGAGAAATGGTTTAGATCGAAAAATGCGCCATAGTAGAGGCCTTCGGACTAATTTAGTCCTCCTGGGGTTTCCAACTTGCACTGGAACCGCGCAGCATACTTTAAGAATTTGATATTTGGCGCCATATGCTGCGTCTAAGAGACAATAAATAACCGAAGGCCACTAGAGAAAAGGAGTGGTATACGTTGATAAGTGAACGGGGAGCGCAGCAGTGATAATTCGGCATAGTGAGGAAAATAAAAGACACTGAACGGAAGTGCTTGGCACCGCAGGACATCGCAAAGGAAAACTTCTCGTAATAATCCTCACCAATACGCTTATCGACAGATAACGTGAACCCAACACGCACCTGGGCGCCGGCGTATACCACGTCGACGTCAATCCAGTCCTGGAAGGGATGGTCCGTCAATACTGTCTCTGGACATCCGGGCCTCTCGACCCATCGCAAGCACGCACACACGCCCAACCGCCGCTGTCACTGTCGCCACTCTTTACCACGGCAGTCGTCTCGGGCGTCAGCGCAGTCTCTCGTCCGTACACCTCCCTCGTTGCCCATCAACTGTGAGCCACGTGACGAGTGGTTTCATTTTTGGGGGCCCGTCGGACAGCTCCGTTGTTGTGGCGCCCCCTCCGCAGCTCCCCTTCTCTCCTTTCTCGTTCCCTCCCCCTACTTCCATTAACCGCCTTCTCCTCGCACGTATTCGTTTATAACCGCGCTTGTAGCACGCCTCGCGGCGTACAGACGTCACGCTACGCTTGCCGCGTCCCGTGAATGGGGCGTCCCCGCCGACGGCCCGCGAGGGGGGACAACGGTAAAACGGGAGAGGAGGCGGAGAGGCGGTGGGAACCATATTCGAAACCGGGAAAGTGGACCGGCGGACGATGGGGCCAACCTATTTGATATGCGAGCAAGATGGGGACGCCAATTTGGTCGACGCCGCTGGTCCGTATACCTGGCTCCCACCAGTAGTCCGTAATGAAACGGCGCCGTTACAGCAGCAGGGCCGCGCTATATAGCCGTTGTTATTGTTGTTGAAGCCACATTCACCGTTTGCGGTCTCTGGCGTCATCCCGCTAGTGTCTCTTTGTTAAGCGCACGTGACGTTTATTTGGTGATAAATGGACCAAACATGGTATTACAGTCTAACCTCGTTATAACGAAACGGTCTATGACGAATTAATCGATATAACGAAGGAATGACGATTACCCTTGGAAGCTCGGTCAACACGGGCTATAACGAAGTAATCGCTGGGCCCCTTTAACTTCATTACAGCGAGGTTCAACTCGAGCTTCGTTATAACGAGGTTGGAACGAACGAGACGGTTTACAACGAATAAATGGATATAGCGAAGGAATGACGATTCCCCTTGCAAGCTCGCGGGCAACACAGGCTATACCGAACCTCGGCTATAGCGAAGTAATTGCCGGGCCCTTCCAAATTCGTCATAACGAGCTGGGGGGGGGGGGGTTGGAAAGGATCAACAAATTAACTATTATGCATGGGTTCGCTGCGTTTGCACCTTGACATGTTTTTCCTAGGTTGCATGGCCGTACAGTCGTAGTGCTGCGCATACACTAAGCGTTCAACTTCGTTCGCCAACTAGCAATGCGTTTTTGTGGCCGATGGGTTCAATTCCCCCCACCTTCGGAAGAAATGTTTCCTTTGCTGATGACGCCATTGCCTGTTTTGTGGACCAGTTTTTTTAGACGCCGACATCGACGGCGGGTTTTGTCGCTGATGGGCCATGCAAGGCTTTCGCCTGATAAAAAAAATGCGGCATTGAAACTGCATAGGTCACCGCCGGCCAAGCGTGCCGACGCGCCGATGGCTTACAAAACAAATCATTCCGTCCATAAGTGTCGACTGAACTAAGCGTCTAACGTAGGCGAAGTGCGGCGAGCGCTATCCAGGGTCAGCGTCGAAAGCCATGCTACTGCGTACGGTCGTAGATCAACTCACAGCAGCGATTTGAGAAGTTTGGATTCCTTGCTGGCCTCGCTGGTAAAGTGGTACACCCTAAACAGAATCGACTATGGAGGTTTAACGTCCCAATGCGACTCAGGCTACCTAAACAAAAAGCAGTAAGAAAGGAGTAAGTTGTCCTCCAGCGCACACCCTTTTGTGCGCTAGAAGCCAGCTTACTTCTTTCTTACTCACGTATAGGGCGTATTCCTGTTCAGAGTGTATGTGTCGCCTGCCTACTCGGCGCCACATTTTGTAGCGAAAGCTACACTACTCTAGCCACTTCGCGAGGTCAGCGTGGCTGCACGCTGAGCCGTGGCACCACCGCTCCTCTAGCTGTGCGCATGCGCGGGGAGCCCGCAGCTGGTGTGCGCGCCGCGCGCCTCGCCGCTGCGCCGGCGGCGGAGCAGACGCCGCCCGCCTCCTCAGTTGTGCGCATGCGCGGAGTGACGTCAGAGCACGCAGCTGGTGTGCGCGCCGCGCGCCTACGCGAGTCTTCAGCGTGGCGGCACCGTGGCAGCTGCCGGTGGCGCGGTGCCGGCGAAACCGAGCGGGGGAGGAGTGGAGAGGGGGAGAGAGTGAATCCACGTCCAGGGACGAAGATGAAGAAAGAACGCCCAGCGAAACGGAGCGGCGAAAGACTGACTTTGCAGTTCGACTGAGCGAGTTCCACTCGGCCAGCTGGGGCTATCGCGTCACTCCTGGTTTAACCAGAGCTAAACCACAGCAATTTTTTTTGCTGCTATCGCGTGCATACAGCGCAAGGAAGAGGCAGTGCAGCTGATACGTTCTGTGCGGACGTGTGCTGCGCTGTACGTTTATCACTGCATTGTCCATGCGGGACAAATGACAATGTCGAAAGCCCACGTGTCGAAGAGATGCGTGTACATTTGCAGCAACAAGTCATCGTTGCACAGCTGCATGGTCGGATGTCTGCTTGGATGATTGAGATGAAGCCATTATACGCGAGGTACGCGCAGTCCTGGACCGCGAGGAATCTGATTAACAAGGCCGACCTGCCATCAGCTGCCGTCAACACTTCGAAACCGCGATTTCTAATATCGCGCCCCACAGCATATTGTTTTCAATAAAGGCGATCGAATGCTTGGAAAACGGCCGATAGTGTCTGGTTTGAGGAAACAGGCGCATATAACTCGCATTTTTTTAAAGAAATGAACGCCACTTATGTCGGACTCAGTAAATGGGAAGTCCATTTACTACGAACTTCGGATAAAGCGAACGCCATCCGCGTAACCGCCAGGTTCGTTATAAGTGGCACGACTGTATTGTCAGAGTTGCGGTCTTGGGGTTAGCCATAACGACCAGAGACCACGGAATGAGAGCAGTCCGAATGGCTACTTGCGTTAATATACTTTAGGTCAAAAGCAACAACACTGCTCCCGTACATCCGTTTCTTGACGTGTAAACAGCACAAAAAACATAAGCCTCTCTGACTGAGCTCGGTTACCGCACTGGTTTTCGAAGTTGGATATTGCTTGCCCGCTGTCCTGTACTGATTGTCGTCCTGCGGCCCGGCAATGGAGATTATGTCCAATGTGTTGGACAACGGAATAAGCAAGCACAGTAGGCATTAAAAGAGGTTTGGGTCTGTAGAAAGCTGTTTCTCGATCGGCTATATAATTTTAGAGCATGCGCTGTTACCGAGTGTGTATGGCCAAACTCGCATCGTTTCCCTGCTCTTGAGGAGCTCCCAGAAACGTGAGAGTCAGCGAGAGTAATTTTTACTTCAACATTAAAATAAACAGGGCGTCCCAGCTAACCTGGACCAAAATTTTAAAAAACCTAAGCGTTCTTCAGAAATGAAATCGCATGGATGTTGTTAAAGCTTATCTAAAGTTACAGTACCAATTTTTTGGTCGTGCTACTTAAATAATTAGTTGAAATAATTAACTTTCTAAATATAGCTTGAAACGTTCAGGCGTCAATAGGAAATTGGCGGAGCTCCACAAATATTGTCCAACCCAGACTTTTCCAATGAGATAGACTTAGCGTGACCGTTTTAATTCGGGAAAAACTAAAGCCCGCGGAGTTTAAAAACACCACGTGACAGCGCGCTCCGCGCGCCCGAACGCGCCGCGCTTGCAGCGCCCTCATTCGTGCTTTGTAAAAAACATCGCTCCCTTCGCGCCTTTCGTGCTGCGCACGACAGAGCTTCGCGCTGTGGTTGGTTCCAAGATTAGCGCCAGTGGGTTCAGGGTGGCAGTTGAAAGAAAGCCGGATCCCGTTTCTGAGGCGATAATTGCGCTCTCACGCCAGCCGATTGTCGAATGCGTCGACAGCCGCCGCCGGTAACGTCAGAGCCGAGCAAAGATAGAAGCCCTTTCTCCTAAGCGAAGAGAAGGCGCGGCGCTGGCAATGTTTTTTTACAAATCACGGATGAGAGCGCTGTAATCGCGGCGCATTCTGGCGCACGGAGCGCGCTGTCACGTGGTATTTTTTAAACTCCGCGGGCTTTGGTTTTCCACGAATAAAAACGGCCACGCTAAGGCTATCTCGATGGAAGTGCCTGGGTTGGGCATCATTTATGGGCCTCCACATCTTCCCAAATGACGCCTGAACGTTTCAAGCTATATTTAAAGAAATATTTAATTTATCTCAAATAATTATTCAAGTAAAACGAGCAAAAAAAATTGTACTGGAACTTAAGGTAAACCCTAACAGCATCTACGCAATTTCAGCTCCGAAGAACGCTTGTTTTTTTTTTTTAATATCTTCGTCCAAGTTAGCTGGGACACCCTGTATATAAAAAACGTAAACGGATTGTCTCACATTTAAGCACCCGGTAGAACACCTTTAAGCGCCTCTTACTGCTCGCAGCAAACCAACTAACGCATAGAAACACCCATTTTGATGACGAAGGCTCTAGAGTTTGTCTGCTTCAGAAACTTGATAATTGCTTTTCATTTTTCATATTGGCCAGCACACAACCAATAGTTCGAAACGTATCGGGAAATATTTTAGTGATGTTAGTCCGGACTCAAATCATCATATCCGTAAAGTTTGAAAAAAATGCGTCACACAATTTCCACTCCTCTTCCCATGAGGATACAGCCAAAATAGCCGTATTTGGTTGGAAACCATTCGCGTCGCTACTGAAACCGTTCTATTTGAATAGCTATTCGGTTTTCATTCGGCTCTAACTTAAAAGCCCCCGTTTGGATGCATCTACTAGAAACACCTGATCGAAAATACGCGCATAGAAACCATCATCGAAATTTGACGCGCAACCCGCCGCGGTGGCTCAGTGGTTAGGGCGCTCGGCTACTGATCCGGAGTACCCGCGTTCGAACCCGACCGCGGCGGCTGCGTTTCTATGGAGGAAAAACGCTAAGGCGCCCGTGTGCTGTGCGATGTCAGTGCATGTTAAAGATCCCCAGGTGGTCGAAATTATTCCGGAGCCTTCCACTACGGTACCTCTTTCTTCCTTTCACTCCCTCCTTTATCCCTTCTCTTACGGCGCAGTTCAGGTGTCCAACGATATATGAGACAGATACTGCGCCATTTCCTTTCCCCAAAAACCAGTTGTTATTATTATTATTGTTGTTGGCGTGCAGATTTTCACTTCAGACGCTGTGTACTGTTTTAGATAGAGCGATGAGCGTGTGGAACCTTTCTTTCTGGAATGAATGGCCTCCCGACGACCAAACATTCCTTCGTTCACGTGCCGGAACTAGCGCTCCCAAGAAAGAACCCGCATGAGGTGATCACGTGATGCAGGTGGCGAGGCCCATGTTGTCGTTACAGTGGGCGTTCTCACAGGAAGAGGGCGTAATGCAATATTCGCTACTATTTCTTTTCACCGCGCAGGACGGAGAAAATGCTCACTTATCGCTATATCTTTGTTATTGCTGTTGAAGGTTAGCTTCTATCAGCTTTCGAGCAACATTATTGCGGATATTGGCTGACCAGAGCCAATAACGGTGCTTTATCGCTCAGAGATTCTCGGTCATTATCAGACCGCTCTTGGGTGCTGTCCGTG
This sequence comes from Amblyomma americanum, assembly GCF_052857255.1. Lineage (NCBI taxonomy): Eukaryota > Metazoa > Arthropoda > Arachnida > Ixodida > Ixodidae > Amblyomma > Amblyomma americanum. The sequence continues at coordinate 31,073,191 of NC_135507.1, read as the reverse complement.
AAGTCGAGCCGAAATTGGACAGCGTCGCAAGCGGCTGCCGACAGATATGACCGGTCATTTATAACGTCGATTTCGTTGTTGTTGTTGTGCACTGTTTTGTTTGTACACAGATCTAACACAAGTTAGAGTGCTGTTAATCGCCATGCCAACAGGATGGCTGTTTCCGAAGGCTTGTTTTCGAGGTATCTAAGAAGATGCTTGTTCCACACAGCGCATAGATTTGTTCGCGTAGCGCTCGACGAATTCATTTCCTTGCTTTCGAGCCTTTATTTCATTTTCCTTTGTGTTGGCCAAGGAGATAGCTCCATGGTGTGCCGGGCCCAAGAGCGCTTTTTATTCTGATTTATTTTTGAACTTCCATGGCGCGAAGTACCAACGGTGTGACGTCACCTTTCTGGAGGCGTGGACACAGCCACCTACTCGAGCTGACGTTGGTCACTAAATATTGGGAATACTGGGTAAATGTCAGTGTGGGAGTTAGTGCAAGGCTGGCATGACCACGAAAGTGGTGTTCGTGTGCGCATGCGTACTTGCATGCGCGCCTACGACCTGTTGACTAATTTAATTATTGGTCGTGTAAGGAAGGGTAAGGGACGAGCTTCTTGAGATCAGCGAGCTTCAATGTGGCGGTAGCGCTTCAGAGATTGATTGATTGGGTTATGGGGGCTTAACGTACCAAAGCAACTCAGGCTATGAGGGACGCCGTAGTGAAGGGCTCCGGAAATTTCTACCACCTGGGGTTCTTTAACGTGCACTGACATCGCACAGTACACGGGCCTCTCGAATTTCGCCTCCATCGAAATTCAGCGGCCAAGGCCGGGATTGAACCCGCGTCTTTCGGGTCAGCAGCCGAGCGCCATAACCACTCAGCCACCGCGGCGGTGATTAATTTGTCAATTTTCATGAGCCAAAGCTTAATGCATTGATTTGCTAAACCCAGTGCTCGTTCCACATTCGGCTTCAGGTAACGGTAGTTGGTGCACTCATTAGAGAGCTGGCGAGAGGTGCAGTCGTTAGCGCAGCAAGTCCCGTGTTTTCTTCCGCGGGACTGGTTTTGTGCAGATGCCGGTGCAAAATATCACCGAGGACACGTCGGTCGCTGCCCTGTAACCGTGAGCACGCCAACGTCTTACCGATGAGCGACGAGCCAATGTCCTGGCTTTCGAGTTGTAGCGACTGCTTTCGCCCCGCCGCGGTGGCTCAGTGGTTAGGGCGCTCGGCCGGAGTATCGAGCCGGAGTACCCGGGTTTCGAACCCAACCGCGGCGGCTGCGTTTTTATGGAGGAAAAACGCTAAAGCGCCCGTGTGCTGTGCGATGTCAGTGCACGTTAAAGATCCCCAGGTGGTCGAAATTATTCCGGAGCCCTCCACTACGGCACCTATTCTTCCTTTCTCCTTTCACTCCCTCCTTTATCCCTTCCCTTACGGCGCGGTTCAGGTGTCCAACGATATATGAGACAGATACTGCGCCATTTCCTTTCCCCAAAAAACCAATTATAGCGACTGCTTTGTCGCGCCCATCAATCAGCTCCCCTGCAGGGACAGCGATGGCTGCACGGCGCTGTGCGTAACGCGGACAGCCGTGCAAGCACGTCGCGCTCTTGATTTTGACATTGGCTCTTTGCTCAGCGCAGCGATAGAAGAAAGAAAAAAAAGCAGACACACCTCTAAGAGTGAGGGAGAGAGAGAAACTTTATTTGGTTCATTAAGGGTTTAGCGTTCGGTCTTCGTCTGCATCGCTGCAGACTGTTGACCTTCAAAGCACGGTTGGGCCCCTAGTCCAGGGCTCCACTGAGTCGCGCTGCTTCGCTTGCGTGCTGCACCATTGCCCAATGGTCGAAGATAACGCTTCCCATGAATAGGTTTCGTCACCGGTTACAACTTCCACTGCCAATGCTTTCTGTCGCAGATGTAACGGTAGCATGCGCTCAATCGACACGATAACCAGCGAGGGAAAGGGGAGGTTCCGTGTGACACTGAGATATGACATAACTTGCACACTTGTGAAATCTTGTGCTGTGCGGCGAAAGGTGGGCGTCATACATGCAGCCTTTGGAAAGTGCGCAAAAAATTGTCACGAATTTTGTTTAGCCAGGATTTGGGACTTGCGTTTCGCTTTCTGCAAACGCCGCGGTAGCTTATGTTGGTCAGGTATCGCTGTTACTGTTTGGTTTTTGACGTCTAAGCTTTTGTTTTTGTATATTGTGGTCCTCGCCGAAGTCAGGCAATAAAAAAAAAAGCGGTGGCTCAGTGGTTACGGCGCTCGGCTGCTGACAAGAAAGACGCGGGTTCGATCCCGGCCGCGGCGGTCGAATTTCGATGGAGGTGAAGTTCTGGAGGCCCGTGTACAGTGCGATGTCAGTGCACGTTAAAGAACCCCAGGTGGTCGAAATTTTCGGAGCCTTTCACTACGGCGTCCCTCGTAGCCTGAGTCACTTTGGGACGTTAAACCCCCATAAACCAAACATTCAGCTTTCTGTTCAAACGCGAGCTCAGTCTCAGAGCTGACAACTCCAAAGCAACAATTTCGACCAGCATGAAACAAGTCGGTTTATCGCGGACAAAGAAAAAAAAAGAGAAAATAGTCTTCGGAACGCGCGCTTGTTTTTGATCCTTCTTAACATTCAACATAACCGCTTGTAACATGCTCTGTGTTTATGTAAAAGACATTACATTTTCCTTTCTTCGTGTAGTCCGGTAGCGGCCTCTACTTTCAGGCCAGTGTTAAAAACAAACGCCTCTCTGCGCTCACCTATACCCCGACCGCGGCGGCTGCGTTTTTATGGAGGAAAAGCGCTAAGGCGCCCGTGTGCTGTGCGATTTCAGTGCACGTTAAAGATCCCCAGGTGGTCGAAATTATTCCGGAGCCCTCCACTACGGCACCTCTTCTTCCTTTCTTCTTTCACTCCATCCTTTATCCCTTCCCTTACGGCGCGGTTCAGGTGTCCAACGATATATGAGACAGATACTGCGCCATTTCCTTTCCCCCCAAAACCAATTATTATTATTATTATTATCACCTATACCAATCAGCTCGCGTGGATAGCGATAAGCGTATATTTACCGACCTGGTCTAAATCGATTTCGTCCTCCTACAGGCTCGAGAAATAAGAATTGTTCGCGTTTGAACCGAGCCCCGTTGCACACGCATTCTTCACACCACGTCCCTTTCCCTCGGTCGCCTATCGCCAGCGCCTCGGCCGTACGCTTTGAGACGCCAAGCCCCTCTCCCATGCCCGCTCTCCGTCGGGCCGAGCGCGTACCAAGAAGACGTCTTATCACGGGCGCCACAGCTGCAGAGCCCAGTCCTCTCCCCCACCTCCTTTCCCCCATCCCGATTGCGGCTGCCGGACCGACAATGGGGCGGTGACAAGTGGCCGTGTCTCGTCTTCGGCAGGCGCCGAGCTGCGGAGTTGCCGCAGCAAAGCTGCCACAGGATAAGCAGGTGTGGGCCGACGGAGACTTCCCCTTCCTCAGCGGAAAGAGTGCGCACGTGTGTGTGTGTGCGTGTGTTCGCGAATCGCCGACCGCGAGACCGACTATGGATTCGTCTTGCAGCACGCTGGACGACGTCGGCGTCACCGTGCTGTCAGGTGAGGTGCGTAAATTCACACCTCGGCGTAGCGGCGACACGTGAGGAAAGAGAGAGAGAAAGGGGGAGAGAGTGCGGAGGCAGTAAACACGCCTCTGCTGATCTCAGGTAGAGACGGTGTTTCTGGAGTCCGAGGTTGTCGTTCCGTACCACGCTGGAGCTTTCGGCGTAGGGATTACACTAGAACTTTTACTGGGCTGTGGTTGTCGTTCCGTACCACGCTGGAGCTTTCGGCGTAGGGATTACACTAGAACTTTTACTGGGCTGTGGTTGTCGTTCCGTACCACGTTGGAGCTTTCGGCGTAGGGATTGCACTATAACTTTTACTGGGCTGTGGTTGTCGTTCCGTACCACGTTGGAGCTTTCGGCGTAGGGATTGCACTATAACTTTTACTGGGCTGTGGTTGTCGTTCCGTACCACGCTGGAGCTTTCGGCGTAGGGATTGCACTATAACTTTTACTGGGCTGTGGTTGTCGTTCCGTACCACGCTGGAGCTTTCGGCGTAGGGATTACACTAGAACTTTCACTGGGCTGTGGTTGTCGTTCCGTACCACGCTGGAGCTTTCGGCGTAGGGATTACACTAGAACTTTTACTGGGCTGTGGTTGTCGTTCCGTACCACGCTGGAGCTTTCGGCGTAGGGATTACACTAGAACTTTTACTGGGCTGTGGTTGTCGTTCCGTACCACGCTGGAGCTTTCGGCGTAGGGATTACACTAGAACTTTTACTGGGCTGTGGTTGTCGTTCCGTACCACGCTGGAGCTTTCGGCGTAGGGATTACACTAGAACTTTCACTGGGCTGTGGTTGTCGTTCCGTACCACGCTGGAGCTTTCGGCGTAGGGATTACACTAGAACTTTTACTGGGCTGTGGTTGTCGTTCCGTACCACGCTGGAGCTTTCGGCGTAGGGATTACACTAGAACTTTTACTGGGCTGTGGTTGTCGTTCCGTACCACGCTGGAGCTTTCGGCGTAGGGATTACACTAGAACTTTCACTGGGCTGTGGTTGTCGTTCCGTACCACGCTGGAGCTTTCGGCGTAGGGATTACACTAGAACTTTCACTGGGCTGTGGTTGTCGTTCCGTACCACGCTGGAGCTTTCGGCGTAGGGATTACACTAGAACTTTTACTGGGCTGTGGTTGTCGTTCCGTACCACGCTGGAGCTTTCGGCGTAGGGATTACACTAGAACTTTCACTGGGCTGTGGTTGTCGTTCCGTACCACGCTGGAGCTTTCGGCGTAGGGATTACACTAGAACTTTTACTGGGTTGTGGTTGTCGTTCCGTACCACGCTGGAGCTTTCGGCGTAGGGATTACACTAGAACTTTTACTGGGCTGTGGTTGTCGTTCCGTACCACGCTGGAGCTTTCGGCGTAGGGATTACACTAGAACTTTTACTGGGCTGTGGTTGTCGTTCCGTACCACGCTGGAGCTTTCGGCGTAGGGATTACACTAGAACTTTCACTGGGCTGTGGTTGTCGTTCCGTACCACGCTGGAGCTTTCGGCGTAGGGATTACACTAGAACTTTTACTGGGCTGTGGTTGTCGTTCCGTACCACGCTGGAGCTTTCGGCGTAGGGATTACACTAGAACTTTTACTGGGCTGTGGTTGTCGTTCCGTACCACGCTGGAGCTTTCGGCGTAGGGATTACACTAGAACTTTCACTGGGCTGTGGTTGTCGTTCCGTACCACGCTGGAGCTTTCGGCGTAGGGATTACACTAGAACTTTCACTGGGCTGTGGTTGTCGTTCCGTACCACGCTGGAGCTTTCGGCGTAGGGATTACACTAGAACTTTTACTGGGCTGTGGTTGTCGTTCCGTACCACGCTGGAGCTTTCGGCGTAGGGATTACACTAGAACTTTTACTGGGCTGTGGTTGTCGTTCCGTACCACGCTGGAGCTTTCGGCGTAGGGATTACACTAGAACTTTTACTGGGCTGTGGTTGTCGTTCCGTACCACGCTGGAGCTTTCGGCGTAGGGATTACACTAGAACTTTCACTGGGCTGTGGTTGTCGTTCCGTACCACGCTGGAGCTTTCGGCGTAGGGATTACACTAGAACTTTTACTGGGCTGTGGTTGTCGTTCCGTACCACGCTGGAGCTTTCGGCGTAGGGATTACACTAGAACTTTTACTGGGCTGTGGTTGTCGTTCCGTACCACGCTGGAGCTTTCGGCGTAGGGATTACACTAGAACTTTTACTGGGCTGTGGTTGTCGTTCCGTACCACGCTGGAGCTTTCGGCGTAGGGATTACACTAGAACTTTCACTGGGCTGTGGTTGTCGTTCCGTACCACGCTGGAGCTTTCGGCGTAGGGATTACACTAGAACTTTTACTGGGCTGTGGTTGTCGTTCCGTACCACGCTGGAGCTTTCGGCGTAGGGATTACACTAGAACTTTTACTGGGCTGTGGTTGTCGTTCCGTACCACGCTGGAGCTTTCGGCGTAGGGATTACACTAGAACTTTCACTGGGCTGTGGTTGTCGTTCCGTACCACGCTGGAGCTTTCGGCGTAGGGATTACACTAGAACTTTCACTGGGCTGTGGTTGTCGTTCCGTACCACGCTGGAGCTTTCGGCGTAGGGATTACACTAGAACTTTTACTGGGCTGTGGTTGTCGTTCCGTACCACGCTGGAGCTTTCGGCGTAGGGATTACACTAGAACTTTCACTGGGCTGTGGTTGTCGTTCCGTACCACGCTGGAGCTTTCGGCGTAGGGATTACACTGGGACTTTTACTGTGATTTCAAACGAGTTGTTGACGGGAAGCTAGAAACCGGCTCTTCTACCACACGACACATAGACTTACGTCGTGCTCGCGGCGTTATTTGATTCCCACGATCCGACGGATATGTATGCGGCTAATCAGAGTGTTAGCTGAAATGTGTTCCGGTTTTTCACCGACGGCAATACAGACGCAGAAAAAAAAAGGGGGGGGGGGGCGCAAAAGCGGCTCGCAGCTGCTTTTTTTGCATCGTGTCGTCTTTTGAGGAGCGTTTGCTCTCCAGAGATGTGAACAGACGCTATCTTCCGTAGACGCGCGCTTACGAAGGTTTTGTTCGCAACTTCCTCATGGCTAGGATTCTTAGGTGCAACTTCACCCACTGTTTGGATGTAGAGCCATTAGGCTGCGAATAATGCTACCAAGGGAAGCACAAGAGCTGATGTGTAAAATTAACGTGTTGTGAATGCATCTGCAACGTTGCCGCTACATCTGCGTGTAGTATACTGCTGGGCAGTGATAAAAACGCGAAATGATAACGAAAGTTACGAGAACAGTCTTATCACTCCAGTTATTTTTGGGAGGCGCCGAAGAGTTTTATCCTTGAAACATTTCATTATCGCAGCGTTTATTGACGGCCAAGGACTTCTGTTGTGGGGATCCGCCCGGTATCTCAGTATAAACAAGATACGGGTACGTCAGCTCCGCTTTATCTCTGGTGTCAGTTTATGCCTTATATTTTCACTGCTGTATAACAACATGTTGTTGTTGTCATTGTCATTTATGATGCATATTATAATCTTATTTTGTTATTACACCAAAAAGGTCTCTCAGGTGCATTGCATTCAGCGGGTGGAGTGGAAAAAGGTTACGTACAGTATTTGTCAAAAATATTCAGCCCAGTGGATTTGCTTCCAAGTCGTGTTGCGAAGCCCTTAAGCACATCTGACAGTCCTAAGCTTGGGAGGGTTGAGAACTTAGGTTCCCTCCGCTTTCATAAGATTAGGTTCCCTGAGTATGAATGGGAAGCCGCGCTGCAGAGCTCAGAAGCAGACCCCTTGGGATGCATACTTTTGACAGAGACTGCACATCTTCGATTATTGGTTTAACTGTCAGGAGCCGAACGCATCACGGCGTCGGTGGTATGGAGCATTCTAGCGGAATGCTCAGAACTGGTTTGTGTACAGAGCATGCACGGCTTTATTCTTACTGACGCTCGAATCAGTAGGTGGTTTGCACAGGTGATGAGAGCATAACTCAGACATGAATGATATAGATCTAGAGGAGAAAGAAATATTTATTTCCTGGTGCGATTCGATTTCGAGACTGGGATGATTTGCTTTCATTCTGGGACTTGTAGCACTTTGTGTTATGAAACTAATCAGGCTACGTACTTGGGCTCAGCATATTTATGCGCACAATCTATTTTATTATCCCATAACTGCCGCCACACGGCTTTGCCACTTTGCGTGTTCGCGAGACGCGCGACCAAATGGTTCTCGAACGACCATTATCACACGCCAGAACTTGTACAATGTTCGCCCGATTGTTATCGCTATCTGAGGCACGCTTTCTTGAAAGTACCCAGTCGTCTTCAAGTAGAACGCTGCCGTTAGCGATGGGCATTCTGGTCCCGATGGGGCCGATCACAAGTTGTCCCAAATAAACAGTTTTCCTGCGTGCTAGCATCCCTATCTGCCTGAATGACGTCACCGCTACATGACAGTATAATACTTACTGCATGGTTATGTATTTGTAAAATGAGTTTAGGAACTTTAGTAAGGTGGAATCCCAGACAGCGCAAGTTCATTCGAACTTGGGTCGAGCTAAGGTCTAAATAGGCGGTGAGTTTCATGAAAGAGGGATTGACAAGTCGCATGTTACGTCTTAGATAACCACGCACACGTTTCACATAGCCTGTTAAGCGCGTAATAGGCTATATTATGTGAAAATAAAATAAAAACAGCATGCGTTGTCATAACAATAATAACTAATATGATGAGCATCAGGGTTTTCAGACGTCTGTAGGCACTGAGTGGAAGACACCAGGAATATTGGTGAGAGCCGCATATGCTGTATAGTTTGTTCGTGTGATATATGACTACCGACCACAAAATGAGATTAGTGTCGTCTTATTAACATTCAAGGACATTGGAGATATGGTGCACCGTTGTTCGGCAAGATTCTAAACGCTCTGAAGATTCTAAGAGTGAATGCGGTTATCCACCTATAGTACGTTATCATTCAGTGCGTTATCGACTGTGTCAGTGACTGCAGTCGATAACGCCGTCGTCAGTGGGACACCGAGCTGTGTAGGAGAGATTACTGGGCCTTACCCATGCTCCTAGTCACACAAAAGGTCACACAGGACGTGGAAGACGTGTGGTTGTTGGCCCATACAAACAGCTGGCGTTTAGTTACCTATTCTCTGAAGCAGTCGATTTTTAGTGCAAATGCACGGCTTCGCATGCAATCCTGAGACAGGCAATATTTGTCTGAAGCCTCTCGGATACCTGCAGAGATCAAATAAATAATGCCGCTACTGGGTGTCGAACCCGCGGCGGCGCGAACTGACCAGCTTCGCTGGCCACTGCACGAGAGCACTCTGCTATCGACGCAGCTGGTCACGCCTCGTGTTAAACTGCCACACTTTCGCGCTGTTGCTGCCTCTGAACAGAGGTGGGCATTTGACCTCAAAAATCTGGACCTCACCTCAACTTCAAAAAGAATTTGCCGACCTCAACCTGATCAGTTGAGGACCTCAGAAAACAAACGAAAAACAAAACAAAGAAGATTAAGAAGTTTTTCAGTTTAAAATCATTCCGAGAATCCTGTGAGACAGGCAAGCCAAAATGATGTTGGTATTATTTAATAAGGTGTGTACAGACACTATTGATGTGCACGCAATAGGAGAAGCTTATAATCTGGGATATGAACCCTTATAGAGTACATGGCCTGCGGGCAGGGGTGTCTCATACGCGGTTACCACCAGTACGTCGGTGAGTACTTTATACGTGTCAATATTTGGAAACCTGCTTCGTGTATACTTGTTCGTATTGGAAGCCTCTCGCTCATTCACGCACGAACCGGCAGTTGACAGACACAGTCCTTCTACACCATCTACCAGAAATTGGGGGGAGGAGGAGGAGGGTATTCACGATACTCTTTTCAGGCTTGAGAATAGTTACCGAATATAAAGAAACTGGTCGTCGATGTACTTTCCAAGGCGACGGTTATGCAGACGCATAACCGTCATTATATCATTATATTTGTATTTTATAGCCCTACGGAACAAGGGGTGAGGGTTAAAATTAATTAAAGAGTAATAAAATAAACTTAAACTAGCTTCCTACCTCGCAGAATCGGCAGGTGGACGTGAAGCCTCTGAGACGTTATAGATCAGATATGTGCACCATTGCGAATTACTTTACAGACCACAAGACGTTGATGCAGCATAGATGTCAAAAAGAAATGTGAGTTACGGTCGTTACTGGTCAAATTCATTGTGTATACAATATGTGAAAGGAGTGAAAGAATTGGCATTGGCGTTGACAACGTTGCAGACTCCGATGATTATGAGAAAAGTAAAGGAGCATAACTGGCTCCCTGGGTCAGTGGACACCTTAATCGCGCTTTGAGATAAGTGGCGGTGGTGTCTCCACATTGAACAAAAAAAAAAACGTGCTTTCGCACAATATTTTGGGCTTTGCAATGCCAAACCGCCGGCCAAAATTTTTAAGAGCGTGAGCTCTTACTCACCACATTTCTCGATTTCTTGGGGTCGGCTGCCGCCTCCCTTCGGCGTGAAATTTTCCAAGTCCGAGGAATTCAAAATGGCGGCCCCCATAGTAAATAGATATAGCAACCCAATTGGTGATTGATTGGTGACGTCACTGGTATATCCAATTGGTGATTTATTGGTGACGTCACTTATATATCCAAGATGTCGGCAAATAATGGTAATTAATTGGTAACGTCATTAATTAATCCACATATAAATTCTAGTAAACCAGACACCTAACGCTCGTTACTTTAACGTCTTCCATAAGGTGGCGGCATATTTTTGTTAGCCTAGTTGCGTTAAGGAGCCAACATGCTCAGAGACTTCAGCGAAGGTCACTCGAGAGCATGTTTCTAGCGGAGCAAGTGCTTCCCTGGCGCCAGTCGGCAAGGAAAAAACAGTCCCTGAAGGCAAAATTTCGTCCGCAGGGGAGGCCTCTGAGGGCAGGATACGTGCAAACGTACGTAATGGATTTGGTATTGTCCTTTTGTGTCTAAATACAGTCGGCAGTAGTCTGCATGTGCGATACAGTAGCGAAACAGCTCTGACCGCGACCATTGTGTCCTTATCGCTACATGGTCATCTTCTGGCTGTAGCCACGACTGTGAACTGAGCCACAAATCCTGAAATGTTCGTAGATGGCGCATGATTTTGATTCATGGTTAGCAAGTGCCAAGGTTTGCGACACTTTCAGCTTAAGATTACAAGTTTTTCTAACTTTGAATAATGCTTTGAGCAGACGAGACTCTCAAGGTGCTCAAGGCGAGAAGCGAGAGGTCCATCGCCGGGCTGTAATCCGCGTACCTGTAGAAATAAACTAACCCTTCTAGTAATTCATTACCAAAGCCGCTTAACTGATAGCCTTTTAATGCAATATAGTCTACATTTTCTGCTACTTTGGCATAAAAATTGTTACTTTGTTTTGTTTGGTTTTGTCTTTCTCGACAGCTCTGTACCTGCCTTATAAAATAATTTTCCTCCCTTTTATATCTCACTCTTGTAGTAATTCATTACCAAGGCGGCTTAATTGATAGCCTTTTACTGCAATATGGTCTACATTTTCTGTTACTTTGGCATTAAAATTGTTACTTTGTTTTGTTTGGTTTTGTCTTTCTCGACAGCTCTGTACATGCCTTATAAAATAATTTTCCTCCCTTTTATATCTCACCCTTGTAGTAATTCATTACCAAGGCGGCTTAATTGATAGCCTTTTACTGCAATATGGTCTACATTTTCTGTTACTTTGGCATTAAAATTGTTACTTTGTTTTGTTTGGTTTTGTCTTTCTCGACAGCTCTGTTCCTGCCTTTTTTTAAATTATTTTGCTCCCTTTTATAGCTAACGTCGATCGCCTTATGAGTCGTTTCTTTCGCGTGGTTCGAGGTGGTAGTAAACTTCAGCCCTCTTTCGCCCCCTTTCGGAGGCCACAAGCAACACAGCTGTGACGACAGTGGTCCGCAACGTCCTCTACGTCATCATGGGTGACATCTAATTTATGCTGAACATTCGGCCTCCTTCTACAGGCCCACCATCTCATTAACGTGCAATAAATGCAGCTCCTGAACGATTAACTAAGTTCTTTAAAGGAACACTTTTTTTTTCTTAGTAAAAATCGATTCTGTGGCTCTCTCTGGCTATGCTGATGTTTTTCCAGCGGCAAAACACGCCGTTATTGCTGAGGAAATTGCATTCAAATATTTTCCCGCCACTTGAGTCAAACATGTGCCCTCTACATCAGAAAAGGCTCCGAGATCACCGTGATGAGGTGAATCGACATTTAGCATGGCCTTTGAGATCTGTGTTTAAGGCTTCGACGCGTAGCTGTTCTTTTGCGAAATTGTCCACTGGTGGCGACATCTATATTTAATTTTTGGCTCTTTCTACTCTATCAAAGTCCATTTTATGTTAAATTGTAGTGTCTTTGTCGTTAGCACGCCGTAATCTGTCCATGCAGGGAATAATAATAATAATAATAATAATTGGTTTTTTGGGGGAAAGGAAATGGCGCAGTATCTGTCTCATATATCGTTGGACACCTGAACCGCGCCGTAAGGGAAGGGATAAAGGAGGGAGTGAAAGAAGAAAGGAAGAATAGGTGCCGTAGTGGAGGGCTCCGGAATAATTTCGACCACCTGGGGATCTTTAATTTGTGTTTTTAGCGTCCCTTTAGGAGGCAGCGCTCATCCCGGACGGCGCCGTCTGGCGTATTATTATTTTCGTTCGCAAGGCCAACTCTCAGCACCTTCCTGGTGTGCGGTGTGCATGTAGGGAATACAATGTTATCTAGATGGACCTGGAAGGAGAATTCGAGGTTATCTAGATGGACCTGGAAGGAGAATTCGAGGTAGACTGAATAATATGTTGTTCATGTGGCCCTCTAGGATTCCGTGAAACAGACAGAGAAAGAGATAGCCTCGATAACTCATCCAATGAAGCCTCGAGGCCATCTTTTTTTCGATCTGCACATCTATATATGTCGTGCCTTTGTGCGTTTCGTACGATATACACGGAGACTTCATTTGCACGGCTAAACTGGATGAGGCCCTATTTATTCCTTTAACGTTGCATTTTGTTTATTTACACTCGTTTTTATACTACGCTCTCAATATACTAGGGAAGAAAGTGAAGCCAGCTCCAACGTCTCAAATCGCATCCAAATAAACATAAAAGACAGCCTCGATAGGATATCGGGGCTTCTGTTGGTGCTATAAGCTCGAATCACTTTCGGTGTGTCATCATTATCATCAGCCTCACTACAACCACTGCAGGGCAAAAGCCTCTCCCATGCCTCTCCAATTAACCCTGTCCTTTGCCAGCTGCGCCAACCCTATGCCCGCAAGCTTATTAATCTCATCCGCCCGCCTAACCTTCTGCCGCCCTCTACGCTTGCCTTATCTTGGAATCCACAACGCTACCCTTAAGGACCAGCGGTTATCCTGCCTTCGCATTGCATGCCCTGCTCAAGCCCATTTCTTTCTCTTGATTTCGACTTACGTTACGTTTATTTGTACTCACCTTAAGCCCATTTTTTCCTCTAGACTTTGACTAAAGTTACGTTGATTTGTGCTTACCTTAATTTCTGCCTGAAGTTTCTCTCATATCCAGAGACAGCCAGCTTTTTCTGTATGCTTTCTGCTTTCTGTTTTTTTTTCTTATTAACCTAATGTATGCTGAGATGGAATGGCCACTTGCAACAGCGTGAATAAACAAGAAGCAAACAAAACTACATTCGCTGCGAACCGAACTGCATCGGCTTCCGCGTACGGTGCCATGTGCGAAAACAAACGGCTGTTTTGTTCGCGACGTATACAGGACGCAGTTCATGTCTTCCTGGAACCTCACTGCGCAAGGCTGGCAGAAATATGTTCTGACTCTCTGATTTGCGCTGCCTTTATCGCCCGGGACACGACGCCCGCATGCTAAAACTATCTGCACACATACTTAAATGCGGTATAGCATTTAGGTCACATTTATTCGCCTTAGCTAAAGCCAGGTTTTCTTTCTCAGTACTGCTCTGGAAATGGGATTGGTGAGGTGAGTGGGATAAGCCACGTCGAAGAATGCACAAAAAAAAGTCTCTTTAAATTCCGTTCTTTGCAGCATTTGATTGTGAAGCATGTATAGATGAGGCCCATAAGATATGCATGCACGAATGAGGCTCAGAACTTTTATTGCTGGCCTCAGGCATCCGAGCCCGAGGTCACGGGTTCGATACCGATCGCGGAATCCCGTATTTCGATAGAAGCAGAATACGGAAATGCTTGCTGAGATATCGGTGCGTGTCAGGTAACACCACGTGATGGAAATTATTATACAGCTCTCCATTAAGTATACGATGCATCTAATAGCCCACTATGTTTTGTTCTCCCAAGCGAAATCAATCAACCAATCAATTATTTATCGATTAATCAATCAATTGATTTATTACTTAATTAATCAAATCGTTTATTCAACCAATTATTCCATCCATTAGTTTTTTATGAAGTTAAAATGAGGAATTTACACTCGTCCTATACAGAGTTCCTTACGCAGGTAACTAGCTTCAGTGGTCGGATTAGTTAAACGTTGACATGCAAAAAACAAAAAGGCCGAAATGGCGGAGCCGTTATTTAAGCTTGCAAAAATGGGGTTTTAAAAGATGTAAAGACGGTTTTTCAAATTAATCGTTAATGAAGACAAACTCCATAAACTACCGCTGGTGATTTGATTTTGTTGCACGTCTAAGAACCGCCACCAGTCTGAAACCAACCCGGAGCCCTCCTTTAATGCGTACATTTAGGCCCAGGAAGTGAAATTTTCGATCCTTTTAAACAATACGCATTATCATTTGATACCATAAGGTGAACGTTTTATTAGTAACACCTGGGACAACAGCTGTGGCGAGGTAGAGCTCGGCATTTTAGTTTTAGACTGCAATTTGTCATTATACTTAGAATGCGCAGAATGCATGATTAATTCTGGCAGTGGATTCGCAGATTTTATGTCCATGGGAAAGAGGACAACGTCGTCTTCGTTACCTAGAAAATGGGGGAAGCAGGGCTTTGAAGAGGGGACATACAAAAAAAAAAAACTGGGAGAGATGACTGCGTCGGATAACTTCATGCTAGGCTGGTAGTATATAAGAGACAAGGTGTACAAAAAAAATTGGCTGGCGGTTTAGCATTGCGAAAGCACTGTTTTTCGCAGGTGGATACCACCGCCACGTACCCTAAAGTGCGGTTGACGTGTCCACTGACCCAGGGAGCCAGTTATGCGCGTCTTCAACTTATTTCATCCTCACTGCCAATTTACCCAATGTACGCAGGTGGCCTGTTCTCCATTGCCGCATTTCGGCCGCAATGTTGCCAACGCCAACGCGTATCGCTCTAGTGCCGTGTTTCTGCCACAACTGTGTCCACGCCAGAGCAGCAGCGCACATATCTCTTCTGTCACTGGCGCCACATAGCTCAAAGCGCGAATGTTAGTTTGAGAGTATCATGATTTGATGAAGAATACGATGTGCAATGCACAGCGTGAGAGTGTGTTGCAGTTTAACAGGAGACGTGATCAGATGCGACGATAGCCTAGTGCTCTCGTGCAGTGGCCAGCGAATCTGATCTGTTCGCGCCGGCGTGGGTTCCAAACCCAGTCGTGGCATTATTTATTTACGGTTTGCCCCAGGTCACCCTCAAGGTCAAGCACCACAGAAACATGTGAGCCGATTTGACCTCGTGAAGTGTAATGCTCTCGCACTAAAACAAGGATGGTGGCGAAAAAGTGATGTGACACACTCCTCTTAGAGTCATCTAGTCACTGCGTGGCCACTAAACGTCAGCCCATGAGCTCGTGTCGTACAATGTCAGTGCGCATTGAAGAACCCAATCTGGTAAAAATCAAGCTTGAACGCCTCCTACGACGGCGTCTCTCTGAGTAGGCGTGCAGCGTCGGATTGTTAAGTCCCGCTCACTGTACTGCAGAAACGCTGACTCTAAGTAAAACGTTCTTGTGGGCTATAGTTCGTTCATTGCAGAAAAAAAGGTTAGTACTTCGCGAATTAGACACCGCAGACACGCGGATTAGACTGCGCCTGTGTTGTGTTTGTTCCTGTTCTCCTGTCGTGTCTAATTCGCGCAGTACTAACCTTTTTTCTGCTGACTCTAAGCAGAGCAAGGTCACGGAGATAACAGCTGACACGCGTGTCAGAGCACTTTTGAATGTGCAAGGACTCTGATATGATCCGTGTTCGCATTTCCAAGCACTTGGAGATAATGCTAGCGTCGCCGAATATTACCTCACAACCGATACGTGGCGTTTCCGTGTATCTGCTGCTCATGCTGTTATCGTGCTTGCGCAGGGGTCTGTTGAAGAACCGTCCCGTCTAGGCAATGTAAAGGCGGCCGCAGGAAAGCGGTATAATGTACGCGTCAATGAAAACGGGACAGTGAACGAAAAAAATATAATGCGTAGGCGATCGTACGAGCCGATGCGACGAGTCTGCGTTAGCAGTATTGGTTGTGCATTTCGCTGCTAGAATAATCGCCTTCCCGTTGCGGGTTTGAATTGTATTTCGCCGTTGCTTTTGCGTGGGTGCTTGGTCTTGGGTAAGGCTTGGGCTGGGTGGAGGTAGGTTGGTTGGTTGGTGGTGGTGGCTTCTGGGCGGTGAAGGTTGGTGGGTAGTGGGTGGAGGCCTTCTGGAGAGTCCGAAACCACACACGACCAGATGGGCAGATTTTAACGCGATGGCGTTAAGGGCCCTGTCGAAGAAAAGAAGACGTCGTTCGCCGCGAGCGAAAAATCCACGAAAAATCCCCAGAGAAGCAACCTAGGTGGCAGGTGGGCCACGTAGGTCATGTGACCTTGTGACGTCATCACAACCTGCCCACCGGATTCTAAGCAAGCTGCCCACCATATAGTTTCTTCACAATCATCAGTAGCAGTAGCCTGACTACGCCCTCTGCAGGGCAAAAGCATCTCCCATATATCTCCGATTAAGCCTGTCGTGTGATAGCTGCGGCCACCTTAGCCCCGCAAACTTCTTACTCTCTTTCGTCCACCTAACGCTCTGCTGCCCCCTGCTACGCTTATTTTCGCTTGGAATCCACTCCGTTACCCATAAGGACCAGCGGTTATCGTGCCTTCGCATTACATGCCCTGCCCAAGCCCATTTCTTCCTCTTGATTTCAACTAGGATGTCATTAACCCGCGTTTGTTCGCTCACCCACTCTGCCCTCTTCCAGTCTGATAAAGTCATTCCTGTCATTTTTCTCTCCATAGCTCGCTGGGTTGTCCTTAACTTAAGCTGAACCCTTTTACTTAAGCTGAGCCTCAGCGTTTCTGGCCCGTAGGTGAGTACCGGTAAGATACAGCTGTGGGATACTTTTCTCTTGAGGGATATTTGTAAACTGCCACTCATGATCTGAGAGAACCTGCCATATGCGCTCCACCCCATTCTTATCCTTCTAGTTATTTCCCTCTCATGATCCGGATCAGCTGTCACTACCTGCCCTAAGTAGACATATTCTCTTACCACTTTCACCAGCACTATACCTGTAGTAAACCGCTGTTCCCTTCTGAGACTGTACAACATTAATTTGATTTTCTACATAACAATTTTTAGACCCACCGTTCTGCTCTACATGTCTAGGTCATTGATCATGCTTTGCAGTTCATACCCTGAGTGACTTAGCAAGGCAATGTCATCAGCGAATGAGCGATTTAGCGATGGCGTAGAGGAAGAGCATCCGCCTCGCGCTCAAAAGGTCCGGAGTTCGAATACCGGTGCCGCGCAATTCTCCATCGGATTAAAAAAAAAATCCGCGTGTGTGTGGAGTTGCATAACCAGGCCTGGTGTACGGCCTGCTTTTAGTGCCAAGAACGGACAGTGCATTCTTTTACCAGAAAGGATTAGACCCCCCCGCTCCTTCTGGTGTACTTGGCCGCAACCTCCTATATGAATACACCAATTAGAGTTTCTTACGGTTAACTTGAGTGAAGGTTGATGGCGCTGCACTTCATCCACCAAGGACGCCCGGAGCATGGCGGGAATACGAGGCTTCGGATTGACATCTAGCAGAATGTAGAGTTTTCTACGGATTCGATTTCCTGGTTCGGTTTCGTTTCCTTTGATGTTCTGTGCGCTTTGTGGTGGTGTAGCTGCACACACAGTTCGTTTGAGATCCGTAACATTCGAAGGCACTTGACTCGAAGTGAGCTAAGCACAGTGCCTGGTGCCTGCAGGGCCGGAAATCCGTTTGCCTTGTCGCTTGGAGTCTTTTACACGGGAAGCTGGGTTTGTGCAGCGGGAGCCTGTGCACTGAAAGTTCAAATAAAGTTTCTTCGTGAACTTGAAGCTTAACAGCTTGCTGCTGTGACCACTCTCCACAAGTCTTGTAGAGTCCCAGAGACACTTATCTTTCAAAAGCCCGAAGCACTTCGACAAGCGCCACTTATGTTAATCGTACTCTTCGAAGACAGATATGGAGAAAACGGTGACGTGCGTGAAGAAAAATAAGCTGGATGGTGTTTTGCTCGCAACGCGTGCGGACGCATTTCGCGAACGCATTAACAGCTGTGAACACTAACGAAGCCTGTGTCATGTGTGAGAATAACTCATACCTTTCATTACATGATGCAGTACCGCTTGCAAACCGAGGAATAAGTGGGCGTAGACCGCTCACATAAGACGAAAGGGTGCACGGAAGTCACTGCAAGAGATGTTACAATCATGATTCACATGACTGCTATGACCCCCAAGCATGTTGCGTCGTGGAGTAAGCACACGAGACAGCCAGAGAAAAAAATTCTCCAACTTTACGCTATGCCGCTAATGCGCTAAACTCGGCAAGAGATGGGCTGCATGCGTGCACTTTGTAATTTTTTTCGGCATCGCGTAACAGTTGCTGGACACAGCGCACATAATCAGCACATTCCGGGCGCCTTCTCCAGAGCTCTCGAGCACAAACCTGCGCGGCAGCGTCGTATGTTCCACCTTCGTCCATGCCATGAAGCGAAATAACAAATGTAGGTGCTGCACACCACTCCTACTCCCACGTGATAGCTTGCCGCTCAATAGCGCACACGATCGCGACATTAACGCCATCTCTCGCCCTCCCCTTCCAGCTTCCATCGCGTTTTTCCTCTCCCAGCTGAAAAGCCGAGCGCGCGCCGGTGTTGCGAGTGTTTCCTCTCCCAGCTTCCACCCTCTCTCTCAGTGCGGACAGCAAGCTACGCGTGTGTTTCAGGGGACTTAGAAATAACAGCTCTCGCTGTAGAAATGGAAGAGCGACAGCCTGAGAATGGGCGCAAGGTCATTTTTAACGTGTCCTTGGGAACATAGTGCAGTACTGAGTAGAAGCACTCTGTGCTGATTTATTATCAGGCGCCTACGTCTAACGAGAGTACACGAAACACGTGAGTGGCCTAGCTAAAGCTCGGCGCAAATTTGGCGCATTAGTCCCGCTGTTGCTCGCGTGCTAGTCCTGGTGTACACGCGAGCGACCCGGCAGGCCCATCAAAGAATTTGGGCTCAGTCATCGAATTGTCCAGTCTCTGTTGTTTGGCCCACCGCTGGCACAATGCCGAGCATTCGGGCACGGGGGTGCGGCGTCAGTGCAACTTCAAAGATCGGTTCGACGGCCGCCGGTCGGCAGGCAGCAGGGTGTAGCCGTCTTCGACGGGTGCGCGTCGCACCAGCGTCCTTCCTACGAATACGAGTAGAAGGGAGAGAACGGCCAGCGCTGCCAGAGCGTAGTGGAAGAGCATCGGCTCGCGCTCCAGCTTCGCTCCGAGGCAGAGCGGCGCGAACGCCGAACTCACTCCGACGGTGAACACAGCGAGGGCGAACCTGCCCACGGAGACTCCCGAATGGTCGTGTAAGAGCAGCAGCGTCGACGGCATCACCGGGGCCATGCAAGCAGCGGCCAGAGCCGTGCCGATCCACATCACCCTCGTCTGGTAGCCGAAGACGGAGCTGAAGGCGGTCACTGCCACGAGGAAGACGTTGCTGCACAGGAGGACGTTGAAGGAACCGTGCTGCTTCAACCACGTGATGGACACGCCGCGCACCGTGCTGTACGATGCCCAGAAAAGCGACGTCACGTAGGCGGCCACGGTCTTGTTGTGTCCCAGCAGGAGGGCAAAGGCAGCGATCAGTTGGCTGTATATGATCTCCATGGCGACTGCCAAGAATAGGTAGAAGAACAGCACGACTACGAGACCACTGATGGGTACGACGGGGCACTGTGTTTCCATGGGCCTGAGGTCCTGGTGACGAGGGTCGACGAAGAAGGCGACCAGAGCCAGGAAGATGATGAGGAAGACATAGATTCCCACGGCCCAGTACGCGTAGGATATGTAAATGAAGTCTTTGTCTTCGAGACTGGTCAAGTAGGCCAGTTCCCGCTCAACGGGTGGTGGCAGGTCGGACGGCGGCTGCAGCAGGCTCCGGCGAGTCATGAATGGCTCGCTCAGGATGGGCGCCAGGGTGCAGCCGATGCAGTGCATGAAGCTGAGCGTCTGCAGGAGGAAGCCACTCGCGTCCCTATGCAGCGCCGATACCCAGAGGACACCCACTGCGTGTACACGATAGGAGACGTGCTCAGCCGTCAAAGCGGACAACTACAATGACATATTGTGACAATAGTGGGTATAGTGGAAATAGTGATTATAATAACAATAGTGTCGGTTGTGGCAGTAGTGTCAGTTACGGCAATATTGTCAGTTGTGGCAATAGCGTTAATAGTGGCAATAGTGTTAATAGTGGCAATGATGGCACGAGGCCCCACTCGGGCCTTTAGCTTAGATGGCCAATTCCTAGCCGCCCGATTCTATTAAAGAACAGCGTGTCGTTGGTTATAGGCTCCACTTCATCTCAACAAGGGAACACGTACTGTACTTGGATTTCAGGCATCTGGACTCCGACCGTAAACGTCTAATATTGCGTGCCATGCTTCGTCGTCAAAGCGGACGACTACAAAGTCATTGGGTTTTGAAACATGTGCCTGAGGTTCACAACGCTTACACTCCATCTCACAAGCTGTTGAAGTGAAGTTTAAGCTGCTAGAGTCACTTTTTGCAGTGACTATATAAGCTGCAAATGCGAGGCGACATCTTCCGTTAATGTGCGGTTGGCACGTGGGTTCGCGAGGACAGCACAGTTATAAAGGTTACCGCATCGCATCTTCCACTAGCTCTTCCACTTTCTGAGAAGAAACCTGTGAATGAACCTCCTTCGAGTCAAAAGGTTTAGGAGTTGCAAGAATGTTTAGGCAAATGGGTTAAAAGGAAACGAGGGGTGCGACAGCACTGGATGCGGCTAAGAGGGCCTGCAGCTGCAGGGTTGGAGGAAGCTGGAGGTGATAGCAGTGGTGACGCTGCGCTTGTCACTCGAGTCTTAATGTTCGAAACGTTGCAGATGCCGATGAAAACGCGTTGGACCCACACTTTCGGGAGATTTGCCGATAAAAACTCTTCACATATCGATACACGCCATTTTGCTATGCATATCGACAAACGAGTTTTACATGTTCAGTCAGCGTCTACACATCTGGTCACTCTATTTGGCCTATAGCCGACGCGTTGGCTCAGTGGTTATGGCGCTAGGCTGCTGACCCGAAAGACGCGGGTTCGATCCCGGCCGCGGCGGTCGAATTTCGATAGAGGCGAAATTCTAGAGGCCTGTGTTCTGTGCGATGTCAGTGCACGTTAAAGAGCCCCAGATGGTGGAAATTGTCCGGAGCCTTTCACTACGGCATCCCTCATAGCCTGGGTCGCTTTGGGACGTTGCACCCTCATAAACCATAAACTAACTATTTGGGCTGTCAATTTTCACAGCACTTTGCAGAAATGCATCCCTGCAGTAAAACGTTTTTCTCTGTTTATTTCTTCCTTGCAGCTAAGTTTTGCGTGAAAAATCACGTGCTCCTTTTGGTGCATCTCCCAACAGAATTATGTCAATGCATTCACTGAATAGCTTTATTTATGTGTTATTTTGCTCGATTATCGTTACATGGTGCAGAGCAAGTTTCTCATAGAAGTACGGCATGAAGACATAACACTCGAAGAGAGAGAGGGGTGGCGGGGGGAGTGGGGTGACGCGCGTGGCCACCATATCGGGTGCCGCTCATGACGCCATGCTGGCTTCTGGCGGGACTAGTCTAGCAATCACTGGTTTGGTTTATGCGGATTTAACGTCCCAAAGCGACTCAGGCTATGAGGGACGCCGGTGTGATGGGCTCCGGAAATTTTGACCACCAGGGGTTCTTTAACGTGCACCGACATCGCACAGTACACGGTCCTCTAGAATTTCGCCTCCATCGAAATTCGACGACCGCGGCCGGGATCAAACCCGCGTCTTTTGGGTCAGCAGCCGAGAGTCATATATAACCACTGAGCCACCGCGGCGGCTTCTAGCAATTACTGCCGGCATGGTACGGTGACTTTTACTTCGTGTTAATACGTTATGACGAAGACTGTCTTAGTTGCACCACTGATGTTTTTTTATCTTAGTGTCTCCGGCCTCTTATTGTGACACATGAAGCTTCCAATCATGTAGTCATTTTTTTTAAATCTCATCACCCAAACAGGCCCGTCCTCCCTTACTCTTCAGCCTATTCCAACTTAGTAAAGTGAAGCCTTATACACTTGTGCTTCGGAATTGCCGTTCTGAGACCGTGTCCTCATGTTCACAACGATAGCTTCGACAAACACGCAGTGCCGAACGTTTACGGTCGGAGTCCAGGTGCCTGAAATTCAAGTACGCTGGCTCTTCCATTGCTGAGCTGAAGTGAAGCCTATAACCAACGGCGCGCTTTTCTTGCAGAGAATCGGGCGGCTAAGAATGGGTAATCTAATTCAAAGGCCCGACTGGGGCCTCATGCCATCATTGCCAATATTAACACTATTGCCACAACTGACAATATCGCCGTAATTGGCATTATTACCACAACTGACATTACTGTCACTATTGCCATTATTGGCACATTGCCAGTATTGTCACTATTCCATTATTGCGACTGTTGCCACCATTACCACTAATGACTATTGTGGAGGCGGGCTTTTGTTCATGCAAACCGACCGATGTTAATGGCTCCCAGAGCGAAGCCACCGAGCCCGAAGACCAGCTGGCTCTGGAAGAGCGTGTCGAAGTAGGACACGCCGAGGCAGGCCATGGCCAGGAAGAAGTCGAGCACGATGAGCAGCACCTGCGGGTTCATGGGCCTCAGGAGCACGCCACCTGGACACACAGCAGAGCAGCGCGTGACACACCATCGTCTTCATTACTCTAACAGCTACGTCCTTTGCAAGATAAAGAGCTCTCCCATATCAGCCCTGTCCAACGCCAGCTGCATGGGGCCACGTTGTCCCCGCAAACTTCCTAATCTCATCCGCCCAACTGATAGTCTGCCACTCCATGCCACGTTTGCCTACTTTTGGAACCCATCGCGCTACCCCAAGGGACCATCGGCAATCCTTCGTTAACATTACATGTCTGTCCATGCCCATTTCTCCTTGATTTCAGTTAGGATATCGTATTTCTTCTTGCTGTGTCCTAACGTCACGCACCGTCAAATCGAAAATGCACATGGACGAGGAGGTGCTAGCTTCTTTTAATAACAATTAATAATAACTGGTTTTTTGGGAAAGGAAATTGCGCAGTATCTGTCTCGCATATCGTCTGACACCTGAACCGCGCCGTAAGGGAAGGGATAAAGGAGGGACTGAGAGATGATAGGAAGAAAGAGGTGCCGTAGTGGAGGGCTCCGGAATAATTTCGACCACCTGGGAATCTTTCACGTGCACTGACATCGCACAGCACACGGGCGCCTTGGCGTTTTTCCTCCATAAAAACGCAGCCGCCGCGGTCGGGTTCGAACACGCGGGAACTCCGGATCAGTAGCCGAGCGCCCTAACCACTGAGCCACCGCGGCGGGTATCGTCTTTTCCCGGTGTTCGTTTATTGGGTTGGAAGGTAGACGGGCTCTCGAATACACGTGCACAGGCAGGAAGGTCTACTTACCAACCAGTCAGCGCTTATTGCCCTGCTTATGCGGGCAATTCCGCGAAAACTTTTCACTCATTTGGCAATCTTGCTTTGCGCGTGCAACTTCACCGAGCGAACAGCGGTGTGAAAGACTGTTCAAACACACAAAAAATAACTGGCTTTGAATCGACCTTTACTGCGGACTTCGTGATGTCACTTAGCAGCGTAATATTAATGGCTGTCCTTCTGGAGTAAAGGGCAACTGAAACTAATCTTTCACTATTACGTGCAGCAGTCGATGTGTAGCACAAGGTAACGGCGCGGCGTGCGAACTGTGAACTGGGTAATCGAAGCTCAACACGGGCTTATACGTGTGGTGCTTTAGTTTGTAGAACGAAAATATTGGACTCGTTGATAAGGGATGTCCACAGTATACAACGTCTTGTAGGCCGAACTGTACAGCATTCCCACCGGACAGTAACAGAACGCGGTGGTGCTTGGTTATGACATAAGCTGACGGCATTTACCCCGTTGCAAGTAGATTATGCTGTGGCCGTTGCCACAGCGGTTATCCGAGGCTTATATTGTCCGTCAGCCCTTATTTATGATCACTTAGGGGGATACTTTAATATTTTTATCTTTATCTGAGAGCGTCTGTTGCCAACTTACTAATCAGCACTTACGGTGCTCAAATCTCGGCCTGTTTGGCCGTGCGGAAGCAGCACGGCTAGACGTGGCGCTCCCATCGTTCCAGCGGTGCCTAGCTCATTGACGTCTTGTACCCAAAGGACGTCGCTAGCTGCAGCACCACAAAAATGGTTGGCTCTATGACGTAGAGTCTACGCCCCATAACGTGAGCACGAGCTGTTGGTTGCTTATACGTCACACCACACGTTACAATTGAGCACGCGAATGGTCCATTGGGGCCATAAAAACTCTCACCGGCCACGGCTCCCAGAAAGTAGCCGATTCCCCTGGCGGCCAGTAGGAACAGCGCGTGGTATAAGTCGACGTCTAGTGTCACCGCCAGGTCTTGCAGAGTTGGTCCGAACATCGCATAGTACATACCCTGTTGGGTGGAAGAAGGGTGGAAAGACGGGCGAACGCGGAAGCACAAATGTGCAACTTTGTTTTATTTTCTAGAGCATGGCACAGACTGCGTTTGTGATGTCGAACAACTCAATGTTATTTATGCTAAGGTTACAATGAACTGGCTGAAGCCACTAGTCGAAATAAACGCGAAAGATTCATGGGGAGCGGTAAAAGGTTAAATGCGAACTTCAAGAAGGGACAAGGAGGAGACAAAGAGTCTAGCACACACAAGTCATCGACAACGGAATTCGTGAAAAAATCTACACAGCTTACATCGTCAACGTAATCAGTCGATTTGGGTGGAATTTCCAATTTTTTTCCTCTTTCGCGCTGACCGATGGGCGCCATCATGTGTTTCAGCGGATTTCATAATAATAATAATAATAATAATAATAATAATAATAATTGGTTTTTGGGGAAAGGAAATGGCGCAGTATCTGTCTCATATATCGTTGGACACCTGAACCGCGCCTTAAGGGAAGGGATAAGGAAGGGAGTGAAAGAAGAAAGGGAGAAGGAGGTGCCGTAGTGGGGGTCTCCGGAATAATTTCGACCACCTGGGTATCTTTAACGTGCACTGACATCGCACAGCACACGATGTCAGTGCACGTTAAAGATCCCCAGGTGGTCGAAATTATTCCGGAGCCATCAGCTTATCACTCTGTACGACTCTGGACCACCCCGGCTGCGCTGATATTCATTGCGAGATCCTTAGCCCTCTTTCTAAAAGCATTGTTCTCCATGTAGCTTGGCCACATGAGTAAGCACTCGGAGAATATATCGTTTTCTTTTTTGTTAGAGTTATGGGTAAACTACATGAAATGTGCATATTTCGTGTGTGCAGTCCCAGTGCACTTCATCACATACTTATTCCCTTGTTAGGTCCCTCTCCTTATTTCGATGTCTCCCTCCTCTATCAACTATCAGTGTAAAAAAAAAAGTTGCACAGTGGCAAGTGATACTGATTATTGTGTTGATATGCAAGTCACTTTGTACGGTGGACTTTGGCGTTAAAACAGTTATCAGTATCTCAGTATATCACAGTTTCTCAACATTTTCTCAACATATTCTCAACAGTTTCTCGACAACAGTTCCTCAATATTACCTAAAGGCAAAGCAGGCTGCACTGCACTTTACCCACCATATGGTTTCGTATTTGGCTTGGCTGTTGTTGGGCACGAAACATGGATTAGGCCACAACACGCCTTTCATCGCAACAAACCTCCAAGATATCCCGTGAAAGTTTCTATTCCAGCCTAACACACTTATGTTAAATTTATTTAAGACCATTAAAATAATTTCTTCTGCGTTCAGCGGAGCGCATCGCAGCCACAGCGGCGCGGGTATACCGATTAAAAAACAGGGTCTACGTTTTTGGCCAAACAGTAGACAGCCTAAGTAAGACGAAACGGTAGGGCTTTAACGTAGTTAAACCGAGTAGACATGCGACAGCATGTGTTTAGCCTGATTGGCTCATGGTGTTCCATTGCTGGACCTTCGGCACGTCTGGCGACGATATTAGACTCAGGTTAAGCTCTAATCGAGCTGCTCTGATCTGTTCGTGCTGCATATACATGTTGACGAAGACGACTATGTGGAGTTCACAGCGCGAGAGTGTGTTGCAATTTAATACGAGGCGTGATCAGCTGCCGCGACAGCAGATATAGTGCTCTGTTCGCGCCGCCGCGGGTTCGAATCCTAGCCGTGGCAGTATTTATTTTATTTAATATTTATTTATTTATTTCACACACAAGAAATTTGACGTGGTGCCGCCTTTGCTAGCCAGCGGCTCAAGACCGTAAGATCGGTTGACAAGATTCGTGTTCGGGGTTGGTGAGCGGACCCGCCGCGGTGGCTCAGTGGTTACGGCGCTCGACTACTGACCCGGAGTTCCCGGGTTCGAACCCGACCGCGGCGGCTGCGTTTTTATGGAGGAAAAACGCTAAGGCGCCCGTGTGCTGTGCGATGTCGGTGCACGTTAAAGATCCCCAGGTGGTCGAAATTATTCCGGAGCCCTAAACTACGGCACCTCTTTCTTCCTTTCTTCTTTCACTCCCTCCTTTATCCCTTCTCTTACGGCGCGGTTCAGGTGTCCAACGATATGAGAGACAGATACTGCGTCATTTCCTTTCCCCAAAAACCATTTATTATTATTATTATTATTATTATTATTATTATTATTATTATTATTATTATTATTATTATTATTATTATTATTATTATTATTATTATTATTATTGGTGAGCGTATTAGCGCTTTCGCACAAAAGCTCATCTTCCCGGCATTGCCGCAGTGGATGAAGTGCTCTTAAGAAACTCGCATAGACGGTGGCGCCAGCTTTCTCTCGGGGTAATGTAAGCAACTGTGCGTTAACATGGTCAGCGAGCGGAACTTGCGGCGCTTCACGGATGGCTCACCATTCCGAAGAAGGTGAGGTGGATGCTGAAGGTCTGTGCGGACTTGACCAGTCTCCCTCTACGGCCGGCCTCCAAGTCGGGCTTCCTGGCTGGTGCGTGCTCTAGGAATCGATCGCGTTCCCACTTGTGTTCCAGCGCGGGCTTTTCCGCCGCAGCCGTGACGTCACCCACCGTCGCAGACTTCCGGGCCGCCTGTTGCGCCGACGCAGGAGCACCGGAGGGCGTCGCGGTCGGCTGCGAGTCCGATTTCGGCGTCTTCCCGGTTGCAGGTTCGGCGCCCGCTGAGTGAGGAGGAGAGCCAGCTTTTAAGCACAGTTAACAAAATGAAAAAAAGGAAAACATGGTGGACAATTTAGCGGGCTTAGGCCAAATGCGAATTAGGTGCGCTAGCATTCCTGTTTTTAGTTCGGTTTAGGTGTTTGTTCTACTGTAGGTGGGGGGGACACTTAGGCTCCGCCTTCAGGGTATGCGACGCTATAGCGATAATGGGTTAATTGCCCATATGTGCGGAATCGGTGATTCTCTACTGTACATTCATAGATCCCTGGGAGTCCCCGTACCTCTTCTGGAGCAGTGATGCAAAGGTTAAGCAGTGCGCCACTGCCAAGCGATGGCAGGTGCTGCTGCCAGTGGGGGCTTGGGAGACCCAGGTTGTTCTTCCAGAGCAACCTGTTGCGAGCAATCATTAATTGAACTGCCACCTGCCACAGTGGGCAGGTTGTGATGATGTCACACGGTCACATGACCTAGGTGGCCCACCTGCCACCTAGAGGGGCCACCTATAGGGCAGGTTGCCCGCAATCCGGTGGACACATAGAGACACCTCATTGGCAATGGCTAAGCGGCTGAGTGGACGTTCTAGTGATACCGCAGTACAACAATTTGGCGTTATTATTAGGCTGGTCCGAAGAGGCTCTGTCGTTCTGACGCATCCTAGTCCCTGACCAGTCACAGTTGTCTTGTTCTACGGAGCACGACAGATCGCGTGTGCACGTGAAGTTGCAATGAAGAAGTCGCACACCTGTCACTGCCACTGTGACCTGCCGCTGTCACCGTCCCGCTGATCAGAGAAGCAACTGCAATTGATGCATTGCTCCCACCGCCAGACCGGCAACTCCGGAGCCCGCCTGGATCACGTGGCCATACACGACACCTTCTTTGGAGTGCCTACCACCTTTACAAAAATATCAGTAAATTGTCTATAGAGTCTCTATAGACAGTCTAAGGCCCGTATAAATAAATTTTTGTGAGGGCCTGACAGAGTTTACATAGCCTTTATGTCGCAGCTCCTGCTGGGCGGCACCTAACCGGCCGACACGTCAATCCAGGAATCCTCGCTTCAGATAAACTATGATAACTGCGACATCATTTCCTGCCGAAAATGAAAGACAACTACGCAGCAATTGGCGAAGCTATTTGACTCTACAGTTCGACGCTATCAGTTAGTGTTATTCGCGTTGTTGAAATTGGAATTGAAAATTGGTTTTGGGGGAAAGGAAATGGCGCAGTATCTGTCTCACATATCGGCGGACACCTGAACCGCGCCACAAGGGAAGGGATTAAGGAGGGAGTGAAAGAAGAAAGGAAGAAAGAGGTGCCGCAGTGGAGGTCTCCGGAATAACTTCGACAACCTGGGAATCTTTAATGTGCACTGACATCGCACAGCACACGGGTGCCTTAGCGTTTCGCCTCCATCGAAACGCGGCCGCCGCGGTCGGATTCGATCCCGGGTATACTCTGGTCAGTAGGCGAGCGCCCTAACCACTGAGCCACCGCGGCGGGTAGCGTTGCTGGTCCTTTCCAGTCAAGTTCCGTATATATCGCGATGTTACAGCTTGAAGATAGGAAAAAAAAAAGTCTTTCCGATTTTGTTCTTTTTTTTCTGAACTGAACTGTCTGGATGTCATTCTCTTTTATTGCAACTCTGAGCATCGAGACAGCGAGTTATTCGTAAAAGACGAACCGTACCCTTCATCCCATTACGGGGCGGCGTCGCAGCGGACTTCGGCGGTGTCACGATGGCCAGGGGCGGCGTGGCGATGTACGGCGACGACAGGTGCGACAGCCAGCTCCGCGTCCCGGATCCCGTTGGCGGTTTGAAGTGCGTCTTGGCTGTCCCGGGAGAACCCCACTCGAACTCGGTGACAGGGGGCAAAGTGGTGTGCGGTGTCGTGGCCGGTTCCTTTTTCAGCTCATGCGGCGGCTGGACGATCGGCTTGCGCACTGACGCCCCGCCTACCTGCAGCGGGGACCCTTCCTTCTTGAGCAGCGCCGGTGCCGCCGGTTCCGATGTGAGCATGGTGCTACGCAGCACCTGCAAGCGCCAGCCATCACAGATGAGGGGATACAACCTACTGGGATACAAGCTCGACCTCCTGGAAATGATCAATAGGACAGTGTTCGTCTATTTACTCCACCGCAGCGGCGGCCGAGTGGTCTGAGCATCCGCCTCGCATGCGGGAGGTGCAAGGCTCGATCCCAGTGCCGCCGGGTACCCACCGGTGATACAATGAGTACAAGTTTTCCCCTCGCCTGATGATCGACTTCTTTAGGGTGAAATGTTTGGGAAACGGATCTTTGACCCCACCTTGAGAAGACGAAAACACCTTGTGTCATGGCACTCTTTGGCACCAGATGCTCTTGCGCCACAAAATTCCACAATCATCATCATCGTCCATATGCTCCAGTCTAGTTCGCGCCAGCGCCTCACTGCGCAATGTATATGACCAGCAAGAACAAAGCACATGTTTATGGCACTAAGCTATCGCACACAGTACCACACTGGTGTTTCTTGCCGTGGCTAGGAAGGCATGTGTGTAGTTGTTCTGGGTAGGACAAAGTACTGCATGCCCTCGGGTGTAGGCTCTTTCACGACCGGCTTGAGAGTCGAAGCCTAGTCCCCCTCTGCGGTGGGCCAGTGGCTACGACCGTGCGGATGCTGAGTGAAAGGTTCAGGTATCGAATCTAGGCCACGCCAGCTGCATTTCGATGGAGGCGAAATACAGCAACTCCCGTGTGCAGTGCGACGTGACTGTAGGATGAAAAAACCCTGGGTAACTGAATTTAACATTGAGTCCACCCACCCTGGCGTCACTTAAAGAGCACGTTAGAGGGCAGGAAAACGGGATTCTGGACAACACAAAACAAAATGGGCAAGGTTATGGGGGGACCTAAGTCCGCTAGCCCTCATTTCGCCCAGGCGAAGACAAGTCCTCATGTCGAAACTTTAGGTAGTGGGCTAAGGCTCTCGTCCAACCCTTTATTTATTTTGTGTTGTAGCGTATAAGTGTAACTTAGGAATCCTACACCCGACGTACCAAATGTCATACCGACACCATGTTCGACACTGTACTGTGTGAGACATGCAGTTAGAAATAGGGAAAGTTGAAACACGGGACTGTTTCACATGCCGCACCTGCGACGCCTGCATAATCGTTACCGTTCGTGCTTTCAGTTCCTTCTTTTTACTATACCAGACACGGGGGCTCAGTGGCTTTGGCATTCGGCTGCTGATTCCAAGGTCGTAGGTTCGATTCCGGTATCGGCGGCCATATTCCGATGGGAGGGAAATACAAAGGCGTCCGTGTGCTGTGCGATGTCATCGCACTTTAAAGAACCACTGGCGGTCTAAAGAAGTTAACTCCTGTCTCAAAAACGGGGACAACGCGCTGTTCGTGATTCAGTGTGGATCCATTTTTCGGCTGGGAACCATGAGCCGCACAAAAGGCGGTCGTCTGCATTTGATATCAGTGGGACGTGCGGAACCCGTGGAGAACGGCGTCGAAATTTTCCTCGTCGTTTCGCATTGCATCATATTGTTAGCGCTCGGTCGTGTCCGAAGCGTATTCACTTGTACCTCGCCAAGCATAACTCAACAGCAGATATCTCACGTGAGGGTGGAAGAGAGATATCTGCGAGAAACCGCCGCGTTCACCTCTGGCAAGGCCTGCTGGTCTTTGGGAGCTGAGGGATCTGGCTCGTAGGTGATCATGAGTCTCTGCTCTTCTTGGGAGCCCTCCCGCTGCGGCGGCTGCTTGTCGGCCATGGCGTCGCTTCTCGGGGCTGGCCTAGCACGCGATGGCGGGTGGACCTCACCGAGGCCCCTCCAGATATGGCTCGGCCCACTTGCCCCCACCCGCGGCAGCTGCTCCGATGGCCGCCCCGCCCCGTGGCAAGCGGCGAAGACGACGACGCTGGGGTGCAGAATGGATCCTCGGGTGGACACTCGTGAACGCGGTTTATGCACCTCTGTCCGGTGCTATGGCACGTGCCGGTGGCTGGACATCGGCCAGTTGCGTTGCGTATACGTTAGCGAAGCGTGTGAGAATGGCCACTGCACTGTAATCCTTTCTTTTTCTTCGTCTTCAGCGCACTCTTTGAATATGGAGAAGTCTGATCATGGAAAGAACTTCGGATTGGGCTATTTGGTACATGACTTTTAACGGAAAGTGGCGAGTGCAAACATAAGACAATTCACGGAGCCATCCCCGTCGTGGTTGTCCCCTTCTCTGTGAGCGTTCTTGTGTTTGCGCTCACAGCTTTCCGTAAAAGTGAGGTCATGAATAGAATTTCGGTTTGTTATAGTTGAGACAAACTCACATCATGAATACTAAACACGGTTGGGATAGTTGGTACATGACATTTGAGGAAATACAAGACAATTCACTGTGTCGTCCCCGTCGTCGTCTTCCCT
The DNA here is from genome assembly GCF_052857255.1 of Amblyomma americanum. Classification (NCBI taxonomy): domain Eukaryota; kingdom Metazoa; phylum Arthropoda; class Arachnida; order Ixodida; family Ixodidae; genus Amblyomma; species Amblyomma americanum. The sequence goes on along the minus strand of NC_135507.1, from coordinate 31,041,435 downwards.
TTGTATGTGAACTCAACCGCGTTTGCGCTCACCGCTTAGTGGAAAAGTGGGACCACGAAAAGTACTGCGCAGGTGAAGAAAAGGTCACTGTACTATATGAAATCCTTTAACCGGGGGGTGGATACTTGGCAGCGCGGGAATTGTCCGTCTTTACGAAAGATAATCAGGCAACGGGGTTTGTTTGGTAGCCATGCAATGGAACATTTAAGGCACCCCTCAAGCTTTAAATCCGTGTGAGGTTAGCAGAACCCTTGTCTTCACCATTCGAGGCCTTGTCCTCTGTTGGGGTGCCGTAAGAACTTCACTATACGGAGGAGTAACGAGCAAAGAGGTGCAGTCTCCGTCAAAAGTATACAGACCAAGGGGTTCGCCTCAAAGCTGGTTAGCGGGGCTCCCTAGGACATCCAGCAATCCAAAGGCTGGGATGATTGAGGACTCGAAGCCATCTATCGTTCGAGGGATTACAGTCTCTGAGTATGCATAACAAGGCACGCTGAAGGCTTCGGAAGCAAATCCCTTGGGCTGTACGTTGTTTGACGGGGCTGTACCTCTGCCAGTGCTCATGTTGTTTGACGTCTACCAGTTCAGACGCTCACAAATATGGACACACGCAAACCAAAATTCTTGAAAGCGTAGGAAATTTTGTGTGCATAAGGGATAAAGTGGATAAAGGGATCAAATAACACGAGCGCTCGTAAGCGTTCATCTCTCTCGTGCATGTGTGGTGTTACGCTATTTTATAAATCGTTTGAGGCATGCAGGATTTCTCTTCACCTGGGTGACTGGTCAGCTTCCCAGCCCTACATTCAACAAGTAAGAATTCCGCTACGTTCGATGCCGCTGTCTTTCCGCCCTTTTTTGCATTGACGAGGTGTTGCGGCAGGTCACCTACGTGAATTAACACGCCTACAACGTGAAGAGCAGCTCATGCCAATGCTGCGTGCTGGCCCGAATAAAAATGCATCCTCTTTCATTTACATTTTCACCTATAGCCGAAAAAATAAACACTGTTGCTCGCCAGCATAGCACTCTGCCATCTTAGAGGTGAGTGCTCCGCCCTTTCGTGTTAATGCCCGCAAAGAAATGAATTTGATTTGATGTTTAAAATGAACAGCATTTCCCTGCGTCCAATGCTTCTCTTTCATGAAGATTTATTGATTAACCATGATGTCGTCTTAAGATTCTTTAGATTCCGCAATGCAGTTCACCTGTTCATAATGCCCCGAATAGAGCGCATTTCAATAAAAGAACGATAATTTTAGATCTATAACCCGGCTTGGCACAAGATGGCCTAAGTATAGCCAATGTTCCATAAAACATGAAACTCATCTTGATTGCAGTATCATCAATATTAGGAACGTAGGCTAATATTCTCGAGCAAGCGCTGCATCAACACCAAAATTATAACTCATTATATCACACGATCGTGGGGGCAATATCCTTTGTAAAAATTTTGCAGGTTGTTTTGCTGGGATGGTTTTCATAATGCATTCCGCATCTTTGGCAGTTGATACTTGGTTTTGCGGGGGGAAAATGTTGGAAAATTCTGCTGGCGCATCATTTTGAATAACTGGTACTCCTACGGGCGAAAGCGAAAACCAATTACCTTTGTAGTCGCTACCGCACGTGATACGCAGGCTTTTACAGGCTTTTCTTTTACTCGGAAAAAGTACTTTTATTTAATCTTTATATATGTACAGTTTAACCTCGTTATAACGAAGCTCAACGGGCCCGGCGATTACTTCGTTATAGCCGTAGCTTCGGTATAGCCCGTGTTGACCGAGCTTCCGAGGGGAGTCGTCAATTCGTTCGTTATATCCGATATTTCTTAATAACCGTTTCGTTATAACGATGTTCAACTGTATCGCGAACGCAGCTTCTGTAACTGCTATACGTGCGGTCTACCGCGAACGTCGCCTTTCCTCCGCTGACTGCGCAGACAGCGATGACGACCCTGCGTTCACAATTTATAGTCAACACTGGCGCGAGTTATTCTCTGCGCGCAAACGGCTTCTGGGCAGATCAACCTAGAAGCGTAGTCGCGCCACATCACGTGATCGCCGGCTGCACAGCTTCCGCGTGGAAAACTCCCGTGCGGGTCTCTCTTGGCGTCGGTGGGGCAAACAAAGCCTCCGCAAGCCCGCAGCTGCCTTCGACAAGAACGGACAAAGGGAAGGAGATAGAAATGTTTCCGTACAAAAGACGTACACGAGGACTGTGCGGCTGTCGGAGTGTGGCTGTATTGGTGACTTTTTCTTTTAATTTTTGTTACCGCAGTGGTTGTGTGACGGCCTTTCTAGGGGTTTTTTATATTGTCCATTGTCCGGTACGTCGCAACGTGAGCTTCCGTGTTCACCAAACCGACCAAGGAGCATCAACCAGATCATCCATGCTACCAATGACGCCTTCCATAGGGCATGTATGGGCCATGTTCGCAGTGGAGGAGGCGCCCATAAGAATGTTCCTATAGGCATGGCAGTAGTAGTAGTAGCAGCACTAGTAGTAGTGGTAGTGGCAGTAGTTGTGGTAGTAGTAGTAGAGGTAGTTGTAGTAGTGGTAGTGGTACCCACTGCTACGTATTACCCCCTCTGTAATGCGAAAGCCCTGCGGGTAAAATGAATGAATGAATGAATGGTAGTAGTAGTAGTAGTGGTGGTAGTGGTAGTTGTATTGGTAGTGGTAGTAGTAGTAGTTGTTGTTGCAATATAGTAGTATAAATTAGTAGTAACTGCTCCCCCCGTAGTGGTAGTAGTAGTAGTCGTTGTTGTTGCTATATAGTAGTATAATTAGTAGTAATAGCAGTAGTAGTAGTGGTGGTGGTGGTGGTAATAGTAGTAGTAGTAGTAGTAGTGTTTGGTCATTTGAAATAATTATTAAAGGAAAACATGGGTGACGGTTCGGAAACGGTCGTATATATTCCTCATACGTCAGATCTGCACCCTGTGGAGAAGGGACAGAGTAGAACAAAAATTTACGGTACAATCAGGAAAACTGATGCGACAATTCTGCGATTGCTGTTGGGTTTACCCTCGATGTTTACTGTGATGTTTTTACTTTGAGCCGAGGCTTCACACACGCGACAGAATTTTTATGGAGCGTGATGGTGGGTATGTATGTAGTGGTTCTTCAGGGGGGTTGTAGATGGGGTGGTGAGATTGGTCGAGGGTGGCGGTGGATGGGTGGGCAGCCCTCCTACCAACTGGGTGTGGATGGTGGGTGTCGCTTCCGGAGGGTGGCGGCTTCGCTCTCCGACGCCGGCATTTTCACATTGTGACGCTAGCAGTGCTTTCACAGTAATAGGGAATTGAAATCGAGAGGAATGGTGTGAAAAATAGCCAGGTGATTATATTTACTACCATGGTAATGATAACATACGCACGACATTCTCACAAGGTGTTAGGAAAAATGCTCGTCCGCATGTGTCCTTTCACAGTAGCGAGCAGACCTGGCGGTGTACAGTCGGGGGCATTATAAGAGGGAACATTTATAAGTTCGAGCATTCATTTATTGATTACTCTGTATTTGTGTGTGACAAGCCAGCTTTTTTTTCCCTGTTTTATAACTAGTTTTCTTCTTGTCGCATGATATTCAAAAGTCACTCTCAGGTTTAATGAAGAAATGACCAGAAAATTCGCAATTTTGAGCAAGAAGTTTGTTTCTTCTGATACCGCTCATGACTGCACGCTCATTGCTTAAAGATATACTGCCCCAGGAGAGGAGAAAAGTGCGCAAAAAATTTCCGCAATTATTTATTATTAATTTACAATGCTGAAGCATTGATGCCAAGTGCGTACAGAAACTATACCGTTGCGAAATTTGTAATGCAAGTGGATATCAGTCTAATACATCTATTTAGTTTTGTATTGGTCCTCTTTTACTCTTCTATGGCTATTAACCAGTCTAAAAGAGAGCATAATGTATAATTTGAAACAAGGACAGCACGAACTCACTTAAAGCCATCAGTTAGTACCGTCTTCAATTAAGAGAACATGACAGGCAAGCCTGCTTAGTTTCACACGACACATACCGAATTCTACTTTACCATCATGAGGCCGGCGCGCTGCAACGTCACAGACGCTCCGGCAAAATTTTATGCTGGCGCCATCTAGTGCCTAGAAGGTCAACCGTTTAAACTGTAGCAAAGAAATGAGGTTTCGAAAGCTGCTCGTCCATGGCACCAGATGCCGCTAGTGAATGTGGCTGCGCTGGGCGAGATCAGCGAGAGCAGTAAGCGCGAGGCCAAGCAAGCAGAGCAGGCGCTGGACAGTGCGTGTGGAATGGATAAATTCGATCAGGAATAAGTCGACTGTGCGGTAATATAGAAAAAAAAATAAATCATTATTGAATCGTTTTATTATAATTCTAGAGGCAATGCCCTGTGGTATGAAGTAAGATCAGGTTGTCTTGTTTAGAACATACCATTTAAAAAATATGCTGTAAAAAGGAAGATGGGCAGCTTCGCCAGCACACGACGCGAGGTAGTTGCGTTGACTGTCGGACCTGGGACTGCTAATTTGACTAGCTCTCCTCAGGCTGTTTTCCCAGGGATTCAACCCTGTAAATCCCGTTACAACTCGGTGGGGGTGCCGGGGTTCGAACCCGGGGGCAAGTGTTGGCTCACGTGCAGTGACGGGTTGGTTTGAAGACACAGTTGAATAGTTTCTCAGAATTGCGCAATACGATTGCAGGTGCGAAAGCTGGTGTCATAAGCATTCCTGTACCCCTGAAGTTCAATGATAGAGAAGGTAATGTGACGGTATCCATGCCAGACGTCAGTAAGAAACAGTTGTTCGGGTGGTGACTGAGACACGTGGGCTGAAGAACAGGTAATTAGCATAAAGGGATGATTATGGAAGTCATATTTGATATAGCGTAAACTGTATGAGGATCTATAATAAAAAGGTTAGGAAAAATGCTGGAAGATAAAAGCAACGCTGATCCGGGTGCGGCGTCTTGAAATGGGCGCTGTTATACCGTCCACCTATTTCTTGATCACCCATGCTTCCATTTGTTCAGAGATAATAGATGAAACTCGAGCCTCCACGAACGCATTCTCGGTAAAAAGTAGCAAACGTTGGCTGGAGGGCATGTGACGTAAAGAAACAAAAGCGTGATATAGTTTCGGAATCACTGAGAAAAATTAAAGTGGGGAGCTTAGCCGCTCCCTCGTTCCTAATAAGCGAGCGTTCTTTACAACTTCGGCACTTATAAGTGGGCTAAACTGTATTATAACCTGAGACTGCGTACTTATCAATCATAAGACGCCAACTTCTTGCCATGTTCGCGCATGTACAGTCCTGAGCAATATAAAGTTAAACTTAATTATTAAATTAAGCTTATTTTTGCATTAAGTTTCAGAATGACTTTTAAATATTACGCGTCAAGACGAAAACTAGTTAGAAAACAAAAAAAACTTTGCTTATCACACTTAACTACGGAGTAATCATAAACGAATGATCAAACTTTGTTCTCTCTGATATTGCTCTGAAAGATGTAATCGCAGATGATTTCCTAGATTCTCTTTACAAACTCTGCACGATATTGTTATGCGCCGCCTAAAGAAAGAACCTTCTCCATAGACCTCGCTATCATTTTCGAGACACATGTGAAGCATTTCTGATACGTCGTATCCGAACATAATTTAAAAATGCGGCTATTCTCCGATAGCGCTTACATATCCATTGTAACAAGAAAGTGTTGCCCTCACAATGCGGGAGCAATTCGATAAAAAGCTAAGATCAGGACTATTATAGCGGTGTTTGCGGTTGCGCACTATACGCATCAAACTTTCAGGATTTTAAGTTTTTATTCTAATATTCCTTCATATAGATGGGATTCCATCCGATCAAACCTGTCATGCCCTCTACCACAAATGTTCTTTTTTTTCAGTTATAACAAATTGGTAACACATCATAACAGTAATAATTAAGCATCGCCATCCAAGCAATGCACAAAAGAATGCCTATCGGCGTGCTGTGACCTCTGCGGATTTATGTTGCCAATAGCCAGCTTTTACGCATTTAAGCTGTTTTTCACACAGGCGTGCTTTCACAAAGGCCTTGCCTGCTGTGATGAAACACAGCACTGATGAAACAAACACAGATGACTGTACAATCACATCTCTCTACTGATGACGTCAAGAACGCGTCAGTTCGGGCCCAATCTAAAATCCACTGCCGGTGGTTTTCCACCGCAGCGTATGCGTAAAAAAATAAAATAGAATGGTGTAGTTGGTATATGGGATTTAAATTTCAAGAGGGATTTAGCAACTCATTGGGCCATGCGAGACCCTTTCAGGCACGGTTCATCATTTTTAGATAAAAATATATTTTCCGTCTATATATTCGGTATAGCCAGATCCCAAAAAGACAAATATCTAGCCTTTCAACGGAAAATGCATATTGTTAATCTCTTGCACGCATGTGCGAAATTTCTGACAAGGCTTCAAAATACTTAGAAACTGTAATATTTTAAACGCAAGGAAATTTGATATAGTACCATACTAGGAATCGCGGAAAAATTTTCTGTTGGAAGATACACATGCCGCAAGAAATTGAGGGGGAAAAAATGGCATTAGTACTGGTTGCAAAATATATGCCTGCAAGAAAACGACAGAAGGCTTGTTACCAAGCTCAATGTTTTGATAATTATTATTTTCTGCGTTGTCCAGTTCACCTAATAAGCACCCTCTATGCAAAATTAAAAATGCTAAATCTGCTTTTAAAAAATGTTCCGGGTAGAGCACATTTTCAGGAAAAGCTGCGCAGTTCGCCATGTATACAATTGTGTACAAAGCGCTTTAGAGTGCTAAGCGCATCGACATTGCATAGCACGCGTCGTTTTTGCGTTTCGCCTCGAAAGCAGCTGCCCCGACAGGAATTCAATCCCGCGACCTTGGCCTCGGCAGCCGACCGCCTAGACGAAAGAGTGGGAAACGATACACTGCACGCAAATCCGCGAATTCCCCTTCAGCTTCTATCTGAGATAACACGGCACACCCCGCGTCCCGTCACGCTAGCGTAAGCAACGCCATATGCCGACGCCGCCGATAATATTATAGGGCCTCGATGGTAAGCAGAAGCCGTTGGACACGCTTCCGCTCTCCGTCGTTGTCGTCTGCTTCTTTTTACTCACTGCGCATGCGCGGCTTCTGTTCTCTTTTGTTTCTATTTTTATTCAGCCAATAGTAGCGCGCGCAGCGAATGTAACAGAAAGCGGCCAAAAGCGAAAGCGGCTGGCTGCTGCGGGTGAAATCAACGACGACGAGGGAGCAGCGGCTGCGGCTGCGGCGTCGGGGGCGGCGCTCGTGCTGCGCGGCTGCAGCGGCGCAAACACAGGTGGCACCTGAAGCGAAATGGCCGCACCGGACGCCGCCGCGGTGCGGCTGGCCCAAGATTCCAACGCCCGCCCTCAAGTCCTAAAAATTATCGCCGAAGACGTGCAGGCCGCGGACTTCCAGTGGTCGCTGTTCGTGGCCGCGTTGCGCTCCTACCGCTACGACACCGTGCTGCGGCCGTTCCCTTCGTCGTTCGCCGACCTCGCCACCGACACCAAGCACATCGACGAGCTTCGCGACGTCGCCGCTAGGGTTCCCCCGCTCTCCGCGCTGTTGCCCGGGGCGACGGCTACCGCCGGCGGCGCCTCGGGCGGCTTCCCTACAAACGTCCCTCCAGAGGCCTGGGAACTCCTGCTCTGGGTCCTCACGTCGGGCGGCGTACGTCTCAAGTCATGCAACAAGGAGGACGTCCCGGAGGTCAAGGGCTCTCCGGTCGACGTCGTATTCGAGGTCCAGCACAGCCCGCAGATAGACAGGCGCTTCGAGAGTGCCCGCGGCGACCGAGAGGTCTTCTTCGCCTACCACGGCTCGCGACTGGACAACTTCTACTCCATCCTCCACAACGGCCTCCTGGCGCACATGAACAAGAACTCCCTCTTCGGCACCGGCACCTACCTGTCGAGCGAGCTGAGCGTCTCGGCGACGTTCAGTCCGGCCGGCTACGGCTGGCAGCACTCGCTCGTCTCCCCGGAGCTCTCCTGCGTGGCCATGTGTGAGGTCGTGGACCACCCGGACGTCAAGTGCCAGGACAGGGCGCGCAGCAAGCCGTCCAGGGCGTACGCCGAGGACTCCATGGGGGGCAAGGTTCCCGAGAAGTACTACCTCGTGCAAAACAACTCGGTGGTGCGCGTCAAGTACCTGCTCGTGTACACCGCGTCGCGTCCTCAGCCCCCAACGCCGGACATCCTGCCGGCGGGCATGTTGGACTCCGCGGACGCGTGTTGTTCCATGGGGTGGCAGGACTTTCTGCGTAAGAACAAGTCGTGGCTTATGGTGGCCGCTTACGCGGCGCTTCTATGCGGGATAGGGCTGTCCAGTTCCCACGTGGGCCACAAGCTGATGCTGAAGCTCTTCTACCGGTGACGACGGCTCCTCTCGCTCGCTTTGCATGTTCCTAAAAGACCATATGGAACGCCGAAATTGGCGGGCGTTGTTCCTAACCTTGCGTGGAGTTAAGCAAAGCCCAAGGACTCTCTTGTTTTCGAGCTCTGACGGCACCAACAAGAAAGGCTGTCGTCGAAGTTTGAATTCTTCCGTGATAACCAGAAAGCTGCCTTTTCCAGGTACTCTGTATAGTCGGCGTATTGTACCAAGGGCCCATCAAGGCGGTGTTCGGGCACATGTGGACCAGTATTACGAAACGAAGTGCCGGGAAGGGTATAGCGCTCAAAGTGCCTCACAGATATAAATTACGGTGCCACCTGATTTTCTAGTTTCCGTCTCCTGGTTTATTATCGTGAATGTGTCGAGCTAAGAATGTGTTGTGCCTTAGGCGAGACCCTGGCTTGCGTTGTCTGTTGATCGATATGGTAATCTTTTAAACGGGCTGAAGCTCCTCTACAGCTAGGAGTTATGCAAAAAGCAGAGAATGGGAAAAGCTCCCTGCTACCATGAATGCTTGTGTCAAAGCAACCATATCGGAAGCATTAAGCGACAGATTGTTTTCTTAATCGAGCAGCCCAGCACTGAAGGGTCCATAAAAAGTCGTGCCGACACGTGTCACTCAAGAAACGAGGAAAGAAGGGGTCCTAGCTGTTTCTGTCTTTAAGAGCGGTTTTTTGCTGCCTCTCCCGTGTGTATACAGCTTTGAAATTACTGATGATGGCGCGTTTGTCGGAAACTCACCGGCCACGTGAACATGCGCCGGAAATAATCACTGGACGTGCCCCTTGAGGCTTTTGAGCTGCGTTCGCCACTCCGAGACGATATTGCCCTCTGAGAACAGTTCCGCACCTGCTGCAAGACAGTATACAGGGTGTGTCACCTGAAACTGTCAACGATGGGCTTTCTGAGATAGGATGGTGCTTTCTTGTGCACAGCATCGTAAGAGGTGGTGTGAATCGGAATACAGGTAAGACTTAACTACAGCACGTTGGTTAAGCAATACTAAATGTTATATTTTTAGAGACCACAACTAGGCCTTTTATTTATTTAGAGACTCGTAGCGCACCTAACTACTGTACAGGTATATATCAGATTTTAAATTTTCGAAAATTCTATTTTTGTCACCGGTGCAGGGAAAAGAATTTTGGTGCTTAACACGGGCGAAGGAGAAACCGCGCGGCCAGAAAGAGCGCTAGCTGAATCTACAAGCACGCATCACTGTAATAGTTAAAAGGATAACTTTAATATCGTTAACCAGACTACTAGTAAACTCGTCCTAGCTGTATTCTGATGCACTCCACCGCTGACAATGCTATGCCGAAGAAAGCGCTCTGCTAACTCAAAATGCCTTTTTTTTTTTTAGATTGCAAACAGTCTTAGGTGAAACAACTTGAATAGCAGTTCTCCGTGGCAACAGTTTTGTTACTTGAAAAGTGGCCTGCGTATCCGAGCATGTGACGTCACAGGCAACATTTTGTAGTACAGCGCGCAGCTTCAGCACTAATAAGGAAGTAATTACTCATTAGCATCTCCGCCCTAGCGCGGTCATATGACTACAAAGTTATGCAGCTTCGTCATAAACTTCTTAGTTGAAAAGTTTTTGTGGATAGCACGTGGGCAACTTCTGGACATTGAGCTCCACACAACGTACGATACCAAATCTCCTTTCATCGATTCCTTTTCGTTTCTCTTGCTCTAGTAATCGAACGAAGTAATCGTGACAAAGTGTGTGCGGCTGACTACGCAAATTTCGACCCCTATTATGCCTCACCGAGCTTCGTGCCAAATTTTAGCGTGACGCTGACGCTGGCAGCGCTTTGCTGTCACTTCATCCCGTCTACAATAATGCAAGAATATTTTTTGTGCTCCTTCGTGACCACGAAAAACTCCTTAAGGTAAGCGGAAGTTCAGCATAATTAGGTTTGCCATAGTCGGGACTGACCTCACACATACACCTTGCATCAACTGCAGCTGCAGCTGGGCACCATACACAACAAGGAACAGTTCTTGACAATTGTGATGGGTATAAAGACTGTCCCCATAAAAGTGCTGTGACTTTTAAAAGCATTCTCTCAAACGCGCTTAAAGAAAAAAATAATGTCTGCTTCATGCACGTGCCGGCAGATTCCGCTTAAGGTTAGGAATTGTATTCGGTCTTTAAAATAGCAAAATTACTCATGGTTTCTCTGTGTGCGAAACAGGGCTCCGTCGACGTCGACAATACCGCTCTTATCGCAAGCTGTTCAAGCTGTTATCTCATATGCTCCCAAGCCACGGCGCTATTTATAGGGTTCCGCATGGAGGAGCTCCTGTGCTACTCCCTTCTTCGGCTCGGGTACAGGAGTCCGTGGTTTCGACGTCGGCCGCGTGTCGCTGGAAGCAGAATATAAAAATGGATTTGACACACGTGCACCCAGTTACTGATGCAGGTCCATCGGAGCTAGGCACGTGGAAATCTCCGAACTATGCGTTGGTTTTTACTGGTAAGTTAAACGTTGTGATTTAGGTCGCGGGGTTTACGACGTAATAAGCATCTCGTATGCACGCATTGCGGAATCAGGGTGTAGAAGAGTCTTATGTGAAAATATTTGAAGATATCTGCAACAATTACACAGCTATCATAGTCCCTCATAAAGTCAGCAACAAAATCTCGACAAGGAAGGGTGCCATGCAGGGAGACAGGATCTCGCCAATGCTCTTCACCGCCTGTTTACAGCAGGTATTCGGAGGCCTGAATTGGGAACAGTTGGGGATAAGAGTTCACGGAGAATGATGAAAAAACAGCGCAAGGAACGAGACGAAAACACGAAGGAAGAAGACACAGACACGGGCGCTGACTAGTTGTTAGTCAGCGCCCGTGTCTGTGTCTTCTTCCTTCGTGTTTTCGTCTCGTTCCTTGCGCTGTTTTTTCATCATGGATTACCAACTAGCCCGGCATCTTGCACTTCTGAACTTCACGGAGAATACCTGAGTAATCTGCGATCCGCTTATGACATTGCCTTGCTGAGTCACTCAGGAGATGAATTGCAAAGGATGATCAGTGAGTTAGATAGGCAGAGCGGAAAGATGGGCCTTAAAATTAACATGCTGAAAACCAAAGTAACGTTCAACGGTCTCGGAAGGTAACAGCAGTTTACGATTGCTAGTGAGGTGCTGGAAGTGGTGACAGAATACGTCTACTTAGGGCACGTAGTGGCCGCAGATCCTGATCACAAGAGTGAAATAACTAGAAGAATGAGAATGGGGTTGAGCGCATTTGGCAGGGTGTCTCAGGTCAAGAATGGCAGTTTAGCAATATCTCTCAAGGCAAAAAAAGCCTAAGTTGAGGACAACGCAGCGAGCCATGGAAAGAAAAGCAATAGGTGCAACGTTAAGGGACCGGAAGAGGGCAGAGTGGGTGAGGGAACAAACGCGGGTTAATGACATCCTAGTCGACAGAGGAAGAAATGGTACCGAAAATACGGCATTAATTGTTCCGCCTACAAACGCGGGTTAATGACATCCTAGTCGAAATCAAGAGAAAGAAATGGGCCTGGGCAGTGCATGTAATGCGAAGGCAATATAACCGCTGGTCCTTAAGGGTAACGGAGTGGATTCCAAGAGAAGGCAAGCGTAGCAGGGGGCAGCAGAGCGTTAGGTGGACGAAAGAGATTAAGAAGTTTTCAGGCAAAGGCGGGATGCAGCTGGCAAAGGACAGGGTTAATTGGAGAGACATGGGAGAGGCCTTTGCCCTGCAGTGGGTGTAGTAGGGCTGATGATGAACCATCGCGTCAACACAGGCAGCACAGACATGGACCCGCTCTTCCGCACTTGCTATAAATTACATACTTTTCAATGCATTATTCCGATGTAAATAATTCCAGGGCTTTCTTGCATCAGATTTTTGTAAATACGCACTCTTTTCTGTTTCTCTCGTCTCATCTTCATACACTTCATTTCTATACATAACATGATGTATGTTAAGCGCTCGTTATGTTGAAGTACAGGACCAGTGATCACAGAGGCCGCACAGATCTCAGAGGTCATGCTACACCGCCATCCATTTAAAAACGGTGGCAACCCGTCCCTCTCGGTACTAACGTCACGGGTTTCTATCTAGTGGCGAGAAAATTTTTTACTTCAATTTTCTCAGTCATAGATGCTTTCCTTGCTGCCAGACAAACGCTGGCATTCCCTGAAAAAATCCACAGAACCGATTTTTACCGAGAATTATAATTGGATGAGAGGCAGCTCGGTAAGCGATTATACTAATTTGGACTTTGACCAGATGCCCCGATATTTATTTATTTATTTATTTATTTACTTATTTATTTATTTATTTATTTATTTATTTATTTATTTATTTATTTATTTATTTATTTATTTATTTATTTATTTATTTATTTATTTATTTATTTATTTAAGATGCTCACAGGCTCCGAATAAGAGCACTGTGTGAGTGGGGCATGTAGAGGAAGCGAAGGACACAAAAGGAGACAAAAGCAAATCACGCATCACTATACAACAGGTGACAACTAACAAAGGTGACTAAAAGTTGATCAACAGTGTACAAAGGCAGCGTATAAAGGAACTAAGAAAACCACAGCAGTACTTACTCTTTGAAGGCTGCAGGGTCATGAATGCTAGCAATGCGATCAGGAATATCGCATGTGAGATTGCAACGTGAAAACGTAAGTGGCCTTATTATCTCGGTCTCATTCATTCATTCATTCATTCATTCATTCATTCATTCATTCATTCATTCATTCATTCATTCATTCATTCATTCATTCATTCATTCATTCATTCATATGATTCTTTAGTGGAATTAACGACTACGCGAGCGACGGGGCGACGTTAAGCTTCGAGATATTCCCTTTCTCTGAAAGTTCGGACCCGGTATTCAAAACACGCCCAAATCACACCCGCGTATTCCGGTGCAGGGCACTTTTAAGCTTTGTTTATACAAGCGCACCGCGAGTGTCGACCCGTTCGAATGAAGCGCCTTTGACCTTTGCTCTCCGTACACTAAGGGGCCACTTGAGCCCATTACGTTACAAGCTGTGCTCGCGTGTCGAAGTGCGGACCTGAATTGATCTTTCCGGCCAGGAGTTGTACGCCCGCCCCGTTGCCATGGTGACACCGAAGGGGGGTGTGCCGTGCACGGCGGCCCGCGCTCGGCTCGGGACGGGACAGTCTATAGTTTTGCGTGACTGCGTTCGGTGTGCGCCTGTGCACACGTGTGATGCTCAAGGTCTGCTACAGCGACGATGTGGCGCTGGAACGCTACCTCCGAGGTAAACCCTGTCTCCCTTCTTGACGTGAGACTGTGTGCCATGCTGCACTTGACCCCGAAACTTTTTTAGTTGTTTGTGAAGGGATTTCATATGTTTGGTTAGGGCGCTCGGCTACTGATCCGGAGTTCCCGGGTTCGAACCCGACCGCGGCGGCTGCGTTTTTATGGAGGAAAAACGCTAAGGCGCCCGTGTGCTGTGCGATGTCAGTGCACGTTAAGGATCCCCAGGTGGTCGAAATTATGCCGGAGCCCTCCACTACGGCACCTCTTTCTTCCTTTCTTCTTCCACTCCCTCCTTTATCCCTTCCCTTACGGCGCGGTTCAGGTGTCCGTCGATATATGAGACAGATACTGCGAAATTTCCTTTCCCCCAAAACCAATTAATAATAATAATTTGTTTATCAAGGGACGCGACGTACCATTCAAGACTCTGTTATTGTTTTGCGAGCGTTTTCGTCGTGCACTGCTTCTCGAATGTCCCGGGACTTAATACAAGTGGTGGAATAACGGTTTATTTTATCTGGCGTGGGCAACTACACTGCGACTCTTTTGAAAACAAGCATATTTTTTTCCCCGCTGTTTAATGGAGAGTTGCGCTTAATTAAGTGCACCCATGTTTACAAAAAGAAGGAAAACAGACTTATTCAGTTATGTGTGTACGTGCAGATTCAGTCTGAGCAGACGTCTGTGCTATATGGAGCCAGAAGCATTACACGAACACTGCGTATACAAGTGGCTGCCCGATCTCTAGCAAGTTTCGATATCAACATTCTATGCGTTTTCATGCCCACGGGCCGTCTGTGCACTGGAAGGTTCTTCTGTTTGTTGTTGCACTATGGATGCGTGTGCCCCGTAGTACTCTCTACGTTCGCATGAGTTATACTGCGGCGTTGCTACCGCACCAACGCTGCAGCGCTTACAGCGTTTACCCGATCTGCATGCAACAGATTAATTTCGACCACCTGGGAGTTCTTTACAGGGACTATGCAACGAATAAAAAGTCACTTGTAAATGTTTTCAATGCTTCGAAATGATGCTTAGAAGCATTCACACCAAGTATGAGTCTTCAGAACTGAGCCGGCAATTTATTATGAACTTTTAAAAACCGTGTTTTTCAAAATTCGCGGGCCGATTGGTGTACACGTAGTGACCGATTTTTGAACTAAAATCATGCAACAAAGACGTCACTGTACCATGATGTCGCCAGGCCACCACACGCTCTCATTCCCTGGAGCCACGGTAGCCACGACGTCATGGGCACGCTTCCGGTAGCTGTGAAAATCGTCTGCTGGTGCCGCCGCGCGACCCTCTCGGGCAAGCGCGAGCCAGGGCATTGCCTTCGCGCATATGGTTTCAATTTTCCTCTGCCGCCTGCTTCTGTCGGGAGTTCCGGAGCCACTCGCGCGGCTCAAGCTGCCGCGGATTCTGCATGCGCATATTTAACCCCGGGATCGTTCTCGTCAACCCGCCGCGGTGGCTCAGTGGTTACGGCGCTCGGCTACTGATCCGGAGTTCCCGGGTCCGAACCCGACCGCGGCGGCTGCGTTTGGATGAAGGCGAAACGCTAAGGCGCCCGTGTACTGTGCGATGTCAGTGCACGTTAAAGATCCCCAGGTGGTCAAAATTATTCCGGAGCCCTCCACTAGGGCACCTCTTTCTTCCTTTCTTCTTTCACTCCCTCCTTTATCCCTTCCCTTACGGCGCAGTTCAGGTGTCCGCCGATAAGTGAGACATATACTGCGCCATTTCATTTCCCCAGTAACCAATTTTAATTTTTTTTTCTTTAACGTGCGCTGACCTCGTACAGCACACGGGCGTTTTTTTTTTGTGTGTGTGTGTGTGTGTTTCAGTTTCGCCTCCACGTGAACGCGACCGTAGTGCATAAGAGGCTGCGCGAACTACGTCAGCGGAGGAGGAAGACACGTGTGTTCACATCAACCGGGTGCTTTCAATACGGATATATTCTACAGAGGATGGAGGGTTCATCAACAGATAAAAAAAACCTCTCTGACAGCTTCGAACGTTTGAAACATTCCTCTCCAAGCCTCCAGGACGCAGTTGTGTGCTCTAAAACGCATTATGCCGTTCCTTCGCTCCGCCCCGACGTGTCCACTTCGCTGCCCAAGGCCAGAATGTTTTGGCGTCGAACGACACTCGGTGCATTCTTCATGTTTACCAGGGCATTCATGTTTCGCGACCTTGACCAGCGCGCGCGTCGTCTATTACCTACAATTAGAGGAAACGATGGGCGAAAGAAAAAACAGGGAGAAAAATGTGCGCTCGAGCGTCGCCTCGTAGCAGCTCTGCCGGGAGGGCAGGCAGAACCCGCTCAGTCGTCTTCGCGGGGATTCGCAAGCCGCAGCATGAAGATCGTCCGCAAGACGCTCGAGTCTCAACGCCACAGGTTCGGAGCCAGTCGGATATGTCTCCTTGCAGGTCAGCCTGTTCGAAACGAACTTTAGATTCTGACATTTTTATTTATGTGTTGATCAAGATGAAAACGGGTTTTTGGGGAAAGGAAATGACGCAGTATCTGTCTCACATATCGGCGGACACCTGAACCGCGCCGTAAGAGAAGGGACAAAGGATGGAGCGAAAGAAGAAAGGAAGAAAGGGGTGCCGTAGTGGAGGGCTCCGGAATAATTTCGACCACCTGGGGATCTTTAACGTGCACTAACATCGCTCAGCACACAAGCACCTTAGCGTTTAGCCTCCATCGAAGCGCTGCCGCCGTGGTCAGGTCCGAACCCGGGAACTCCGTCTCAGTAGCTGAGCGCCCTAACCACTGAGCCACTGTGGCGTTTGTGTGTTGAAAACTCCGGGTATGTTCTTCATTCTCTTTATTTTTTTTCTTGAAATGCTCTTTGTTTGTTGAGTGACCGTCGTTTACAAAAATGGTCTATAGACAATCTATAGGCTTCTTATAGACCTTGTTGCCTTCTTATAAATATTTCTTTGTGTCTGTTCATAGTCTATAGACCGTTTATGAACAAAAGTGTACTAAAAGTGTACGCCCATAAATTTATGCATTGTCGGTAGACCTGTCTATGGGATTTGTATTGCCTATAGACTGTTCTCTAGAGTTTGTCTACAGAAAGTCTATAGAATTTATAGATGGAAGTCTACGGACATTCTATAGAGTGTCTAAAAATTTTGTAAGGGTATAAAGCTATACACGCCACTTGTGACACTTGGAAAGCGCTTATGTTTCGTGAACTTTCTCGGGTTTCTGCCACAGTAGCATGGACTGCTCGGATTCTTGGCAGGTCGTTTCGAACAAACTGCAACGCAACAAGAAGACGAGGGCCACAAAGGAACTAAATTCATTACGATTTAACGCTTGCGCTATCGCCTTCTCGTGCTTTGTCTGTTTTCTTCTTGTTGAGCTGAAATTTCATTAGAAACAACAACAACAAGGAACTCTTCTTGAGGCCTCGTTGTTGGGTGATTGAGGGCTCTCAATGCAAAACAGAGCGTGAACCTTTCCTTGAAACTATTTCCGCCGGTGAAACCGCTGTTTTTGGGCTACAGCATTCTACGCGCTGTTCCAGAGGGACGATTTCGGCGCGTTACACACTTCGGAGGCTTCTGCCATTTTAGAACCGAATAACAGCTTGATCTTAAAAAGAACTGTACCTATACGTTTCCTGCACTCCAAGCATGTGCTGTTGTCCACATCCACGCGAATTTCACAGTCGACAAAGCTTTTTTCATAACAGCTAACTAACGGGAACGTCATGCTTGCTATCCACTCTCGTGGAACCACTCAGAGTAAATGCTTCTTACACAGATAAGCCGACACTGAGGGTAGATCCCAAGTGTCCGCGTGTCAACGGGTGATGCAATAAGTGCAAGCTTTCCCCTGCAGAGAAAAGCTGGTGCTTTCCCCGCATAAATCCTTGTGCCGTTCCCCTAAAGCAGCCCTGATGTACTCCCCTACATTTAAAGGAGAAATGAGTAAAAAGGGAATACAACTTACTCCCTTCTTAATGCCGTATAGGTGTATTTGTGTGCAGGCGAAAGAACGAGGCAGTGGCATGGTGCTCGGCTTATAGTAATAATAATGATAATAATTGGTTTTCGGGGAAAGGAAATGGCGCAGTATCTGTCTCACATATCGGCGGACACCTGAACCGTGCCGCAAGTGGAGGTATAAAGGAGGGAGTGAAAGAAGAAAGGAAGAGAGATGTGCCGTAGTGGAGGGCTCCGGAATAATTTCGACCACGTGGGGATCTTTAACGTGCACTGACATCGGCTTCTCTGCAGACGAAACGCTTGGGATATGGCTCTGTGCCTGCACTTGGTGTAACGATAAACACCTTGTGCCGCGGCGCTATTTGGCGAAAGCTGCCCTTGTGCTGTAAAAAGTCATCATCATCATCAACAATCAGCCCGTGGAAAGAGAGTTTACAAACCGCTGATGCGTATGCTTTCGTAATACGACCTTGAGACCTCCATAAGAGAGACAAGAAGTAACATAACACTGCCACGGCTATTTATCTTTTTTTTCCATGATTTTTCATCACAGTTTGAGAACCAGAACAGAGGACTAGCGTGGGAACACACGAACGGCGCTGGTCGTAACTTCAGCTGTCAGAATTTGTCAGAACTGTCAAAAGCTTGTGTAGCATTCTTGGGCAAAAATTTTTAAAATTGGAATATTGTAAAGTACTGTCATGGAAATATTGAAGCTAATAGTCCATCCTTCTGACGCGTCGCGAAATCTTTCTTTTAAAGTTTTTGCATCGCTCGCAGCGAGCAATTAAGACTGCCATAGAATGAGGAACGTTTTTGACAATAGAAAAACGTTAATAGCAAAAAAAAATCCATACTTGCGGGTGAGAGATCTGCGGATATATTAATTGTTATAGTGAAATATTGCAGTATATTAAAAAATTGCGTTCATACCAAGTAGAAGAATACGGCCGAACGGTGTCAAAAATACGACAAAATGTTTTGTAGCTCTGTCGTAACGACAGATTTTTCTACTGTTTTGTAGTACTTTTATGCTGTACTGTTTTTTTTTTCGTTAGTGCTTTTTTGCAGTCGGTAGTTCTGCAGTAGTTTTCTGTAGTAACTACACACCATTCTGTTGTTACCACAAGTTGCTGGTCGAAAACATTACAGGAAGTCCGTTGTGACGACAGAAACTTTTTTGTTGTGCTTTTCTTACTGCGATACACTCTTTCCCTTTGAAAAAATGTTCTGGTCCAGAACTGCTGAATATGTTCAGCGCCGTGCATGTCTGCGTCCCTCCTCGTTCTCCGTCCTGGTTCTGAAGCGCTGTTGAAATATTATGAAGGAATACCAATCTGCCGTTCTTCCTCTGTCACAGCTAATCGGCTAATGGTCGTCGTGGCACGGCTTCGTAATCCGACTGATCCGCTTCAGGTCTCCCGGGCTTTGCCCGTTTCCCTCCTGTACTATACTTGCGCAAGACGAGCTCGCCAACTAATCGGATGAGATTTCGTCGCCTTTATGGTAAAATCCTTTTTTTTATGCAAGAACATGCCAGGCAGAAAATAAAAGGAAAGACGGCCACGGCGGTCGAATTTCGATGGATGCGAAATTCTAGAGGCTCGCGTACTGTGCGATGTCAGTGCACGTTAAAGAACCCCACGTGGTCGAAATTTCCGGAGCCCTTCACTACGGCGTCTCTCATAGCCTGAGTCGCTTTGGGACGTTAAACCCCTATAAACAAAACCAAACCAAACCATAAAAGGAAAGAACGAGAGCAGTCACGTCCCCTCATCCTCCATTCCATGGCGTAATAATAATAATAATAATAATAATAATAATAATAATAATAATAATAATAATAATAATAATAATAATAATAATAATAATTGGTTTTTGCGGGGGAAAGGAAATGGCGCAGTATCTGTCTCACATATCGTTGGACACCTTAACCGCGCCGTAAGTGAAGGGATAAAGGAGGGAGTAAAAGAAGGAAGAGGTGCCGTAGTGGAGGGCTCCGGAATAATTTCGACCACCTGGGGATCTTTAACGTGCACTGACATCGCACAGCACACGGGCGCCTTAGCGTTTTTCCGGATCAGTAGTCGAGCGCCCTAACCACTGAGCCACCGCGGCGAGTAAAAAATACTGTAAAAATACACTCTGAACGCGAATACCCGTGCATGGGAGTAAAAACAAAGTAAGCTGTCCTCTTGCGAATTCCCTTTTCTGTAAAAGGGCGTCCGCTAGAGGGCAGTTTACAGCGTTTTTGCTCCTTTCTGTTCAGAGCGCACATTTTAGCACTTGCTGAGCTGCCGTTGAGCGCACAGTTTTACTGTATTTATTCGTGGAAATTTGGGATATTTCTTGGACAATAATTATTTTTATTCATTTATTTGATAAATACTGCAGGCATCCCATTCCCAGACAGGAGAGGTCGGTACAGTAAGACAATGCAAACAGCGAAACAACAGGGACACATCGCACAATAACAGAATGAAAAATAGAGCACGGTTGAATATATCACAATTTAATTGGTGGGCCATAAAAACGGCGAGTTAATCGGCGGGGCGTTCCACTCTGAAGACATGCGTGGGAGAAATGAGAATGTGTGCGTGTTAGTTGGTGAAAATGCAGGGCATATGGTACGATAGTGTTTATGGCGGGAAGGTCGTGAGGAATCTTTAAGGCAGTTTTCAGGTTTAATACCAATTTTGAACAAAAAAAGTAAGGATTGAAGAAAGACTAGTCGGGTTTGCTTTCTCCTTTCGTCCAGTGGAACAAGGCCAGCATTACGAAGCATGGATGAGGATGATTGGAATGCTCACAGAGCCACATGTGAATTCACCCCTAAGGTTGTTCGAGAAATAGGTGAAAATTAACCCACATATGCCGAAACTTCGGGAATTTAAAGAAATTAAACATTTTTGATACGAAATGTTCAATTCACCCAGGATTAAGAATCATCCTTTTAAGGATGGAAATATTTTTCTCAACGCCGAATTTTGAATTGTCTAACCATGTAAGATACTAGGCCAATTCGCTACCTGTTACGTGTGGTAAAGCTTCAGACATTTGACATCAACCTTAAAGTCACATTTCTCATCGCGTGCGTGGTAGTTTTCTGATGACAACGCCCAAATCTTGTTTTTCTTACGGAATCACAATGAGGTCAATGCGGTCAGATCTGCTTACTGCTTTCAGATAAGTATGGCGGCTTCTTCTGAAAGCCCACAACGCAACGCTTGCATAGGAAAAGTTTAAGCTTCTTGAAACTGCGTCAGTGGGCGAAGATGTAAACATTTAGAATTACTGAGCAAAAAAACGGTGTCCTACACTTAGGACGCCGGTATATATATATATATATATATATATATATATATATATATATATATATATATATATATATATATATATATATATATATATATATATATGTGTGTGTGTGTGTGTGTGTGTGTGTGTGTGTGTGTGTGTGTGTGTGTGTGTGTGTGTGTGTTAAGGCGTTTGACGCTGCTACTGAATTAAGGCCCCAGAAAGAAAAAAAAAGATGTTTTGCCTCATGCGATATTCATTTCTTTGTTTTTCGGATTGAATTCACAGTGATTCCAGATGTGTGCACCTCCACGCCTGCCCTGCTTCCAGTTGTCATCAACTCGTTTGGGGTGAATTAACGGTGGTAGGATGAGCGCATGCATGCATACATGAGGAGACCGAGAACATGAAGGGTTTCAATAGATTAACGTTGCACTCGATATGAAACTATTGTGCCCGTCGCGGCGTTTACTGAGTGCCACAAGATGTCTTACTAGATGAATGCTTTGCCCTTTGCTCTTTTCGTGTATTTTCTGTACACCCAGTTCCAAACTTCTGTAATCGATTAACAGCAGGTTCTGCAGCGTAGACATCGAGGTTACAGACCCGTTGCGTCCGCAGCCAAGGGCGTACCCACACCATGCGGTGGTGGTCCAGGCATCACCTGAACTCCAAGCTCCAAAGGCTGGAGACAAGTTGTCATCCTAACCACTGCTAATAACAGCATAAAGGGAGATGTGCTCAGGAAAATTCAGAAGGGTGGCTCAAGCACATGAAAGACAAAGCACGTTTCTGGTATCTATATCTCGTCTTTGTACCGCTTATCTTATGCTACTCTCTGGGCAATAGGATCCTAGCTTTGAATCCACTCTAGGGTTCTCAGTATGCATCGATGCATTGCAAACATCCTAGTCTAGATTGAAATATGCAGTATTAGTCAAGTTCCTCAACAGGTCCGAGGCAGTATTGAATTTGGACTGCGATCGATGGCCCGCAACAATAACACGCGTTTCCGTGTATACGCGTAGTTTTAGCGAGACGCCGCTTGCTCCCTCTCCAACTGCGGCGTCAATATTGTCTGGCAAGATGCACCCACAGCGAGAAAGTGCTCCCGCGAAAAACAAACCGACGCGTCGTTCAGGAAGTACGTCCAGATTCGCTCCCGTCGAACCGACTCCCCGCGAGCCACCACCGAGGCAGACACAGACGACCGCATCACTCGCATGGCCTTGGCGCAGCGACTCCCATCTCCCACATTCCCTCTCCCCTCTGGCGCCGACGCACAGGCTCACCCGGTTTTGCGAATAGTTTTTTCCTCACTATCGTTTTCTGACCGGCCGCTCCTCGGCGTCAACTCGAAGGCTCCTCCTTATTCTCACACCTCAGACTCTCCTCCGAACTCTCCATGTTAACCACATCTCTTGATGCCGAAACTTTCAACTCCACAGCTGACAGCGTCGATCCGAACGCGTTACGACAAAAGAAAACAGACGGGAGCGCGACGAGGGAACCTTCTTTCCCTTTGCTCTCCGAGCTCCTCGCTCTTTCTACACCTCTCCTCTCGCACCACGCCGTCGCGAGATGGCGCCACGACTGACCGAGTTTTCTTTGGCTCTGTTGTTTTGCTTTTCGCAGCGCGCCAACACCAGCCACCACAGCGCTAGCGCCAGGCTCGGCGGCGTTGCTGGCGTCGTCGCTGCTATTCACGTGCGCACCGCGTCTCCGGAGGCCGGACCCGCGTTGCTTTCGGTTGGTGCGCGTCAGACCAGTCAGAGAAGACGCTATAAACGGCAGGACTTGGCGTTCTCGTGGCGTGCTAGTGTGCGCGTTAGCGCCGACACCTAACCTAAAGAGCAAGTGAAAAACGGAGAGCTTGGAAGTCGACGACGAAGTCCTACTCCTCCGCCCCCCATTCCGCATCTGGAAATGCGTCTTCGGCTCATCGCGGACGTGACTCCGACCGCTGAGCGATTGTGATTGTGCGCGAGTGTGTCTCTCACTCGATCTCCTGCTCCCCTCATCCACTGATTCGTCGTCTTCATCTTATATTCCTGTCATTACTGCGTCCTGATCATTTCGTGTGTGCGTGAGCGTTCAGTCGACGCCTCTGTGCGAAGGCGCAGGAAACGTCATTAGCCGAAGATGCTGAACGCCTTCCGACGATTCCGGGAGGGACATCCCGAGCTTGAAGCAGGTACGGGTGATGCTGATGCGCGTTACTGCGCGCTATCTCCTTTTCTCAGTGCTAGTGCGTTTTATAAAAGTTTGATGAAGGTATTTCGCTGTTTGGGACCGTACGGTAAACAACGACATACTGCAGCGACCAGGCATACGCACCGATGCGCAACTAGTACACACATTGAAGTGCAACTGGATCTCGCTGATTGCGGTTCTACGTTTTCGCTAGTGGCGGTTCAGTCTAACAGCTAGTTGCGGTTCAGTCCCTGTACATGGTTGCTGAATTTCTGATGTCGCTATTTACCGGAAATTTGGAAGTAGCTCAATAACGTTTAACGTCGTAAATGTCCCCCGCAGCCGTTGTGAGCTCGGCGCGTGGCTGCCGATCGCGCTTTCCCCCTCTCCCGTTGTTGTCGTTGTTGCTACCTGCCACTCCCATGCCGCGCGCTCCGTATGGATGGGAGAGGGGGTGGGTGAGGCTGGTGTGCCCGAGTGCTGATGCGCGTGTTTTGAGAGGCGCACGTGTGAGCGTTACGCAATCTGGCGAAGCTTGGGGCCGGGGTCCTCTTTTGATGTGTTATGTTTCGTCGCAGCTGGAACAGCTTGGCCAGGAAATGGCTGGCTTGTGTTTGTGTGTGCGGGAAGTGGGGAGGGGGGTAGATAGGAATCTCATGATTTCCGGGTAGGGTCTGTGCCTTTGCGGAAGTGTTGAAACAACGGTATCGCTGTCGAGTCCGGCTTTCCACGAAATAACGCTGATCGATGTTTCCATGTAGTTTCAGCTCGTAGTGCGCTTGTCTGTAGGAGCTGCTGAGGAAATCGTTTGCCGCTCTTTCCTGGAATTACGAAAGTGACGAGAGCGTAAAATGCGCGTGGTTTGACTATCCGATTCCACGGCCGTTTTAAAACGTATTGTCTCTATTCTTTTCTTGCGCAGTCGTCGATGCTGAACGTTAGCAAGCCGTCCTCGTAGGCAGCAAGGGTTAAAGCAACGAATGTGATGCCGTAGCGTTTTCATTAAGGCAATATATCGCAGGAAGTTGGATCAAACTGAAAAGGCGCGCTACTATATTGTCGGCCCGCATTTGGAAAGCAACAAACAGCCGCAGTACGTGACCTATATTGAAAGAACCTGAAGCAAGAAACATACGGGTATAACTCGGCGTCTAGTATGGCTCCCTCGTCTATCCGCGTACATTTAATATAAGAGGGTCATTGCCAGCCTATAAATCTCGGCGTCGGAAATGAACGGGGGAGCAGTGTTAGCTATCTTCGTGCTCCACTTTGAGTCAGCGGGAAGAAAAAGACAACACAACAAAAACAGAACAAGTTTGATTGTCGCTCAGAGCGTTGTTATTGAAAGCTGGTTTCTGCCGCAACTTGCCACTCCGCGTTCCCGAGATTCCAGAGATTGGGGACCGTGCTTGTATATAAGGCGCGATAGTGATAAAGAGAGACCTCGGACGTGAGAGCGAGGGTTAGTTGGCTTCGTCGGGGAAAAGAAAGACGAGGGAAGGAGGCTGGTGGCTCTGTTTCGGGCTGCTTTGTGCTGACAAGGGTGCCTCGCCGGAATGCGTGACGGGAATCCCATATGGCTGCATTTTAACCTCGCCTCCCCCCCCCCCCCCCCCCCATCTTTTTCCGTAACGTGCTCAACATTCTTGGACATATGTTTTGAATATTGAAAAAGACTAAGTTACTAATATGGAAATATTGAAGGTAATGGTCCATTGTTCCGAAATGTAACAAATATTTCTTTTGTATTGTTTTTATCCCTCGCATTAAGAAGTTAAGACTGCCATACTGAACCAATGGGGAACGCTTTTAACGATAGCAAAAACGTTAATAGCAAAAAAAAAATGCAGGCTTGCCGACCGGAGACTTGGGGATGTGTTGATTGTTATAGTGAAATCTTAGAACATGTGAAAAAAAAAATTGCGTTCATAAAGTCCTTCCCGTTCAAAAATGCTTTTGTCCAGAGTTGTCGGCTATATAAGAAAGCAAAACAAAAAAAAACGCTGAAACAACATAAAAGAAAACATACATGCTGTTCGGATTACTTTCCCTTGCCAAAGTGAAGTATTCTGTCGAACAGGTTAAAGTGAAGTTGTGTGGAGAGTCGTTTACGTAATCAAGGGACACAGTTTACGAGTGTGTTGAAAGCGTCATTAATTTGCTCCCTTGACAGATTATGCGCATTGTCGCACGCGGTTTCATTACACTGCGTTTGATCCAAGACGCTTAATTCTCATATTTTTCGTATTACATATTTCCATTTGTCGCACTGAACAATGAACGGGGCGTCGGGCGGGCAGCCCCAAACCGCTGAGTAATGCTACGACACGAATTTTCTCAGTATTCTAAGTCTTTTTCTCCCGTTTTTAGTTCGTGCTTTTGCTTTCAAGAAATTCGTTTGCCTGGCCTCTACTGCATACATATTGTGATGTCGCTCATTTCGTCTCGAAAACCATTCTCTAAAGTGCATCGTAAGATAAAATAGTGTCCGATTAATTTTTCTGCTGCCTTTGTTCTGGACTTTCGTGTAGATGGTGCGTGGGCCTTCTTTGGATTGTCGGGTCGAGTAATTCTATTCCATCCTTGTTATGCACTGACAGTCGCCAGTTGGAAACTAGGAAGCTCGAAATACCGGACGAGGGACAGAGTAAGGGACACAAAAACGGATTCACGAGCGTTGCTACCAACTGTTTATTCATGCTGTGGTACAGGTGTTATATAGGAACAGAATGTCGAGCATGCGCGTGGAAAAGGCACAAAAACCGCACATCAGTCATGCGCACAAGTTAATCATGAAAAGAATCTAAAAAGGCACATTCCGATGAATAAACGTGCACAGACGTGTCACTGACACAACGATCGCACAGCTTTCGGATATAATAGGCCTCTAGAACGAGCCTAGCCTTATCATTGCCGCTCTTGCCTAGAACAATTAAACAAGCGGAAACAATTAAACAATTAATTTAACAATTAAACCAAGCGGAAAGCCCTCACCTCTAGTGGAGGCCATCTTGTGAGGAATGAACTAATTGACAACTGGATAGGTGTAACTACTAACAACTCCTAAGTGTGGAAAGACTTATATTACGGCCTTATATTACGGCAAGCCACGCACAGTAGATGTGCCTTTCGGGATACCCGACCCGAGTAGCCAAAGGTAGCGTGTTGAGGCGGTTACGTCCGTCCAAATGTCCCTTCGGCGCTAGTTGTGACTTTTCTGTAATTCCAAATTTCTAATTCCTAATTGCTAATTCCTAATGACTGATCGCGGAAAACTGTCTCGCTACATCGCTTAACCGACGGCAGCACTTTAGAGAAACTAAGTTTCAATTTTGCAAGCAAGTATCTTGCCACCCATGGCTATACAGCCGTTTTCTGACATTCATTATACAGCTGCCGCTTCGAGTGAGGTGAGTCACTTTGGGACTTTAAACCCCGTAAGACCAAACCGTTTCGAGTGACGATTTACTTGTATTAATTACAGCGGAAGTTGAGAACGTTTCTGGCCTAAAAATGCAGTACTAGTTTTGAGGAAAAGCAGCAACAGCACATCAGCATGCCTACCCCTAACGAAGGATCTTCTCCGAGGAACATAATTTTTCGAGCAATCATCAGTGACGAACGAGGTGGCCCCGAATGCAGTGCGGACATTGTACGCCAAGCTGTAATGAATTATGCACAGAACTTGCGAAATCGAGAACTCAGGATATGTGCATCTATTCCGTGATATGCTGTGAGTACGGTACATGTCTTATTGGATCTTGGCAGGATTACTCGTTTGCGTTGGCACAGTGAAAAAAAAAAAAAAAAACTTCGCAATTTCATCCTCTCCTTGTCCCCCGAGATTGCGGAGCGCCTTTGGTAACTTCGCCGTTTTGTTTATAAGTATAGTGAGTATTTAAGTGCACGCGTGTATACAGAGCTTTCTTGTACTTAGGTCGCCAGCAAAATGACCCGTGGTTGAATCACTTTAAAACTTCGCGAAGAAGGGACAACAAGACGAGGTACAAACAGTCAACGTGCCAGTCCAGGGTCTCGTGTGGTCCTGTTCGTGCCTCGTCTTGTCCCGTTAAGAACCAACTCACTCAGCAACTCTAGAACCAACTAGCCCAACTTCACGTCTTACTTCAGTACGTTTCTTCTACCCAGGGCTCTACTCTACTCCCCAAGAACTGTCGTTGACGCCACACCGGCTGTGTTCGTCCTTTCGTCGGCTTAGTTCTCAGTATCTCCCTCGCATCGATGTCAAGCGTAGTCCAATCGCGGCTGACCGCTTCTTTCCAAAGCTTAATGCGGCGAGCCTTAATATTCCGCTTAAAATCCGTGATCTGCATATGTGAAGCCGCGCCTGGGTTCCTTCAGTGGCTTGTGGTGGGCTTAACAAAGCCGCTTAGCTTTTCCCTTTTTTTTTTCATTTCCAACGTTCTTCTGCGCCATCTACTCTCCCACTTCGCTTAATTCACTCCCCGTGCTTGGCTGTGAGTGAAAAAAAAGTAAATAAATAAAAACTGGTGCATTAGACACGCTTGCAGAGACTCGCCGGGGGGCAAACTCTGGCTTCGCTTGAAAAAAAGGAGGAGTGAAAGAATAATAAAGAAGGAAGAAAAAATGGAAAACCGCTTTGTCCTGACCTACTTTAAAGGCGGCGGAGATGCGGGACGCCCGCTCTCGTGAAAGAAGGGGGAAAGAAAGAAGAATGAAAAAAACGCCTAGGGGCTTTATGGGAGGCCCTCCAGAGCCGGGGTGTGCTGCCTCGTTTAGGATCCTTAGTATGCAGCCCTAGGGCGAATGCTATGTAATAGATCCGGTCGAGTAATGCTCAAGCACTCTGCTGGACATCCAAGCTAGGCCGCGAAGTACGGTTGAGCTGACAAACGGGTCGCATTTGTTGTCTTTGTATGCCCACACTCCATTTTTATATTTCAGATTAAAAATCAAATTTGCCGCTTTGAATATCCCTTCCCTTACGGCGCGGTTCGGGTGTCCAACGATATATGAGACAGATACTGCGCCAGTTCCTTTCCCCCACAACCAATTATTATTATAATTATTATTTGAATCCCTCAAACGACCTCTTTCGTGTAGAGTAATTAGTTCTTCCATTTCTCATCAAGCTTCAGTGTGAAGCTTCGCGGGGCTTTGTCGTGATCGTGAAAGATCTAAAAAAAAACGCCTTCAGATTTGTGTTCTAGCTTTGTGTTTTACGTATGTAAAAGGCAAGGGAGATGTAATTAATGATGGCACGGACTTAAACGAGTGATGAGAAGAAAGTCCCGATCCCTTGACCGACGTTTCGACAAAATGACTCGTCTTCGTCTCATGTCGAAACCATGGTCAATGTGTTGAAGCTTTTCCCCCACCGTTGTTCCGGTTCGTGACGTGTGTTCAGAGCTTACGCAGTATTTCTTGCCTGTCGATTGCTCCGACCACGTGTTATATTTGGTAGCGGGTACGAAGGAGGATACAGGCAGTCAGAATGACTATGTAGCATTGATTGATTTGTATTTATTTATTTATTTATTTATTGCATCCTCAATGCCCTCAGTCTGAAATAATAAATTATGAGAGAGTTTTCTGTGATCCGGTACATGGACAGTGAATCGATGATTGTCGAAACTTCGGTGGGCAGGCGGCTCTATTCTCGGGCTGTGCCCATGAAAAATGACTTTGAATAGTGATTAGTCTTTTAATTAGTGACTTCACATCTTGTATGTATATTTTTAGTTGCAGCGCGGGCTGTCAGCGTAGTGGAGGCACTCTGATTAATTAGTACCAGCCGGGTTTCATTAAAACGCTCGGTGAAATCTCGCCCGAACGGACGCTTTTGCATTTGCAGTTGCTTGCGCTCACTTAAATAGCCCTGGCGTTGTGTCCACTTAAACGCAAAACGAACGATGCGGCCGATCAGTTACGTCAATAACGCCATAGCAAGGCACACTTGTTAGGATCTAAAAATTAATTTCCCCGCTCAGTACAAATAATTAGTTTTTTTTTCATGAAATACTATTCTATATATATTAACACCACCACTTATGCTTCAGTTCGCATCTTTCGCTGTCACTAGGTCGCCATTACTTCAATATCCTAGAATCGCGTTCCTGAAAGCATAACGCATTATTGATGATGGTGCATGTATAACTTATATAGTTAACTTGTTTTCATAAAATAACAGCCTGACAGACTCTCGAATTTTTTGCTATCTTTTGCATCCCATTTTTTTATTGTCTTATTTACCTCTGTTACACATTATAAACTCGTCATAATACATGCTCTTTCGATGAGCTTGCAGGCAAAGCAACCTCTCCAGTGCACGTAACTCGTCGAAATAGCCAAAATTTGTTGCGCCACAGCGCCGAGGGTAACCGCGATTTTGATGTTCTAAAAACTGACATGGATATTACTTACTGTGGGCTACACGCCTCTCAGTAATTAAGGGGCTTCACTGTAACATTTAAAAAGTTAAATATTCGACATTAGTTAACCCGCCTACTGGCTAGCACGTCTCTTCTGTATTCTGATGTACTATACCGGTGGCAGTGCTATGCGGAATGAAGCGCTCTTCTAACTCGAAAAGCCTATTTTTAAAAATCGCAGAAAGTCAGTTCACGTGAAGCACCCTGTATTACTACACAACGTAACATGCGGGAGTTCATTCCCAGACGGCGATGCAAGTTCGCCGACAACGCTCTCAAGACCCAAAGCGACCGCATGCGTAGCGAAATGCACCCAGCGGTATGTATAGGCAGTTATCGATTCGAACCAAGCAGTAGTAGTAGCGAGCTGCCCATACAAAAATTTATTGACAGTCTATAGACTGTCCATAGACTTCTGTCAATAAAGTCCATAGACTCTATGGACAAACCACAAAGAATAGTCTATAGGCAATACAAATCCTATAGGTAGTCTATAGACAATCTATAGATTTATGGCCATACACATTTAGTAGACATTTGTCTATAGACAGTCTATAGAATATGAATACACAAAAAGATATATCTATAGCAAGGCAATAGAGTCAATCAGAAGTGTATAGACTGTCTATAGACCACTTTTATAAGGGTGTGCTGTGCCGAGTCTGGACGGAGGCAGAGAGACACGGGGGAACCACGCTGGCGACTCTCGCGTCATGGGCGTGGCGCACTGGCTTCGAGCCAAGGCGGAGGAGGCCACTCGACCGCCGTCGGCGACGACAAACGGGAGGAATATGGTGAAGAAGGAAAGGACAGAGGAGGGAGAGACGACTGGCACCCGCTCCTCGAGCGAGGAGGAGGAGGAGAGGTCTCTCTCTCTCTCTCTTTGACGCAGCCACGCCGCGACAGCTGATACGCCACGGCTGCTTGTCCCCCTGGGAGCGGAACGCATCTGCGGGTCTGTGTGTGTGTGTGCGTGTGCTCGCAAGCACGTATCAACAATGGTAACGTCGATCGGGGTGTTGACACAGCGGTCTTTGCCATATTTTCTGGCGAGAGATCCGCCGTCCAGCGACCATTGGGGGTTTTGAATGTCGCGACGGGATGTGGATGGAGACTCAAGGTCCGTTTACAGATTGGGAAGGAATAGGGGCATGAAAAACCGTCCTACTATGAATCGTTGTAAAACAGTGTGCAATACGTGACGACAGTTGGGAGAGTAATCGTCGCTACGTGTACTAGAACACTAACGTTTCATGCCCGCTGTTTACAGGAGACATCAATTCAGTTCCCAACTGCGGGACCTCCTCTTGGATATAAATTGCCTGCAGTACATTATTCATGCACCGAAGTCATGCTTGCATACGGCACTGTATTCACAAAATCAAGAAGGTTTCGATTATGGGGGATTTAACGTCCCAAGGCGACTCAGGCTACGAGGGACGCCGTAGTGAAGGGCTCCGGAAATTTCGACCACCAGGGGTTCTTTAACCCGCACTGACATCGCACAGTACACGGGCCTCTAGCAATTCGCCTCCATCGAAATTCGACCGCCGCGGCCGGGATCGAACCCGCGTCTTTCGGGTCAGCAGCCGAGCACCACAACCACGCTGAGCCACCGCGGCGGCAAAATCAAAAAGGGAAGGTTCGGAAGACGAGGAAAGAGGGTAAGGGGCGGAGAATAACGCAGCGTGCCAGCATTGACTGTACATGGGGGCCATTTCCTTTGAATATATTTCCTCAGGTGGTGCGAATTCTTGTGAATTCGAACAAACTAAAATCGCGCAAATTTCGCGTGGTCTTCACCGATTCTGCCGCTTCAGAACTTTCTATTCTTTAAAAGCAGAGTGCGACGACATCGTTAACAGGGTATAAGGCTAAGCGGCTCCCCGTTGGAAACTTGCGGTGAATTCGCGCATGAAATCCCAGAAGGAGTCCGAAGAGTCAGACCCTCGAGGACGCTTTCGCCAAGGTGAAGTCGGCTGACGTTCTTATTATTGGGACAGCGTTAGAAAAAGCCCGGTGGGGCAAAAACGCGTTGTCGGTCGTAAAAGTCGTACTTTGGCTGGAGAGAAGTGGCGTCCCCGGACGGGAGCATTCCCATTGGCTGGAGGGGAGCGACGTCATCGATCCTAATGTGACGTCACTTTCGCAAAAAAAAAAAAGGCATCAACTGCTGCTAATGCTATTTATTGCACTGAACTCCCGGGTGGTGTCCACCACAATCTTATCTGATACCTGATTTAATATCTGCTGCGGGTCCTTGGACCCAAGATATTAAACTTATTTTTGGAATATGGCGGAGTGCTTGGCTTGGAAGCACTCTGGCACGGGTCGGCCCGGTATTGCACTGCCTCCGGGATCGGCCCGGGGCATAATAGCGCGCGCCTTTTCTTTCTATCTTTGCTCTCCTATCCTTTAAGTCTCCTACTTTCAACACGCGGCAGCGAGCGTGGCTCGGCTTGAGCCAGTAGGCAGGCCCGTGCACTTTCCTATTCTTTCTTCCTATCAGCAGCAGCAACTACCAACAGATAATAGCGTGGGAGGACCTGTGATTTTTTTTTTCCAGCGGGTGAATGCTTCAGCATTCAATTATGATGACGTATAAACGTTCCACGCCGACAAACCACTCCGACTACCGCGGAGGCAAACCCATATATATATACAGCTGTTACTAGAGAGGAAAAAACGCTGCACTCCGCAGCGTTCCAACCTGTCGAGCGACATTTCCCCCGCCGCTTGCGTTGTACTCCCGTGCCGCGTTCCCGGCCTCATGAATATGACAGCACCCGGGTGTTTCCACACCCGACCGGTGATTACCCGGGCATCCGCGTACCTCTTGTCTAGACGGTCCAACCCGTGTGCTGCGCGAAGTATGCAAGTGTTGCGCTGTGCCTGCGTTAATTTGTGCGTGCGTTAGTCGCTGCCATGCACTAGTGCTATAGTAGTGCTTCCTACAGCGTATAACCCCGGCACTTTCTCAGTGTTTCCTGGTACGCTGCTTGCGTTTAGCGATTGTTTTCTCGTTTTCTGATCGTGCTCAGGGGCTGGTGAAGAGTCTGACTTAAAGCGCACAAAAAGAAACTGTACGTATGTGTAGACGACAGAGAAGGGACCGGGTCTTGCCGCGTGCTCTACGCGGAACACGTTTTACCGATTAGGCCAGACTCAAGCCTGTCGAAGAATTTATGTCAGCGACCTGCAAAAAGAACCGCCACCACCTTCTCCACTTGTAAATTTCACTGCACCGTCGTAATATATAGTAACTGGAAATTCAGCGCTTCCTGTTGACTAAAGAGCACCACCTTATCCAATGTGGGCTGAAGAGTTGACGACGATCACAATAATGTGTCCAATGTCACGCGGTCAGGTGGACCTTCAGTGAGCGAGTGGGCCTATATATAGGGCTTCGCTGGACATCACTGTCGCTGTCACATGTCCCCGTTGTGGTGTTCTCGTTCATCGGAGCGGTAAATGAATAAATAAAGAAAGGAAAATTAAAGAGTAAAAGAATAAAGAAGGAAATAAAAGAAAAGAGGAAAGAAGAGCAGCCTGTTAAGCATTAGAGTCGTAGAAGCCGCTGCTACTAGACAACTCAAGAGCATTCAGGGGTTCGATCCCGACCGCGGCGGTCTCGTTTCGATGTAGGCGAAACGCCAAAGGAGCCCGTGTGCTGTGCGCTGTCAGCGCTCGTTAAAGATCCCCAGGTGGTCGAAATTATTCCGGAGCCCTCCACTACGGCCCCTCTTTCTTCCTTTCTTCTTTCACTCCCACCTTCCTCCCTTCACTTACGGCGCGGTTCAGCTGTCCGACGAGATATGTGAGACAGTTACCACGCCATTTCCGTTCCTCAAAAACGAATTTTGAAGTCTAGTGCCCCGCCGCGGTGGCTTAGTAGTTAGGGCGCTCGACTACTGATCCGGAGTTCCCGGGTTCGAACCCGACAGCGGCGGGTGCGCTTTTATGGAGGCAAAACGCTAAGACGCCCGTGTGCTGTGCGATATCAGTGCACGTTAAAGATCCCCAGGTGGTCGAAATTGTTCCGGAGCCCTCAACTATGGCACCTCTTTCTTCATTTATTCTTTCACTCCCTCCTTTATCCCTTCCCTTACGGCGCGGTTCAGGTGTCCGCCGATATATCAGACAGATACTGCGCCATTTCCTTTCCCCCAAAACCAATTATTAAGTCTAGATTCACTAGCTTCTTCGAGAACTCTTGAAAATGCCCGCCGAGGTGTATAGTCCAAATAGAGTGCTTTTCCTTTTCTTTCTTCCTACCTGTTTTCGTGCCCGGAAATATGTTTCACTGGACTATTCATTTTTATTTTTATTGGCCATGACACAGTTTCGCATGGTTGGACGAGTCGCGGTGTTTTACTGCGCTGGCCATTATTGCGAAGGTTCCGGCGGAAACGTAGTAGTAGTCGGGGCTGTATAGTGTCGACCGTGCATACGAGCCCCACCAGGTGGCAGGGTGGCTCTCGGCAAGGACACCCCGCAGTGGGTGCCACTCCACAGGGATCCCTTCGCCACGCCGTGCACATAACCTTGTCTCGATCTAACCTTCCCAAAGTAGAAACGCACTCGTCACGGGGTCATGCGTAGCAAATGGGACAATGCAAAAGCTCGAGAACGAGCAGCTAGCGCTGATGCAAAAGCTTTTTATTTTTTTGCTTTGTTTTTAATATTTCCCACTTTATTTTGTTTCCCACGGGGATCAATTTGAGAGTGATAGGAATGCACATAAGGATGCAGTGAGTTGAATTTGTTTTCCCCAAGAGTGAGTGATTAGAGTTTTTCTATCTCCAAGGCTTGTATACGTTTCACAGGTTCAGGCGGGATCAGTGACACGAAGAAAAAGAGAAAAAAAAATTCACAACTTTGTAAAAGTTCGCGATTTTTTTTAGAGCAATTAGTCCATGAACTGATGGCATCCTTCCACAAGCGCATGTGCCAGGTAATCCGGTATCAGTCAACCTTCGGTGGCATTGACCGATAGGTAATTGGAGTTTTTAGCGTCTGCATTGGGTAATCACTGAATAAACTGAGCTTTGTTGCTTGTGTTCCTTTTTTTGACTTCTGCTAGTAAATTTTTCTGGTGACGATTGCCGCTCTGCTGTTCCTTTTTCTTTGTCCGACCCTTACATAGTTTTATATTAATTCCTGTACTTTCGGGAATGAATTTTCAGTTGAGAGCGCTCGTCCTTGTGATTTATCATCCTGTCGTCGTCTTTATGCGTGTTTTCCACCATGCATATTAACCAACTCGCCCAAATTTCTGCTCTAATCATACTTCATAGCCCGTTTCAAGGAGACGCTGGATAAAACGTACAAGAACGGGTCAGACGTGGTTTATGCCCTGTCTTCCTAAAGTGTACAGCAAGCAAGGAAGGGTGGATTTCCAACAAGCCTATATCTCCGCTTTATAAATAACTCCTAAGGAGCCAAATTTTGACGCTTAAAACTCGAAGGGACGAATTTACAATTATTTGTTGGAATTAAGCGGAGCCCGATCTGAGTCCTCTTCATACACGTGGCAGTGGCGAGTCCACAGGGTTAGTTCGTAATAACCGGAAATTCGAATTAAGCGACTCCGAATTAACAACGTTTCCCCGAGCTTGCGTGCAGCCTGATGCGCGCGACCAAACGCTCCCACTATACTCGCTTCGTGCGATGTTTTCGTCCCCAAGCACTCTCGCACACGCTTCTCTCTCTCCCTCTCCTCCCTCTCCCCCTCTCTCCGCCTTTCTCTCTATCTCTCTCTCTCTCGTGTGGTGCCCTTCGTGGGAGACATATTTTAGCCGCCAGGCGACAGACAATAGAAAACGGGCTCAGAGCGCGCACGTCCTGTCGCGTATGTGACATAAAAAAAAGAGCGCCCGTATGCGCATGCGCACTTTCGTCTAACTCTTCCGCGGCGCGCTTTCGCGCACGCACACAAGTACGGGCGCAACATGCGCCGGTTTTGCGCGGCGAGGATGCGCTGGCACTGCACGCCGTGTATTCGCGTCGTTTGTTCGCCGTCGGTGTGTGTTTGCTTGCGTTGTCTGCACCCTGCACTTACACCTACCAGATGCGCGACCAGTGTTTATCTCGAGCCCTTCGTGGTTCGTGAATTCTTAGGTGCCAGTGCTGCACCCACGGTCCATGAGTAACGCCGTGTAGAAAACGTCCCCGGGTTAACTTTGCTCGCTGATTGTTTTCCGCTTGACGACTGAAACGGTATAGTTTCTGCACCCGCCGCGGTGGCTCAGTGGGTAGGGCGCTCGGCTACTGATCCGGAGTTCTCGGGCTCGAACCCGACCGCGGCGCGGCGGCTGCGTTTTTATGGAGGCAAAACGCTAAGGCACCCGTGTGCTGTGCGATGTCAGTGCACGTTAAAGATCCCCAGGTGGTCGAAATTATTCCGGAGCCCTCCACTACGGCACCTCTTTCTTCCTTTCTTCTGTCACTCCCTCATTTATCCGTTCCCTTACGGCGCGGTTCAGGTGTCCGCCGATATATGAGACAGATAATGCGCCATTTCCTTTTCCCAAAAACCAATTATTATTATTATTATTATAGTTTCTGCGACGACGCGGTAGCGAACGCACAACTGTGGCCGTCGTATACAGGTGCTGACATAAGTGAACGGTGCTCGCTATTCAAAGTGTAATCACTCCTACCCTGTCGTAAATGAAGAAATATTGTTTGTCCATGAGAAAGCCCACTGCCGTCCCGTATCATCATGCATGCACCATAATAATAATAATAATTGGTTTTTTGGGGAAAGGTAATGGCGCAGTATCTGTCTCATACATCGTTGGACACCTGAACCGCGCCGTAAGGGAAGGGATAAAGGAGGGAATGAAAGAAGAAAGGAAGAGAGAGGTGCCGTAGTGGAGGTCTCCGGAATAATTTCGACCACCTGGGGATCTTTAACGTGCGCTGACATCGCACAGCACACGGGCGCCTTAGCGTTTTTCCTCCATAGAGACGCAGCCGCCGCGGTCGGGTTCGAACCCGGGAACTCCTGATCAGTAGTCGAGCGCCCTAACCACTGAGCCACCGCGGCGGGTATAGTAGCGTAAGTGCCGCCTCTGTTTTTGTATTCTTTTTTGTTGGCGGATGCCACTAGCTGCAGTAAGCAGGTCATGCAAACGCGTCCTGGAACGCCGCCTGGAGGTTGCGTGGGGAGACATGTTTTCATGATGTCTTTGCCATATACTCCCCTTATAAAAATGGTCTATAGACATTCTATAGACTTATTATAGACTCTACTGCTTTCCTACAGATATTTATTTTTGTCTACTCATAGTTTATAGACTGTCTGTAGACAAAAGTCTGCTGAAAGTGAATGGCCATAAATCTGTAGATTTCCTACAGACTGTTTATAGGATTTGTATTGCCTATAGACTCTCTAGGGTTCGTCTACAGAGAGTCTATAGACTTTATAGCTATAAGTCTATGAACAGTCTATAGACTGTCTAAAGTGGGTTTTGTAAGGGTTCCGGTGAGAACATGCAAATACAGCCTGTTAACTCCCTTTTATTTATTTTTTTGTACACCAAAGCCCGTCGACACGGCAGGCGCACGCATGGCGGTTAAAAGCCACATAAAAAAGTTTGAAAAAAAAAAACAAGCATAGGAGTAAGAGAGGACGCAAGTCATTGGGGCGCTGTGTTGTCTTTGAGGGGAGGTTCAATTAGGCGCACGCAAGGTTGCCTTCATGAGCAATTAGCTAGCTGGGACGGGGCCAGGAGAAAATGGGACCCTGGGCTAAATGCCGCAGGGCCCCATTATGAAAGCTTTAGGTCGTGGGGTGGCTCCGCTGTCAACATCTATTCTGTTTCTTAAAGTTGTACAGGGTGCTTCTTTTCGAAGCGCACGTAGAGAAAAGAGCTTATATTGAGATCGAAAATCGAAAAACTCGGTAGTAAATATTAATGCGTGCTATCGCAACTCGAAACGATCCACGATAAATACCTTTTTTTTTTCATTATAAGAGTAAAGACAGTCTTACAAAGTCGCTTTACAGCTCAATTCTAAAAATTGGTTGGATTCGTACTTCACTTGTACAAAATATCCTAAGTGCCGCCGCGGTGGCTGAGTGGTTATGGCGCTCGGTTGCTGACCCGAAAGACGAGGGTTCGATTCCGGTCGCGGCGGTCGAATTTCAATGGAGGCGAAATTCTAGAGGCCCGTGTACGGTGCGATGTTAATGCACGTTAAAGAACTCCAGGTGGCCGCAATTTCCGGAGCCTTTCACTACGGCGTCCCTCATAGCCTGAGTAGCTTTGTGACGTTAAACCCCCGTAAACCAGAAACCAGAAAAGGTCCTAAATATTGCACGTACCGAAACATCCGATGCATGCAAAACAAGTTCATAACGGTATCCCTGTCACTTAAAAGAGATTAAGACGTATATGAGCAGATTGCAGGCAATAAGAACGGAATATGGATTCAGTGAATGCAGTGCATACAAACTCCGAAGTAGGACGCCATCAATGATTTCTACAGGAAAACATCAACATACATCCAGCACACGTCAGGGACACTGTTCTGACTGGCATTCCACGCTGATTCGATCTCCAAGTTGTTGTTGTTGTTGCCTTGGCGACATGGCACATACAAGTTGTGATTCATGCCGTTTCTTTTTCCTCTTCTGTCATCCCACACCAAATTTTCAAATGATCGTGATCCTATTCATGTGCATTTCTATTTTCGTCGTTCACCTGAGGTATTTGTGCAGTGGCAACTGAGGCAACTTCCGGGCTGAGGCAACTTCCGAGGATCGGTTGAATTACACAGGAGGCTTTGCTCGGACCATCATGTCCAACGCCCTCGGGCAAACATTTTGAAAATTGTAACGTTGTAAAGTACCGGTACGGAAATACTAAAGGCAATGGTCCATTCTTCTGATATGTAGCGGAATCTTTCTTTTGAAATGTTTCCATCGATCGCATGGAGCAGTTCAGACTACCATAGAGAACCAATGGGGAAGCGCTTTTGACGATAGCAAAAAGGTCATTAGAACAACAACAAAAAAATGCAAGTCTGCCGTCGGGTGATCTGCGGATAGATTGACTGTTTTAGTGAAATCTTACATTATATGAAAAAATTGCGTTCGTCTGTAGACCCGAAGAAAAATTGGAGCGAGCAGCTCTCAATCCGCTGACATTTCTTCTATACGCGACTCGCAGGGTCGTAGCTCGCGAATACTTGTAACATTCTAATGTTCGCACATGTGCCTTCGGAGCATCTCTGCTGGGGTTGATGGCTTCGTGGCATTCTTTCCCGCGATTCGAAGATCACTGCCTTGTATGCTGCGTAGGTCGCGCCCAGCTCAGAGCAACAGCTACACAGTGTTGTTGACTAGTTTTTGCTTCTCCCGTTTAATAATAATAATAATAATTGGTTTTTGGGGAAAGGAAATGGCGCAGTATCTGTCTCATATATCTTTGGACACCTGAACCGCGCCGCAAGGGAAGGGATAAAGGAGGGAGTGAAAGAAGAAAGGAAGAGAGAGGTGCCGTAGTGGAGGGCTCCGGAATAATTTCGACCACCTGGGGATCTTTAACGTGCGCTGACATCGCACAGCACACGGGCGCCTTAGCGTTTTTCCTCCATAAAAACGCAGCCGCCGCGGTCGGGTTCGAACCCGGGAACTCCGGATCAGTAGCCGAGCGCCCTAACCACTGAGCCACCGCGGCGGGTACTCTCCCGTTTCCGTAATTTCCTTTTTTTTTTTAGTCTTCGTGTAAGGTAGCATAGCAGCTCTTATCTCCTTGCAACTCACCAGGAATAGCAACGAACGGTAAAAAAAAAAGATTTTTTTGTTCCTGCCTCACGTTGTATTCGACTGCGGGCTGGGCACTTTTAGTTTCTTTTTTTACTTTCTTTTAGATGCTTTGGACGGAACCAAGTGTCTGTACGATAATACAAAGCAAAGCAAAGCACAGCACAGCAGAACACAGCACAGGAAAATAGGTTACCTTTGCCAGAGTAGCTCTATCACCTTTTTATGGAACACCTTGAGCATTAGTGTCAACCCATTCGTCACTCACTAAAACGAATCGTTTTTTTTACTCTGTCAAACTGCTGCATTAGTCATGTGCTCTGTGAGCATCAGTCGGAGAGATTGCATTTCTCTTGCATCCTCAAGGCAAGGTGCATTAACCTAAGAAGTGGACAGAAATAAAAGGTTCTACAGAAAAACACACATTAAATATAAATGGATACTTCCTTGTCATGTCACTTGTGATGGTACACTTTGAAGTTTCGCAAACAAATAGTTATTGTATATCGTTACCAACGTTGCGAGACGTGATTTCGTGTCATGGTTTTATGTGGCCGCAATGACTTCAAGAAAAAAAAACATTTTGTGTCTGATGATGTAGTTAAAACATAATGATGATTGGTCCAATGACATGCACACTATAGTAGGTCTGAGTTCATTGCGCGTTAGTCAGTGATGGTCAGTTTGTGGAAAATAAAAGGTTCAATCAAGACGTGGAATGCAAAGGCAAGGACGCGAAGCCAACATACCTTTCCTTGCGCAGTTTGCTAGCAGGCCTTTAGTAATTTACAAAACGGAGTTGTTTTGTACAAATTTCGGCAAATTAACTAAAATGTTGAGTGCAGGTTTCTGCACAGCACTAGCATATTCCTGTTGTAAACCTACTACCATTTTATCAGTATTTCAATGGAGACGAAATGCAGAAATGCTCATATACAGGGATTTACATTTGCTGAAGTTGCCTTCCGTGGGCCATGGACTTTCCAGCTGAGCAAGATACGGCGCACGCGGTTATATGGTTTTGATGGAGGAAAAATACTAAGGCGCCCGTGGGCTGTGCGATGTCAGTGCATGTTAAAGATCCCCAGGTGGTCGAAATTATTCCGGAGCCCTCCACTGTGGCACCTCTTCTTCGTTTCTTCTTTCACTCCCTCCTTTATGCCTTCCCTTACGGCGCGGTTCAGGTGTCCACCGATATATGAGACAGACTCTGCGCCATTTCCTTAAAAAAACAATTATTATTATTATTGCTGTTGTTGTTGTTGTAAACGGCACGTTTACATAATGCGGCTTATCAGCAAGAAAGTTCTAATGAGATTTTATCGAGTGCGTGTTGACGGTCAGCGTAAGTACACTGAGGCTCTGCTGACTGTCAAAGAAGTTTTACGAGGTTTTCCAATAATTACCGGAATTACAGGCATATATTCCGCGAACTATACGTGTTTGAAAGTTTTTTATTTTTGTTTGCGTTTTGCGAGCTACACAGTATTTTTCTTTTCAAACTTGCCCATTTCATCTTGCCTCTTCCGACGTGGTTCCCACTGTCGCCAAGGGGTTTTTTTTCTGTTTTTGTTTTATTGTGTCAAATTCGCGCGAAGTGCTTACGTCGCCATTGGGCACCTCATTGCTTTTATGCGTGCTTACTAAGGTACCTGCCGGTACCTCCTGAGTTGTCCTTTAAATGAAAACAATGATCGCGCCGTATCGCAGGTGCCTGACTTCCATTATGCTTGCGCGGCTGTGAGTTTTGTCACGCAAATGGGTAGATAGTGAAGCATGTGCGTGTATAGAAAAACTGTCGCGATGCCTCCGAAGATTGTTCATCCCACTTTGTCCTTCTTGGGACAGACGCAGTAAACATGTATCTAACATATATCATATGTGTCAACTATATAACATGTATCATATGTATATGTATACATATGCAACATATATCAGTTAACATATTTATGCAGGTGTGCCCCGCAAACCAAATATGCCTCTGTAATGATGAAATTGTATTGTGTATTTACCTGTGCTTATACCTGTCTTCCTTGTTCGATTATAATAATAATTGGTCTTGGGGGAAAGGAAATGGCGCAGTATCTGTCTCATATATCGTTGGACACCTGAACCGCGCCGTAAGGGAAGGGGTAAATGAGGGAGTGAAAGATAAGAAGAAAGGTGCCGTAGTGGAGGTTTCCGGAATAATTTCGACCACCTGGGTATCTTTAACGTGCACTGACATCGCACAGCACACGGGCGCCTTAGCGTTTTGCCTCCATAATTGTTCGATTCCCCATTGTCATTTTTTTCTGTCTTGTATCCACTCCTGCATGGGCCCGAGAAGGGCCTGCAGTATTTGTAAATAAATAAATAAATACATAAATAAATAAATAAATAAATAAATAAATAAATAAATAAATAAATAAATAAATAAATAAATAAATAAATATACCGTGCGTATAATCTACGATATTTTTTTTCCTCAGGTAGATTTGAAACCTGCGTGCTATAGCCCAGAAGACACGGTAGCTTTGCTTACGTATTCATTTCTTTCTAATTCTACCAACCCTTGCAGAGTCCGCGGCCATCGAAGATGTGCTGCAGCACCTGTCCCGGGGCATGCGCCTGCACAAAGTGCGCTCTGTCTCCAAGTCATATCGGCGCCGCTATCAGCTGCACCTGGAAAACCTGCACCTCGTCTACCGAAACTCCAAGAAGCCCTTCTTCTGTGCCAAGAAGCCATTCGGTGAGTGCCCGCGGGATTCCTTCCACTTTGGTTATCGGTTATGGTTAGATGTAAAAATACAGGCCACATTCAGCTGCGGCGGTCGAATTTCGATGGAGGCGAAATTCTAGAGGCCCGTGTACTGTGCGATGTCAGTGCACGTTAAAGAACCCCAGGTGGTCGAAATTTCCGGAGCCCTTCACTACGGCGTCCCTCATAGCCTGAGTCGCTTTGGGACGTTAAACCCCTATAAACCAAACCAAACATTCAGCTGCTGGCCTATTTCAAAGTCATGCGTTCTGAGTAGTGCTGCCCGCAGGATTTCGGATGTCGGACATGAATTCCTTGTAGGTATGTAGAACAGCAACTATAGTCGGACACAACTTAAGTCTGCAGTGAAGCTTCGCCCACATTCAGGGCCGCCGCACAGAATTCCTCCACGACAAAAAGGTTTTAGGTTGAAAACTTTTCTTATTACCTAAACCAGAAGCCAATCACAAGAAAAAAATATATAAGCTCTAGAATTTTCACAGCTAGCTCGTTTAATAAAGTTAAACATTAAAATGCTGATTTCGTTTGCTGTTGTGATTGGCTAGCGGAGTAATACAGCACTCCTCGGACCGTGGCCAAGTGTTAGCAACTGTTTTCTTTAGGTTGTACCCTACTGTAGAAACAATTTTGCAGACGCTGAACGCAAGCCTTTATGCGTGTAGTTATCTGCGCTGCTCAGTCATACTGCAAAACGAACCCTCCCCGTCAGCCAAGGCCCGGTCTGCACGCGACGTAATGTAGCGAAGCGGTTTAAAGGAAAAATAGTTGACCTTACACAGCATTGCCCATTCAGCTTTTTTATCTAAAGTTCACTCAGTGGGAATTGGAAGTAAATATACACAGATGAAGAAAGACCGAAGAAGCGAGGGGTGGAGATTCTAACACCATGTTGACACTGAACGAAGGCCACCACCATTGAACTCCCGATTCCAATTCGCTGGTATTATGCACGCCCGTATCACGACGCATGCCTTCGTGAAGACGCCAGGGTAGCATTTTAAAGTGAGAAGTTGTCGAAGCGCAGCTGGTACTGGTGGTTTAACCTAGAATTCTAACCACCACAACCACAATCATCGTCGTCA
Organism: Amblyomma americanum; assembly: GCF_052857255.1. Lineage (NCBI taxonomy): Eukaryota > Metazoa > Arthropoda > Arachnida > Ixodida > Ixodidae > Amblyomma > Amblyomma americanum. The sequence continues at coordinate 30,998,224 of NC_135507.1, read as the reverse complement.
TCGTGGTCACCGGAAACCAGGAAAAGTGGTGATGACGTAGCACTTCTCGCTTGAATGCCTCGTGTGTTCCGTTGCTGCTTTTTTATAGTCGTAAAATAAAGTTTGGGAATTTAATAAATCTGCGTGCCCTGTTTGAGGAAGGTATAGTGCGCTGCCTGTTTACACTGCTATACTCGGCCCCTATCTCTCTGTAAAGGCGCGTTTACACTGGCGGGTCGCGACCACACTCGTCACTGTGGGGGAAGTCCTAAACAATTCGCCAGCCGCTAGTTCGGAGCAGTTGCTCGCTGACCGATTTCTTGGGGCGCGACATCATGTCGCAGATATTTTTAGCCAATCCGCGGAGGAGCTGGAGTCACGTCCTGGTAGACTGGGAGAACAGAAATCAAAGGGCGTGGGCACGAGAACGTCTCCCACCAATTCTAGATCAGAGCGTGATGCTCCGAAAAGCGAGTCGCAGATTGCTCTTGCCGTTCCGAACAGTACACGTCGTTCGGCGCCTGCCTTAAAAAATGGTCTGTAGACAATCTATCGACTTCTTATAGACTCTTTTGCCTCCCTATAGATATTTATTTTTGTCGATTCGTAGTCTATAGACTGTCTATAAACAAAAGTCTACTAAAAGTGTACGGCCGTAAACCTATAGATTGTCTATAGACTGTCTATAGGATTTGTATTGCCTATAGACTGTTCTCTAGGGTTTGCTTATAGAGAGTGTATAGACCTTATAGACTGAAGTCTACGTACAGTCTATAATAATAATAATAATAATAATAATAATAATAATAATAATAATAATAATAATAATTGGTTTTGGGGGAGAGGAAATCGCGCAGTATCTGTCTCACATATCGGCGGACACCTGAACCGCGCCGTAAGGGAAGGGATAAAGGAGGGAGTGAAAGAAGAAAGGAAGAAAGATATGCCGTAGTGGAGGGCTCCGGAATAATTTCGACCACCTGGGGATCTTTAACGTGCACTGACATCGCACAGCACACGGGCGCCTTAGCGTTTTGCCTCCATAAAAACGCAGCCGCCGCGGTCGGGTTCGAACCTGGGAACTCCGGATCAGCAGCCGAGCGCCCTAACCCCTGAGCCACCGCGGCGGGTGTCTATAGACTGACTGAATAAATTTTTGCGAGATCTGTGGCGAGTCGACCATGTCAGGCATCACAGTCTTCGTGACTCTCTGTACTGTGAACGCGCCCTAATACTTGCATGCGTACGACACCGACACCCTCCTTCCTCGGAGAAACAGTGGTTTCATTGAGTCGTTTCTTTTTTTCATGTAAAGGAAAAACAAAACGTGACGTCCTCATATGTCATTCACAGTCATCGCACCGCCGGCTCTCGGGATGAAATATTCAATAAGGGCGTGTCGAGGCCTTGTCCGCTGCGTCGGATATTTTGTTCAGGGAAACAAAGGAGTCTCCTTGCGAACATGGTCAATAAGGTAGACGGCTGATAACTATTTATGGGTCATTTTCATCGCTTCCGGGCAGTGGTTGCTCATGAAAATTGTGACAAATATAACATACGTAATTTTTTTTTCCGTGCGGCAGTCTGTGTCATCGTAGACCTGAACATGGTTCGGCGTATACTGGCGAACCTGTAGCGAGGGACAAAATACGGACACGCTACGAAATGCTTAAATTATCCAGAGCACGTAAAGTATGGACGAAAACATTGGAACGAAAAAAATCTAACATTTATTTCATGCATACATTCACTTTTACAAAATGAGAGCAGCTGTGGCTCTCTTCTTTTTCACGTAGTTTTTTTTTAGCTACCCTATGTGTTCAGCTCGACGCGCAAAGTTGTCTCGTTCACCTTTGTAATTGATGCGGTGCATGACCTCAAAAAATCCTTACTGATATGATTTAGCATTCCTTCGGTTGGTATTGATTTAACATTCCTTCACTTGGTAGGCCGCGAAGCTCCATCACGGCGGCTGCATTTTTATGGAGGAAAAACGCTAAGGCGCCCGTGTGCTGTGCGATGTCAGTGCACGTTAAAGATCCCCAGGTGGTCGAAATTATTCCGGATCCCTCCACTACGGCACCTCTCTCATCCTTTCTTCTTTCACTCCCTCCTTTATCCCTTCCCTTACGGCGCGGTTCAGGTGTCCAACGATATATGAGACAGATACTGCGCCATTTTCCTTTCCCCAAAAACCTATTTTATTATTATTATTATTATTATTATTATTATTATTATTATTATTATTATTATTATTATTATTATTATTATTATTATTATTATTCTAACTCTGGCATTATACACGTTCTGCTCAGCAACTGACCAATTTGTCGATAATTTCCAGAGTGGACGTGTTAGCGCGCTGCCTAATGTGTCGCTTTATGTTTGCCAAGTTTGCATTTGTATGCTGAGCCACGTCAGCTTTATGAAAGGAAACACGCGATCGCGTGCCAGATAGCCTCGAACCCTACTTGTTGCGATACGCGTTTGCTCCTTTCAGAAACTGAGTGTGAAAAAGAGGCGCGATACTCCATTGCCAGAAGCAGGCAAGGCAGCAGAACCCTTTCCACCACGTTGCGAAACACGGCTGCCGTGTGTCGCCAAGTAGGGGGTTCGAGAGTATCTACCACGCGCTTCCTCGTTCCCTTTAATAACGCTGACAACAGTACATCTTTTTACTGCGAAAGCACAACTTCACGAAGCCTAATTGGCTCAACGAGTTTGTGTGAAGCTTGACCATGAAGGTGACCTTAGCAAAGCCTAGCACAGCAACAGTCCATGCGGAAATAAAAAATATTGCCACCATTTGGCTCCGAACCCGCGACGGCGCAAACCGATGAGCTTCGCTAGACACTGCACGAGGGCACTGTGCTATTGCCGTAGCCGATCATGCCTCATGTTTTTGTTGTCGTTATTGTTGCCTTAGTCACACTGCAACGCGCTCTTGCGCTGTGCATTGCACATCGCCATCTTCGTCAACTTCTGTCTACGGTGCAAACTGATGAGATCAGTTTAACCTCGTTTAGAGCTTAACCTGAGTCTAATACGAGTACATTCGCCAGACGTGCCGACGACCCAGCAAAGGAAACTCATGAGCCAACCAAGCTAAACACATGCTTTCGCACGTATACTGGATTTAGCAACGTTAAAACCCTACCACTTTCTTTCATAAAGCTGACGACGTGGTACACCTTGGAGCTGCATGTCCGCAGATTTCTCCGCCAGGGGTTATAAGTAATGCTGTGGCGCCGTTGAATTCAGTGGACATCTTCGAGGTGGAGGAGGTGCGCAAGGGGTGGAAGACGGACGTCTTCAACGGCGTGGAGCGAAAGTACCGGCGTGGCGAGCGCAAGCACTACCTGCCCTTCGGCGGCGTGGACATGCACGAGGACCGCTGCTTCTCGCTCATCCTGTCCCCGAAGCACGAGACGCTGGACCTGGTGGCGCGCAGCCCCAACGAGTGCGACCTCTGGGTGCGCGGACTCAGCCACCTGGTCGCCAACTGCAAGAACACGCGCAGGGACCAGGAGTACGACAGGTATGACATGCAGGCCTCGAATATGCCTACCAGTGTTGCAGAGAGAGAAACAGAAGGACGGAAAAGCAGGGGGAGGGAGGTTTACTAGGCGATGTCCAGTAGGCTACCGTACACGTGGGAAGGGGAACAAAGGGGGGGTGGGGTGAAAAAGAGGGGCAACGAAATAATGAGTTTTTCATGTGTCCATCGACCACTATGACAAGAGGACAGAGGACGCACACTTTAAGCTTAAAGTTTGTACTCGGGAAATCAACCCTGAGTCCATTAATAACTTCAGGAGCACCTTCACCGCTTTCCTTTGTGATGAAGGTTTACTCTGGAATACCACTACTCCGGAAAGAAATAACTCTGGAATACCACTGCACTAGATTGATGAAATGCTATAGGTATTCGGTTTTAGTGTCTTCGTACACTCCAGACTACTTCGGTTTCTCCTGCTGAATGGCCGCAATCATTTTTCTGTTTTTCTATTGTGCTGACGCAGTACGCAAAAGGGGGATAACCGTATACACGCTTTGCCTAAAATGGATATATGCCACCGTGTCGGGATGGCCACTATCGCTGTATTTTTGTCATGGTGCTTCTGCTCACCTGTTCAGTACTTGGGCGCACCTGCAAAAATTGAGCAAAGGCCAGGAGAACCAGGTTTCGAAAAGGGGGTCTCGTTTTCGTATGGGCAGCCACAATCTTCATTAGAGTAGGGTTACACAGGCCCCTCACTACTCCGAGAACAAAAGACCATGTTGGAGATGACGGCAAGGACAAGACGTGGTGTGTGGAGGGTAGGGTACACTCTAAGCAAGAACACGCCTAAATGGGAGCAACAAGGGAGTAAGCTGTCCTGTATCGCACTCCATTTAATGAAATGATGTGGGCTAAAGGGGGAGTTTACTCCCTTTTTAGTCCTTTCTGTTTGCTGTGTTAGGTGGGAGGCGTACTTGATCTTGAAGAAGCTCTTCCCAGGGGGGGAAGACCGTGACTGTCGGTATAAAGGCGACAAGCGGGCTGGGTGTTAACCTGAAAAGAGTGCGTGAAATTAATAACCCATGTAATAAATACATAGTGTAAACCAGTACACCAGTACAAGCGCACATGGCAGACTGCAGCTTTCGAAACTCGCAAACAGGTTTGGTGCAGCGGATTTGTCGTTCTACTAAGCGGTGTCTGCTCGACCAGGTGGCTGCGGGACCAGTTCCAGAAGGCGGACGTTAACAAGAGCGGTGCCCTCAACTTCCAGGAGTGTCAGGGCCTTCTCAAGCAGCTCAATATCACCATGGACAAGAGACACTGCCGGTCCCTGTTCAATGTGAGCGCCTGCCGACGCCAGCGCCCGGTTTGGCCAACGTCGTGTACATGACATTACTGTCTTGCATGGGCAAGCGCTTGTCTGCATATGCACTTACGTACTGCGTATTCTGGAGATACTCATGCACAAGAGTAAAGTATACATGCTTCCGCAGATGTTTTCGGAACTCAGAATCCAGAAAAAGAAGCAAACTTTTCTAGCAGCTTGGGAACACAACATGACAGCGATAGGTGCACTGTGTAAACCACGTAAGGAAGTGCAGAGCGCACCATTAACTTCGCGGATACGTGCTTAGATTGCGAAATAATATTCAGCTTTTTTTTGTTGATTTCGCGTCCCGAGAACTTTCACGGGCCCGTGTACATTGCCGGCGCTCTCTGAATGCAAAAATGTGTTTAGTTGTATTCGGAATTTGGCCGTTCTCGAAGTGGCTGTGCATAAATAGACCTGTTTAATTGAACAACAAACAAATAATTCCTTCTTTTCAGAAAGCCGTGTGCTGGGGAGAGTACGTAACATTTCGGTCATCCGTCTTTCATAACTTTCATAACTTCCGTAACTATTGGCTAAGCTGTATTGTTCTTACATTTGGAAGCGCATTGCGCACTAACATTAAGAAACGATCTCGTAGCTATTGCCTGTACTGATCAGTTATGTGACAGCTTTTCGAAGCATCGCCTTTCTACCCGCTTACAGGCGGCCAATTTCAAGAGGCATAAAGTGGACGGTGAAGACGTGTTGGACCGGGAGGAATTCATCGCCTTCTATCACAGCCTCCTCTCTCGACCTGACATCGACGCCGTCTTTAAGACGTGAGTCCGCTTCGTCTTTTTTTCCCCACTCGTTTACTTGAAAGGCTAATAGACGCGATCACCTGTTATCGCGACCTAGGTACGCCGGCCATACCATGAACGTGATGGGCCCAGAGCAACTGCACAAGTTTCTAACGCAAGAACAGAAAGTAAGTACAAAGGCTTCAACGAAGCATTCACGGTGAGCGGCTAATTCGTTAATGCTGTATCATTAGAAGCCTCATCCAGGAAAAAAATAACAAATTGGCTGATTGGCTTGAGGGAAGGGCTTGCAGGAAGCAGACCGGAAGTGGCATCACTTCCGGTAAAGGCATCAGCAGCTTCTAATGCTATCGCATTGCCAACACACAGTCGATCCTCGTTATAACTAAGCGGTTTATAACGAAATAATGGATACAACGAAGCAATGACAATTCTCCTTGGAAGCTCGGTCAACACGGGCTACAACGAAGTAATCGCCGGGCCCCTCAACTTCGTTATAACGGGGTTCAACTGCATATCATAATTAGGTGTCCCTATGAATTTGTTTATTTAATTCCCCCTCCCCCTTTAATTTTTTTCTTCTCGCAGATGAGCGTGTCTCTCGCCGACTGCAAGAGGATCGTTGAAATGTACGAAAAAGACAAGGAACAGCCGCAAGGCTATCTGGGAATTTCTGGTACGTTGTGCTTGCCTCTCGTTATGCATGACTCAGTGCCGTTATACATGAGTCAAGAACTGCAGCAATAATTTGACTTCTCCGCGCTCAGGTTTTCGCGAGATGCTTCTCTCCGAGGAACACGACATCTTCGACGCCAGACACCGGCAGGTCTGTCAGGACATGAACCAGCCGCTGAATCACTACTTCATCGCCTCGTCCCACAACACGTAAGACACCGTGGCCGACTTGATACGCTCCGCCACTAGTGAATACCGATCCTGTACATATTTCCTCGGCTTCTGTCTGTCCTGTAGTGCATTTAATTGACGTCTGACTCACAGGTACCTCGTCCAGGGTCAGCTGGTCGGCAGTAGCAGCGTCGAAGGTTACATCCGGGCCCTGAAGAAGGGATGTCGCTGCTTGGAGCGTGAGTAAAAAGCGCGGCAAATTTGCTTTGAGCAGTACACTTTCTTGAATGCCTCGCAACCAGTGTCTCGGTATTGCTTTGAACATGGTAGTACTCACAAAAGAAATGACTTGATAAGAGCTAGTGCTGGTTTGTATTTTAGCTCAATAGGTTTTACCTTGTTATAACGAAGTTTCCCCGCGATTTCTTCGCTATATCCGTTACTTCGTAAAATCCGTGCACGACCTTTGCCGCTTCTATCGCGTGCCTGCTGGTTTACATGTCACCGTGTATACCGAGGACAGCATAGGAGTCGTTCAGTCGGCCGCTGATCTACAGCGTCGCTCGGTATGAAAGGGAACACGTGAGCGCGTGCGCGTCGGAATTCGCGGAGCCTTGCCGCCGACATATGGAGATACGGGAGTTTAAATGAAAGACGCAATGGGCCGTGTCCACCGCGCAGAACAGAACCGCGCAGCCGTCCCGGTTATCCCAGTTGGTACAGTGAGCGCTCCGGTGAAGCGGTGGTCCCAGGTTCGAACCCCGGACCAGGGCGAATTTTTCTTATATAGGGCCATAAAAGCGTGATGCGAATATGACGTTAATTCACGGCGTCGTCATGTAGTCTTGTTTTTTTTTTTTCACCTGAAGCTTCTTTTTGTAAACCTTATTTTCACGCGTGGCTGCATCTGAATGCTTGCATATTGCCCTTTCACGTTTGTACATAACTTTTCATCTTTGTTTTAAACATCCTACTGTAGTACCGGATGGTGCTGTGGGTCGGAGTTCTTTGTCATATCCGTTGCACACCTCACCATTGAGTCCATTTATCAAAGTGCAGTAATGACATTAGGCCAAAATCGGAAGTATGGTGGCTACCGCCTGTGGATATCGAAACTAACTGCGTACTATTAAGTAATTGATCCAGCGTGGTCGAAACGGCGCAGCCATGGTGTGGCAAAGAAACCAGCGAAACGGATGCAGTAAAATTAAAAACATCGCGAATGATGTCATAGTTGGGCAGGTAAATGAAAACATGCAGCAAGTGACACATTTTAGCGCTTTTCTAGTGAGTGGCAGACGGCAGGCGAAAACTTTTATTTGGTTTTTATTTTATTTTGCTAACCTTTATTTTATTCGCCGTGTATCGAAGTGGAGTTTCGAAAATGCTGTGTTCAGCGGGGTCTGCTGTGGGTAACAGATATAAACTTTTAATTGACTTGACTGTGTTTCAGATTGTAGTTTGGAAGATGCTATGATCAGCGGGGTCTGCTGTGCGTATCAGATGGTAACTTTTATTTTACTTGGCTGGGTATCGAAGTGGAGTTTGCTAAATGCTGTGACCAGCGGTGTCTGCTGTGGGTATCAGATGGTAACTTTTATTTTACTTGGCTGGGTATCCAAATGGAGTTTGGAAAACGCTGTCTCAGTGGAGTCTACTGTGGGTATCAGACGGTAACTTTTATTTTACTTGGCTGGGCATCGAAGTGGAGTTTGGAAAATGCTATGATCAGCGGGATCTGCTGTGGGTATCAAATGATAACTTCTATTTTACTTGGCTGGGTATCGAAGTGGGGTTTTTTATATGCTATGATCAGCGGGGTCTGCTGTGGGTATCAAATGGTAACTTTTATTTTACTTGGCTGGGTATCGAAGTGGGGTTTTTTAAATGCTATGATCAGCGGGGTCTACTGTGAATATCAGATGGTAACATTTATTTTACTTGGCTGGGTATTGAAGTGGAGTTTGTTAAATGCTATGATCAGCGGGGTCTGCTGTGGGTGTCAGATGGTAACTTTTATTTTACTTGGCTAGGTATCGAAATGGAGTTTGGCTAAACGCTATGGTCAGCGGAGGCTGCCTCGGGTATCAGATGGTAACTTCTATTTTACTTGGCTGGGTATGAATCCGGTTACAGTTGACGTCTGGGATGGTCCGGACAACGAACCCATCGTGTACCACGGATACACGCTGACGTCCAAGATCCTCTTCCGGGACGTACTCGAGTCAGTCAAGCTGTACGCCTTCCAGGAATCCCAGTGAGTTTGCGCCACTTTTCGTCACGGACTTTCATTTCGGTCGCTTTTGTTCAGTGCTTCTCAATTCTGGGCTCTGGTGTGATGAATCGATGATTGATCGCCCCCTTTTTCGCTTTTCCAGGTACCCCGTGATTCTGTCCCTCGAGAACCACTGTTGTCTCGATCAACAGAAAGTGATGGCCAGACACCTGGTCGCAATACTGGGCCGTACGTTTCTCTGCGGAGATTTCGCTGTTTCGTGTCCGAACTTCGCAAGGAAATTAGTTAGCTGAGCTTCTTGAATATTTTTTGCAGCTAGTACGCTTAGTTCCGCGTAGCAATAGCTAACATTGTATATTCAGATGCTTTTTAAATATTCTTGTAACTAACTGTATTTTCTCACTGTTTTTGTATATTTACCACTCTCCCTCGGTAATGCCACTGGCCTTTAGGGATAATGTAAATAAATAAAGTAAATAGAAGTACGAAATTACGAGGCTCGCGAAAAGTGACTGCTTTTGGAGACACAGTGTAAGAAAAGGGTTACAAGGAAAAAAAAATGTTTGCTATGGCATGAGTGACTACAATAAAAGCTTTAAATTAAAACCTCGCTTCAGAATTTCGCTTCGACTAAGCAACTGCTAAGCAGCCTGCGAGTAACCCGAGACCTGAGACAGTGCCACATTTGTGGAGGTCAGAAGTGGCCTCGCGGGGACACTGGTACCCAACTCGAGCTTCTTCCTTGCTTTTAGTTGTTTGGAGCCAAACATTGCACGCATCGTTTTGAGGTTGTTTGGTGTGCTTGAGATGAATTATTTCAACGATGCCACAGAAGGGTGTACTGAACTGTTCCAGTATTTTTAAACTCGAATATGAAAATACTTTATACTGCGGCAGTTAAGGCACATGCCCGAGAACGGGATCAGACTAAATTGCTCTAAAAAAGATTTGTGGCTCTTCCAGCTTTGCTATACAAGAAGCCAATTGGAGACAAGGAAACTGACATGCCGCCGCCTTCAGCTTTGCTGAGGAAGGTTCTCATAAAGGTAAGGGGCCCTGCAGCGCCACGACAATTGTTTGTGCACGGCTCTATGATACTTGTGACTTGCAGTGGGCGGTAAAATTTTTATTAGGGCATTTTCTGCATGTGCATGTCCTAGCTATTAAGGAGGAAACATGGCGTAGACACCTAAGGCTCGTTTATAATGCTCACAGTTGGAATGAAACAGTAGCTATCTGCAAACAAAAACGGCGCCACAGAAAAGCATTAGGAAAGAAGTAAAAGAAATAAAAAAAATGGATGAACGGAAGAGCAGAATACTGGTGTGACGTCTGAATTGTTCCGTGCTTTGAATTGCCATTTGTGTTGTTTTGAATTGGCTTGAATTCTTTGCTTAATTTATGTTTTTTTTTTAGTTGGCATACTGGGGCTTGCGAAAAACCTCTGCCTTGGTGCTTTCTGTTGCCTCCTTGTTCTCAATGTGTGGTTCCTGTTGCAGATTTTGTGTGTGCTTTTCGCGTCACTCCGTCCCACGCATTTCGCTTCTTTCAGGGCAAGAAGCTAAACAAAGACCTCTCCTTGGATCAGGACGAGGATAGCGAAGATGAAAGCACTGCAGCCAAAGTAAATACGGCTCCTTCGTCCTTCCTCTCCATATCACTCCTTCAATGAGCGAGTTAACACCTGCTTCGTGGGCTTTGATTAATTAGCCCTCACCTATGTGGTCCTGACCTTTGGAACTATGTGGCCGCGTCCTATGTGGCCCTGTCGTAAGTGGCCCTTTCCCATCTAGTCATGACCTGTGTGGCCCTGACCTTTGTGACCACGTGTGCACAGCCTATGTGGCCCTATCGTAAGTGGCCCTTTCCCATGTAGCCCTGCCCCATTTGGCCTTCACCCATGTGATTATGTGGCCCAAGCCCATCGCGCTCACCCTTTCTTATGTGGCCCTGTTCCTTGTAGCCCAAACCTATGTGACCCTGACCCATATGACTATGTGACCCTAGCTCATGGGGCTATGAACTATGTTGCCTTAGTGGATTGGTTGTCATCCAATCATATGGCTCAGAGCTATGTGGCTCCAACCTATGTGACTGTGTGGCCCTGGCTTATGTGGCCTTAATTTATGTGGGGCTGACCTGTGCCTGAGCCCGTGTGACTTTAGCTCATATTGCCCTAAATCATGTATCCAGGACATATGTGCCCCTGACCCATGTGGCCCCGCTCTATGTGGCACTACTACATGTGGCCCTTGGAGTGGCTCTTCTATAGACTCGGATGATGCACCACGTCTTTGCCCCCATGCAGCATAGAAATTAGGGGATTTTCGCCTGCTTTTGTAACGCAGTACAGCCTTTGCAGTGCACTCAAGTACCAAAAGTTAAATGTACTCGTTGAGGTTAACTGCGGCCATCTTGGAATGGGCTCATTGTTAGGAAGTTCTTAAAAGTTGTTGCTGGTCCTACACTTCTGTCGCAATTTGTAGTCTGTTGCGTATGCTTTGGTCAGTGGCAGTACTGAAATGTCTCGCTTTGTTTGTAATGGTGCGTACTCTTTATGTGCTGCAGACTGCTTGTCGATCAGTGTGGTCGCTTCTGTTGCAGTCGAGATGCAAACAAGCTCTTGCTCAAATTCGGCTTAGCATCGCGGAGAGCTTCTTTAGCGGGTGCACCGACATAAACTTATTAGGCCAGTAATGCCGAGCTGTGGTTCACTTTGCCTCACTAAAAACTCGTTGTCCCCCTCCCACCTGCTTCTCGCATTTTTCCCTGCCTCAATAGCCGTCACATGGGACTGTTTTGGCCGAAGAGCTGTCCGACTGCGTCAACTACTGCAAGGCAACACATTTCAAGTCATTTGAAGAGGCCCAGAAATGTGAGCCTGTCATCTTAACAGTGAACTTCCATTTTGCGCTGGCACATCAGAGTGAATACCACACATGGCTGCTTTGATGAAATGGCGAAACCAGCCGTTCTTTTCTTCCAGAGAATGCATTACTAGGGCTTGCTTTTATTGAGCGATTCGCGTATTGGATCGGTAAAAGCAGCGTGTAAAGTCAACGCGAGGAGGGGGTGGAGGGGGGGAGAGGACCGAGCCTTCCTGTCCATACTGACGGGGAAAGGCGGTACCGGCTTATACCAGGCGATACTTAGCCGATGGCGATTTAAGTGGTGAAACTTGCAGCATTTATGATGCGTGGGCGAATCCCACCCGAAGCGCTAGGAAAGACAAGGACATGAGAACTGGACGGGACAACCGCTACTCGCAGTGATCCACAACAGCGCGACAGACGGGACAGAGGAGGGACACAACACAAGAGCGCGCTGTTATGGATCACCGTGAACACCAACTCGCCCAATAACTGGTATTGTCGCTACTCGCAACTGTGTCTATTCCGAACCTCTTTTCCGCTACAACTAACGCGACGTAATCAATGTTAAGGTGTTATTCACTGCACTTTTCAGCTTCGGTCACTAGTTGTGACAGTATCGTCACCGTCATTGTTGCTTCTCTGACTACCACCGAACCGACGAAGAGTTTATGCTACCGTTTCAGGGCGCTTCAACGAAATGGCCTCCTTCAGTGAAGTGAAGGCCAGCAAGCTGTCGTCGACGCCAGAGGGCGCTCGCAGCTTCATCCGTCACAACAGCAGGCACCTGTCCAGAATATACCCCAAGGGTACCAGGACTGACTCGAGCAACTACGACCCCGTCAAGTTCTGGAACATCGGTTGCCAGATCGGTGAGTTGATCGACCCGAATTAGTGCTCTCTTGTGACCGTTATTACCTGAGAATAAAATGTGTTCCCCAGCGTTGTCTTGAAACCGGAAGCTTGCGTCGTATGGCTACGTGTCAGTAGATTCTTGGCTAATATTTCGCGCGTTATGAAGATTCTAACTGAGAAACGATTACGGATAAGTCTTTCGTAAATGGCGGTTTTGATGCCCTTTTTAAAATCAGGCTGGCGTTCTGGAATCTGGTGTAAGACACCTTCGCCGGATGTGTTAGCAAGAGTGGCTAATCACAGCCTTATAAACTGCTTCTGACGCCTTGTGGAGGGCATACGAATGGCACAAGGAATAAGGGAATACAGCTCGCTGGAAGAAAACCATAAATTTCGTTTCGCTATCTTTTGTTTACTGGTAGTGTTTTGCATCTATATGAGGGCACTGGCAATCTAGAGGAACATTATATTGTCATCTCAGTGTTGCCTTTGTCAACGAGTGATGTCTTGCAGGACTTAGTACCTCTGTGGCAGTTGATGTTTTCATCTTTCCCCACCATTCGCAGTGGCGCTGAACTACCAGAGCTGGGACCAGAAGATGTTCCTAAACGAGGCCAAGTTCTCGCTGAACGGCCGCTGCGGTTACGTGCTCATGCCGGAGTTTCTCCGCAAGGGAGACTTCAGGGTCGACTCGCCCGACCCGTCACTCAAGAAGACGCTTGTCCTCAGGGTGAGGGAAAATAGCCTTCCCGGCTCTATACGCGCCCAGTAAAACAAAGATGCCTTGAAACGCTAGCGAAACAATTTCAACGAGGCTTAACAAAAAACTTTGCGTTAATGATATTTTGCTTTATAAGTGTGTGTGAACTGCTCAGACTACGGCTCTGACTTCAGTCATTTGAATGAAGTGTACCTTTTCTTTTTCAAGTGCCTGTAATGCCTGTTTGTAAGCTATCTGTGATCTCTAAGCGCACAGGTTGTTGACTGCTACCGCGCATGTCAAGTAATGCTGTTTTACCCCGCAATCAGTGCATTATTAGATAGTTTTAGCACCGCCGTGCGGTAAACAGAGTAACTACGGTAACTGCGACCGTACGGAAAATATTTCTGTAGACATGCCTGGAAACGGTAGCAACGGTAACGTGTTGCCATATTTGCCGTAAGGCTGTCCAGCTGTACTAAAACTCTGTAGTCAAGGAGGATGACGTTCTTTACGCTTATCGGCAGGCTGATAGCGAATCAGTTTGGCTCACTAATTGCGCGTTTTACTCAACCAAGTGCCACTATTAAGGTGCGAAGTCATGATGAAGGTTCCGTATGAAACAGACATGATGATTTGTTTTGGGCAGTTCGGAGTGGGTCCGTAGCCTAAAATCTAGCTTTGGGAAGCGTAGTAAAGAAACTGAAACGCGGGCTTTGCGAAACTCCTTCCGCGATTCCGTTTTGATGGGTGGTTTCAAAAAGTTCGTTTAACGGAGTAGCTTCCCCGTGCCTGTAATGCGCACTTCTATATCTGGAGGTATTGAATAAAAGAAACGTGGCCGCTCAGCGTGGTTCTCCATGCAAGCAACCTCAAATGCTTGAGGACCAGGTGGATGAATAAAGCTGGAAAGGTGTTTTCAGTCGGCATACGTACCCGCAGGCTTTCCCATCATTACCTGCCACTGAATTTCTTTTTCTGCTCTCTTTTTTGCCTCGGGATCAAATTCTCATCGCAGATAATCAGTGGCCAGCAGCTACCCAAGCCGCTCGAGTCCACGGACGGCGAAATAGTGGACCCCTACGTCGTCGTCAAAGTCTGCGGGCACCCGCTCGACAATCAGAAGGTCAAGACGAGGTTTGTCAGGAACAACGGTTAGTAGCACTTGAGCCTGGCTTTTGTTCTGCACAACGTGCGCACACTGCTAAAACAATCCGGAACAGCAGTTTTAAAGCGATATCTCTTCTTAGCTCTTTCCTCAGTTCCGCGCCGTCCGCAGCACCGAACTTGGCTGCGCGCCAGTAACGAACTGCAAGACGTGCGTCTGTTTTGACGGGAGCTTGGCGCTCAGATATTTGCGTTAAACACTCGTAACTGTGCTGCGAGTTTTTCAATTCGGGAATAGAGAGTTTTAATCTCACGGCTGCCGTTAGCGCTGCCTGTGGGCTGCCTTGGAGCGAGCACGTATGTCTATGTGTTCGTAGTGGTCTATAGGCACACTACACTCTAAACAGAAAGGCGTAAACAGAGAGTAAGCTGACCTCTAGCGCACTCCCGTTTATAAAGAGTAAGAGGGATAGAGGACAATTTACTCCCTTCTTACTCCCATATAGGCAATTTGTGTTTAGGGTACCTATGTGGGCGCCGCCGCATCTTCGTGACGTCATGGAGTGTTTGCGTGCGCAGGCTTCAACCCCACGTGGGAGGAGAAGTTCGAGCTGCCCGTGCACGTGCCCGAGCTGGCCATCCTGGTGTTCACCGTGAAGGACGAGAGCCGCACGGGCAAGAACATGAAGCTGGCCAAGTACGCCATCCCTCTGGACGCCGTGCGCGAGGGCTATCGTCACGTGCGCCTATACAACAACGCCTTCATCTCGCTCGTGCCGGCCAGCATCTTCGTGCACGTGAGCTTCCGCAAGCCGTGACGTCACGGAGGAGGAGCCCGGCGTATAGGCACACTTCGTGTGCTTCCTGCCTTGCAGTTATTGCTGCCTGCAGAGTGTCTCACTGTGCGCGCCATGTTGAGTTGTATGCGAGGCTCTGTTGTACAGCAATGTCCTTCTACTGCGCGCTGACCCCAGCATGCGTGCGTTTTGCATAGCGCGCGTAAAGATTTGTCGGGCGGCATACGACAGGTTGTATGATGGAACGTATGTCGGCAGTGTGTCCCACCACGCTGCTGAAGAACGGGAGTATGGCATGAGAAGGGAATGCCTCGTTCCTGTTTGCAAGATTGTAAGGGAATCCCAAATCAACCTTCCTTTTTATGCGTAACGCCTCCAGCTGGCTTTACACCAACATCTTTCTGTTTCAGCCTTTTTGGCGAGTTCGTGAAATGCGCTCACCCTCACCATGAGCCCTAACGCTCCTTCGAGCAACCAGAAGGTGGAAAGAATTTCATGTAAGACCTCACCTTTTCTGTTAGCTTGATGGCCATTGCCACAGTTATGAGATGAGGAGTGCGAACTCGACACAGTTTTTTGAAGATGGAGACAGAGACATTCATGAGGGAATATCAGATAAGATACACACTACAGGAACCATTTGTGATGGAATTGAAACTGGATAAATTACTGACTTTGGGAGACCCAAGAATAACATTGTGGTTCTGTAATCTGTGGATCAAACCGAATCATTTATACATTTTAACGCATAGCTGGCTGCATCCCAACAGATGTGGCACTTCGTTATGGAGGTGTATTATATACAGCATTCTTGCCTTCAATGGGATCCCGTTTAATCATTCTGCATTGCTGGTGCCTTCTGCATTGCCACATAATTGCAGCTGCCTTTGTCGTGCCTTGGCATTACACATGTCATTACGCACATTTAAACGCGTTTCTAGCCATATGCATAGGCGTGCAACAAGGCGCAGCTAGCAAGTTTATTTACATGCATCTTCTCATGAACATGGCCGCCAATTTTCGAGAACACATACTCAAGCAGAGGTCTTCAGTTATACGAGCCGTTTTTTTCTTCCTTGGAAGTGAACCCAGTTTGCTTTCTTTGGTCTGAACATTTTTTTTAATGATGCCGAGTAATTATGCCACTACAGAATCTAAACGTAGTGTTTTTAATTCGGTGAACTACAGCAATTGTTAGCAGTCAGCGGTAATATTCAGGTCTGCTGATTTGAGTAAATGCTTATCACACACAACTTAATGTAATGTTATGGCATGCATGTACTGTCCATTGTGATTGTAGTACCAACTTCAGTCATCTGAAGTGGAGTTGCCGTGGACACGGCCTCTTTCCTTTTATGTCATTAGTGCCAAAAGTCATCGTCCGTTGTGCGTGTGGTCGTTCTGTCCTCCAGGTAAACTGGGTTATGCCACTAGAGGTAGCATGTACAGTTGGTTGCACAAGTTTACGGAACATTGCAGCCACTGGGAATGCTGAATTCCTTCTCACACTAAACACGAAGCCTTGAAATCAGTTGTCTCAACCTGCCCTTGCGTTTGTTCGCGACCCATTGCACCTGTCACTTCCCGACTTTCTGTCGATTTCGAAATAGTCTGGATTTTACAGTTGTTGGGTAACAGCTTTTACAATCCCTTGCCCCTCTTCCGTAATAATTAGCACCAGTTTATGCCACTTGAGCATGGCGAAGGCTTACTCACTGGCACCGCACATTTCTCCCCTACCTAGCAGCATGTTTTTCTCTTCAGATATTTTGTTATTCAAGTACAAAAGCATCTTTCTGCAGCATTTCTGTACTGAGAGTGCATGGTTGTTGTTGGTATAAACAATTTGTCATTTGAGATATATACATACATATGTATATGTGTGGCTATTATACACCGATTGTATGCCGCAGCAGACGTTTATATTTTTCGACCGTGGCAGCATACGCTACCTGTCGGTAAGCGATAAGAAAGCGCTTATTATGCATTGCAGGTTATCTGAAGTCCTGATGTAATTATTTCACTGCCTGAAAGATGGAAGTTTTTGCACGTGTCTGATGTTTATTTTACACTTCCCGGTGCATGAACATGACTTTACGTCCATTTTGAATATAAGGAACCTAAATATTTTGTGTATTATCGCCTTTTTTACTATCCTATGTCATAAGAGTTCTTTATTCTGCTAAAAGCAGGTCTTAAGCGATTCTTTCGCGGTTTTTATACAGCTAATCGATGACATATATTTCTTGCGAATCATCTCTACTGTGAAGTTTCTTGCGGGTACAATTACGAAATTTTGTCGAAACGAAAAGGTGCGATGTGACGAGTGGCAGGTCTGTCTGTCTTATGTGAATTTTTTCGCTAGAAGTGAGGATTTGTGAACTCAAGATGTGAACGTAACAGTGTGCATATTTGGTGAATAAAATGTGCCGGAGATGTCCCGCCGGTGCGGAGATTCTTTTGCGCCTTCTTTCAAATGCAGCAACTGAACCCACTTTTATTGCTTCAACAATTGGTGCAGCACTCATTGCTTGTTGTTCGAACTACTGACAGGGCGTCAGCAGCCACAACACCAGGATGGTTTGTGTACTCGCTTAGGTTGCATGGTATGTAGGAACTGGCTGGCGAAGCTGCACATGAACATGCACATGAACTGTGATGTACTTCCAGTGGAGAGGGGCCTGAGCTAATTTCGACCACCTGAAGTTCTTCAGCGGGCACTGACATCGCGCAACTCAATACAGCCATCCCAGCCGTGGGATTTGATCCGGCGACCTTGCCGGACATAACGGTATGCAAAGGACTTGTTGGCCGGAGATACTGTTATCAAGGTCCATGAGGAACACGTGGAGTGAGTGCCCTCTATAATCGAGCATTTGTGGTCACGTGATCGAATATGGCTATTGCGGGGGCATACTAGTTGTTATCGACCTCGCTTCTTCGCACCGGGCAAGAACAAGAAGTATGAGATTTTTTTTCCATCAGTTCTCTAGTCCATTCATCTATTTTAATAATGTTGCCCAGTGAGTGCTAACCAAGAGACTCAAATGGTGATTGTGAAGATTTGGTGGTAATGGCGAAACGGTAGCTTGGAGAAAGAGCGCCACGGAACGTATTATATTCTGCATGAGGTTTGATTATGGACCCATATTCTTAAGAACTTCACCACAGGGGAACCGAGCATTGGTCCAGGGGGAAGCTTGTACCCACCTGAAAACCGGTGGGTACGAGACAGTACAGGAGATCTAACCGGCCCGTACCTCTCGCATGCTGAGAAGAGTTAGTGCGGACAGCTGTGGCAGTATTTGAAGTTGCCGTTCGGTGTACGTAGGAGAACAAATATCTCTGCTAGGGAATCCGGCAGCACTCACACTGTGTTGTCCCAAGCCCTAAAACTGACCCGACGGTGAAGACGCTAAGCCTACGTCTGGAGTTTTGAACTGCGTCACACGGCAGTGAAAAGGAGGCCAATGATGCCGGCTGCAATTCGGCGGAGAGGAACATACCCTGGGCCTTCTCAGACCTTCTCCCTGATCAAGGACCAAGCCGGCTATCCGCTCGCAGCTGAGAAAGTTCAGGACAGTGGGTTTTCGACCATCTTGGGAGTTCAGGGTATTCAGCAGACTGTATGCAAACCGCCTCGGAGCAGCCTCCGCAGGTCAGGATGTGATTGCCGAACAAAACGATCTAGATCTTGGGTACGCCTGCCGAAGCGATTCGGGTGTCCTTGAACATGCAGCGCCCTCTCTTGGGTGGCGCATGAAACCTGGATAGCGCGCGCCACCAGGCGAAGAAAATAAAGACGGCACCTGGCCGTGGCTCGTGCAGCTACGGCTCGCAGTTCTGTTCTGGTGTCAGTTCGCAGCAGCGGTCTTGTTCCTTCGCTCCTGAGGCGTTAAGCCTACAAACGTATGCGAAGCACAGTCGTACCGAGTAAAAGGCATGCCTGATTCCAAAGCGATGGCGGTACAAAGACAGTACTTTCATGGCCACGGTATGCGGCCGTATTAGAGAAAGAAGCAGCAGGTGTCGGCGGCTAATGAGTCAATGGTGGCATTGCCAAGCTTACCGCGTCTGCTAGCTTTTTATCCTGAAGCGACACCGAATTCGCCTTCCTTTGAGAGCGACAGGTACGATAATTACTGAGCCGGAGTACCCGGGTTCGAACCCGGCCGCGGTGGCCGCGTCTTGGGGGAGGCGAAACCAAAAGGTTCCCGTGTGATGTGCGATGTCAGTGCACGTTCCCCAGGTGGTAGAAATTATTCTGGAGCCGAACATACGCTGAAAGCTGTGGGATGAAATGTGCGCCACAAATGTCAAAGCTGCTGTTAGAGATCGTACGTCAAACGTTGTGACCTACCCACAGTAGAGATAGAGTTGAAAGAAGTCAAAATCACGCCCTCACCGTCAGTTAGGGTACCAGACATGACTACCTAAGAGGACGGCTGTAACAATCTCACGATTTGGAAACTGAACGCGGCGACAGAACAACTAACGAGAATGCTGAGAAGAATCACCAGGAAGAAGCACCGAATGAAGGAGCATAATACCACTCCGCTGATTCAAGGTTACACATTCGCTCGCCTAACACATGCTACGCGGAAATCACGAGAACATAGTAAACTGGATATCTTTCCCAGGAAAGCATATAAGCAGGCACGGCTAAGTACATAAAAAGAGAAACTGTTAGCCCTCAGCCTCCACAGTACATGGAAAGAGCTCGCACAAACCCAGGTAGCTGCTCAAAGGTATGAACACCCGCAGAGGCCGCCAACTTCTTCACCGACCAGGATGCACCGTGCAAGCAACGGAATTAACTATAACAAGGACTCTACTTAAATGGACACCCCGAGAGACATCGGAAGTAACATAAAGGTAGCAGCAATCCTACCCAGCGTACACTCCGAACAGCACGAGGGCCGCAGACAAGCAGGGGTACAAAGACTGGATAAAGTATATGGACAAGACGATAAGACGCTCTACACAGACGCTGCTGACTACAAGGAGAAGAAAGCAACACAATAAATTAGTGATCATCCTCTCAGTTCAAAGCTCTGATACTTCACAGGCAGAGGAGATCGCAGTAGTTCTGTCTATCTCCCAGATGAAAGCCACTACCATAAGCACGGGACTCCCAGTCGGCATGTAGAGCGTATCTAAACGACAGGATCTCTCGAAAAATACTACACAAACGGTCCAAAAATGTAACAAATTTCTGTCGTCCTCTCCTTACGACAGATTTTTCTGTAGTATTGCAAATTTGTCTGTTGTTGTGACAGAGCTGGCTCTGTCGTTACGATAGGATACTGTTCAATACTACAGAAAGTCCTGTTGTTGCAAGAATTTCTGTTGCCAGGTCCCAAAATACTACGGGAAAAGCTGTGACAACAGATAATTTTGTGTGGTCACAGCCCTGCGAATCAACTAGCAATCGCAATGTGACAAGCCTGGCACCATTACATGGACTCATAGACTCCCCGGCTTTAGCGGGAACCTCGTGTCTCACAGTAGTGCCCCAAGAGATTGCTAACCGGGTCCCACAAGAAGATGAAGCGGGCGGGTTCATACCACTAGCCACATTTCGGGACATCACTTAACACTACAGGGTATCCCGTAGGACATACCACCGTGGACACAAGAAATAATATTACGACAGTTGCAAACAGGCACCTATCGCAACCCAGAACGACTACATGTCAAGTCTCCCGCGTAATACAACGCACACTGCCCTCAATGGGGCGAAACATCCACATTATACCACATGGTATGGCGTGTCAAAGAAATAAAGCAACAGGCCGAACCCTCGATCCGAAACCAGACAAGTGGTACAGTGAGCTGACCAGCTCTGACCAGACCGCCAGATCACGCTGTCGAAAGGACCCGATGGTCGGCAAGAACCAATGGGGTCCTGGACTGAGTACACCGCCCACGTGCCCTCATTGCCCTCATCGTGTAAATAAAGCTCCTCCTCCTCCTTCCTTCATTACGGTGCCCCTTTTCTCTGTCCTTTCTTTCACTCCCTCCATCCCTTCCCTCGCGGCGCAGTTGTGGTGTCAACGGAAAAGCGAGACAGTTACATCCGCCTCCTTTTCACAAAAGCAATTTTCATTTTCAAGTACGATATTGAGATCAATATCAACTCGCTCCTTCTGAACGCTCATCATCAACACACAGCCGCATTATAACGCTTATGATAATTCACGTTGGTTTGATTAATTGAAGAGTTATCCTTCCTTCGCCGCGCCTCTGCCGGTAGCTTCCCCACATACTGAGTGAAGATGTACCAAATAGCGAGCTCCACGAACTTCAGCAGTGTACTGACATACCCACCTTATGGCGCACTGCAACTCCTCGACATAAAACTACCACTTCAAGAAAGGAAGCAGATGAAACAAAAGATGACGTAGAAGAAGAAGAGATCTCGTGCGTGAAACGCGTGCCTCGCGAACCGTGGCACGAGAGCCTTTCAAGAAGCAGCGCCGGACAGAATAGGACGCACCTCCTTCCATAGCGCCTTTTTTTTTAGCTCCGAAGCCACCGTCTGCCCTGCGATTCCAGGTAAGCCTGTGGATGTGCTCCGTGGCACATTGAGCGATCGACGAAGTAGCCTTCGCCGCGTGCTTCACCAGCTAGTCCCCCGCAGCCTTCCACTCAAGGCCTCGGCTCTCTTTAGCCTAACTCGGCCCCCAACGCTGTTGCTTAGAGCGCCGTTGTTCGAATTAGCGTACTAGTAAGCCAGGCTACTGGACGCCTCCCTCTCATCCCGTATTATGCATTTATTGACGAATTCGGTTTCGCGTGCCACTTGCTTTAAGCGCTCAATTATCAATGGTCTCGGACTTCTTAATGGCGACCTCTACATGTCGCGGAATCTAGGAGGCTCGTAGTTCAGCGCTTTTTGAGAGGATACCTACTCAAACCTTAACCTTTCTCTATGACTGACTCTTCTTCATTTCACGGTATGCCGTTCCGTAGTCTGTAGCCTGGGCGTGACTCGTCCTGTAGCTCGTCCTTGAGCTGTAGATTGAGTTTTTTGTAACCGAATAGCATACACTGTATATCTTCAATACGTCTACAGTTCGCACCAAAGCAATTCCTGCTCAATTCATACCTGAACGCATTTACCTGAGGACGGGCGGCACCTTTAGACTGGATTCATGAACTAGGAGGAAATCTGCAAAGGAAGCCATTGAATGCGTCGGGGACTTCCCTGAGCAGCTCATTAGCTGGCTGTTGCAATGAGTCTCTATAACGCTGATAATGCAGCCGTTTGTTGATGCGTCGTACGAACGTGTTTGGAATAAGCTGCGTGGAATGACGTTGAACAGCCGCGGATCTTCGGATTGTTTGTCCGCTCACGCTCAAAGTCACCGGCAGGGGGCTTTATCATTTTGTTTGCGACTCGAGATGCGGCCAAACTAATCTCGATTGATCGTGGCCACGAGCAACTGCTTCCACACTTTTCCAGATTGTCGTAGTTCCTTTTGGTTCCTTATCTCGGAGGTTCCTTGCCATCTTTAAACTGAGCGCGGCTAAGAACTGCGGGCATTCTGTTCGACGACCGCCGATCTCGCTTGTTGCTGCGCCTTCGCCGAGTCATTCAGTTCTTTGTGGGCGCAGGTCTGCCCCGTAAACGGTTTCTTTTAGAAGCCGTTTTCACTGTCTTCCGTCGCCACTAAGTGACGGAACGCAAGTGACACCCCTGCGCGCTCGATGTCTTCGTCCTCGTTTCCAGATGGAGCGCCGCATCAAGTGGGACCACAAGGCGGATTTTTTTCTTTCGAGCATCGGGCTCTCCGTCGGCGTCGGAAACTTGTGGCGGTTTCCGTTCCTGGTATTTGATAACGGCGGAGGTAAGGCGACGCATTTGGCGGTTCATTTGCGGTACATGAGCCTGTTATAGCGACGCTGCTGGTCCACGCATGCGCTTATGCACTGTTAGACTAAATTGACGTATACTGTCAGAGCGGATACCATTCGTATCGATGTCGATCCGCGGACGTGCAAAGCATGCTCGTCATACTTTTGAAACTGTGACTTAAGATTTCTCACTACGTGCGGTGCTATCGAAATTGACACCTTCTGGTCACTGCCGAGCCCAAATTTTGTGATGACCGCGAGAATATCGGATGAATTCATGAGGTCGCT
The DNA here is from genome assembly GCF_052857255.1 of Amblyomma americanum. Classification (NCBI taxonomy): domain Eukaryota; kingdom Metazoa; phylum Arthropoda; class Arachnida; order Ixodida; family Ixodidae; genus Amblyomma; species Amblyomma americanum. The sequence goes on along the minus strand of NC_135507.1, from coordinate 30,975,048 downwards.
TCCATGAGCAAGTGAAGTGATTTTCTTGAGGGAACTACCGCTCAAAACGGCAACCGATATGTCGCTTTAGGCTACGTTCTTTGGCGGTCTTGCGTCTCTACCTTTTTGTGCAGTTACAACCTAATTTCAGGCACTTCACCTAAAGAAAGCGACGTCATTTAGCCTGATGGACGCAAAGGCATCTCGGTGGTTGCAGTAAATGGCGGTGATTTTAACGCTACTGCCAATTTTACATGATTGAGCTGTTCTAGCAGTTAGCATGACCACAAAGGCCTAGCAGTCGGCTCATCCCAACAGCAGTCAGCAACGATAGATCCCTATGTAGAATTTTTGGAACCGCCTTTAAAAAGCCAGGGATGATACTAGGAAGAGTTAGCAACTTGATGACCGTCGAAATATCTCCTTGCTAATAGAGCGAGGTGGAGCGGTGACGCATGCCGGCCTAGCACAGACACTGTCGGCTATAGTCCGGCCGTGGCGCAGGCCACACAGGCGAGTGCAATATACCTCAATCACATCACCCCTGGTGCAGGCGCGTTCCTGTTTGTGTACCTGATAGTAATTGCGCTGGTGGCCAAGCCGCTGTACTACCTCGAGATGTTCGTGGGCCAGTTCAGCAGCTCGGGCTCCATGTCCGTCTGGGCCGCCTTCCCGCTGGCTCGAGGCAAGTCTCTGCTCGACTCATACCCATGCTTTGCGATTCACAACGTGATACATCACCACCAGCCTGGCTATGCCCTTCCATATCTCTCCATTTAACCCGGTCCTGTGCCAGCTGCGGCCACCCTATCCCCGCAAACTTCCTAATCTCATTCACCTACCTAACTTCTTGCCGCCCCCTGTTGGAATCCACTTCGTTACCCTTAAGGACCAGCGGTTGTCTTTTCTTCTCATTACATGCCCTGCCCCAACCCATTGCTTCCTCTTGATTTTGACTAGGTCATTAATCTGCTTTTGTTCCCTGACCCCCTCTGCCTTCTTCCGGTCTCTTAAACTTACACCTATCATTTTCCTTTCCATATCTCGCTGCGTTGTCATTAACTTAAGTTGAACCCTTTTCGTTAAGCCTCGACGTTTCTGCACCATAGATGAGTAGCGGTGCGATACAGCCGTTATATACTTTTTTTCCTGAGGGATACTGGGAGTATCCCTCAAGAGAAGTAGGGTATATGGGGTGCAGTAAGTCCTACCTCCTAGACTGTAGTCTAACCTCCTCGCCGACGCAAGGGCTTCCAATTATTTTTTGGTAACCGCAGGCGTGGGGGCCACGATGACCGTGGGCAGCCTCTGCCTGGCGCTCTACTACAACATGTACCTCTCGTACGCACTGATGTACATGTACCATTCGTTCGGCTCTACCCTGCCCTGGAGCGGCTGCTACAGCTCCTGGGGCGCCAACACGCACGTCTGCTACATCCGGAAGCCCAACATCGTGAGTGTATTCTTTGTCCCACTCCCAAATGAAAAGCTAGCCGGGTATTTTGCAGGCTAGCTATCACTGCCCCGTCAGGGTACGACAGAATCGGGCCCAAAATACAGCAAAACCCAGTTGTCGTATTTCTGGCATGGTTCTGTCGTACGACAAAAATATGGCAGAATGTTTTGTAGTTCTGTCGGGCCGACAGATTCTCCTACTGTTTTGTAGTACTTTTCTATAGCAACTGCACAAAACTCTGTTGTCACTACAGAAATTCTGTTGTGACTACAGACACTTTTCTATTGTGTTTTTCGACTAGGAATGTTTCGTTGTCGTTTCGTAACGGCTGATTTTTCAATAGTATTGAGTACCTTCCTGCAGTACTGTGCTGTTTTTCTGTAGTTCTGGCATTACAACTGAGAGTGCAGTATGACAGAAAATTCTGTTTCTTAATTACCACAAAACATTTTGCTGCTGAAGCATTTGTGTTGTGTTTTTCGCCAGGATGTAATGAACATCCCTTAGCGGACCTATTAATTAAACTGCCTCAGGAGGCACATTCCCTCTTCGTACTGACAAAAACTAATTTGTGTGTTGGTCTATCACGTGGTCGCGATGACGTGCAGACTGAGTAAAGTCGATATTTTTAAATGAAGATTGCAACATGCGTCTGCATCTCGCTGCTCTCAGACACCGTTAGGCTTCCAGGTCATACTTTAGAGTTGTCATCGGTCCTGTCATCTTCATCATTTCATAGTTTCACTGCAGGACAAAGCACGTTAAAGATCCCCAGGTGGTCGAAATTATTCCGGAGCCCTCCACTACGGCACGTCTTTCTTCCTTCACTCCCTCCTTTATCCCTTCTCTTACGGCGCGGTTCAGGTGTCCAACAATATAAGAGACATACTGCGTCATTTCCTTTCCCCCAAAACCAATTATTATTAATATTATTGTTATTAATTATAAGCCTGTGCTAGCCGCAGCTGATCTTCCTGCGTCCTCATGAAATAGATTTTATCGTACAAAAAAAAATATTCGATCATCCATGAAGAAAAATGGCCTGGCTTAGCTTATGGTTAAGCCTAGGATGCGAAGCATACGTCGCTTGGCAAGCCGTACTTCTCGTTCTTCTCCCGTTTCCGTGGCTCTTTGTAACTTGCGCTTTGCGGTCTGGCGAGGCGCCCTCTCCCAGGCCGACATCTCGCTGCTCAACTGACTCAACGAGTGCGTCGCCTTTTATACAATTGCGTGACGTCAGTATCTCCTAGCGGTAGGAGCGGGAGTTAGGCCGCCGGCGGAGGCTGCGCGTCCACAAGCGAGCGCACGAGTTGAGCCCCAGCTTTCACAGCTGTTGTGACGTCATATCACGTGGTGCGCCGATGTAGGTCAAGTGGTAGCTACGCGGCCGCGCGCGGCGCAGGAAGGAAGAGCTCGGTTGTGCGGCTTGTATGCTTCGCATAAAAAGGGAGTGCAGGCGGCTTAGACGTATATGCTTAAACCTTCGTTGGCATCTCTTCAACGAAATTCGCCCTTGGCCAGTTTTCGCCCGCTTGAATATGGCATAGGCGCCCTGCGAACCATGCTTCACCGCAGAGGACGTGCAAGGCTGCTGAGAAACGGCTCCAGCAGCGCTACCGGACCCAGAACATGACCTTCGGCGTGGCTGTCAACGCCACGGACAGGGTCCTGTACGTGCCACACAGGGCGTACACCGTCGAGATGACGGGCTGCGTGAACGCCACCATGTCCGCCGCGGAGCACTTCTACTGGTGAGTAGTTCCGCTTGTGCGGCTACTTTCACGAGAAGGGAGGGTGCACAGCGGACTTTTTTTGAGGCAGATGACGTCGTCGTAATGGTCGTACGTTACAAACAAAAATATTCACAGGCACACCTAATTACATTAGGTGCATTGCGATAGCATTTGCTGGAAATGACGTCACTTCCGATGTGTTGACGTCGCTCGTCTCCTGCCAAAGGGTGTTATCCGGTCTGCTGACATCATTTCTCTTCAGCCAAATGGGCCAATTTTATGACCGACGACGCATTTTGGCCTCCTGAGGCTTCTGATAGTACAGTATTACACACCGCGTTTACCTGTGGGATGCGTTGTTTAATACTATACTATCAGAAGCCTCAGGAGGCGCGTTTACCTGTGGGATGCACCCGACGCGGTGGCTCAGTGGTTAGGGCGCTCGGCTACTGATCCGAAGTTCCCGGGTTCGAACCCAACCGCGGCGACTGCGTTTTTATGGAGGCAGAAAGCTAAGGCGGCCGTGTGCTGTGCGATGTCATTGCACGTTAAATGATCCCCAGGTGGTCGAATTTATTCCGGAGCCCTCCACTACGGCACCTCTTTTTTCCTTTATTCTTTCACTCCCTCCTTTATCCCTTCCCTTACGGCGCGGTTCAGGTGTCCAACGATATATGAGTCAGATACTGCGCTATTTCCTTCCCCCAAAAACCAATTATAATATTTATGTGGGATGCTATCCAGGCGTGGACCTTGACCTTATGGACTGACAATCGGCCGAGCACTTGGGTCATATTGAAAGTGTAAACCGCGCTTTGCATCGTCGGTTTGTCACACCAAGTATACCAAAGTTCCGCCTTAGCAAGCATTGGGTCCTACTAAGCACGTGCAATCTACGGTCACGCGTACCTTATGTGGCCGTGGTGAACTAAGATTATGCCTGGAAAAGTGCCGACGCTTTTGAGACTGTGGTCATTTGGCCCATTTGGGGTCGATAATGGATGATTTCTTGCAGGTGTGGTTAATACCACTATAGGCGCCCTATCGTCACATCGGAGCAAGACGAGAATTGTGGTAGCTGTTCAAGATAAGCTCATGGATTTGCTCTTCTGTTCTTACGTGTATCAACAGCTGGACAAATTAGCAACCCTGAGCCAAAAAGAAGGAAGAAGCTATAAAGAATGGATGAACCTTCCAACAGATGTTTATTTCCTTCCCAATGGTGTTGAAGAGTAGGATAATCTTCCCGTTCTCGAAAACAAATCAACATCGATTTTTACCTTCTTACCTCGTGCTATTTCCCTCCTAAATCCCCCAGGAGCAGTATCCCCCAGTGGTCACTCGATTATTTATAGAGAGGAGAGGGTAGACGAGTGAGGAATTTTCTTCACTTGTCGAAAAACACAGCAAAGCCGGTCCCGATATACAACAGAAATTTCTGTCGTCTTGTCGTTACGGCAGGATTTTCTGTAGTATTGCGAAGTTTTCTGTTGCGACAGAACTGCCTTTGTCTTTACGACAGGAGAATGCTCAATGGTGAACCTGCACTGCCAAGGTGGCACTACAATTGTTCCATTCGGTGACTCAAAACTGCTTTCGTCAGCCGCTTGGGCCGCTGCAAACGCGAGAACACATTCTGCGCGATTAGATACACGCGTTTGGCGGACAGCATTCATTGCCTAGCTTCTCTCGGCGTAGCCCAGATAGCTGACGCACGGCACGTGCGCCTTCGACAGAGCGTGGAGGCTTGCGCCAATGAGCGCCTGAAGGTGGCGCGGAAAAGTTCTAAGTACTACCCAAAACTGCTTGCTCTTCTAGTTAGGCAGTGTCTTAATGGCGCTGCAATCGGCACCGCAAACTTCAGCGCAAGTTCCCCATACTACAAAAAATCATCTTGTTACTGCGAGAATTTCTGTCGTCAGGTCCCAAAATACCACAGGACAATCTATTGTGAGCACAGAAAAATTCCTGTTTTCTTTTTCGATAGGTGAGGACAATGACCCGCGCCGCCAGGTGCGTGGGCGTTCCGCGAAGAACGCACGGTGCGTGGAGAACACGTTTACACGAAGTGCCACATATTCTGCCTCATGAATCGCACTGATCATCAGTGAATTCTTATTTAAATTTTATTTTTTGTTCCCCCCCCCCCCCCCCGGACCTTTACCGGCGACGCTGTGAATGATGAAACGATAGGAAGGAACGATGCGATTGGCCGAGTGCTTTTAGTGTTTTAAGGCAATTCAAAAGGCCCTCTCCCTCGCAGGGACAAGGTGCTCAAAGTGAGTCGCGGCCTGCACGACGTCCGGCCGATGAACATCGACCTGACGCTCTGCTACTTCATCGTGTGGCTGCACATCTTCGTCATCATCAGCAAGGGCATCAAGTGGTTCGGGAAGGTGAGGTGGCGCCATCGTACGGAGCATGCTACAACTGCCGAAAGACGAGAACGTCTTCTCACTGCTTGTAGCTCTAGCAGAAGCTTGGTTTGCACCGCATGATGATCGCAGAGATAAAACAAGGTTTCACGGAGCAACGAAGAAGTGGATTCGCTTGAAAGGCGGCTTTTTGGTCATGTACATAGAAAGACGACACACAAGTTTTGCGCTTGCGGGTATGCGGTTACGTCCCAAGCACTCAACTGAAACTTCTTGTTGTAGTAGTTGGTGTAGTGAAATTTAGGTGCAGAGACACCCCCTATGGGGAACCTGCGCTGCCAAGGTGGCACTGAAATTGTTCCATTCGGTGACTAAAAACTGCTTTTTTCAGCCGCTTGGGCCGCTGCAGACGCGAGAACACATTCTGCGCGATTAGATACCCGTGTTTGGCTGACAGCATTCATTGCCTAGCTTCTCTCGGCGTAGCCCAGATAGCTGACGCACGGCACGTGCGCCTTCGACAGAGCGCGGAGGCTGACGCCAATAAGCGCCTGAAAGTGGCGCGGAAAAGTATTAATAGTACTACCCAAAACTGCTTTCTCTTCTCGCTAGGCAGTGTGTTATGGCGCTGCAGTCGACACCGCAAACTTCAGCGCAAGTTCTTCATTGTATCCGCAGACTCGTCTTGGTGCCGCCGTCGCGGTGACTCAGTGATTACGGCACTCGGCTGCTGACACAAAAGATGTAGGTCCGATCCCGGCCGCGGCTGTCGAATTTCGATGGAGGCGAAATTCTAGACGCCCTTGTACTGTGCGGTGCGTGTGCCCGTTAAAGAACTCCAGGTGGTCGAAATTTCCGGAGCCCTTCACTACGGCGTCTCTCATAGCCTGAGTCGCTTTGGGACGTAAAACCCCATAAACCATAACCCGATCTTCTTGGCACAAAAGCTATGAATGTGTCAAGCTTTTTATTGGATTCGGTGTTAAGAGCTATTGCATTAAAATGGAAATCGAAACTCAAAGCAAATCACTTTGGGACAACGCATTGAAAAATGTGCCGCGTATGCCACTGCACATTCCACCTTCGTGTTAAAATCCCAAATTGCGGAGCCATAGCCAAAACCCATCCTTTCTCGCAGTAAATAACGTAGGCGATGTGCGGCCCCTGTGTGAGGGCAGTCATGACCAACAACGGCACAGATATGAAAGTTACCGGGATAGAGAAAACTTGGACGAAGAAACCCAACCCGACATTAGATAATGCTAACTCAAAGGGAACAGAATGTTTGTTCAAATAAGGCGCAGTTTAAAATAGGTGAGGTTCTTACTGAACCCTTTTTTGTTGACCAAACCGTCGATCGAGAGCGGCCCACTGATAATTCGCTGGTCGTGTGGCCCTACGTATTGTGTTGCAGATCGTGCTGGTCACCGCGACCTGTCCGTATCTGATGCTGTTCGCGCTGCTCATGAAAGGGGTGTCCCTGGACGGCGCCAACTCTGGCGTCGCTGTCGTCTTCCTCCCCACCTGGCAGCACATCTTCACCTTCAAGGCAAGCGCTGCTCCTGGCCTGCCCGTGACCGCGTTCTGCAATCGCGGATCACGGGTCATTAGTACTGCACGTATATTCTGACGGTATGAATTCACCCCCCCCCCCCACCCCAGTGGTGATTTTCTGGTGTTTGTACGGTTTCTCCTTTTCCTGTCGTCTTTAAATGCGTCACTGTAGTTCTTCTTTATTTAATGCTTTGTTTCATTAACTATTATAGATTTAATTTTGTCAGTTAACGCGCTTGATTTCTCATTCACCTCATATATGGCTAGGCATTTATATTTTTTATCTCAGTATGTGCAGTATACTGAGATAAAAAATATAAACGCATGCATAATCCCAACAGTTAGGAGGTTATTCATGCTTGGCAAGCTTTTGGGTAGGGCTAACCTAAATGTAAGGGGTATTGTAAGAAGGATGTTTGCTTTTCCTTTTGTTCCTGTTGTCATGGGCGTAGTCAGCCAAAGCCTACGTCACCGAGAAGCCGCGACCAATTGCAGAGGACCATGGGAAAACAACGAAACGAAGCGTTAAAAACACTGATTCCTTGAGCGTTCTAATAAACTAGGTCTCCAGTATCAACCGGCCCGTCGCTTGTATGGAATGACTCAATGGCGATATGAGCTAGGCGACACATGCTAAAAGCGCATGACAACGCAACTGTCAACCACGGGCTGCTTATCCACTTTTAAAGCTTATATTCACCGTCAAAGAAGAAAGAATAAGCCATAACCGGTGGCTGCTAACTCTTCTAGAAACGATAAAGAACTACATCGATCAAGCCGTAATTGCACAGCAGTTCTCGCGCTGTAGACGACGTCATTGTTGGGCCAACACCCTTTTCTCAAGCATTTCAATCCAAAAAAAGCCGAACACAAGGCTGGGCGAACGTTTGTAGCCACTGGAAAACCGGTAGGTAACCGACGGCACTGGGGTTCAAACCCAGCACCTCCCGAATGAGAGGTGGTTGCTTACACCGCTAGGAGAAGCAAGAATTCTGGAGGGTGCCAGAGCGCGGCCGAGTGTAGGATCGGGCACCCATTTCGCCACTCCCCGTCTTGGCAATGTTTTTTTGGCCATACGCTCAGGCAAGGAACGCTCACTCCATTTAGAATTCAGGTACTCTTGTTCGCCCACATGGCAGTGGACTCATCCGATTTTTGCCTGGCGACCAAGCGAGCCGGCGTTAAGTTCGTGTTCGTCCTATTACGTCTCTGATTCGTTCCCAATTAACCAGACAAGCAGATCACTCGCATTGACTACGTCCCACCTCCTTTCGTCATATCTCCTCCGCAACAGTGCTGGCGCAACGCGATCGAGCAAGCCCTGACGTCTCTCTGCGTCGCCACTGGATGCCTGACGGTGCTGTCCAGTTACAACGACTTCTACAATGACATCTTCCAGTAAGCAGTCTGGAGCCCTTGCTTTGTTCTGCTAAGGGTATATCGTCAAGACTGTAGGTTTAGGTCTTTCACCTGTTTTCTTATGCTTTGGGTGGACAAGAACACGGAGGACACCTAATTACCATTACCTGTGACAATGCGCTAGAATAAAAACCTGCAGGTGGCAGGTCACAGCTGGATCTTCCGTGTATCAACTTAGCCTCCTGTCACCAGCATGGGGGCCACAGGCGGCAAAGTATGTTATCCCGGCAGTGGGTGTGGGGGCATGAGGTCCTTGCCAAAGGAGCACTAGAAATCGGCCCAATATTGGAAGTGGATAGTAGACCAGCCTTTGCAAATATATTGCCAATATTGGGCCGATTAACTCTCCTGCTTGGGATGTTGTCGCAAAAAAACATGCTTCTCTTTTTCACCCCGTAGGGACACGTGGTTCTTTGCCATTCTCAACTGCGTGTGGGGCATGCTGTCAAGCACGGCCTTCTTCTCCACCATGGGCAGCCTGTCCACCTCGCTGAACATCACCCTGCCCGAACTGGTGCTCGATGAAGGTAAGGGACAGCTGTAGGGCGTATGGCGTGTGGTGTGCTGTGCGTGACGTTTGACCGAAGCCACCGCGCAAGATTGGGGGGGGGGGGGGGCACCGGTGACCACCGTTAGTCAACCTGCATGCTGCGTGATATCCTCCTACAAAGAAAATTGCTGATGTGCGTTTGGTTTTGATTGTTACTATAGGGTGCACCGCCGCGGTGGCTCAGTGGTTATGGCGCTCGGCTACTGACCGGAAAGACGCGGGTTGATCCCGGCCGTGGCGGTTGAATTTCGATGGAGGCTAATGCTAGAGGCCCGTGTACTGTGCGATGTCAGTGGACGTTAAAGAATTCCAGGTGGTCGAAATTTCCGGAGCCCTCGACTACGGCGTCCCTCATAGCCTGAGTCGCTTTGGGACGTTAAACCCCATAAACCTTGACTATAGGGTGTTTCCACCTAAGACCTGCACTATTTAAAAATATGCTTTTTGAGTTAGAACGCGTTTTTCGGCATAACATTGCAAGTGGTGTAGGGCATCATAAACAAGATAAGACGTAGTAAGAAGCAGGCTCGTTAACTAATAATTAATAGTTAACTTTTTAACTATTGCTCTTAGGCTCCTTGATTTTTGAGAGGCGTGTAGCCCACCGTAATTAATATCTATATCAGCTTTTATAATTTCGAAATTGCGGTTACCCTCGGCGCTGTGGCTCAACAATTTTCGGCTGTTTCGACCGGTTACGTGCACTGGGCAGGTCGCTTCTCCGGTAAGCTTCTCGAAAGCGCCTGTATATTTTGGCGCAATGTAGCCAAAATTTGTTTCGCCACAGCGTCCCTCAACCGCTGCACCACTGAGCCGGGAGTTATACGAGGACTCCCACGAACCCATGAATGCTAAGTAGAGAATGGCCAATTCCGCATGCAAGGGCATTAACCCAATAACGCTACCTCGTCATACTCTTAAGGCGTAGCTTAATATAGTAGAGAGCAGCGCAAAAGAACGGCAACTAGCCCAAACTCAAATTTTAGGCGTAGCTTAAGTGCCCGTCCAGTTTTGTTTTGTGTGAGCCCTTTCCTCTGTCTGCCTCTCCTTCGCAGTGCAAAGCCTGGCCTTCGTGTCGTACATCGAAGCGCTGAGCACTTTGGCGTTCCCGCAAATGTGGAGCCTCCTGTTCCTGCTCTGTATGTTTCTTCTGGGGCTCAACTCTTCGGTGAGCTGCAACGCTTCTTCTTGGCTTTTGGAGCTTCTTTTTGGAGCCTCCCTAGCTACGGTCGACATCTTAACTTCCCACCAGACACTTTACAGCACTCTGCAGCAATTCCCACCAGGTACTTTACACCACTTGCACCACCGTTACATGTGCAGCAGCGGTGGCCTAGTAGTTTGAGCATCCGCCTCACATGTGGGAGGTGCGCGGTTCGATCCCCGGTGCAACCGGGTACCCACCGGTGATACAATGGGTACAAGCTTTGCCCTGCTCTGGTGCTCGGCTTCTTTAGAGTGAAATGCTTGAGAAATGAGTCTTTGACCCCACCTTGAGTAGAAGGAAAAACCTTGCGCCATCGTTGGCCACAGATGCCCTTGCGCCATAAAAAAAAACGCCTTCACCAGCACTACCTTTACATCACTTTTACATCACTTCAAAAACAAGGAATTTGTATCGGTTCTTGCGTCGCCCCTGTTCTTTGTAACATATTGTTAGCCGCCATTGACCGCTCCCTAATGGACGAGCTTACTAATCTGGGGGTATTTAAGTGTTTTAGATACGTGGACGATTTTTTGATTGTTTTATCCAAACAAATAACCTTGACCCACACTGATTCAGTGAGTAGAATTTTAACTGTCTTTAGACAGTATGGGCGAGGTCTGACCTTCACGCATGAACTTCCTTCTAGTGGGTCGTTGCAGTTTTTAGATATCAACCTGAACTTCGGCTCACAACACGCCTGCTGGCACTATGCCCCACGAGCAAAGAAAGAGCTACTGCCGTTTGATTCTGCGCATTCTAAGGTAGTCAAAAGAGCAATTGCAAGCTCGTGCCTGGAATCTGCCATCACCAAGTCATGCCCGCATGCAATGCATATTAGTTTCAATAATCAAATTGAAAGGTTGCTTTCAGCCGGCTTCCCCTGCGATGTCATATCAGCCGTGGCCGAGAATCTTCTTAGGAAGATAAAAAGAAGAAATCGAGGTAGTGTGGATGAGCCGCCGCAAAAAAGAAGATCGTGGTGATGCCATACATACACAAAGTGGCGCACAATGTAAAAAAAGTGGCCAAGAGGCATGGCGTCTCGGTCGTTTTTTCTGCCCCACGGAAACTCGCAGCCTTGTGCCCGAGAACCGGCACCCAAGGAACTAGAGGCAGTGGATGCGGCATCAAACATGCTGAGACGTTCGTTAAATGTGCCACTGGTGTGGTGTATGAAATCCCACTCAAGTGTGGAAGTGCCTACGTAGGCCAAACAGGCCGTTGCGTGAATGAACGCGCAGGGGAACATGCCCGATCCATTCGGAATAAGGAAGGAGCTAACTTGCCTGCTCATTGCTTTGATTGCAGTGGATGCGAGCCTTTGCTTAAGCAGATTAAAATACTAGGCAAAAGTAATAACAAAACAGCGCGTGAGCTTTTGGAGGCCTATCACATAAAAGATAAAGGTGATAAATGTATTAGCGACACTTCCGTCAAACTTTACAATAAGGAAAAGTATTTTCTGCGCACCTGTTGTTGATCAGGAGTTGCTTGGATATACCCCCTCTCTCAACCTCCTTGTTCTTTTGATGTGATTTTGCATATATAAGGCACTTTCGCACAAATAAACCCAGTTGATAGTTTGCGCTCTTTCTGTTCCTTTGGCCTTTCCTGTGGTTGTCTTTTTATGCGCAACATGGTTTATTCAAAAACTTTTAGCATCTTTACATAACTTTCATCACTGTCTAAGTATAATTGAGTAAAAAGGGAGTAAGATGGTCTCTAGGGCACTCCATTTACGAAATGGAGACCGCAAGAGGATAAATTACTTCATTTTCTTCCCTTATGGGTGTACTCGTGTTTACAGTGTACCAAAGGAGGGGAGTGTACCCACTATTATCATGATCGAATCTTAATCACTGTCACAGCAAGCGTACAGCCCGAAGGCATAAAAAACAATAAGACATGGGCATATTACTTTTCGCTGGTGAACTAATCTGAATTGTAGCGTGTGTATTGGGAATGTCAGAGAAAAAGCTCGCAAAGAATGTTAATGACCAGGTTGATGACCGATGCAGCGCGCAACGGATTTCGCAGCCATTCTCCGGCTTTCTTAAGACCACCATGAGCACCGCTATTAGTATTCATATTTGGATCTCTCTGACAGCGTATGTGCTGGACAAAGGCATCTCCATAATACTTCTCATTTGTGCGCTGATCATTTGGGTTGTTCAGCTCACGCGGGTTGGAAGGGTGGCATACAGGTGTCGCTGCTTCCCGCCGCAGGTGTGCCTCATCCACACGGTGCTCATGTCCATCATGGAGCAGTTTCCCGGACTGAAGGACTTCAGGGTGGAGCTGACGCTTCTGTTCTGCATCGGAGCCTTTCTGGCTGGACTACCGCTATGCACCCCCGTGAGTGGAATTCCTATCACTCTAATACGAACCTGCGGATTTAGTGAAATCTTAAACGATATGAAAAATATGCGTTCATCAGCACTTTTCATTCTAAGGTCCGTTTCAGCCTAGATCGTCAAGCTCATAGCACTGCTGACATCTGATCATCAATAGCTAATGAATAACGATAATGATCGTCAGGATGGCTTGCGAGTGGGGCGAAACCGGGGGCGAGTTTTTTTTATTCGAGAAGTGTGCCACGAGTCATAAGGTGAGAAAGGGGAAGGGAATGCAGGAGATAGAAAGTTAAAAGAAGGAGTTAACCCAGTATGGGTTTACCACTCTGTTGTTTCTTACAAGATAGTGTTTTGAGGGCTGAGTGTATATAGCGAAGAAGCCACTCGTGCGCGGTTAGCATGGATTTACACTATAGTATATGGACACGTGTTCCCACTCTGAAGTCTAGTCTGTGCGCAGACTGGGCCGTTCTTCATGAAGATCCTGGAGACTCACCTGGGGGGATCGTTCCTCGTCGTCGTTGCGTTCGTCGAGGTCATCTGCTACTCGTGGGGCTACTGTAAGTGCCGGAGGAAATGTAAAAAAATGGCTGGGGTTCAACGTGGCTTGAACCTAGGTATACGAGCGAAAGCTCTGTTAAGCATGGTCTCCACTGTCTCAAATCAAATGTCAAGGTCAGGTATCCAATGGTCATAGTCATATGATCACGTGGTCATACCACCATAGCTTGGGCCACACCACCACGCAGTTAAGTTCGGTTTGACCTTGTGATGCATTGAAGGTCATTGCCGATGTGGGGCCCACTGCCTCAAATAAAATTTCAAGGTCAACGGTCAAGGTAAGGTACCCAATGGTCATAGCCATATGATCACGTGGTCATACCACCACGCAGTTAAGTTCGGTTTGACCTTGTGAGGCACTGAAGGTCATTGTCGATGTGGTGCCCACTGTCTCAAATAAAATTTTACGTCCAAGGTCAAGGGTCAAAGTTGACGTCAGGTACCCAGTGGTCACAGTCATATGATCACGTGGTCAACTACCATAGCTTGGGCCATACCACCATGCAGCTAAGTTTGATTTGACCTTGGGAGGCTCTCAAGGTCATTGTCGATGTGGTGGCCACTCAAGTCAAATTCCAAGGTCAGGGTCAAGGCCAGGTACCCAATGGTCATAGCCATATGATCACGTGGTCATACCACCATAGCTTGGGCACGCAGTTAAGTTAGATCTGACCTTGTGAGACATTGAAGGTCATTGTCTCATCCGCATCGAAATCCGAAGTTGTATTCCAAAGGGGTAGAGCTCTCGCTCTAAAAACACCCGTGTACAAAAATCCGACAACCCCGGAGAACTCCACTGTACGCCCTTCGCTACAGCGCAGGAGGCGTTTAGTCTTGTGGTGCAAAAGATAGTAGTCTACTAATTTAAAATTTAGCAATCAAGAGCTTTTCCACTATAACGCTACGTACTGCCTCACTGCAGCGGCGAGACGACTGTTGTTCGACATCGAATTCATGTACACGGTGCCGTCGTCGATCGTCTACAAGGTGCTCTGGAGCTTCTTGGTTCCCCTTATGCTCCTGGTAAGAATTAAAAGATCGGCTCCCAAAGCTATTGCAGAGCCGACATGCTGAAGTTATCAGTAGCCTTGCGAGCATAGCACAGCTGCAGTTGCGTGATGTCTGTTTTCTCTCCCTGCCGATAGCATATTTCGTTTTTAACGCGATGCCATTAAAAGTCTCATCGGAAAAAGTGTCGTCGGTCATGAAATTCGCCCATTGGCTGTATAAAAGTGACGTCAGCAAAGCGGATAATTTCCATTGACTGGAGGGAAATGACTTCACCATAGCGGATAATTCCCATTGACTGAATGGAAGTGACGTCGCCAGAGCGGGTAATCCCCATTTACTGGGGAGAAGTGACGTCACCAGAGCGGATAACTCCCATTGGCTGGATGGCAGTGACGTCACCATAGCGCATAAGTGTCATTGGCTGGAGGCAAATGACGTCACTCCCGGTAAAGGAATCAACAGCTTCTAATGCTATCTCATCTCCAACATGTAATTGAATTGTGTGCCTGTCAATTTTCCTTCGTTCAGTGCTTTTCTATTTTTACCAAACATTTATCGCCCACTGCCTGCGCTTAACTGTCGATACTCGTCCGGCGCTTGCAGAAAAAGCCTGTGGCATTTCTCGTACAGAAACTAATCAAAGCTGGACATAATGCCCCTTGTGTTCTCACTACCGGTGGTTAGAGCCTCGGTAAAGCCTAGTAGAGGGAAACACTACTGGGTTAGTAACCACAACTGCAGCAAGTATAGGCTAACAGGTACCAGATTTCACAGTAAACTGTTAGTCATCCTGAATGAGACCTGTTTCGAGATTATTCGGAGGGATCCAAGAACTCCTTGCGGGATTTTCCTGTCATGTGTAGAACTATGCATTGCCCGCATTTTTACCCATTATAGGTTACCAAGGACATTCTTGTCACTTCTATTAATCGGGTATGGGCTAACAGGTAGCAGATTTTACAGTAAACTGTCAGTTATCCCGAGTGAGACCCGTTTCGAGATTATTCGGAGGGATCCAAGAACTCCTTGCGGGATTTTCCTATCATGTGTAGAACTATGCATTGCCCGCATTTTTACCAATTATTAATCGGGTCATCTGTTTTTTTTTCTTCTTTGCCCAAATGGCAGAATTATGCGGCGTGGTTAAGAAACATTGCGTTAACCTACACGTGCCACCTATCGGAGGCAGGCGGCATTAAACGCGACTACCTCTTACGTCACGGGTACGCGTTTCTTCCCCAGCTGAGCTACCTGTCCGGCCTGATAAGCTCGCCCCCCGCCGTGCTCCGGGGCTACACGTTCCCCTTGTACGTGGACATCGCCGGCTACATGCTGCTGCTGTTCATCTTCTGCCAGATTCCGCTCTACGGGCTCAGCTGGTTCAAGCAGAGGGGATACGTGAGCGCCTCAGTTGACCACCCTCCCTTCGTTTAGAACTGTGATCCCTGTCATTATGCAGACACTCCGGCAGAATTATGCACCAGATAGCCTGCAAAGATGTTCTAGCATCAAGGGACCACAATCATCGCAGTGCGTTCCCCTGCGCCTTGTTTTGTCACCGCTAAAACGTCCATAGCAAGATCGCGTGGTGTTATTTGTAGTTGCACGACGGCACCTGCTAAAACGTCAACAGCAAGATCGCGTGGGGTTCTTTGTAATTGCACGGCGGCACCTCCATAATTTTTCGGCTAAGGAGGTTGTTGCAGAGAGGCTCCAATAAAGAGAAGGGGGATAAGGGTGCTTCCAACCTCTTAATGCAAAGATAGAGGCCAGGACGTTAGAAGCAAGTATGTGCAGTCATCCATGCGTGCCAATTAAGTAAAGCGGGATATTACATGGTATGCCGCAATATTTGAGCAACTTACAGACGCCTCCACAGTTGTGGGAGAGAGGCCGTGGGCATGCTTGTACCGTTTGGAGTGAGAACGGTACTTAATTCTTCATGGACCTAGTGAACACCGAATGTACAGTCGGGGACAAAAGTCTGGAGACCACGTGTTCCTGAAACGAAGCCGATAGTTTTATTAGTCAGCGGCTGGAGACCGCACTTGTGGAGATGAAAGAAAAAAAATTTGCCATCCTCCTCCACAAGTGTTGTTTCGTTTGAGGAACATGTGGTCTCCAGACTTTTGTTCCCGACTGTACTTCCCGTGTGCTTGCACTCTAAACAAAAACACTCCTATTTGAGAGTAAAAAAAGGAGTAGGCGTCCTCAATCGCACTCTTTTATAAAAGGTAGTGCGCTAGAAGACAGCTTACTTTCTTTTTACTCCTGTCTATAGAGTGCATCTGGTGAGTCGAGAGGATTTCGCTTCGTGTTCGTCGGCAGCTTCCATTCTGAGCGATGCCCCTGTCTTGAGCCAGGCTATCGCTTGCCTAGAATCATCACTATCATCATCATCATCATCATCATCGGGCCAACGCTGCTGCCTCTGCAGAACTGCGACGACGCCCTGCTGCCCTCGTACAAGTGGGGTCCCGAGGATCCTGCGCTCTTCAACGCTTACCAGGCTCGCTTGCGCAACCGGGGCCTGGTGCCCATGAGCTCGCGCTTTCCCGTGCGCTTCATCATTCCCCGCACGGTGCCGTCGGACGCCGTGCTGCCGGTCGTGTTCGCCGCCGAGCCGGCAAAGCCTCCCCAGTGGTCGCCCGTCAGCTGGCGGCCAGGCGGTGGAGGGCCACCGCCAGACGCATACACTGTACTGTGCTACACTGCAACATACTGCAGTATACAGCATGCTAGACAACAAAAAGCCCGCGTATACTTTGGGATGTCCGCGCATGATAAGACTCCCAGGTGATCTAAATTAATCCGGAGACCTCCACTACGGCCTCCCTCTTTATTCCGAGTCTGTTCAGAACGTTGAGCTCTGCTATTAACCGTTTTAAAACGCAACATCCTAGAAGATGCTCTAAGTACACTGCGTTATAGCACGCCGTGCCATTATATACTGCAAGAGTTGTATAACGCACTTTACTATCATTATGCTTTGTTCGACGTAGGATGCCGTGCGCTGTGTTCCGCTGCTGTAAAAACATAGGAGGTGGACAAAAGGCGGAAGGATGTGTGAGCAACGGCCACACTTCTGGTTCACTCTAAACAAGAAAACGCCTATAAGAGAGTAAAAAGGGAGTGAGCTGTCCTCTAGCACCTTTTATAGGAGTGTCTGCTAGAGGACAGCTTACACCATTTTTACTCCTTTCTGCTTATCGTGTAGTCGGTTTTTCGGCCTTTCCTCCCGTGTGTCCTTACATTACCTGGACACAGAACACGAACTCTTACGTCGGACGAAACAACTAACCGGCTGCCCCTCAAAGGAGACCGTCTAACCAATGGCGTCGACCGATTTTCATGGCACCTGACACTTGTGTTTTAATTTTTGATATTTTGTGACTGAAAGTAGCTTTTTTTGTTATCAGAACGTGGTAATCTATCGAAACTTGCAAACTTCACTTTTATTTCATTTATTTCATTTATTAGTTTTGTTTGGCCAGTACAGAGATTGCAAACAAGGGAGAGCAAGCTAAAGGCGCCTAGTAGCGCCTGACAGAGGCCTGCCCTCCCCATGTAAAAAAAAAAAGTGGCACTTGGCAATGGTACAAAATTTCCATAAGTAACAGAAACTAGAAAAGCAGCGGATATATTGACAACGAAACAGAAATCAGTCATGCATAGAGCTAAGCACAACAAAACTAAGAGCAAAACATAACAAAGACAAAAACTGATTAGGTAAAAACACACCACAACTAGCTATAACAAAAATATTCATGAACAGATTTCCTAAATCTGTCCTCGGACATATTTTGTACTTACAATTCTGTTAAGTATGGATAGGTGTTTAATGTATGAGGAATTATGTGAGTTAGTTTTTGGAACCCATAGTTTGTACGGGATTTTGATGCATGGTATTGAGGGTGCCTTAGACTGTAAGCTGTTTGGGCAATTAAATATGTGCTCTCGAAAGTCTGTCAGTTTCCTTTCATAAGGTTTCTGATATAAACAGCAAGCTTCTTGTGGTAAGCGGCTCTATAGTGTCCGTCTAATGCGCGGTAAAACAAGCCGGCGAAGCCAGCTTCGGTGTATTAAAGAATAACGTTCGCTATAGCCTAGTTCTCGCACGCTGGATGCGGCAGGGCCATGTGGAGCGGTCGTGGTCCCTGCCGCCCAACCTGCCCGCACTAGACCTCAACAGCCTCTCGGTCCCGATGCCACGGGGCGACGGAGGAGGAGCCCCAGCCGATGGACCGGAAGCAGCCAGACGTGCCTCGCTCATTTCTCCGCAGCTGCCATTGCCGGCCCCGCCACAGGTTGGTTAGCTGCATGGTTAGCTGAGTACTAACCTGTGAAGAACGTATTCAGCCGTGCGGGCGGCATAGATAGACACTGTGAGCGTTTGTGGCGTGTCGAGTAAGAGGCGGCCGTAGCCGGTCACTATTAATCCCCCATCCCCAATCCTCTGCAGCCTCCAGCAATCTACCCAATGAATATTTTTCAAGTGGCCGAATTTGCTAGTGCCACAAGGCTCGCTGTGCATGTTGCGTTGCCCACGTTTATTCATGTCTTTTCATGTTCGTGTTGCAATGGCTTAAAAGTTAACTTTCTTGATGTAACAGTTTGAGACACACAGGACGAAGCAGAAATGGAGATTCATCGTGTTGCTCACGGTAAGAAACGAGACACACACAAGAAATAACATTTGGCTAAAGAAAGCACTGGGTAACGTTTAAAATGTTACTTGGGTTTTACACGTCCAGAAGTACACAGCTGGCGCCAGAACTAAGCAAAAGAGAATAAAGGAAGCCGGGCAAAGGTTATGGTTCCCGCCAGATGGCGATGCATGTTTTATTTTCTGGCATTGCGATGCAGGAGGCACATGTGTAGACAATGAGATGCCGACAAAACATGCAGCACTAGCTCTTTCCTTACTCCACTGTATTACACGTGGTGGGCTGAGTGCGAGCGTCTATCAGCCTTTCTAGGGGGCGAAACACAAAAAAGTATGGTGGGGCAACCAGAAAAAGAATGTAAACCAATAGGCCCCTGCCTGTGCCACTGAGTATAACAGGCTTAACCCAATCGTAATATAAATGAAAAGGCCCAAAGGCAATGTTGTGCTTTTGCCACCCGTAGGCGGGAAAATAAAAAAATGAGGGGGGGGGGGGGGGGTAATGCTACAAAGCGACCCACAGCCGGAGGAGCGGGCCCGGGGAGACTCCCCTGATCTCCCTTGGGACGTAGCGGAGGGGGTGGGACGTAGGTTGTGGGAATGGGACTGAGGGAAGGGTTATGGGTAATGGGATGGGACTGGGGACAGCGAGACATTGACCCTCATTTTATCATTGCTCGACTCCTGTCTGGCCAGGACAGGGAGGGCGTCGATGTTGACCAATGGTGCGGCTCCACTCACGAGATGCCCGACCACCCAACGACGCAATAGCTCCGACTCGGAGACGGAGAAAAAGATTATACACCCAATCTCTGACGGATCATTAACCTGCATCGTTTATATAGGAGGCGCTAGGTTCGAATCCTGGCACCGCCGGCGAGCAGTTGTGCACCATACTTCGCCATGCCTGAGACATCGTCCACTCTCCTCCCCCACACTGATATGCACTGGCGCGGCGGTAGATGTGCTCTAGAGGTGCAGCGGAGGTCCACTGGAATGCACCGCGGCTCTACGCCCTGACTGTCCCTTCCAGGTCCGTCGCTTCCTGCCGACCCTGAACCCGAACAGTCTGGGGCCGCAGTTCTCCGAATCCCCGATGAGGTTCGGCCTGCTAGGCCGTCTCTTCATACGCCGCCACGAGGGCCGCGAGGACGTCCTGGTACCGGCCATCCCGACCCAGCCTCCCGACCAGTACCTGAACCCCAAGCTGCCGCCCATGGCGTACCCGGTGCAGCCCGGTGGACCCATCGCGCCACCCGCGGCCCCGGCTCCGGCCCCAGCCCGTACGCCAGTGAAACACTCGATCCGCCTTTCGGGCATATAGTGTACCACTGCAGGGCAGAGGGCAAAAGCAGTTTAATGACCCAGTCGAGAAAAACGACAAAGCATTTCAAAAATACGACAAAATGTTCTGTAGTTTTGTCGTAATGACATATATTTCTCTTGTTTTGTAGTATTTTTCTGTAGTATTGTAGTTTTTTTCTGTAGTACTTTTCTGTAGTAACTACACAAAATCCTGTTGTTACTGCAAGTTTTTTTGTCAAAAACATTACAGAAAATGTGCTGTGCCGACAGAAACATTTCTGTCGTGTTTTTCGACTGGGCATGGGAAAGGTGGAGACGTTGGTCGGCAGTCACGTGACCCTGGCCTGCTGCTCCGCACAGGGAAAATAAGGGAGGTGCCAGCCGCAATTTGGTAGCCAAGGTGGGAGTGGTACAACCATATACATCGTTGTACAGCGTTGTAACAAATATTTGCACTGTGTAACGCTCTTATGGGTCATCCAATGTGATTAACGATGTTATCGTAGTACCTCTCACACATAGCGCATTTTTTCAGAGTACCGTCTTCCTTTACTGGCGAAAGCTAGATGTAGAGACTTCAATTCCTAGAGCTGCACAGCCGTTCGTCTTCGTGTACAGCCTCACTCTACTACTTATATTCTAAAAAATAAAATCTATCGAAAACGATAGGTATGCCGACTAGTTAAAGATGTTACGAGTAGTGGAAAGCACGGTATATAGCAATGCAGCATTTGATTTCATCTTGCACGTAGCGTTGCTTGGGGGGAAAAGGAATGCGAGAATGAGGCTATCGTTATAAAAAAAAATGAGGTGCATGTATTCTTGCAGCAGTCTCATCAAAATGCGTTCTCACCTACTATATACATACTATACCTACTATATACAATATACCTACTATACCTATACCTACAAATGATACAAATGGTTACTATATACCTACAAATGATACAAAAAATACACATGCACACACAGTAAAACACATTAGCCGTAACATTCATTCGCAAGACGAGGAAGCATCTTTCCCTCTCTCTCTCTCTCTCTCACCTGTTTCCCATGGCTGCCTCTTCCTTGCTACGGATGCCCTCCCCGGCTCGCAAACAAACCATCCGACAACCAGAACCGCCGCCACCTCCGGCCCTTCTAGGGCCTCCGGCCGCTACGGCTACTGCGGCCGGTCCACCTCCTCCAGGCCTTGTTGTGCCTCCTGGTCCACCTCCTCCAGGCCTTGTTGGGCCTCCTGGTCCACCTCCTCCGGGAATTACTGCGCCCCCTGGTCCACCTCCTCCGGGTTTTACATCGCCTTCTTCGCCTCCTCCTGGCATGTAGTGCCCGCCAGACGCTTCGCAACAGTCAGGCGCCGGGTGCCATGGGAATCCCTCGCCAGTGACCCCGCCGAGGTCAATAAACCAGATCGTGCGAGTGCTACTCGGTGCGCCGCTATTCAGTGTTGCCAGTGGCTCCTTCATTCCTGGCGTGTTCGGTAGTCGGATGGACATCGACATCGTAGAAAACGAGGCCGGCATGGCGTTTTTAAAAGGAAGCATGAAAGGAAAAGTGGCAAAGTTTTCGCGCCTCCTTAGAGAAAGAACCTATTATGGAAGATGTTGCACACACCCTGAGATGGGGATGTAGGGGGTAAAATGAGGGGGGGGGGGGGGGGACATGTCGGCAGCGAAAGGAGACTTGGCACAAGTACAGACACAAATGGAGCCTAAATATCGGTGCACTAAAACACTCGCTGCAACGGTGGAAAAGTGACGTCTGTATTATACGTCTCAGAACTTCCCGACAAGGGAAGTGGGAGCTAGGAGCGCAAGGCGGCGCCTTTCAGAATTCCGTGGTTTGCTTCTGAACGCATGAGTTAAGAGTTTCTCAGCCCTTATAAGAATGGTCTGCAGACTTTCTACTGACTTTTTATACTCTGTGCTCATCCTTTATGTTTTTCCTTTTGTCTATAGATGGTCTATAGACTATATATAGACTAATGTGTATAGCAGCTTTTATTTCATTTTGTCCATAGACTATCTATAGCCTCGCACTCGTAGTTTCCGCTTTTCTGCAAACAAGGGATGGGATGGCAGTCCGTGTTTTCATTTAATTTTTTTCCTGAACAAACTCGATTTGAGTAGTTGAAAGTTATTGTCTCGTCTATTCGTCCCGTCCCGTATGCGGCAGGCACGGGTTGGATCCCCAGTGTTACTCATTTGCACGGGTACGCGTTGGATATATGCTTTCTCCCAGCGATGTTCCATTTAGCAGCCGAACATTCCGGCAATTTGGAAGAGACAATTTTGGTACCTAGAATTCCCTGGAACTTAGTAAACATTTCCTTTCCCCCAAATTTTACGCCTCATAATTCCCTGAAAAAGAAAAAAAAAATTCCTTTAACAGAACGTTGTTGTTTTGCCTTGGCATGGTGCCCGGCTTCTCTGGGGGTGAATTGCTCGGGAAAATACGTATTTGACCCGACATTCAGTAGGGCTGAGAACATTGTGACTTGGCGCGCTTAAGCCAAAGCTGCTCTTCCGCCATTAAAATTAAAATTTGTCATCGTCATTTTCGTCCCGTCTCCAATGCCATTCAATTCGACCATGCAGAAACCAGTCTATGTGTTATAGCAGCAACTCGGAAGTTTTTTTTGTGTGTTGATCATTAGATGCTTGGGAATGGTGGAGTATTCCAATCAGCGATACAGACACAGTGTTTTTGCCTCGAAAAACTGAAGAGCGCGTTTCAATCGGCGATTTGGATTCAAATCCTGAGTTCTGATTGGACTGCGACGGTGTGGTCCCTAGACTGCTTAGACTTCTAGCTCTTTCGTCGATCCGGAGAGCTGCTCCGGATCGCCGACTGGAATCACCATAAGATTGTGGCGCGAAGGAGAAACACAAAGGGCATATAGGACGAGCGCCTGTGTAGTATGATGTGTGCCCATGCGTCCTCTTCATAAGTGTGAGCAGAGTCACACCATTAATTAGGCCTGACAGGGAAGCTTTCAGATAGCGCGCGTCGGCGTCGTCGCAGATAATCGAGAACACCGCAGAATTGGCCGCTCGTTATAGCATTGCTTCAGGAGCAACCTATAGACACGCCCCGCTCTATGAGAGGCGTGAACCAGCGGCGACAATACTCGACGTCTTCGTTTTTCAGTCCCGGACTATTTGCCGACTGCAAGGGTATATATAGGCTGGTCAGCGTTAGTGTTTCTCAGCACTTATAAAAATGGTCTGCAGACTTTCTATTGACTTTTTATATTCTGTGCTCATCAAAAGAAAACATTTGACAGAAGTCTGTTGATTGTGCGAAGAGCATAGTCTGTTGACTGAGCTCATCGTTTATGCTTCTCCTTTTGTCTATAGATGGTCTATAGACTATATATAGAATAAAGTGTATAACAGCTTTTATTTCATTTTATCGTTAGACTATCTATAGCCTAAGTCTATAACATCTTTAATTTATTTTTGTCTATAGGCGGTCCATAGACTCTCTAAAGACTAAAGCCTATACCAGCCTTAATTTCCTTTTGTCTGTAACAGTCTACAGAGTATAGGCTAAAGCCTATAACAGCCGCAATTTCCTTTCTCTATAGGGAATCTATAGACTGGCTTTCGACTAATTTTATAACAGCCTTCGCTTCTTTTTGTCTATAAACCGTATATATACTAAAGTTTGTAACAATTTCAATTTATTTTTGCTCAACGTCTATAGATAGTACATACTGCCGACTCAAGTTTATAATAACGCCAGTTGTCAGAATCCCTGGTGATACCTCTTCCAGCTGTCTTCGGGATAATGTGTTACAGTTGCATCGGGTATCATATCATTTTCACCTGACACAAAGGTTTTGCATTCCTGGAAGGATAGCGTTCACTGGCTTTATGTAAGCAGGACGATAAGTGACTTGATACCTTATAAAATCTGAGCATCTGCTTGGCCAGTGGTTGAAGACGCACATAAAAACAATTTGCTATCACACGTAATAAAAATGTGCCGTTTGTTAGCCAGCGTGATTAGATCAGTCGTTAAGCTAGGTTCCGCCCTTTGAATTGTATCGACACAACTTTTTAATCGCGCGCGAAATGTGGCCAACATCTTTACAACCGTTTTTGTCGAAGCTGCGAGGGTCTAACGCCACAGTCTGTGTCGTGCTTGTGAACGTGCTCCATTACTCAAGTGTGCACATCTTGAATAAGATTGTCATTGAGCACAGCATGTAGATGTGAAGTCTGCAGCGGGTGACTAGACTAGAGTCTATGGCTAGAGTCCTCCACCTCCATCGCTATTTCGGGAATTTAAAAAAAAATTGGCGAGGACAGTGCAACGCAATCCTGTATATTGCTTTTAAGAAGCCTTGAAAAGGTCCTTTTCATTATACCCTGACGTAGATTGTAAACATAAATAAATGTTTAATGCTCACAGGTAAAGGGAGGAAAGACAGCCATTCCTGAAGTAAAGGTGCCCGCAAGCTGTGCTACTTCAAATGAACACGCTCCCCCTCAAAACGAATCGCTCCAGACAATTTCATTCCATCTTTCGATCGTTACTGTCTGACGCGCTTAACTCAGAAATGTTTCATCAGCGATTCGACTATTTTTCGTTAACACTTCCTTAAAATAAAGTGGGGGAAGATGGGTGTGAGAAATCAAGGACGTGCCCATCTCTAAGAAACACCGTTAGAAGAGTCTCAAAGAGCACCGTTCTGAGCGAGATTAACAGCTATCGTTTATACCTTTGCCCTTTGCATTCACATGTAAAAGTACTGCGATGCAGTAATCACAAAAGCCAGTATTTTTCCATTCCTCCCCATATGCCCGCTGCTTCGGAGCCGATGACATGTTGATGTCGCCCATACCGGTTTTCTAAATACAAACACAAACATAATTCATGCTATGCAAATTTTTCATTGTCATGTGGCCGCCGCGGTGGACTAGTGGTTATGGCGCTCGGCTGCTGGCCCGAAAGACGCCGGTTCGATCCCGGCTGCGGCGGTCGAATTTCGATGAAGGCGAAATTCTAGAGGCCCGTGTACTGTGCGATGTCATTGCACGTCAAAGAACCCAAGGTGGTCGAAATTTCCGGAGCCCTTCACTACAGCGTCCCTCATAGCCTGAGTCGCTTTGGGACGTGTTACACCCCATAAACCACAAAACCATAATTGTCATTCGAAAACTGTGCCACGTACCAGTCAGTGGGTGACGCGGCGTGTACGTACATGACGCGGAAACACTGTGTTTAAAGCGTGAGTGGATAACTTATGCTTATGAACAAATTGCCCACTGTGGTCTTGGATACCAGAACAAGCTACACACCGCTAGCGTGCGAATGGCAAAGATACACCCATGAAACGGATCTTTGCTTCACGTTTTACGCCGAGACGGCGGAAAATCATCCAGGCTTCAGGCAACTGTGTGCAAAGGATGTGCCGACGGTGCTGATGTCTGCTCGGACGCCGGCCGGTGTCGTCAGCGTGGTCTTCCGTGCGTTGCGTTTCCAACGAAATCCAACTTAATCGTCCACTCATGGTAAGTCTGCACGATGATATTTTATTGATTTGGTCTCCTAAACCACTGTGTACAGAGCTGTGGGTGTAGAACAGAATATATGCGCAACGACGAACTTCCTATCCTTCTTTGTAAGCGGCGTTATAAGCAGCGGAAACCATCGGGCTCGCACTGATGATGCAGCATATATATCTGCCGCTATGCTGTTCGTAACGCCCGCAAAAGGCAGTCGGTGAAAAACACGTGATGGTAAGGCGCTGCTCGCGAGCTGTCTGCTAGCTGTTGCGTGAATGACAGCCGTAATGGAACTATGCGTTAGTCAGCCCCGTGTGAACTTGATTTACTTGGTGCCTCCGGAAACGCACACTCGCATTCTGGGGTGGAATACGTTTATTATTTTAATCATTGTGTTATCGCCTGTCCGGAATATGGAGTGCTGTTCATTGAGAAGTGTGCATCTCTTGTTACGTGTATACTCGCTCGCTCGGCGCGCGTTGTGGGCAGTGACGTTTGATCAAAGATGCTTGGTAGCGCTATATATAGAGTGCAGCACGGGACGTTTTACAAAGTTGCAGTCAAACGGCACTGGAGGGGTGCTAATAGATTGATGGTTGAATAAAAGTCGTTGCCGGCGCGAACAGCCGAAGTGTACAAACACCGCGAGGGACCTTAAGGAGCTAAGGAGCTATAGCGTTGCACACCTATGGACTGGTCCATCACTTAGCAGGGATAACCGCTGAAGAAGTACTTTGGTTTGGGCTAGCTGGTGCATAGCTTTTTGATGATGTCAGGACGGCGCGAAAATAACAAGGACAAAAGAGGCACACGAACACAGTTGCAAGTTGGCGCCTGTCCTGTTGTGTTCGTGTGCCTTTTTTGTGCTTGTTATTTTCGCGCCGTCCTGACAATAACCGCTGGCCTGCGCGCTCTTCATCTTGAAAGCTTGGTTAAGGTCGCCTCGACAAGAGTGGCTCATTCATGAAGCCCGCTCGCGCTTGCACAGATTTCTTCAACAGCATTTGCGCGAGAGGAAGAGTATGCGTTTCTGATCTCATACTGCTACAGTACGAAAACCCCCTGTAACTCGGCGCTGATTTGCGCAAACGAGCGCGACTCAGCTCGCGCAATTTTGTTATGGCTGCGCCTGTGGTTGAAGACGTCGTTTCATTGAAATAGTTTCCATTTGGAGCGCGTTAGTTGCTTTCATTCGTATTTCTAGCAGCCTTATTTGGGTGAGCGTAACTGCATGCAAGAACCACCTTTTTATTGCGCTGCTTGGGCTGCACTTGAAAGAAAACCCAAGTGAATTTGAGACGTTATTCCGTCATGACGGTAGTGCGCATCTTGTCTCAAGCTCACGGCTGATTTTGAAACGGCGCAGCTGCGGCCGCTGTGGTCTAATTTTTGTGGAAAATGCGCGCGGCATGAAATCGCTGCAACCCGCTTGCTTAGAAGAGGGTGCGTTGACGTATGACAATGCTGTTCCCTCTTTGTGCTTCAAGTTATGGGCGCAAAACTGTGGTGAACCGGTTCGCACTCAGTCTGAGGTTTTGCATGGCTTGTGCTAGTTTGAGTATCGGCGCGCCATCTTTACCAAAAATAACCGAGCAGCCGCGACGGCAGCGGGAGCAGGCTCTCGCCGAGCGGTGGCGCTGCGGTCACTGGCGCTGGCCGTTGCGCCCCGGCTGCGAGGGTGAACTGAGTGACGTAAACATGCGTAAACTCACGCTCTCGCCCTCCTTCCTTGGATGATAAGAAGTGAGCGGGCATTTCGTAGTGCTGCCATAATGAGGGAGAGGGCGCAGGCTTGCGTCAGCCAGTTTCCACTCGCAGTCGGCGAGCAGCGGCCAGCGCCTGAGATAGCAGCGCCATCGCTCGGCAGCAAGCCCGCTGCTGCTCGGATACTTCTGGCAAAAACGGTACGTACTGCAAGGCTTCACGCAGCGTATTCTTGAAGGCGCTTGTTTAATAGCGGGTGTAAGAATAAGTGCTGCAATGTTCTCCTGTTTGGATACCTGTGTAAGGAGCATTGAAAGCGCATTTAATGGGCGTGCCATTCTCAATAGCTCGCAGTGAGTCAGTGCTGATATGTGGCACAGTTATTCGCAGTGTTCTGTTACAATGTAAAAGGAATGCCATACAGAGATCAATCAATATTGGCAGTAGGTATTCAGTCAGAGGGAGAGTGCTCCAAGGATTGTGGGTCTCTGTTACAATGTTTTATGAAGAACCATTCATAATTTGTCATGCGTAATTACTGAAGTGATGAAGCCGGCGCGATGGCGCAGTGGTTATCGTGTTCGTCTGCTGACCCGAAAGACGCAGATTCAATCCTGGCCTCGGCGGTCACAATTTGATGTAGGCGAAATGATAGAGGCCTGTTTAATGTGCGATGTCGGTGCACGGTAAAGAACCCCCGATGGTCGAAATTATCCGCCGCCCTTCACTACAGCTTCCCTCATATCTTGAGTCATCATGGGTCATTGAATCCCATAAAACGAAACTAAAACGATCAAGATTCCGTTTCTAGAATGGGATAGCCAAGATATGCCTTGCGTTGCAAAGCACGTGTTTAGAGATGTATAGTACAATTTTTTTGTTTCAGTTACCCTCACATCATGTTTTACTTTGCGCTGTACAGATCAGCATGCCCGGATGATTGACTGCATACAATAGGCCGCAAGAACGCTTCAGGGTAAACTAGCCAGACCGTTACTTTCAACATTTAATTGTATGATGTGGTGCATTCCTATGGTGCATGTATTGCTTCTTCCCAGCTTGGAAATAAATTTGTATGTTGATCGT
The DNA here is from genome assembly GCF_052857255.1 of Amblyomma americanum. NCBI lineage: Eukaryota > Metazoa > Arthropoda > Arachnida > Ixodida > Ixodidae > Amblyomma > Amblyomma americanum. The sequence goes on along the minus strand of NC_135507.1, from coordinate 30,946,572 downwards.
CATGGCATTTGCGAAAGGCGCGTGGTTACCTTTTCCAACGGTTGTAGCTGTCTATGGGGAACCTGCGCTGCCAAGGTGGCACTGCACTTGTTCCATTCGGTGACTCAAAACTGCGTTTGTCAGCCGCTTGGGCCGCTGCAAACACGACAACACATTCTGCGCGATTAGATACCCGCGTTTGGCTGACAGCATTCATTGCCTAGCTTCTCTCGGCGTAGCACAGATAGCTGACGCACGGCACGTGCGCCTTCGACAGAGCGCGGAGGCTCACGCCTATAAGCGCCTGAAGGTGGCGCGGAAAAGTACTAAGAGTACTACCCAAAACTGCTTGCTCTTCTCGCTAGGCAGTGTGTTATGGCGCTGCAATCGGCACAGCAAACTTCAGCGCAAGTTCCCCATAGAGAGTCTATAGACAATGGTCTACTAAATGTTTAGTAGAAAGAGGTTTATAGACTAGACAAAGGTCTACAGCACTGCCAGGCCATAGATCTATAGATTGTCTGTAGATCCATGTCTGCTGGATAAGTAGGCTTCTGTTATACACCAGCGCCTTAGACTTTCAGTAGACATTTGTCTAAAGACAAAAGCCTACTAAATGTGTATGGCCATAAATCGAGATTGTCTACAGACTGGTCTATAGGAGTTGTCTGCAGAAAGTCTATAGCCTTCATGGACTAAAGTCTATGGACTGTCTAATGAATTTTTGTAATGGAGCCAGCCCGTGAGCTCCACGCACCTGAAAGTGGCCCGCAACGCGTTGGTTTTGCGCCATGTTTCTCACTCTTTTTTTTTCTGTCCTTTCGTGCATGCGCAGTTTTTGAGGGAGTATGCGCTTCTTCTATTTCCGTGCATACGCCGTATGTCGGAGCGCGCGTATTTGGAGTGCAGGGTCGGAGGCAGCGTTCTGCTTAGACATCTTTATAATAGCTACCGCTATAAAAAAAAAGCTAAAATATATCGCGTAGGTCGGACAACAGAAGCTCCAAGCCGCCAGTGTGTAATTAAAACAAGTTCAGCTTTCTCGGGCAAAAACTTTGAAAATTGGAAAACTGTAAGATACATTTATGGGAATATTGAAGGTAATGGTCCATTATTCTGACATGTAGCAATATCTTTATTTTAAAGTGTTTCCGGCGACTGCATCGAACAGTTAAGACTGCCATAGAAAACCAATGCGGAACGCTTTTGACGATAGCAAAAACGCGAATAGAAAAAGAATACACGACTGCCGCCGTGTGATCTGCGAATATATTGATTGTTATAGTGAAATCTTACATTAATTGTTATAGTGAAATCTTACATTTTAAGAAAAAAATGCCTTCATAAGCGGTTTCCCTCTCAAAAATGATTTTGTCCAGAATTTCCGGGTATGCGACCGGCACAGCATGCACCACATTCCGGAGCTGCGGCGGCGCCATGAGAAACATCATTGAACACGGCCGCCCTGATTGATTGGTTTTTTAGTTGTGAGGAAAGGAAATGACGCAGTAACTGTCCCACATGTCTCGGTGGACATCCGAACCGCGTTGAAGGGAAGGGAGGGATCTTTAACTGACCTCGGCGGCTGGCTTAAATTCTGCTGGGAAATGGTGCGGTGCGTTCGGAAGGCATGACTCATCGCGCGACTGGGCGTTGGCACTCCCGACTACATAATAATAATAATAATAATAATAATAATAATAATAATAATAATAATAATAATAGTTGGTTTTGGGGGAAAGGAAATGGCGCGGTATCTGTCTCGTATATCGTTGGACACCTGAACCGCGCCGTAAGGGAAGAGATAAAGGAGGGAGTGAAAGAAAGGAAGGAAAGAGTTGCCGTAGTGGAGGACTCCGGATTAATTTCGACCACCTGAGGATCTTTAACGTGCACTGACATCGCACAGCACCCGGGCGCCTTGGCGTTTTGCCTCCATAAAAACTCAGCCGCCGCGGTCGGGTTACGTGCATATTTTCGTTTTTACGACGACGCCTCTAAAGAGTGCATGACGCGCTGGGGTTCCCTCCTTATCTGAGGATCTTTTTGCGGGGCTCTTTTCTAAAAAATGGCTGTGATTTAGCTCTGGTTAAAACAAGGAGTGACGCGATAGCTACAGCTGGCCGAGTGGACTCAGTAGAATTGCAAAGTCAGTCTTTCGCCGCTCCGTTTTGCTGGGCGTTCCTTCATCTTCGTCCCTGGACGTCATTCACTCTCTGCCTCTCCACTACCCCCCCCCCCCCCCCCCCACTCGGTTTCGCCGGCGCGCCGCGCCGCCGGTAGCTGCTCCGCACCACGTGACCAATCACATACCACGTGGCGGCGCCGCCACGCTGAAGGCTCGAAATGCTACCGTAATGTAGCTATCGCTACAAAAGCGGGGGGGGGGGGGATGAGGGGGGAGGCGTGAGGCCTTAGCGCAGTACTGGTGGCCGTAGTTTGTGAAGGCTTGCAGGAGGCCAGGACGGCGCGCTTTCTGTATTAGCGTCGTTCTAATAATAATTTTTTTTTGGGGGGGGGGGGAAGGAAATGGCGCAGTATCTGTCTCATATATCGGCGGGCATCTGAACCGCGCCTTAAGGGAAGGAATAAAGGAGGGAGTGAAAGAAGAAATGAAGAGAGAGGTGCCGTGGTGGAGGCCTCCGGAATAATTTCGACCTCCTGGGGATCTTTAACGTGCACTGACATCGCACAGCACACGGGCGCCTTAGCGTTTTGCCTCCATAAAAACGCAGCCGCCGCGGTCGGGTTCGAACCCGGGAACTCCGGATCAGTAGTCGAGCGCCCTAACCACTGAGCCACCGCAGCGGGTCCATTTCCTTTCCCCAAAAACCAATTTTCAAATTTTCGTCTTGCCACGAGTTTACTCTTTTTCCCAGTCTTAACCCTAGGTCCTATGAATCTGCGGAAAGGCGCATAACTCTGTCGGTCGGCACAACTGCGTCTTACGAAAAAACAAACACGAACGCCAACTAAAAGCTTCAATCTCTATATAACTGCACGGTTCAAGTGTCCGCCCACAAAGTGAGCCAATTATGCGCCTTTAGTAATAATAATAATTGGATTTTGGGGCAAGGAAATTGCGCAGTATCCGTCTCATATATCTTTGGACACCTGAACCGCGCCTTAAGGGAAGGGATAATGGAGGGAGTGAATCCAATATGAACAAACTGAATTCTGGCTAATTATTTCCTCACGGATATGTCTTGTCTGGGATACTGCGGATATCCAAAACGCTTTGCGTATACATCAGTGCTCTGAGCCAGCATTCCCATGTGACCGAGACAGCAAAGCCCGTACCAGCACAGAGAGCAGTGGGCATTTGTACGCTCATTTGTTGTGTTCGGTTATAAGCTGAACGCACTAGAACCCAGCTGTTACTTGACATGGTTCACGCAAAAAACGTACAGGCGCTAAAAGACGAAGACAAGCACACTCAAGACAGGACGGGCGCCAACTTCCAACTAAGTTTATTCATGAAAAAAACCGCACCAGAAGGCAAAGATAGAAGCAAAACAAAAAACACGCAGTGACAGAGCATAGGAACACGTGCCAAAATAATCAAGCAATGATTAGAACTCTGATAATGACCCACTGAGAAACCTAATCTCTTCTTCTGAGAGCGAGACAGATGGCCTGCTTATGCAGATATGACCCCTCTGCTTGATGTAATTAGCTTCTATGATTTCACGCTCTAATTTGTCTTTAGAACTTGCGATGAATTTGGTGTTTTCAAAACCTGGACGACACTTGCAGCTTTTGCAGTGAGTGGCCATGTGGCTCCCATAACCATTTTTTATCGCAATCTTGTGCTGCCTCACTCTTTCATTGCAGCATTGACCTGTCTGGCTTACGCTTCCAGGTGCCGCGTTTTTCTGGCTTGCGGGCCGGCATCACTGTAGCTTCCATAGATATCCATTCATTATAAGGTTAATATTTTATGGTTTATGTTGCTTTAACGTCCCGAAGCGACTCGTGCTATGAGGGACGCCGTAGTGAAGGGCGCCGGAAATTTCGACCGCCTGGGGTTATTTAACGTGCACTGACATCGCACAGTGCGCGGGCCCCTAGAATTTCGCCTTCATCGAAATTCGACCGCCGCGGCCGGGATCGAACCCGCGTCTTTCGGGTCAGCAGCCGAGTGCCATAACCACTGAGCCACCGCGGCGGTTTCCGTGCATTATAAACTCGGTCGTTTCGTCGCTATTGTGGGAGCGTTACTGCGCATACCACATCGCGAATGTGGAAGCCATTTAATTCGAACCCGACCGCGGCGGCTGCGTTTTTATGGAGGAAAAACGCTAAGGCGCCCGTGTGCTGTGCGATGTCAGTGCACGTTAAAGATCCCCAGGTGGTCGAAATTATTCCGGAGCCCTCCACTACGGCACCTCTCTCTTCCTTTCTTCTTTCACTCCCTCCTTTATCCCTTCCCTTACGGCGCGGTTCGGGTGTCCAACGATATATGAGACAGATACTGCGCCATTTCCTTTCCCCCCAAAAAACAATTATTATTATTATTATTATTAAGCCATTTAAAATATTGGGACGGCTTGTCCTGGCTTGACTACGCAAGAAGCTGCACACGCCGCAAGACGTGTTTAGCATGTGCGTGCGGCACGGCGAGTGGTGGGCGATTTTCAACGCGCTCCGAGTGGTTCTGACTACGCCTACGAATCAAACTCTCAGAGAGTATGTATTTTGCTGCGGCTATTCATGAAGTTCCATCGCCGCAGTGAAGCCAACGGAAGCGGCTCGAAGACGGGAAACCGAAACTATTCCGCGAGCGACGGCGTGAGGACCATCTCCGAAGTACCGTTCTCTCTGCGGCCTTAGTTTCTATCTCCCGCTGTTCGCTAGCTCCCCCGGAGTCCCTCGATTCTAATAGACGAGAAATGGGTAGGATTAAAGCGGTTGCAGCAAGAACAGCGCGGGCCGCAGCTTAAGTCCTCGTCACTCTCTGGCGGATGTAGGCCCATCGCAGGGCCTCCTGTGCACAGAACTTTAATAAACCGTAATAACAATAAAGTGGCGGTGACAAGCACTGGCAGTAGCTAGGCAGGCGAAAACTTCGAAACCAAACTTTTCACTGGACATTTTTTAGAGCACAGTAAGCGCAATTCAGGGATAAAAAAATTAAAAAAAAATCCTGGACAATGGAGAGTAACAAGCATAACGAGACAAGCACTGATTATCAATTGATTTTTATTGCAGCGATACAACATCCTTTATATATACATGTGACCGCGACATTACCAGGCTAAGCAAAAAAATGACCGAATATTTTACTTGAGTCACAGTAATGAGACTTTTAGAGCTCTCAGCGACAGCTTCTGGGGTGGTGCGAAATGCCGGTGCACTTTTGCAGAGTGCATTGAAGTATCCTGGGGAAGTAATCAGTCATAGGGTGTGGAGTGGGAGTGGGCGCATGGAGTGTAGGGTAAGGCATGCATCATGCATGGTCACTTATTAATCTATTTTTATAAAGCAGGCGTCTGGTGTGACCAGCACAGCTAAAACCAAGACGGTATAGCATAGTAGCCCAAAGCATCACATGGACTTTGAGGAACACCGCAGTGGAGGGCGCCGAATTAGCTTCGACCACCTGGGGTTATTTAACGTGCAATGACATCGCACAGTACGTAGGCGCCTTGAATTTCGTCTCCTAGTAATCGGTATAGTAATGCTGCCCACACGTCACTGATGTCCCAGTCGCTAGTTTCGCTGTACTTACCTGCGAGCCGAGCACAGAGCGGAAGCATGCTACCCACACCTCACTAAAACAGAGATTGCAAGTTGACCCGTGAACTACACTGCAGTGCAGCGTGAATGGGTGGGTTTTGCATTGCAAGCACCGCAATATTCAAGAAAACTCAGCAGCCCAGCATTAAGGCTTTTAGAATTCGTTTCATGTGTAAATATACTTGCACAAACGCATTTCCCAAGCTTCAGCATAAAGATTTTGTTTGTTTTTTGATGGCACGGATACAGGGTGATACAAACATATTTTGTTACCCCATAATATTCGTATCATCGAGATTTTGCTTAATGAGGTCCAAACCTCAACCTCCGACAGGTACAGATCATACACATGCATTGACAACACAACACGATACAAGTTATGGTACAGACTCCTTTTATATTAGACAACAAACAATCATCCAGGAAAATCTCTTGAAATGTCATCCAAAACCGTCTTCTTCAGATACTCTCGAGAACTGCAGCAGGAAAGAATAAAGACATGTGAGTACAATTTCACAACTGTTCCAGCCTGAGTTCTGCAACTGCCGGCTGCTACGAATCTCAAACCAAGTAAAACTGCTTTTCAAACAGATGTATAAAAGTTACACACTCATTGAGCCCACACAGAGAGTCCCTCCGCAATCGCATTATGTGACGTGTTTCAGCACCTGCTGACCTTTCAGATACTTCACAAACTCTGTTACCACAACTGCAGCATTTTCTGTTAAATCTCCGATCCCCAAGGCATAGAGAGCATTGTCTGAGCCCCTGTTACATTAGAGCAAATAAGGATAAACACAGATAACATTTATATCACTCGTCATCACCAAATACTTCCCGGCAACTTCTATCACTTGCCCTTTGCAATTTTCCCACAATGTGACTAGTCTTTCAAAGCTTCAGCACATCACATGCCATGCCTCTGTTTATGCCAAATCATGCCTATGTTGAACCACTACCGATTGGAATCGCCTTCATTTAAACGGCAAATGAGTCAACATTGCCAAATTTCAAGACCTTTTAAAAAGTGATATCGCTAGTCAGCAGTATTTTTTTTATGCTGTAATTTTGTTGCTCCTGCACTGTTTTCCTGTCTTACTTCATACGTTACTCCCTTTACTCTTCTATTAAGTATTTCTGTCGGGTGTTTTTTGCAGAATTTCACTGTTCCACTTTTCTCTGTATTTCATTCTACTAATGACTACCCCTTTACCTAACACAACGCTCATGTCAAAGAGTCCTACATGAGTCCTGCGTGAATGTCCTGAATGTATAGGTGAGTGACTGACTGGTTTAGTTTGATTTATGGGGGTTCAACGTCCCAAAGCAACTCGGGCTATGAAGGACATCGTAGAAGGGCTCCGGAAATTTCGACCACCTGGGGTTATTTTTAATACGCATTGACATTGCACAGTACACGGGCCTCTAGCGTTTTGCCTCCATCAAAATGTGACCACCGCGGTCAGTATCGAACCCACGTCTTTTGGATCAGCAGCCAATTGCCATAACCGCTGAGCCACCATGGCGTGTAGGTGAATAACTGAGCGAGCGAGAAAGCAAGTGCATAAAATATCTGCAGAAAGCTAAAGTATGGCACTCAGAAATTTGCAAAACTTTCGTGTCCAAACATTCTGGCATAATATATGGCAGAGTTGGAATCCTCACCTTCAACAGTCCTGTGGTACGCGAAGTGGAAGTAGAGCAAAGCAAGCAGGTGAAGCGCCCCGGCACTGCCAGCAGCAACTGCCTTGTGCGATGAGCTGGCAGTCTTGGCTGAAAAGACTGACATCTGCAAAGAGAGGACAACATGCCACCTTATGCAGACAATACGCATACAAAAAAAAGTTATTCCCAACTCAGTGGCTTTATTCTTCACAGCCCATTAGTACGGCGTCATTACAGGCTATCCTCTTCCCATAATCTAGAGGCCACGAACATGACTTGATACATGGTTGCACAGAAAGTCCAGGCAAGCCTTCGCTACTCATTGGTGCTGAAGGACAGAGAAGGCATGTAAACATGGAACTTTACATGGCACTACAGCATGAATTTGCTCTCAATTTAAAAGGGGCCATCCTCAGTGGGTAAACTAAATACTAACAGTTATGATGAGCACTTCTGTGTGCATGCTGTAATGCAGCAATGATGTTTAATTTCGACTGCAACATAAGTTTGTCCCCAGTAAAGAAACCACTTCCTAGAAGCATGCCTGGACACTGCATAAAAGAAAAAAAAAAAAAGAGAAGCCGTGACAAAAGTGAGTGCGTCAGGAATGGCTCATAAGAACCGTCACTCCTCAATCTGAGACTACGAAAAGGGCAGCCATTGCCACCACAGGAAACGGCACACAAAGCAAACCGCTGGGACCCACTCGGGCTTCTAGCCACGGAGGTGCAGTGGATTGCTACTCCCCATAGCAACCACACTGGGCGGGTGCCATTGCAAGCGTGTTGTGAATGAAGCTAACGCTGACAGCATGAAATTACTGCACTGCGAATAAACATCCAGAAAAGGGAGGCGCTTCTGTTTTCACGTCGTGTGCTTGCTTTCGCCCTTCTGCTGCCAACAAGAGGTGGCGCTACTGGCACAGTTGCGAAAACCTTGTTTTTCGCCTGGCATCTCCATAGAGAGTAATGCGGACTTCCAATCAATTCTGGCCAAAATCAGGCAAAGACACTCTTTGTGAAATTAGTAAGAAAGCCTTGGAATTAGTGCTGCCGACAAGCAACTTGTACATCCCCGGGGAACTTACCAGCTTGGCAGCAGTCACACCACCCAGAAGTAACCACACTGAGTAGAAGAACAGGTGGGAGTGCACCGGGTGGAACGCATTCCCCAGCAGCAGGGCCAGGCAGTGACCGGAGAGACCGTAGCCCTGTAACCAGACAAAGGGCTCACTACACATGCAGCACCAGCCAAAGCCAACATGAAGCTGCAAAGCAGAGCTGGCTAGACCATGCCCGTATGAGACTAGTGCAACATAGGGGGTTTATTCCTAGAAACACAGCAGAGGTGGAAGCCATTACAAGGGCAGACATTTTCAACACAGACACACACACGCAGCAATATCCATGCTGCTGCCACCCTAGGAGTCCTCGTGCCATTCCTGGTCAAGGCATGAAGCAGCTAAGCGACGCGCCACTGCCACCAGCGGGACTTATGTGACCTGGGTTGCTCTTCCTGAGCAACCTCTAGCGGCCAATCATTAATTAAACTGCCGCCTGCCACAGTGGGCAGCTTGCTCATAATCCGGTGGCCAGGTTGCGATGACGCCGCAAGGTCACGTGGCCTAGGTTGGCCCACATGCCTCCTAGGAGGCTACTTTGGGGATTTCTCATGGATTTTTCGTTCACAGTCAATAACGGCGATGCTGGGTTCTCTGCAACACGAGCTCCTTAATGCTATTGCGTTAAAGTCCCTAAATGCAATAAACAAAAGTCGAGTTATAAATTACAGCCTGCTCACCCACCAAATGACCTGTTAGCAACTTTGTAACCACTTGACCAGTTTTGACGCAACGTACTTAGGAGCACTCGCGTGACCCAACCACTTCATTCACTCACCATCAGTGACAAAACCTGGAAGAAGGAGAGCTGCGTGCTGCTGATGTAACCAGCAGCACGGACCAGGGCTGAGCCTCCAAGCCAGTAGCCAAAACTGACGCCAAATGCAGTGCCCATGAGCGTGCCCTCTTTCTGGAAAATGTTAGTGACAGGAAACATTCTGGTCAGCGAAAATAAAGCCAGGTAATAGCCAACAATTTCAAGTCACTTAAAAAAAAACCAATTCAATAACTGCCATTGGGAACTGCAACAACTTGTGCCCAAACAGTGTTCCAATTACAAAGCCTCTTTGTAAATTTGAGTATATTAAAAAAATTTGGGTGCTTCAGTGAAGAAATAGGTTACCTTTCTTCAGCAAAAGGTAACCCCCCCACCCACCCACACACACATGCACACACTGCTGTAGCACCTGCAGTGATGCACGTCACATGAAATCAGTACAGACAGAAAGATATCCACAGCTGTCATGAACACAACAAACGATCCTAAAGTTAACTGCACAAAAAAAAAGCAGCAATGGCCTGAGAGAACAAAACAAATTCAATCAAGTGCCCACTGTCAGCTGCCTGGTCTTGGTGCAGGAAACGACAACAGCAATCTGAAGGAATCTATATATTCCTCAGAGCCAAGTACGCATTTCGCCAGAACTGCAAACACAAAAGTTCCTCTAAAAAAAAAATATATTGCATAAGAAGTGCCTTGTTACAGTTTTTTGCGCATGGAAATCATCTACGGGAGAAATTTTTTGTATTCAGCATAGTAAGTGATAACACCGTTTTCCTTGGTTCTTACTTAGTGCCCGTGTTATGAAACAAACTGTTAACGAAAAAAAATACATTAATTAGTAATGAAAATTAACAAGCCACATCCTCTGGGAGACAAAAGAGAAGAAGACTCTTCAAAAAAGATATTTGTGGATGCTGCTGAAACGTTATAGCCATAATAAAAACTTGCACTGCAGCAAATTTCTCTACAACTATATATTCTGTTTTATACATAGCAGTCAACGCTGCGGAGGCTGCAGAAGTAGTGCGCCCGCAAAACTATATTACTCTGCCACATATCATTTATTCCTTTCGAAACCTTGGTGAGTGTTTAGACTGAAACAATGAGTGGCATAAAACGAAGTGCTAGAATTGGGAATCCTGGTCGAAGCTGTGAGACATTCAGTGTTCGGGCCCTGTGGCTATATAATTTCGACAGAGTGTGAACTACATTTTAGGCGTGGATAAAGTTTGAGACGTTCACCCCACCAGCCATGAATTATACCACTACATGTCACACTTCTCGAAGTCTCGAGGAGCTGCAGCATGAAAATGTGGCAATAGGTAAAACGAAGCACAGAAGGTTGCCAGTCCCGGCAATTAAAATTTTCCGCAACGAAATATGTAAGGTGAACTACTGTTTGGGCACGGACTTAGCCTGTGCAACCAGGTGCACTATATTTGACAGCATTGACTGCTATGTATGAAACAAAGTATAATGCAATGCATGTACGAATATACTAGAAAATATTAGCCCACCCTGTGCAACATCAAATCATCTATGGCTGTAATAAGAGCTTGAAAACAGCATAAACCCAGAACTCCATTACTCCCCACAAATGGCACTAAATCTCACTGTGCCAAATAGAACCACGAGACATAAACGACCCATGCTGCCACACAAACATTTCTCCATGTTTTCATCACAACACCATGGAACTAAAATAAAAGCAAGATCAGCATTATGTTCATTAAGATAGAAAAGTTGGCTAACTGATTAAACATTATCAAATGCAAAGCATTATATAAAAATGTTCCCCAATACTATTGCAATTTATTATCACAAAACCTATTTGATGTACTACTGTTCATAAGAGTGCATAATTGTTTTCAGAGTGTAATACAAGTTACAGTTTCCTGTATACCCTTTATGTGAAATGGCCTTGTTCTAAGATTTTTATTTATGTTTATTAGCAGTGCATATATGCGTCACTGCCACCGTTGCATCTTATTTACATAAAGTGATAATGCGTGTCAATCGAGAGAAAAACCTACTTCAGCACACTGCACAGCCAATGGCTACAAAGTAAACTAGGGACAATTGTTCACCGCCAAAATCAGCTATTAGTAAATTAGAACAGAATCTCTTCATATCAGTCCCTCATAGCCTGAGTCGCTTTGGGACGTTAAACCCCCATAAACCATAAAAAAAAACTCTTCATATGAGGAGGGAACACAGGTATACATACCACAGTATGACCAGATGTCTTCATTCCAAAAAGCAGAAGCGTTATCAAGGTCAAAACCAGCATCAAAGGACCATAAAGCTCAGCTGGAATTAACTGGAAGAAAAAATTCACAAATCCCTTTAAGAACAGTAATAAAAGGCTGCATAATGTGAAAAATCACAAAGGCTGTGATGATGCATTTACCAGAGGTGCGTAGTGCGATGGCCAACGAGGCAGGAAAGACTCCAAGATTCTGTAAAAGAGGGAACATATTAGCATATATGGCATAAAAGAAATGAGAGCGATCGCTAAAAGTCATTGGAACGCTACGAATGAACAGATCCTTAGCATTTGTCCACAACTGCTTCACACTTTATTCTAGTTACGCTTAGTTGAGGAAAATTCCACCCCATTTTTGCAGCTCTTTCGATGATATGTTTTCGATTTCATAGCACATGCAGTAAACTGAAACTGGAATGAACAGAGCAAGCGACGCTTCTTTGCAGCCCCTCAGCTTTATATTGCTTCGACATCCAGAGATGTAAAATTAGCGAAGAGCAATTTGAACACTTTGAGGACACAAGAGGACACAATGACGTGGGTTCAATACCGGCCGCGGCAGTCAAATTTCGTTGGCGAAATTCTAGGGGCCTGTGTACTGTGTGACGTCAGTGCATGTTTAAGAACCCCTAGTGGTCGAAATTTCTGGAGCCCTTCACTACGGCATCCCTCACAGCCTGAGTCACTTTGAGATGTTTAACACCCATAAAGCCACAAGACAACACTATGGTTACAGTGGCAGATAACAGAAAGCTGCCATTAGTAGCCAAAAGACTGCAACTCGTACATCAGCTGCTTTGCAAGCGAATCTAAAAATACAGGTGACACTCCACTCTAAATATTCATCATGAGGTTTCTACAAGACTGCAAACAGTAACACGCACACAAGCAGGGACCTACACAAGACCACCACTGTACGGCATACAACGCCGTATTTGTGTAGGCTCTTCAACGTGTATGTGTAACATTTTAGTTAGTTTCTTTTTCCCTCAAAATAAGTGCCCGTGAACAGCCCAGCATGCCAGGACTCTTTGCAGCTTTTCACCTATGCATCCTTTGCCAACTTATACAAGCAAAAGAAGCAAACACCGGCTTTAATGCGTTAAGACAAAAGACGACGCAGTGGCTGCAGTGACTGAAAACGTGCGTCTCACCTAGCTCGGACTTCCTGAGGCTCGACGTGAAAATACGGCCTCAGTAGATCAATGTTGGCGTAGATGCTGAAGGCGTTTTGGGCCTGCTGTTTCCCCGCTTGCCACAAGAGCTGCAAAGTGTTCAAAGCCAGAAAAAATTTTTATAACTTAATGACCGCCGCTGCAGCGACCACGGTCAAATGCGAACGCTGAAGACGGCTACGCACCATAGACGGCATAGAAGAGAATACATCCCCTTGTTGAAGCACGGCAGGACCAGGCTTCCCCGTTTGGTACAACTTGTCATCATGATGTTCTGAAAGCCAGCAGTGACAGGTTACCTACAAGGCCGCATGATTTCTTTTCTCTACGTTACATACCTGACGAAAGAGCGTCGGTGAAATCGAGAACAGTGGATTCCTGAAACCAAATCGCAACTACTGGTTATGAATGAAATATCGACAATAGCGCAACGAAAGCGACTTCGCACTGTTGAGAAGCATGAGTTGGTTTCTCTGAACCCTCATCAGTGATTACAGCACTCAAAATTGAGGTCTATTTACCTGTTTTTCTGCGGGTGTAAACGAACTACGAACATCTGACGGCGCTGCCATGTTGGCCGCGGTCTGTTACTTGGTTTGTTTACGTACTAAATCACACGTGAAGATGTCGCGGTCTCCCCATAATTTTTGTTTGCACAGAATAAGCTCACCCCAACTTTATTGTACTTATATGCTTCCAATATTTAATATCGCATAAAGCTGCTACGACCTGTGCAAAAAAAAAAAAAAAGGCCAGCGCATTTCACGGTAAGGCGTTATCAGGATACATATATACGTATCCATGACAATCCGGTTCGATAGTCATCACGAGCCGGCTGTCTGCGTTCTGCTTGCGGCTAGTTTTACGTGTTTTGCAAGCATTTCACCGTCGTTGCCCTGTCGGGGCGTTCACTGTTATGTCGGCTTCACAGTGATTTAATAGAATTTTTGTTGCTGAATCCACTATAAATGGCAAGTGAACAGCGCGCGCAAGATGGAGCGGTGAGAGTAATTGTCCACCGAAACGGAACCAATCGCGATGGGAAGGTAAGTGACCTCTGATGCATGCTGTCATCGTATTCCAGCAGTGTCTACAGACCCCAGTAAAGTCCTTGTGTTCACCGGCTACTGTAAATTTCGCCCTTAACAGTGTGGCACCGTGTATTAATATCGAGCGGTGATTGCTAATGCTTTTCTCCTATCCCGTCCACTGAAAGGTGTTACTGGTTCCGGGCGCTTTCGACGAGTTGCTGAGAGCTATTAGTGCCAAGTTTGGAATACAGGCCAAAAGGTTGTTTACCAGCAAAGGCGGCGAAATCGACGATACTAGTCTGATTAGGTGAGTACGCTGCAGCGATTTCCACTACCGCGATCAAGTAACTTGAAGCGCATCTGTTGGTAATTTGCTCGTTCTGATTTGACATCACCACTTTGTGCATTTCAGGGACGAAGACGTTCTGTTTGTGTCGTCTGGAGAAAACTTCGTTGGTGAGTCGCAGTATTTCACGCCATCCCGGACCGTGCCAATGACCGTTAGTTAAATAACGATGCGGACAAAACAGCGCGGCCTTTATCAATCCCGAAAGCAGAGCGAAGGTGTTGTGGTGAATTAGCATCTGAGGATGTGCGCGCTGCTCTGATTGCAGCTCCTTCAAAGCAACTTACTATTGTCCTAAGCCTTTTTTTTTATTCTGACGTAATATCGACTGTACGAGACATATTCCTCTCGTCGCTGTTTTATCTGCCAAATATTCGTCTTATATCGCCACTGCGGCTGACAGCAAACATTTCAGTCCTCTGAGGGCACGAGATAGTATAATGTACCGTTTGGTGGACGACTTTGTGGAATAGTACAAAGCTTCATTAGCACCATTTGTGCATATGCAAAGCAGACGCATTGAATCAGTTGTTTATAGCTATTCTGAACTATTGAAAACACTACATTGTTGACAGTCATAATTGCAACATCTGTAGTACAGTGCCTCTGCAGCACCTCTGCAGAACAGCTCCATTTCGTGCATATATTTTCCTTGTTTACTAATATACATATATGCTATTACACATGAGTAGTGTAGCCATGCGATTGGTGAGGCTCACCTTGCCCAGAACTAACTTCATTTTGTGGCTTCTACAGATGTGTCATCGTCGACGTCACTTCCTCTTGCCCCTGGCAACCAGGACTGGGTTTTGCTCAATGTGGGCGGGAAGCACTTTGCTACCACAAGGTAGGTTACACCTTCATTATGGAGGGCATTTGATACGACATTAGCATGTGTCACGAGGGTCAAATTTTAGTGAAGTAGTGTGCCTGTTGAAGCAAAATTTTCACAGCTAAAACGGTAATTCTTCTTGAGAGCACGTTTCACAGAAAAGTCGCTTCATGACTATAGGGTATTCTCCTGCCAAATTCCATAGTGCTTTGTTTACGAATTAATTAGTGCCAGTCACGGCATATATTGGATGGCCTTGAAATAATAAAATGGTGTGTGACAGGGACCTTAAGTACATTCAGCTTGGCAGGAAAAGAGATATGTGTCTAGCAAGCACAGCAAGTGTAAAGGAAAAATTTTTGTTCATTCTTTTTGCTACACACAGATCGTAAGGTGAAGGAGATTTAAACACATTATAGAGTATTTCCAGCTGGGCTAAAGCATCACTTGTGCAAGGCATCCACAGATGCTTAAATTAAATCTGGTTTTATTAAGGCAAAAAAAAACATCATTTTGTCAACCTTCTTTTCTTCTCTCTGACAGTGCTAACTGGAGGCTTGTGTGCTTGCATGCTATGAATATGTAATGACTTCAACATGAACAACTTTGAAGGATGTCGGTCTGGTTGGGTTCATAACAATGAGGAGACTGGTGTCTGGAGTTACACCTGAAGAAGGGACCGAGTTTGGCCTGAAATGTTGGGATTCCATTTCAGTCATTTTTTGGTGCCAGAGTCTCCTCTATATGAATAGGTAGCACAGTATAAACTGTACTGCTTCTAGCCATATTTTGTAGTGGTAACTATGTGGTTTGCATGCAATGAATGGATTGTTTGCAGTTGTGCTTAGTATAAAAAAAAAATTTCACCTATATCTCATTGGTATACTTATAGTCAAGCACAACTTGGCATGCTAAGTTATCGTGATATTCACTTGTTGTGAAACAGTGTCAGTAATTCTGTATAGAAGGGTACTAATAATAAAAGTGAGCAACTTTATTTCCCTTAGCGTATTGTGGTCCCATTAGAAAGTAGAATATGGCCTTTGTGGGAAGTTTGAATGAATCAGCCATTTGCTCGGAGAGAAAGCCTTCTCAGAAATATTGCAGTAGTCATTCAATGTGTTGTGTCAGTAGATCCACACATTGGCCTTTCTCTTTTTCCAGGAGCACGTTGGTTTCCAAGGAACCCCGTTCTATGCTTGGCCGTCTCTTCAGTGAAGGCTCAGATGGAGTAACGTGGCCAAGCGCTAGAGACAGCCATGGCGCCTACTTGGTTGACCGGAGTCCGACGTACTTCGAGCCACTACTCAACTATCTTCGCCATGGGCAGCTGATTCTCGACCGAGGTGTTTCACCACGAGGTGGGCGTGGAGATGAGAGAATCGTGCTCTTCAAATAACATACATAGTGAACAGATGAACTTACGGAGTTTTGCCTAAGGTTACTGCACAACTGTCTTCCCAAAGTTAACTTTTATGTCCTTGACAATGCACAGGATGTACCCTATATTGCACCAAAGCAAAAGGGCACACAACAGGCTTTCATAACAACAAATTAGTGGGACAAGGAAAAGTGTTCCCATAAGCAGCTGTTTACATATTGTAAGGCTATGCCAAAAGTATGGACTTCCATTTTAACCTGTGCACCATAACTTGTGCATAGAATTCAGTTGTCCCCATAGCAGTCTTGCAGTTCATGCTTGGTATGGGGGCAGTCTTGGTGTGTACCTTAGCCTCAGGGCTTCTGGATATGCACTGTTTCAGTTAAGATCAACCAGATTAAAACTTCTTGCCTCAGTAACTAGCACAAAGACATCAGGAGTTTTGGAATTCTTAGCAAATTTTTTTTAGCTGTGCAGCCACTTTTATCTGTAGCACAGGAATTTTAAAATTGCTCTATCTTCCAAGATGCTGTGGCTCAAGAAATGGCTGTTAATTTCAAGGGTTGTCACTATGATGATTCACCATGGTAATTAATTTGCTTTCTTCTTGCATTTGTTTCTCCATATTGACATTAGAGCTGTACAGAGGTAGTAGTTAATGACTGCAGCATTAGCCTAGTGGTTTGAGCATCTGCGGAGCATTCAATCCCCAGTGCCTTTGGGTACCCGCTGGTGATACAATGGGTACAAGCTTTCCCCTGGTCTGGTGCTCGGCTTATTTAGGGTGAAATGCTTGGGAAATGGGTTTTTGACCGCACCTCGAGTAGAAGATACCTTGTGCCATGGCGTTCTTTGGCCACAGATGCCCTTGCGCCATAAAGATTCATCTTCATTGTCAGGTACTAGTTAACAGCACCAATGGCAGTACGGGAAAGATGGAGGAGATATTTTAGCATGCATCAGAAGGGCCACAGAAATATGTGAAGTCAAATGCACAGGAATTTCCTGTGAGTACTGGTTAACATATTTAGCAACGAAGGTGGCATGTCAGATACAGCAAAAATTCTTCACGTTAGATTAACTGAGTAGGTGAATTGCATACCTATCCTCGAATATGCTGCAATTAATTGAAGCTCCAGTTTTTCTTACCTCATTTAACAGCAGGGTTGCAATCGCACTGTTCCCTTACCTTGCACCACCATAGACAAGCCATACAAGACACTGACAGCCTAACTATTTTGATGCCCTGTTGCGCACAGACTGGCACATTTTCTTATGTTCTTTGCTCTTTGTTGGACTGGAGCAATTTATTACCAATGTTGTATTTCACTTGAGAGCATTAATTTTTGCTTCTATACTAACACACCTATGCTTGGACCCATTATATATTAATTAAATAAATAAAATGGTACGGTAATGAAACACAAACATCCATTTGTGCTGTTTGGTGTCAGCGTACATTAAAAAACTCTAGATGGTCTAAATCTGGGATCCTCCACTACAGCATTCTTCGCAGCCCATGTGTAGGGGTTGGACTTCTCGGTTTTTATTTTTTGAAAATTCGACGGACTTTTTTAGGGTGTTTATTTCAGAATGCAAGTTTTGGTCTTTTTCGCCGATTATTATTTTCGTCGAATGAATTACTGACTTTTGTTCGGTGATTTAGCGTGGCAATCCTGTGTGGTCTGAAGTTATTTTCAATCTATATTACATGTTGTCATTGGGTGTTCGTGCTGGGTTGAGTGAGAGGGTGGAGCATCATGTGGGCTGCGGGTTGATGACAGCGATGGAACTTCCGCTGCATCGTCACGGTAGCAAGAACGTGATGCTTTTTTGCGACGCCTGTGCATGCTTTCATGTCACTGTCCTATATCCAATTGATAAACCTACTTAACCAATTAGCTGCTCTAAGCATGTGATGATAGTAAACAAGCAGTGCTTAGCTAGCAAGTGGCAAGGAAGTGGTGTTTCCTAGCCTGCAGATGCATGTAAGCTAGCAGAGGGATACCTCAAACCACACAGCTGCACTGCTTACCAAACAATGTCACTGTTGAACCACGTCCCTGGTTTTGCCTACTTACCAAATTTTCAGCTTTTACAGAGTGTAACTCTCCTCTTACTCAGCAGACAGGTAGCTACGGCTTTCATGCCTAGAATACGGACCTTTTTCGGTTAAAACCGAATTTCGAAAACTGGATTCAGCGTACTTTTATCAGCTTTTTTTCAGTTTAAAACTGAAAAGATCAGCCCCTACCCATCACAATTTACAATTTACCTTTTTTTTTATTGTATGGTTTGAGATATGGTATGGGGGGCTTAACGTCCCAAAGCTGCACAGAGTGTATGAGGGACACCGTAGTGTATGAGGGGGTAGGAGGGACAAATTTTGACCACCTGGGGTTCTTTAATGCGCACTTACATCGCACATTACACGGGTTCTTGGGTTTCGCCTCCATTGAAATGTGGCCACCACACCCAGGATTGAACCCGTGTCCTCGGCTGTGTCCTTGCGGACACGGGTCATCCAAAGGCCCTTGAGCCACCGCGGCGGGTTGAAAAAATAAAATGAATATTCAGTCACTGCCGCAAGCTCCAACATGGTGGCTAAGTGACTCTCTACTGCATACTTTCGGCAGACTGGTTAATTTCAGTATGTTATGTTATCAGGCCATTTGATGCTACATGTCTAACTAGAACTAGGTGCAACATAAACAACACATAGTGTGAGACGTGATAATTGTCTCATACGACGTGTTGTTGTCTTGTTCTAATTAAGCAGGTTTGATGCGAAGATTTTTCGTGTTTCTTGCTCTAAAACAGTACTTGGTGCACTGGGCGTCTCTTCCAGGTGTCTTAGAAGAGGCAAGGTTTTATGGAATTGAGTCTGTCATCCCAGAGCTGGAGCGCATCAGTCAGGTAAAGTCCGCACTGTACTTGCAAATCACAATTTGTTTTGCAGGGCAGCTACAGTGGGGCCATTGTCAGTATCTCATTTATTGTCTTTAATAAAGTTGAGTTGACGACATAATCAGCACTCTGCTAGAGAGTGCTGAAGTGGAGATCAGTCATATTGGCACTTGTCATGTGAAGTTTATGAAATATTGTAATAAAGCAGGTGGGACTAGCTTCATGCTAACACAAGGCTATGTTACAGTTTGCGCACTGTTCAAGTGAAAAAGAAACAAAAGAAAACAAAGAACAATGCAGATTTCTTTTAAAAGTGAGCAACATGTTCCCAGCAGCAAAGATACGTTAGCACTCAACATGTTCAGCACTCAACATTATGAGATATTGGTGTTGAGTTTCCCAAGCAGTTTATATGTAGCCACAGTGTTACAATTGAATGCAGTCATGAACCTAATGAAGTAGCAACACTTTTTTTTAGCTACTGGAGCATTAACTGCTGTTACAGATTCAAGGGAGGGAATGAGTCATATGTTGCTAATATATATATATGTATATATATATATATTTGCTGCTAGGATGTAAGTGGGATGTGCATGAAAGACCATGTTTAGAATGCGACCCTTATAATTTGTTTGTAAAATTGAGAACCTAGTTTAAAGCTTTCAATTCATCTTCCATTAAACAACTAGTGTGTGGCCCCTTCAAATGCAATAAACCTTACTTAGCCTAACAGTGAAACTGCAAATGTTTCGAAGTGGCTGTGTTTGTACTAAGAGACCAGAATAAAGATTCCTTTTTGATATTTTGTTCCCTATCATGCAAGATGGCATTCCTCTAGGCCAGTTGGTATGAATCCGTCTTTGGGCCAGCATGATCTTTGGGACGCATCAACGTAGACAGACACACGGAACACACAGCTGTGTGTCTCTCTACGTTGATGCGTCCCAAAGTTCATGCTGGCCCAAAGATGGTCCCTATCATGCAGGCGACAAAGTAAACTACTATCAGCGATCATATGTTACTTCTGTACTGACATGAATTACGCTTCCTTTAGTAACTAAACAAATGCTCAGTTCTGTTAACATCACTCGCTTTGGTTGTAATTTCAACTAGTTCATCCTTTAGTCTAGTTAAGTTCAAATCAGTTATTTCCTCTCTCAATATTGCTGCCTTGGCAAAGCAGTCTTGTGAGTCAGATGACTTCCTTTGTCTGTTTGCCAGAGTTGCGATTAATATTAAAACTGTGATGTGTGACTGTGAACAGCTGTATTAGAGCCACATAGAGATGTAGTATTGATTTTAATGTATTATGTTCTTAATTTCGAGAAAACAGCGACCATCTGTGTAGAGTGCTGCTTGTATTCTTTAAGCTATTTTCACGGGTTGCTTACAGAAGTACTTGGCTATATATTTTTATAGGTGGCTGTCAGATGTTGCTGTTTGATTTGAAAGATTGTTACTGTGCCGATGACAAGGCTTGCCGCCCCTTGAAGTAAATTGCTGCAGTGCCACTCTTGTTCTGCAAGAGCTGGATAGAGCAGTGTTTAATTAATTGACTTGACATGCCTCCGAGACCGATGAGGACTCATTGTAATGGGTAGAGATTACAATACACAAATTCATACATTAGCAGGAGTAACATTATGACCAACGTGTATGAAATGGTGGCATAGACACATGTACACATGCAGCTGGTGATGGTCAAAACAAAGATTCAGTAGATAACTGCTCTCAGGGTGCTCTGTGACGCGCCTGTAACCACATGAAGCAACCTATTTCTAATTTAATTTGGCCGTCACGGCTGCCTGTTTGCACTCATGGTCATGTTTTTCCATCACTACCAACAGCAAGGCGAATCTGATCCTGGAGACTGCCTGCCATTAACTCGACAAGATGTGGTTCACATCCTCACAAGAACATCACACCTGTCGGAACTTCGATTTCAGGCAGGTATAACATACACCGTCTCGCTGCCACACACTTTGCTGCAGCTTTGCATTAGCCCTATTCACTGGTCTGCACTAACTGCTTTGTAATGCCACAAAACATTTATAGTGGAACCCCACTACAGTAAACTCTGGTATAGTAAAGTGAAACCATGGTCCCATTTTGCTTTCCATAGACGACTGTACATTTTTTTTCGTTTTTAGTAAAGACATCTTTAATAAAGGAACAACCAGTCATATTAGAGAGCGTCTGGCCTGATGACATACTTCCGCAGAATGGTGACATCGCGGCACGCCTGCAGTCTAGGATCGCGAGGCCAATGTTCTGAGGCAAGTGGGTACTGAAGACAATATAACAGCGCTTTTTGTAGATGGCTTAGCCATCTATGACTATGGCATATCTATGATTAGTGCTTAAAGTCAGGGAGGTCTGGGAGGGTCCTAGACCGCTACCAATATTTAAAAAGGGATCTAAGATCACTTGTGCTAGATTGTAGAATGCATGAATCCGAAGGAAGCAACCATTTTCAGTGACGGTCAGAACAATTTTTGTCTATCGTATTGAAAATTTCACTGCAGTTTTTAGTAAGAATCATCACATTTTGTATTAAACCTAAGATAGAGAAAAATACAAAGTGGCAGCACTACACAAGGGAGGATAAAAAAGAGGAACCCGTGCCCTCACACCATGGTCAGTTCAGAGCTGGTCGCTAAGCTCCAAGGCTACAAAACAATAATCAACACATTCGTAGAGCAAGGGGACAGTTTGTTTCATGTCTCCGGCATAAACTGACCAAACAACAATCTTTAAAAATGATTTCTCATTTTTGCAAAAACCATGTGTAAAACAGGAATGCAAGATGCTATCTCTCTCTCTCTCCCTTTCCACCTGTGCTCAGATCACTCGAGACCCCTTCGATGCAGCCAGACTTGAAGCATTACTTATGATGGAAGCAACCATTGGCCCTAGCTTTTGAACAAGTTAATTACACAACGGTGCTGATGTGAAGGCTGCTCATCTAAAAGCCACGTTTGGGGCTCGAAATACCGAATATTCCTCTGCCTGTCGTCACAGAATGACTGCTTTTATCTGTTTTATAAGTCGTGAACTGCAGAATAATTTCCTGAAGCGTATATTCTCAGAGCCAAACATTTATTCATGTCTAACGATCAGTCAGCTAGAAAAGGCAAGCAAATGTAGCGGTGTTTATGTTCATGTGTCAGGTTTAAGGCGCTATGTCCACAAATGTGAACGCGAATAAAATATGCTTAAATATGAATATTTTTGCCTAATTTTTTGCACATCACTTCTACTTAGTCTGCTTATCATCATTTATTCAAAAGAAGATTTTCCTTTCAGCAGATTTAATTGGTGCCTGAAGGCAATATGGAACGAACTGATTCTGACTTTTGGATTTGATTCAAAACACCCAGGGTGTGGACCTCTCGGGCGCCGACTTGTCACGGCTGGACCTGCGGCACATCAACTTCAAGTGGGCCAACCTGCGCAAGTGCCGTCTCACGTGGGCCAACCTAAGCTACTGCTGCCTCGAGCGTGCTGACCTCACTCTCGCTAACCTCGAGGTGAGCCCGAGGTTCTTTCTTCGGAAAGAGTGAGCATAGTGATGTGGAAACCAAGATAGATTTGCTGCCAAAGATAATGTACATGAAAGCAATGATCTCTTTCCCCCATTTTTTTTTCTTTTTCTTGATTGTATTACCTTCTCTTGTTTCCATGTCAAGTTCTAATTCTACATGTGCATGCCATGGGGTTGTTTTGCTTCTAATTAGCATTCTCAAATTGTAGTTTTTTCAATGCATAGTTTGTTCTTGATTGCACGTGTGCATGCCAGTTAACATCTGTAACTCGTGTGCTTGCATAGCATTATGTATAGTGACCTCTGTACACATGTTGCAGGTCTCCCTTCTAACGTTGTGTCCCATCCTCACGAATTCTAAGGTTGATAAATACATGAGTGATTATGGCAATGACTGTGATGACTCAGTAACTTCACTCCTTCAAAGGCAGTACTTTATCTTTTGCAGGCACTCTGTTGCCAATATTTAACTACAGCTTGGAACAAGTTAACATGAGCATGCCTCACAATCTTAACATTGCATTGAGTGTGGTGATGGTAGTGGCTATCATTGCCAGATTATGTACATGCTCGCTGTTCACAGACACAAAAAAAGAAAAATGATGCCACACTGATAACTTTCTTGCAAACTCACAGAAATTTATTTGACATGTCTGCCATGCAAATTACAAATTTGTCTTGGAGAGACACCCTTGCTGCTGAATAAAGCCCACCTTCAATTGCCATTAAACCTCATGTCATGTCTGTGATGCGCTGAAAACAGCTAGTTGTAAAACGCCACTTGAAAACTTGCAGTGAGGAACAGCACATGTAGTGGTGCAATCAGTGTGGTAGTTTAGGCTCCATCTTATATGTTCCGTAAAGTGTTGAGGCAAATGTTGAACGCTAACATCACTTTCCACCAGAACGCATGCAGAGTCACAGGGCTGCTTGATTATTCTTGATTATTTAATCGTGGCTCTCCTATCATGCCAGCTGTTAGTCTACTCTCGGGGTGCTGGGGCAAATGTATGTGGATGTCAACTGTGCAGTGCTTGGCCTGTGCTCAGTGAATGTGAGCTGTGATTACCTCTGAAAAATGGCTATTAAGAATAGGAGCATGGACTCTCCTGTTGCCCAACAGGGCGCACAGCTGGTCGGTGCCAAAATGATGCGTGCCAACATGGAAGCAGCCCACTTGCGTTCGTGCAACATGGAAGACCCTGCCGGAAACAGTGCCAACCTTGAAGGTGACTGAACACATTGAACTGCTAGTCTCGTTTGTGCATCGTGAAGGATAGTGACAGGAATACGAGGTTCCGTTTCTGTTTCAAGCCTCCAGTATATTGTTTGCTCCTTTTGTTGTTTACGTTTTGTACATTCTATATTCTTTTTTTCATGCACCGTACTTACTCACATAACCAACACTCTCTCACAAAAGAAATGCATCCTCGAAATTAGTATTTATATTTAGGAACCACAGTGTAAACCTTGCATCACACAAGAAATGCACCTCACGAATTAATGCCAATTTGCTTACAGTGCAGGAATGAAGGCATTCAGAATGGTAAGAAAGTGAAATTTTAAACAAAATCCTTCATAATGTAAACGAAGTAGTGATAGAGACAAAGCACAAGGGAAGAAACACGATTAACAAGCGCTCACATATGTCTTCTTCCTTGTCCATTGTCTCTATTTCGGCGCTAGTTTCTTTACATTATGCAACACCAACTATACTCCGTTTCAAACATCATGTGCAGAGCTGCCAAAGCTAGCGCTCTTTTTTGCGCAACCTGCATCCGCGACACAAAATAGTGCGTTGCTTGTGGTGAGCGAAAAATAACAAATGCTTTGCCGGCAGGCTTCGTAGACAATACATTTGTCATCGGCGTGACAAAAAACGCTCTTATTGCGAGCGAACCGATTGAGATGTGTGATTTTGTATTTTGCGTTTGTCTTTTTTTTTTCATTTCACGTTTTCGCTGTCCCCACAACCCTGGCCGCCGTGTTTACTTTTCCGGCTCCCTTTCCCTTTTGAGAAAATGGCGTCCAACACGGCGGCCGCGGCCACCTCTCCTGTACGCATTTTCTCGAAGGTTCGTACATCCAAGCTGTCAAGGCACACCAAGCAAGTAATTGCAAATGTGTGAAAAAAAAATGTGCGAAAAAAAAAGTTTCACCATGCGGGATTTGAACCCATGCACCCCCAGTTGCATGCTGATTCTCCGGAGCGACGCATTAGAGCACACAGCCACAGAACAGCACGGAGTGATACACCTCTCTATTTTTTTTGCAGCTACTTCCGTAGCCTTCACAGCGTTGCACTTGATGTTTGAAACGGGGTATAGCCCGACAACACGCCCTTCTGAATTGTGTCTTCCTTCATCTGTCGAATAAACCGTGGAGGCAGATGTGAAGTTTTACCAAAGTTTTACCACCCAACACGTGAAGGCTGTTAATCATCGAGGATCATGTGGAAAGCGTTTTTCCAGCTTCTATGAATTATTCTGTGACTCGCATCGAAGGCAGAACAGTCGTTAAAGCTGGGGTGCATTTATTTTTGTTGGAGCAGGAGTGAACCTGAAGGATGCCGACCTTGATGGGAGCCAGATGGCCGGGGTGAACCTCAGAGTTGCAACCCTCAAGAACGCCAACCTGCAGAATTGTCACCTACGTCAGGCCATCCTCGCTGGTGCAGATCTGGAAGTGCGTTCATTCATTTGTTTATTCACTTTTTGTTTGTTCATTCAGACTGTCAGCCTTTTCAGGCTATTGCAGGAGTCGGGTGCAAAACCTTGGAAAAACAAACATGCATCCATAAAAAATAGAACTTTCGTTCTGTTTTGCAATATGGATCTCCTTTGCATAACATTCTGTCCTCTAAGCTGCTGCTTGCATTTTAGCGCTGACTACTGGCTGATTGAGTTCGTGTTTAAACACCTATGCGTTCACTTTTGCGGAGTTGGAGCAACAAAGCACTCTAAGTTATATGAATGATGTTGAACAAGTGCACCACATTGACTTGTTAGTGGCCTGAATACTGAGCACGTATAATTGTGAGGGTCAAACTTTTCGATGATCTCACACACTCAGATGAACAGCATAGAATTTGTGAATTGACTCCGCGAAATAGAAGCACTGACTGTGGCCCGAACAGGGTGGTCCTCACAAATATTTTGCTTTAGAGCACATATTTTCTGCTTTTCTAAGGGTAACGGAGTAGATTCCAAGAGAAGGCAAGCATAACAGGGGGTGGCAGAAAGTTAGGTGGGTGGGCAGGTGAGATTAAGAACTTTGCGGGGATATGGTGGCGGCAGCTGGCAAAGGACAGCATTAATTTGAGAGATGGGGAGAGGCCTTTGCCCTGCAGTGGGTGTAGTCGGGCTGATGATGATGATGTCAAACATCTGCATGCTATCAAAGGGCCACAAAGCAGCCAATAAGAAGGAAAAACAGGGGAGTTGTGGGACCACAATCAGCATTTATAACTCACTGTGGCGGTATTCGGTTTAACATCCTAAAGCAACACATGGGCTATGAGAGATGCTGCAGCGGAGGGCTTTGGATTAGTTTTCGAAGACTTGGGGTTCTTCAACTTGCACTGACATCACACAGCACATGGGCATTTGTGCATCTCACCTTCATCGAAATGCAGCTGTTGCAGCTGGGATATATAGTATGTAACTTACCTTATAAGTTAGGCCACTGTAGTCACATCTGTTTTTAAACGTGATGTTTGTGGAGCGGAGTGTTTATTGGTTGTCGTGGAGTCATCTAGGAAACATGTTCCAAGTGGTAATGCTTGTCTCTATTTCCTACTACCCGACCCCCTGGAAATATCACCCTCTTGAGGATGTATGCTGATTGGAGGCTAATTATTCACAGCATATTTATTATTTTTTTTTTTAATGTTTGGTCCAGTTTTCTTGCATACAACTTATGCCCTGATCCTGCATGCATGTTCGAGCTGAATGTCTAACATTGAGCATTTTCCAGAACTGCAACTTGTCTGGGAGCGACCTGCACGAAGCAAACCTTCGTGGTGCCAACCTCAAGGATGCCGTCATGGAGCTCATGCTGACACCCTTGCACATGGCTCAGGCCATCTGATGACTGCTCTTAGTTAGTGTGCGTTTGTGAAGTGCTTTCCTGGAGCAACGTGCTTTCCCGGAGCGGCGTGCTTTCCTGGAGCGGCGTGCATTCCCGGAGCAAGTGCTTTCCCGGTGAAATTTAATTCCTTGCTGCAATGAATCTAACATCAGGTGGCCTTTTGTGGCATAGTACCTGATCTGGCTCATACTACACAGTAGCTAGCTATGCATCCAAGAACTCGAATGGACTTTCTTTCGGCATCATCTGCTATGCTGAAGCTAGGATGCAAAGGAAGTTCTTGGTTGCTTTGTCTCCGGTTTCTACTTCCGTATTTCGAGCCTAACGGTGATAGCTGCAATAACTACATTTTGGAACAGAGTTCCAGATGTTAATTGACAGGGCGTGCCATGTACTAATGTGAACCAATGATTTAAATAATCTAATACTTGCCACGAGTTTGAAACTGAAGCAGTACTGTTTATAGTTACACAGAACAAGCAGCAACATTTTTTTCGATCTAACACGATTCGTTGAAATTTTTAACCCAATTTTTCATCTGCTATGCCCAGGACCTTGCAGCACCCTGCTTCTGTGGAGGTTAATGTGCTTCCTACAAAGCATGAGAGACTTGTGGAATTGGGCTGGGTTTTCAGAAATGGTGCCATTAGTAGTTTTTAAGCCTTCCATAATGTTTTCAGTGTTGTTTGTCAATTTAATGTAGTGTTATTTGAACATTTCTGCTTGTCTCTAGCTGTGGGAGGGCATATTGATTAACTAAATTAAATTAAGGTGTATAATGCAATATGCACTCCCATTAGCTCCATGTGACTGCTGAAAATAATGTAAGAGTTTCAACCTAGCAACATTAGCTTAGAGCTGTGGCTTAACCTATGTGGGGTGCCTGCTTGCTGGAGGCTGTCATTTTTGTCACGCTCGCAAGCTAGAGTGACAGATCTCCGACATTATTTCTGACCTACTTTTTCTGCTTGAGTACAAAGAGAATATTTACATAACCCTATATGGTTCTTGTTTGGAATGCATTATTATTTTTAATGTAGACGTGTGCTTGCTAGTATAAACCTCTGTTACCTGCTTCTTTTTTTTAGCTGTTTTACAGGCTTAAACTAACATAGAGGTGGACGACATTTATAGTAGTACAGAGAAAAAAAAAAAATGGCACTGCTTTGTTCTTTGTGATGCAAGTAGGTAAAAGCTGCAGTGTGTCGTACTTCAGTGTCTCCCCCTTTTCATAGCAAAGCTCCAGCCATTTAGCAATATGGTAGTCTAGGCAACAATGTACCGTCATTTCCTGTGTTGCTGACAGCACAGATAGCATTTTGTTTCTTTTTATGCGAATAAATGTCAAATGTATAGTTTGGAGTAAGTGTTTGACAGAAAGATTATCCTATTTAACTTAGAATATTGCCACGTTACCTATAGAGATGTTCAATATTGTTGTCGCAACCTTCCCCAATATTTATTCCGAGATATTCTTTGCCAGTGCAATGCTTTTCACTGCAGTTTCACTTGAAACTGTTGGGTCAGTAACCTTCCTTCCTTTTTACTTTTATAGAATGCGATTAGACAACAGTTGACATCGCACTACATTCTGCTGACTTAATGTACTGATTTGCACTCATCCACCACTATACTGTACATCTGTCTAGCCTCGTCTCGACCATGTGTGTATACATGTTGGAATTTAGCCTGCACAATGTAGTACTGTACTTACCTAGTACAGACATGGTCTACTATACCCTTCCAACAAGAGAGTGCATCCAAGTAACGTTTTTTAGCAGGACATGTGATTTGTCTGTGTCGTACAGCGTGAACAGGAATGTAGAAGAAGATGTTATGCTTATGAGCTGTTTACTGGAGTCCTGTAGCTCTGCATACAAAATTCATGTTGTCAAAGTATCGTCATAAAAATGTGTTACATAAAAAAAGTGTGTGTGCGGAGAGATTTACTGCACAGACCCCTTTACATAGGGCATGTAGGGCATAATTGCTAGTTAGTAGTAGACAGCTCGGGAAAGATATGTTCATTCCGTATTTAGGACTAGCCAGTCTTGCATTCTTCAAACTCTTTTCCCTTACTTTCAAGCTCTTTTCCTTTACCGAGTTTTTGTGTTTAGTTTTTATGGCTTGTTGCTCAGTCACAAGCAACAGTGGCCTGTGTTCCCTCATCATGATAAACAAGATTAGCAGGATTCCCTCACACACCAGCGCTTGAGCTTTCATCAAGGCATCGCAACATTGCCTTGGCACAAACCTGCTGCTTTCAAGATTTCTGTTGGCTTGCAACATTGAATTAAGGTTCGCGAAACTTGAAATAATGAAAAAATAATTTTGCACACCATAGCCAGTTCAAGCCACAGATTGCTCAGTGGTGGTGTGACGTGCCAGTGGTTGTTTCGCTCCTGGGTTTAAAGAAAGGGAAAACTTTGAGTTGAACCACTTTTATGCACATTTGAGCTTCGCATTCGAAATGTTGGCTTTGCAACTCTGAGCCCCGTTATCTGCTGAAAGCAGTGACAGCTTACATCACCACAGATGCCTCAACACTGCTGATGTCAGCGTTGCAACACCAAGAACTGACGTGTGCCCCATTGCACGCCTGTTTCACGCTAATCTGTTTGCCTTGGACAGCTGGGTTTATGGGTGGGCCGTAAAGTGACGTGTTTGGTTATTATCATGCCAAGCGCAACCACTGCCTCTTTCCTGCCGGCGGATCTCAAAAGCTCGAAGTGGAGGCCCGTTTTTCTTAGACAACAGTGAGACAGAGGTGAGTACTACAGCTTCCTAGATTTGTCTCTTTACACATATACGAACGGGGCGACTTTTACAAGTAGCCAGAAATTGCTGCATGTGTTTCTAGTATGAAATACTCTACAAAGACCAGCACAAGGTACATGTACTGACAGGAGACGAAGTATGCTTGCTTTAGTTCATTTCATTGCCGTTAAGCTTGAAGGGTCACCAAAATTACTTTCATAACCATGCATAGCTCGTGGCTTCGGATGTCATATTCCAGTCCAGCCGCTGTTGCTTTAGGTAAACCAAAGTTACCATCAATGGCTGTCAGCCAGTTTTGTTACTTTTTGAAGAAAGTGATTCTGTGCATCTTACTTGTAGAAATTCTATTGGTTTTAATAAGGCACACCCTTTAAGAGGGAGAGTTTAATTTGCTGTAATCTTTATTTAGCTACGGAGTGCTTCACTACTCCGTGGTTTAACTGTACACATTTGCGTCCACCTTGTTCCTTAGACTCCACACATTTGGTCGTTAGTGCATTTATTCTGATGGTGCTGCATTCATAACATTCTGGTGATATACGTCCACATGGAACTTCTGGAAATAGTTTACGCATGGTTGTGCAACAAAACAGTAGTTTCAGACGGTGTATTGAAGATAACAATCCATTAGCAAATGATCAATTGATGAGCAGCACAAAAGAGTCCAAATTGTACTCGTAAATTGTGTTGCCTAGCACATGAGTAATGCGGCACCTTGACATGAAAGTCTGCATCAGAGCAATGAGTCGTGAGCAGCTTTCCATTTTTGAGCCGAGTTTCAAAAAAAATTTTCAAAGATTGATGGGTTGTTACGAGGTTCTCTCTTCGTCTAAGCAAGTTAATGGATAACCACGTCAAGAATTATTTCAGGCTAGACTGTATCAACTAGGGTTAATGTGGCAATACTTGGAGCGTCGTCCCCCATAGATTGCTAGTTAAAATTCTGTTGGGTAACCTTTCAGAATCGGTGCGCACCGCCCAACGGAACCTTCCCTTGACAGCTTGTTTTTCCTTGTGCGCAGTCTTGATCTGTACCAAGGTCAGCATCTTGTACTTCTGCTGCCTACCTCAAGTGTGAAGATGAGCTGGCGGCTGTCTTGTCTGATTCCATTGGTCTGCATGTTGATAACTGGTGAGAAGCAAGCATCTATCTGTATAGCCTTAAAGAAACCTGCTGCATTTTTTTTTTCATTGTTCTGTGAAGGTCTGGATGGTCTCATTACTGTGTTTACAAGTTAAGTGAATTAAAGGAATAAACTGCGCAAAGGGATTGAAGAAGAAAGAGACGTGGGGACAGGACAGAGCGCAAAATGAAGTGAAATTCTCTAACAGCAAACTGGAAACCTTATCATTCTGCTATTTTACGCTTGTAGCTGCAGTGTGTGTTGAAGTTCCCAGGCCACGGGGTCTGCTTTTCAACAGTATATTGCGACATTTAAGACATTTATGAAGTCCTCATGATTCTCAGAAGTGAACACAGTATTTCTCCTACCCCCTGCAGGCATTTAGAGGTTTGGGACTGTCGTAAATTCCCCAGTACGCATCCAAAAGGTAGATCCTGTGGCCTGCAGACTTTTGATGCACCCTGCACATACATGAAAGCCTTTATGTGCCATGTCTAGCTAGCTGATTATCCCTGTTGCAAAAGAAAAACGTGTGCAGGAAACAAAAAAGGTGCAGTCCCACCGACGGTGGTCATGTTTTGATAGAGGAAAAATACAAAAGGCACCCATGCGCTGTGCGATGTGGGCATACGTTAAAGAACCCCCAGGTGGTCAAAATTAATCCAGAGCCCTCCACTAAGGTGCCCCTCATAGCCACTTTGGGACATTAAGCCCCACAATTTGTAAATGACTAACTGAGGACTAAACATTTACATAGCAGGACAGAAAAAAAAAAAAACAGAGCTGATGCACAGTTCATGCGTCAAGTGAACATCAGTGATCCGCTAATATCAGCATCACCTGGAAATGTTCCTCATTTGCCTGGAACTATAACGGTGCTCACTACTGCATAGGCATTTCAGTTACATTGACTGACATTTCTTTCCCTCTGCAAAGTCTGTGGCTAGTCTGTGCATTTACTGTCTGCTTTCAAGACCTGTCTGCCTTCACCTGTTGAAGAATGTGATGATGTCGCTATATTTGAGTGCTCAGTAAAGACGCTCCTCTTGTAACCTCTCCTGCCTGCAGTATCGTGAAATAAAATAACAATCCCGTCGGATGATTCCTTTTTTTTGTATATTAACTGGTTCCAATTGACCATAGTGCTGCTGCTTGGTTCACTGCTGCTGATATAGTTCGCTGCTGCATAGGTCACGACCTCTTATTTTGTTGAATCCTTGTCTTTATAGGTCTGGTTTAATCCCAACTAACCAGCCTGCCCCTATCTGTTAACGCTGCAGGGTCACAGGCTGGAAGCCCAATTGATTCAAACTTGTATGCGGACGGTCTGTTCTCAACACTGGTGCCACTATATGCCCGCAGCCTGGGGCTGGAGAATGCCAGCGTGCCCAATTGTGCATTCAACGTGGCAAGCACGTCCGTCACAAACCGTGATGTCAACGTAGAGCTACACGGTGGCCGTTTGTTGGGGCTCGTCATTCCCGGTCTTGCTCGGAGGTAGGTCACTAAAAAATTCAACACAAGTGTGCAGCTTGAAGACGGTGAGCACAGATTAGCAGTTACCTATTAGCTTTGAGAAACTGTGCAGCAAATATGAAAATAAATACAGGTTGCCGTTCACCTGCAATACCAGTCAACAAAAGCATCTCAGAAGCTTTATATTGCAATAAAGCCTCAATGAGACGAATCTCACGGGGTCGCGAAATATGTATCATCCAAAACAATGTACTAAATACGTATCCAGAAACATGAAAAATGCATTCACATAGAACAGCTTATGGCTAATGGAACACCCGAGATTCTGCACACTGCACACAATGCACTCTGACCAGAGAATTTCACAAATTTGTATCAGCCGCGATCATAACATCGAGATTCTGCTGTACTGCAAATTGAATCTAAGAGTAGCATCTTAGTAGCCTTACGATAAATATGCACGTGCTTCTGAGGCATGACATAGTTTCAAGGCTCAATTGTACTGCAAGAATTTTTGACTGGCACTAGGTCTGAAAACCCAGTATGACAACTGGTTTGAGGTAAGCTGCTCAAAAATAATCAAGGGTTTACAAGGAACAGCAAGGAATAAATTCTTATGTCTGCAAGTGGCATATTCATCTGCTAGTCTCAAAAGTGACCACACGAGATGCTCAGATTTGTTGAAGACTGGAGCTTTGCAACCCATGTCATCAAGTATGCATGCTATGGGCTGAGCCAACTGAACCGACAAAGTTTGGTAAAGTAATAAAAAAAATCTGGCTCTTTATAACGAAAATTATTTCACTTTTACTAAAGCTTTGCACCTTTTTTTTTTTCCTTGGTCACAGATGCTGGAAAAACTTTGTTCTCTCATGGCTACTGTCTATGGGGCTGCTCCAGGAACGCTGAACCTGGTGCAAAGACTGAATGTTTTCCAGCATTCATGTGCATAAAAGGGGCGATTCCAACATGAACGTTCAGTGATTGTAAATTCACACTACGGCATTCAGCGTCAAGAGCAAAATTCATCACCCTGTTATATTCTGGCGGATAAACCAGCGAAAGGCATGATCGGTGCAAACCCAGTTTCTGCTGGTAGAGAAACCGCTTGCTCGCCACTAGCCAATATGAATGCAAGGACGCGGTAACACTCTTAACCTCGTTCTTCAATATCGCTGGAACACCGCGGTCGCGCCAATGGAGCAAGCACATCGAGTGCGACAGATGCTGCACTTTGGCGATGGTGACTAGTGTTGTCAGTTGGATTG
This sequence comes from Amblyomma americanum, assembly GCF_052857255.1. Lineage (NCBI taxonomy): Eukaryota > Metazoa > Arthropoda > Arachnida > Ixodida > Ixodidae > Amblyomma > Amblyomma americanum. Next base: position 30,913,068 of record NC_135507.1, on the reverse strand, counting down.
GATTCGGCGGTGACAGTTTTTCAGAGTGCACCTTCAGGCCTTTCAGGATTATATTCAGCGACTGTCAGAGTTTCGGAATAAGATGGTTTCTCTCCCAGGGGTCAGTGTTCGGCTCCTGGCTGGTTGGGCCTGAACGTGACACTCGGCTGCTACGTGTCGCTGGACAATGCCCACCTCTCGTATGCTGGTTCGGCCAAGGGTGACAGCCTGCTCAACACCAACCGGAGCATCGTGCTCCAAGCCATGCCTGTTAATGCCAGTGCACTCCTCGAGGTCACCTCGACGCCAGGTACTACAAAAGTTTGTATGAATAATTGTGCAGCATAACACACACTCCCAAAGCAGACAGGACCTCAGCGTTGAAGTTCATCTTCAAAAGCACTTGCAGCCAGAGGTTGCAGTTATCCCAAGTTGAAAAAAAACTTCCAGCACAAGCTTTGCCCTGTGCATTCTCAGCATAGCGACACATTCACCAAGTGTGCAATTCCCTTGGTGTCAAAATGTGTCAACGCTACAAGTTCTGCTATAATCGTCAGCCTTCAGCTTACTGCAGGGCAAAGGTTCCTCCAAATAATATCAGTTGGTCTTGTATTCATCTAGCTGTGGCCACCATCTTCCAGCAAATTCCCATCTCATCCCTTCATGCAACTCTTTGCTTCCATCAGTGTTTCCCCTCAATCGGTGTTAACTCTGTTACTCCAGCAGACCATTTCTGCATGTGAAACGCTCAAGCCCTTTTGCTTTCCCTAATGCAAGCTGTGGTTAACCCAGATTTGTTTTCTTATCTACATTGCTCTCTTTCAAAGCAACTCTCCTTAGAAGCTGCAGTTCATCAATAATAAGTTGAGCCCTTCCTGCATTCCATCATGACAAGCAAGGATATACATCCATCCTTAGATGGCATTGAGGGCAACTCAATCAGTTAAGTTCAGTTATGTTCCATGCCGTTACCAAAATTTCCCTTACTTAAATTGAAAACTCTCTTATTTAGAAGATTTTCCCCGTGGCAGTTTGGAAAATCAGCGTCTTTGTCAGTGTTATTTTGCAGTGTTCTTTCAATTAACCTCTGGTGTTCTTTGGGATGAATTAAGGCTGCAGCACAGGAATTTATCAAGAGATTTTGTAACATGTTCAGCCAAAATTTTTTTTTCCTTGTGATAAAATTCTCCAAAACCCCCCAAAAAGTCTCTAGCCCTAGTTTAATGCTGAAAATTCCTTGAAAGAGGGGAAATTCCCCATTTGGAACACCACTTAACTCCATCCAGTTTTTTATTCTTAGCGAAACTTGATTCTGTGGATCTTTCTGGCTGCGTTGGTGTGCGACTCGTGCCAAAAACCGTTGCATTCATTGGTGAGAAAATTTTAAAATTTTCCCACCACCCGATTCAAACTCATTGCATCAACACTGAAAATGAGACTGTGATCACTGTTGGGAACTGAATGGTGGGGTAGCCCAGACTAGCTTAGTCTCGGAGATATGCATGCAAGAAACAGTCCTTACATCTCATCACAGTTTGCTTGCAAGAACAGCCAGTGATGCCAACTTCTTCATTTCCTTTTTTTTATTTTTTCTAGCTCATAAAAGCTACGTTATCAGTGAGAGTGGCCTCTTTGTCATTACAGCGCAGTACATCTGTCAACACTAGCCGGCTTTGAATTGTTGTCTTCAGTGTTGCCGAGGCCTCATGAGTGAGCGTGCTGTGCATTTCTGCCATTGCAGGTGGTGTACCCAGGGTGCGCACCTGGGCCCTGCAGCCCTTCACCCTTGCTGTGGGCACCTCACCCAAGCTCAGCCTCAATGCTGCACGCCAGGCCACCTTCGACAAGGAGGCCAGCAAGTGTGTCTTGTCTGCCCTGTCCAACATACTCCTGGTGGCATACAGGGAAGCCCTTGAAAGGTCTGTCAGCGGCACGAAACTCCCTCTGCCGTGAACCAAGGCGCGACTCAAGAGCGCGTTCACAAGCGGGACCATAGTTTCATTCCGGTAAATGCAGGAGCGTGGCAGTTTCTTTAAAATCTACAGAATAAAAAAATTGCTCCAATTTCCACTGCTTAGATTGGCGATGCTGTGCACATATGCTGCCACACTCGGCAAGCCGTGTTATCATTTTTTGGAGGGTGGGGCGGGGGGATCTTGCACAGTGTCATCTAATTTTCGCCTGATGGAGACAAGTAGTACAACAGTAATATGTTGGTAATGCAGAGACAAGCTGAGGAAGGTATTGGTTTTTGTTGATTCATTACAGCTACTTGCTATCCGCTTAAGGCTTTGGGACCCAACAAACAGACCGAAGTTGGTTGCATGACGTCCACAACTCGCCACTGTGAATGTGCACTTAGTTCTACAGAGTAACACTAGAGCCTAGGTGAAAACCACGCGCGTGTGCATGTTATATCATTAAAAGTCTGCTTGACTCCCCTATACTTATAGGTTAGAAAAGCTGCTTACTGTAATGCCTGGACGGAGGAAACAATTTAGGAAAAGTCCATCGACACCATCATCCAAGAGGTGGTGCTTGCTGTAGGCGTTGTTTTCATCAGTTTGTTGTGCCAAAGCATTCCAGTGCTGCTCTGCAAAAGACTTCCGGCATGCTTTCTGCACCACTGCTCGGATAGCTGAAGCCTTTCCTACGTTTTCGTTCCTCCGTGCTGTCGCGTCTTGATCACGATAAGATCCACGTGACATTCCAAGGAATGTCCTCTCCCTTAAAGCTGCGAAGCGGGCAATCATAATCAATATCAACATAATTGTTACTCATATTTGCAAAATATTAGTGTCGGGTTTTGCTGACAAAAGCAGCATTTCTGCAGTGTTTCACTACCATCAGAAATGAAAGAAAAGCACCACCTAGGTATTTTCTTAGGAAATGTGTTGTGGATGTCAGTAGCACGAAGAAAGCAATTATTTTATCACTTTGCTTAAAATATGAGTGCACTAGCACCCCCCCCCCCCCCCCCCCCCCCTTTCCCAGGCTAACCAAATCGTAATGTTACTGAAAACTGCGTCATCAGGCATGGGACAAACATAACAGATAGTAAGCATTCACTTCCTTGAGTGTGAACACTTCCTTCCTTTCTTGAATCTTCCTTGATAGCTTCAGTACCCAATACAGTGGGACTCTGTTGCCAATAGGTCACAACTCTAATGCTGTTTAACTCAATTTATGATTGCTACTAACACATCATGCTTTGCGATATTTGTCCTTATAATACAAAACCCATATAAGACATACTGTTGTACAGGACGCACTACCAAAATTTTTTTTAAAAAAGCTGCGTCTTATACACCGGAAAATATGGTAGGCATTTAAGCTATTGAGATTTTTTTGTCCCTTCAAGGCACACTGCACAGGATCAAGGTAAAAACATTTATTTTCAAAAACTTGTACAAAAAGGGAAGTAAAAAATATTTTACCTTGTTTCACACAATACTGAGTAGGAATTTGCACATGGAACCTGCGCACTTTAAGTAATAAAAAGTTGTGGATGACTTCGCCACAAACCATTTTATAAATGGCTCACTGACTAACAAAGGCTAAATATAATGCCATTAAGCAACACTGGATGCCATGCTTGCATGAACTGGACACCATGGAATTAGTACCATCTACTTATATCAGCAAACATGACTTTATGAATATTGCACGGTATATTCTTGGCAAGCACACACAGAATTAAAAAAAAAATTAAAGTACAGGAATTTATTACTCTCCCTGATTATTGGAAAAACACTGAGTATAGCTGTTATATTACTGTTGGCAACACACCAAGTGGCCAATTAAATCGGGCTTAGATTTTAGAATGTGACCTCAAGCTCTGTAAAAAAAACAAATCACCACTCTTCTCAAGGAGCAAGGTGAACCAAGCATGCATCTTAAGTTGCATAAGTAATGTGAGACTCTATTATGCTTGCACTGCGATATGGTGCAATGTCGCTGAGAGAAACGAGCACACAATATGACATGTCTCAAAGGAACATTGTACAAGGCACCTAATATGTGGTGCCAGGTACATGAATGTAAAACTCAATCACGGCATTGAAGTCGGCTTACTTGCCTTTGGTCATACACTGACAAAGGAATGACAGGAAGTGGAACAAACGAGTGGACGAATTTTGAACACAGGATTCAACTGAAAACACTGCGGTCAGTCCTTTTTTTTTTTAACGTGTTGCTAATGTTGGTTCTTGTGTCTGTCCGAGAGAACAGCCAAGTTGAGAGCTCCTAAGCCAGCCTCCTGTTGACAATGGCATTCTGGAGCCAGGGCTGAAGCATCAGTTCGTCAAAGCAACACAGCTGCCACTGACGCCCGATTGCGGAGACCACGAGGTAGTGGTGCCTCTTTGAGCGGTAGCTGTGCCAGCGGATGTTGACCTCTTCAACCCCCGACCAGCGGCAGAGCAGCTCCTTTACTGTGTCCGTCTGTTGCCGCACCATGTCCCAGAAGGGGGAGTTTTGAACCTGGTCATCAAACCAAGAGTTGTTGCTGGACATTTGCTTGGCAATGTGACGAAGCAAAGCAGCCACTAAGGCTGTTTGTTCTCAACCTTCTTAGCCATGGGGGACCTCGGCGAAAGGTGCTAAGGAACGCCACGTTTTCTGGCTTTCGTTCCTTCTTTACCATGCAGGGGCCGACACCGCAAAAATGCCAAATTTAATAACTCTATACTGAAAATGTCTGTTATAAGAAATCACAGAATGCTCAATCACAGATAACGTCACAGCAATCACAGATACGTCTCAGAGTCCCAAATTAAACAGGGTAAAGGGTATTTAGGTGTTCGGGAGCCCAAAGAGCACTAAAAAAAAAAACCCATAGGTTCCCTGGAACTTAGTTTGGGAACCGCTGTGCTAGGTCAAGCAAAATAAAGCAGAACGAGCCAGAGCAAACCAACTACATATGACATCTATAGCAGCATTCACTTGTTCTTATTTTGGAACAACAGCTCGCAATTCTTAATCCTGGTGCACGTTAGCCGGGCCGCCCTGTGTATGCCGTGGCAAGTGAAAGCCTCACCTTCATCTTGTGCCACACAGAGGAAAAGTTTTTACCAAATATTTTTAGCCACAGTTTCTTCCAGCCTTTGTGTCAACACTCAACAGAGCAGCGGACTCTAGCCCTGGTTGCCTTATTTCCTTTCCATGCCATAGGTCAGCATAGCACACTTTGAGGCCACGTTATGTTTAGCCCGTTATGGAAAGTTTTCCTTGCCATATAGTTGCATGACAGCATGTATAATCGTACAAAAAAAAAATCAGCCAAACAATTCTTTTACACTAAATGAAGGCACAAATAAACTACGAAGATAATGCAATGCAAACTCAGAGCATCTACTAGCTGTCATGAAATGGTTAGTGTCAATTCAAGCTTTGTGAACTGTCGACCGCAGACATAAAACTTAAAACATGATGGCACTGACAGAGCACCAGCGCTTAGTAAAACAGCTGCAATACAAAGTTCCTAAGAGATGCTTGCTGCAAGTAAGATTGGCAAGTGCTATGAAATTGGTTGCTTGCTAGGCATGATTATACTGCTTACTGTTGAAATAACGAAATGAAGACCATTAATATAGTATGTTCCTAGTGAAGTGGTGCCTTCTGAACCTCTACACAGTTAACTGCAACTGTATATGGGCAAAAACAAACAAAAGGCAAGCAGTTCTCTGTCCAGTGGTGAGTTTGCAAGCACCCCTAGCAAGCAATCTTTTCAGCTGCATGGTTGTAAAACATTTTTAGTCTATCTCTTAGTCGAGAGGAGGTGCAAGCAAGGCTTCTACTGCAGGACCAGCATAGTGCACTCTATTACGGATCATGCAGCATGCTAAGTGCGCTATTTGAATGGCCTTGGCCAAGTCCTTTAGCCGTTGGATGTATCCTCACCTTAGCCAGCTTTTAGCTGCTCAGCGATGCTCGGTCTACTTGGCTGCTTTCTCGGATTGACAAGCTACCTCCATTGGCTGCTTCTCTTCTCCGAGCTGGGCAGCACACCTCGAGTCCCTCGCCACATTTAGTGCTTTATGTACTGCTCCGTACAGCTGCTTCTCTTCTTTCTTTTTGCACTCTGCAGCATGCTCAGCATCTCTCGCTGCTTTCACACCTTGACGTGCCTCAGCATTTGTCCACTTTGCTTTGGTCACTGCGATGTCTTTGGCCGGCTTCTCGCCTTCACATGCTGTCACATAAAGCTGGTGTTGTCGAGTCGACCCCTTTCCTGCTCTACTTTCAAAACCATGAAGCATCCCCTGTCTAGAATACACTCGTATCTCATGGTTAATCCGGTTCCGTTGTATTGCCACAGTACTAATGCAGCCAAACATTTGAAAGCGCAAAAACAAACGGCTGAAGGATGACGGTCACGACTGTCTGTACCCTTTCGCTTTGCGTCAAAATGGTGGGCTGCAACATCGCCTGTGCTTTCAAGGAGCAACTAGCAACACACTAAAAGTGGCGCCACGTGTGTTGCACACTCGCCAACTTAGTCACTAGCAAAAAATAATGCTGTCTAGCTACATACGAACTGCAATGCACAGTGCAAGTGGTCACAGCAATGGCCGAGTGGTCTCAAGCAGTAGATACGAAGCTGTTTGATTTGCACGCTTGAATCTTGCTTGCAGTGCAGGGGAAATTTTTCTGCTGGGTGCCATCAGGACGGAAAATTGGGCTTCGGTGGCCGTCAGTTTCGGCACCAGTTCCGAAGTAAACTTTGCTATGATTTTGGGAGAATGTATGAGTGACTGTGCTGGTAATGGGAGTGAAAAGCATTTCATGGTTAAAATGCACGTATATTGTCATGAGAAAGTTGATTCTTTTCCAATTTTTTTTTATACATTTACATTAATATGCACCAGTTGCAATGGCTTAATGACTACGAGGCTTTGCATTTTGAGGCCATTTCGACGATAATAAAGAACAAGAATGTGCATAGACCAAGACTGTGGTGCACACTGAAGAAATATTATGAGGTCAAAGTTAATTTTATGCTTTTAATTATAGCCTCCCTTGGCACTGCTTTGGCACATGAAAGCATATTAGCAGATTCAGTAGAATGCAATTCAGGTGCAGGAGATATCACGCAAGCTATTTGATGCCAGACAAGCACATAAAGACAAGGGCACCCTTCTGTGCAAGAAAAAAAAGTGGCATGCCACTCACGTTTATGCGGATGGGGTCGGATTCCTGCACCTCCTGCATGCTGTCATGGAGATCAGGGTCACAGGGAAGGTCGAAACAGCAGACGTCCCTCGTGATGACCAGCCTGGAGTAGCAATGCAAAGCAGCCAGCGTTAGCTTGTGCAGTTGCGTGACGCTGCATTCTGCACAGAGCGGTAACCCCGTCGGTGCAGAGCAGACATAGCGGAGGAACCCGCAGACAAGGTCACCGGCCGTTGGTGCACACGAGTCGCCTCCGCAATATGGGCTGGCGTTCTGCGCAGCGGACAGCACTGGTTCAGACTGCCTGCTCGATAGAAACTGCTGGAATGTCCTTGAGAAGCATGCCGAGCAAATCTGGCGGACCTGCCCACCAGCGTCCTGCAGCAGGTTTTCCTTCCGTGCCCATGCACGCAGCATGTCTAGTGCAGCGTCACTCGCCGAGTTACTCGAATGAGCAAAGTTGTTTATTTTCGCGACCAACAAGTTTCGCGACGACAGCGTCGGTGTAGATGCTGCATTGCTTCGCTCCCTCAAAAGCAGCAGCAAGGCATCGGTTATGCACCATGGCAGCCCTAAGTGGTGCTCCTCCAAATATGGAATCGTGCAAGTCACCATGTACCAGGCCGATGCCATCTCGAGCTGCGTTTTTTTCCGTTTGCTGGCTCGGATCTCGCAAACAAGCCGCCTCGACGTCTTTGTGGAACTGCTTTTGCATCACATCAACAAGCTCCCTATACTGCTTCGCAACTAGGGTCTCCACGCTGGTCTTATCCTGCTTGCTCTTGTTGTAACGCGACACACTGCTGATGACGCCGGTCACCACCTCAGCCTCACTCTCGATGCCGTGCTGATCCAAGATCTTCTGCATCATCCACTCGTAATTGAACATGGCATCCTTTGCAGCACTTCGATGCTTCTGCCATCCAGGGTACTCAAACAACGCAGTGTGGAAATCGGCTGAGGTGAATGCCAAAGAGCAGCTGCCAATGAGCGCCTCGTTCAGGCGGAAAAGCTCTCCAAGCACTCTGACAGACCTGTAAGTTGATTTGGTTCCCCGCTTGCGCATGAAGTCGGGATACTTCTGGGGCCTTTCAGCCATTGTGAGTGCTGCAGAAATGCCAGTCTTTGCAAAGTCGAGGCAGACTGAGATCTTTTCGGCAAGTCGCATGCAAGTTTCGGAGAAGATCCCGTCCAGGAGCTGATCTGCCCAGGCTAAGTGAGCGTTCGACATAATGCCAACACTGTCGTTGAGGATGTACTCACACAGGAACCGAATGATGTCATCATCCTGCAAAACGCCAAGGCAAAAACACGGTGCATTAAAATAGACAGGACGCAACTACTGGATGCACTCATACAATGAATGCACCTTCTTTCATTTTGGAAACACATCTCCCAATTTTTTGTAAAATTTTTGAAAACAAAGGTGTTTTCATTTGCATGCAAATGAAATCCAAGCACAGCAGTGCAAATGCAGATGTGTGTGCATATGCGCGTGAACTTGCAAGCATTTTCAAAGCTGCATAGTAATCTCACATATCTGATAACTCAACAAAGCATGCATGCAGAAACCAATGGTTGGATATAAATCGAGAACAAAGCAGAAAATTACCCTCAAAGAAGTCTCATCAATGAACCAGCACTGTCGATCTGTAGTCACAACATCATGATTAACTACACTGCACCTGCTGGTATGGCATCACAAGTGACTAGCAGGTGGTAAACAATTAACTGCGAAGTCATGACAATTGGTCAGGGCCATTGGTTGCGCATCTCTTCAATGGCAACAACCATGGGGGTGAATGAAAGTAGGCTACAAAAATAGGAAAATGGCAACTGCATTAAATTTCTGTTTGTAGTAAAATTCCACTGTTTAGCTTTTTGTGGCTTTGAAGATGTTTGTTTGGCCAGAGAAGACACACGTTACTGCTGGAGAAATTGGGCTTGAAATATTTTTTCTTGCCACTTGATTAAATCTCTATTAAAATGGCCTGCTATGGTGATGCCAGCGTCTCATTTTCTGGCCCTTTATAAATTATAAAAGCTCAGTTTACCAAAAAAGTATACACCCTCTGTCATTAGAATGCGATGATAATCGATATAGGCCAACTCCAATTAGTGCTTGCTCTCGGACACTTCGACCTACCTGAGAGATGAGTTAAATAACCATGCTTTGTTCTTCAAAAATCACAATTTTTGCACAACTCCCGTAATGGTGAATATTCCTGGGACTTGATAAATGCTTCAGATTAGTTTTTGTAGCTCCAGATTAAGTGAGATGACTCTGTGTGTGAGGATGCTTTGAACTGAACAAGATGTCCAACGAGCGCAAAAAATATGAACAAAGAACAATACTTAAACAGCAGTTACAATGAAAATTATTCTTGAAAACTGTGAGCTGGTTCTAAAACCGAACCAAATACTGTTTTAATGCGCTAAGTTCTTTGCAAAAAGACGCGACACAAGCACTAGGAACGTCACCTTTACAGGACAGAGAGCTCCGTCCTGTGCAGCTGATGTTTCCTAGTGCTTGTGTCGTGTCTTTGTGATACCAATTTCTTTTATTGTTGTTTAACTAAAGTGCAATTTTTATGCAACAGTAAACTGTGCTCTCAGTGTGGCACAGATGAACAAAGCCAAGAAAATCCTCTAGAGGTATGCTTGCTTCAATGCGTAGTCGGAGCTCTCCCGATGCTGTAGGATGGATGGATGGATAAGGCTGAACCCTTTAAATCGGGCAGTGGTTCAAGCCACCTAGCCATGACTTGTGAAATTTTACTTTTGTCTTGATTTTAGCCACCAATCAGATAAGCTTCGCTTGGTTACTTCTACCCGCTTAAAATCTGATTTTGTATTGTGCATTTATATTGCCACCTGGTGTCCCCAAGTGGCACTTAAAGACAAGGAAGTTTACGATTCACATGCTCTAGGAGCTAGAATGCTACTTGTGAATAGTGCTTTGTCCCTTTGTTCCATGGCATATTGAGGTGCTAGGCTACAATATGGCATTCACTAAGTGAATGCTGTACGATAGGGTCTATACTGGCCAAGGCAGCAATCTTTCACGTGGCATGAGAATACATATCAGCCGGAAGTATATCCACTCTGGCCTATACGGCAGTTTCCTCAACCACCACTGTGTCAGTCAAACAGTAAAACTTGCCGGAAGTACTGACTTCAGTTGATATGAAGTGCTGTTGAGAGCTCAAAAGGCAGCTGGCATTGCCATGTAACACCACTCAACTGGCTTCGAGGTCAGCTGTTACTCAGCTGAACTGCTGTTGAAAGTGTCTGTCTAGAAAGGTAGTATTAGTTGAAAAAAATTTTTAAAAATAAGCTCGGTCTGCACTGACCAGATTTCCAGTAGAAAGTGCTCCGACTGATGTGTCACTGAAAACCATTGGATCCCTGTTTGATCCAGGGAAGTAGAGCTCCTTCTGCCAAATCACGATGTATTCGTCTCCATCAAGGTCTGAGCCTGCATGCGATTACAGTGAGATAAAGGTCACCACAAAGTTCCATTTATCAACCGCAAGGTACTGACAAGACAACTTCACACACAGAAACAAACAAAAGATAACAGTCTTGGAAACTTAGGAGAGAGAGGACAGGGAAACAGCAAAATAATAATTTTGTGTATCTTATACTGTTGTTGTTGGTGGTGAGAAAAAGTAATCGAGTAACCAGTTCAGATGAATAATTTTACAAACCAGAAGACAGCATACACCGGTGGGATCTGATCCCATGAGCTCCACATGTCACGTGAAGTTATCGACGAGCTGAGCAATGTCGACAGTCATTTCCTGGCCTACCTGAAACTTGCAGCATCACTGTAGTCACTGTTCAGCTGTAAAAACCAAAACCGAAACTATATGTGTGAAGGAATTCTAAATTCCTTCCTGGATGCAGGTGAATTCCACACGGTGGTCCATGTTTTCTAATGTCTTGCGCATCATTGCAATGAACCCACAAAAAATATTTGCTGTTGCTACCTTTTAACAAGTAATAACACATCCCAATCATCCATGGACATCCATCAAGTGTCCGAACTAGATCGTAATATCCAGCACTGGGTGAGAACGTCTGCTGGACGCACAAATGCGATCTGGATTCAGACATCCAGATTGCAAATAAGGCGCAGTCTCCAGATGCATGGTTTTTTATGCTGCCAAGATGAGCATCCCTCCGAGGCACTTGCTGTTAGGCCCGCCACGCTCCTCTCGAACATACCTGCCATCTCGTTGGGGTGTGGCCGGGGTCCCTTGGCCGGGAACACAATGCAGTCCCTGATGTGGCGCAGGGCAGGTACATCCACAGCTTCAAACTTGCGCACATCTCCGGGATGAAGACAGGGGCATTTGGTCACCAACACGGTGCCTGCAGGGAGCAGCATCAAGATGTCAAACTTGGTGCGTGGTGTCCTAGAGAGTGCCACACGTAATATAACAAAGGGTGGCACACGACATGATTTAATCTCTGGCGGTTGCATGAAGCAGGAGTGCTACGAGGGTGGAAGGCAGCTTTGTGAGCCGCCTCTGTCGCCACTATTTCTGTCAAGGTGCAGTTTTTTCACTATTAACAGTATTAATGCGTACAGTTCAACTTCTTTATCTATTGCAAGTTTCACTCAATGCACAGGATTGTGCTTCTTCACGCCTAATACAGCCATAGCTCTGTGATAGTGGCTGCGGTCAAAGCAGGCTGCTCCAGCCAGAGCCGTCACGATATTGAATGCAAGTAAGCTGGCGCTTAATATGAAATATTATTCAGAACGCATTGTGGGTGCTGCATTTGGTGAATGTTAGCAAGCAGCTAACAAGGAATGTTAACGTAATTCCTGCCATCACCTCAATTTAGCTTACTGCTCATGCGAACTTTCATGTAGAATACTCTGCGCATTCAGACTGCTTTTTAAGCTTGCAAAGCATTGCATACATTGCAATAATTAGGGGATTTACGTAAAAATGAAGTGAACATGTGCATAAATTAGAATGAAGTATAAAAACAAACATTTGACTAAACAAATAATAGCATGTGCAAATTGAACACGAAAGCAAATACACAACTTTATGCAGCCACAGAAATTACTTACATCTCCTTATCTTGAGGTTACTGATCTGCTTAGAGCTGTCTTAGTGCCCTGATGTAGCTTGATTCAAAGATACGAAATTAAACGCAAGCGAGATAGCATGAAACTGCAATTTCGAGGTCCCTGTCATAAGCATAGCACTAAAGCCTGGGAACAACACTTTGCACCACCAAGTTGTGTATCATAATATTCTATTTCTATTTTGTGTATCATAATATTCTATTCTGATTTCTGATAGGTAAGAATTGCTACAGGAAATATATCAACACTTCCAGAGTAGAGAGAATGGTTTTCGTAATTTGAATAACCAGCAGTGAGGTAGCAGCATAACTTAACTAGCCATTCAAAAGGCATTTCCTACCGAGGTAACCAAAGCCTTAATGCAACAGATATTGTTAGCAAGATTGCGCGTGGACATACCTGTGAGCACCTGGGTTTTAGGCATGCTGCTGTCGCCACCACTCGAAGCACTACAGTTGAGGTCAACGCCCAGGTGTGTGAACTGAACAAACACTTGACCGTACTCAAGGGTGCCGGTCTCATCGAGGACACCGAGCATGTTACGGCCTTTCTCTGGAGATATAGCTATTCGGCTTTTCTCCTTGAGCCCATCTGCAAAAACAAAAAATAACAAGTCGTGATTTTTTTCCCTCTCTCATCGATGTTGTTAGATCCTGATGTTGACATGAAGTGATAGTGGGCGGGTCTCGTGAGGGACCCTGATGTGTGTACTTCGAGACTGGTGACTTCGGACAGGTGTGCAGGTCTTCTGACAGTGAGACACTTGAAAGACTTTCCTCAAGAAGTTATTTATTAGAATATGTAAAAAAACTGTTTTACATCAGCCAAAACATCTCTGACCTTCTCCTTTAACTCAAAAGACCTCAAACTTCCACGACTCTAGACCATCGCCGGCCACCGCATGGCCGATCTGTCCGGCCGCCGCTCGAGGAGCTCCCTCCATTCCCTTCAAAACCCCATTCTCAGCAGATAGACAATTCTACCTTCAAGACTTACAAGCTTAGCCAATAGATGATTCTCCCGCCATCTTTCAGACTTGAGGTATGACAACTGAACAGAAAAGTACACAATATCAAACACACGCCTCAGTGTAAGCCACCATGGCTAATTAGACGACACTACGACGAAAAGAAACAAACGCAAGTTCAAACACGCTTCACTGTTAGCCGGTCTGGCTAGCTAGCCAGGAAGAATAAAAAAAACGCACAGCACCACTCTACCCAGCTCATCCTGTTGTCGTCTCGTTTTTGAGACCGACCTGAAAAACAAACCGTCGCTCACTTTGGCCGAGGAACACGAAACTCGTGTGTCGTGCTGTTTTGAGAGTCTTCCACCCCCCCACCCCCCCTTGTCGGTGCTTTCCATTGATCCCCTTTAGCGGCACTCCTCATGTCTTCCCAAAGTGTACCCTAGCTGCATCGTGACAGAACACAAGCCCAATTATGCCTGCTGGAGTAACTGATTGAATGAAGAGAAGCAGCAAACCTTTTAGCTACAAGTTAAAAGCTGTCACAGGATGACAGAAAAAAAAAAAAAGAGCATACCGTACTTATTCGAACCTAGGCGGCCTCGCTTCTAAGCCGACGCCTCAAAGTTGAAGACCAAATAAAAAAACGTTCCTCGAATGTAAGCTGGCCAAAAAAAAAAGTTGCAAACGACAGCTGCGGCAGCAAGCAAACGGCATTTATTTCCATGAACTGGATCCCGCTCACTCGTCCTCGTCATCGCTGACCTCCTTATCCTTGTCCTTTTCTAGAGTGCAGAATCTTTTATGCCGCCAAGTGCATCGGAAACGCTGCAGTTTCGGAACGACCACGCTACCAAGCTTTCCGGGATGTGATCGCAGGCTGCAGTGATCCAGCTAGCTACAACTCCTAGCAACGCGCACTTGATACAGCCTGTTGGAGTTAGCTCACGCATTTCACTGGTCCCGTGGAGTGCTTCATTCGCTTGCCAGCTGTCTCACTTTGGTCTGTAGCACTTCTGTGGCCACTGGAAGTGCTGCTCACCTCTGTGATTTGATGAAATCTGCCAGTGCTGATTCCACCTCGAGATGGCAGCGTTTCTTCACAGCTTTTAAGGCCCTCCTCGTTGCGACGCGAGCAAAGAGTTCCATCAAAATACAACAAGAAAAATCCTCGAATCTAAGCTGACCTAAGAGTTTCATATCTCGTGTTTCTAAAAAAATCATCGGCCTAGATTCGAATAAATACGGTATGCCCTATCTGCCACTGGACTCGCAACTATGGATGCAATCTGCTTTTGCATAAGAAAAAGCTTCAAGTCCAATGAATCACACTTAAGGACCAGTCACAAGTCTACCAGTTACTTCAGTGTTGGCAGTATGGGGCTAAAGGAATAACTTCAAGGAACCAAGCGACTCGGAGTGATTACAGAAAAAATATGGACACTAACTTGTGCACGTGGTACACGAAAAGTGGTCAATAAACTTTGCCCACTGGCTTATGGACAAACTTTTTTAAATCAAAAGGCAGAACTGAAAAAATGTTACACACAAATGAATGTACAGAATGCCCTCTTTCTCCAAAGCACATTGGTTTTTCAAATAATCAGTGATGATGTTCAAACACATGTTCAGGATTTTGAAGGCTTGATTGACATTTTGTGTTGCGGGCACATTTAACTTGACACTAAAAAGTATCAAATTTGCTTGTGTTGTATTGTGCTCCCTCCCTGTAACAACTCTCAAGCGAGGGTTACCAATAATTAAATAAATAAATAAAATAAATAAATAAATTCCAACCAGTTGCTATACAATATGTACAACGTATGAGTGTGTACGTAAAAAAATTGATTTTGGGGCAGTCACATAATCTAATATATCTAGCTATGAGGGGAATCCATGCTCTATCCGCTGGTAATGATACCATATGACTGGGCCATGAGATCGATCCACAGTGAACTTTTTTCGAGAAAACGCATCCCGTAAACTTTTGCTCACGATAGTACTTTTGTCGCCAGTACACTAGCTCCCAGATGCCATCATATAAGTATACACGAGAAAGCCCGATGAAACTGACGGCACACCACATTGGTGGCCCCTTTGTTGGATGTGAGACTGTTGTGACCCTTATTCCCATTTTCCACCGTCTTGGGCAATGACCAGAACACCAAGTGTGTGAAGTTTGGGCTGTAAAGAGAGCCACCTTCATTCTTACATGATGACAGACATTTATGATGCTGGTGAGGTGTTATGCTCCTGGGAAAAGAGGCATTCCAAATATCTCAATCAAGCATAACCGTCTATCTACTGAATCTCGGTGAAGCAGCTGCAGTCCAGAAGGCAGGACAAAAATACCACACTTTTCACATTATATGCCTCTGTGATGTCCCTGAAGATACGACGTTGACTCACGAGGGTGGATACCGAAGAGATGCGCACAAGTTGCATGGATAGATGAGTGAGAAAGAAGGGGACAGAACTGGGTCCTGCGATGGTACGACTAAGGGACGAGGCAAGTTTTAGCCACGGAGGTGAAAACTGTGAAGCCTGAAGAAAGTGCCTGGGCCGGCATAATGTTCCGAGGATGGGGTGCGTGACCAGCGTGGTAAGACTGCAACCAGGAGCTCAAGGAATACGACACAATGTCATAGACATATAGACAGACCAGCTGCTCATGGTCAACACGTTGACCATTGACAAAATCCTCAATTCTAAGCTGACTTAAGAGTTTCACATCTCGTGCGACTGTAATACAGAATGCCATGGCAATAGCCTCGTTAGATTAGTTACCCGATATTAGCTTACATACACGGGTTTTTTTTTTTTTTTTACAGTGTTAAGGCTCCCGTTCTGCAGAAAATCCAGCATCGTCATGAGCGAAAAATCCCCGGAGTAATAACAAGGTGGACCACCTAGGTCACACGACCTTGTGGCATCATCACAACCTACCCACCAATATTGTGAGCTGAGAGACATGGCAGGTGACAGTTAAATTAATGATAGGTCATCAGGAACAGCAACCTGGGTCGCACAAGCCCGACTGATGGCAGCACCTGCAACCGCAGTGCAGTGGCGCATCACTTCGCCACTCCACTGCTGCGCCAGAAGCGGCATGATGACTCCCAGGGATCTACGAGTGTAAAAGTCGACAATGACCAATTCTGCATATATGGGCATTAATTAACCCATTACGTTATCGTGTCATGCCCTTAAGGCAGAACTGAAGCGTCCCCTCCAATTTTTCTGCTAGAACATTATTTCTGCCTGTGCTCCCACGGCTGCCACAGTCAGTGGGGAGTTGCCTATATGCATAATAATGGCAACACCACACACATACCGTATTTACACGATTGTAAGTCGACTCGAATGTAAGTCGACCCCCCCAATCGCATGTCCGAAAAAAAAAAACACCGGTGGAGCGCTTCAAAAACGAAAATTTATTGCGTAGATGGGCTATTCATCCTCACTTGAGTCATCTTCAGTGGTACTGCTGTCGTCGTCGTCGCCGCTGCGATCCCACAGCACATCGTCCTCCATGGAAAGCCTGCATTTCCTAAATGACCGCACCACGACATCGCGTGGAACGGCCGCCCAAGCGGAAATCACCCACCCGCACACAGCGGGCAGGGAGGCTCTCTTCACGCGCCCCGTTGGCGTAAGTTCCCGCCCTTCTGCCGCCAGCCACTCGTACTCATGCCGGAGCAAGTCCTTGAATGGCTTGTTAATGCCAATGTCTAGCGGCTGCAGCTGCCCCGTCAGACCGGCAGGAATCACCAGCATATCTGTATCTTCTTTTCGGAGCTCTGCCTTCACTTTCGCGGTAAGGTGGCCGCGAAATGAGTCCAGCACGAGGAGGTTCGGATTGCGATTTTTGAGGGAGGCCCCTGGCCTAAAAAGCCACACCCGACGGTACCAATCAATAACTAAGTCGTCCGTCATAAAGCCTTTTTCGTTCACTCGCACAATCACACCTTTCGGGAACATTTCCTTTGGCATAGTTTTTCATTTGAAGACGATGTACGGTCGGAGCTTTGTGCCATCTGCCAATCATGATAGCATAACAGTGAACTGAAGTTTCTCGTTTCCTCTCGTGAGAAGCTTAACCTCGCGAGCTCCCCTCACGCTCACTGTTGAGTTGCCCGTCATGTCGAAGTAGACAGGAGTCTGGTCCACATGGCCGATTTGGCCGAGCAGGTATCGCCGCGAGTCGCGGAGCTCGAGGTAGTGCCTATGGAAGGCGAAAACTTTCTCCTCATAAGCAGCAGGCAGCTTCTGGCATACACTAGTACGCCGACGAAGAGAGAAGCCAGCCCTCTTCATAAATTTCGAAGCCCAAGCCCTGCTGGCTTTGAAGTCTGTTCGGAGTATTCCAGCTTCCGCAGCAAAGACCCGGGCTTGTTGCTGGAAGGGACCGATCACGTATTTCGGTGACATACGCTGCAAGCTTGACCTCCAGCTCCA
Organism: Amblyomma americanum; assembly: GCF_052857255.1. NCBI lineage: Eukaryota > Metazoa > Arthropoda > Arachnida > Ixodida > Ixodidae > Amblyomma > Amblyomma americanum. The sequence goes on along the minus strand of NC_135507.1, from coordinate 30,895,381 downwards.
GAAAGCGTCCCGACTTCGGCCCGCGGAAACCTCTTCTCTTGGAGTCGCAATCGAAAATTTTGTCTCGCTGCTTCCGCCACTCCCGCACCAACCGTTCAGAAACGTAGAACTTGCGGCCCGCCGCGCAGTTGTTGGTTTCTTCGGCATAAATGATGGCCTCCCTCTTGAACGCTGCAGTGAATGAGCGCCGAATGCTTTTCGAACCTGGAGAGCTTATGGTGAAGCACGCGGCCGGCAGTCGAGTCAAAAGCACCAACTCCAAGCACCACCAAACAAAGAGTGATCGGTATCAGGGCGTCGGCTCTTCCAGCAAACATCGGCATTCCCCAGAAGCGCCGCTGTTACGTATTGCGCAACCAACTGAAATAGCGGCTCTCCTATCAGCTAGCAACACTCCCGGGCGCTGGCGCAGACTCCGCGATTGGAACAGCGGGACAGCGGCCCTCCCAGCGAGTGAAATGAAATGAAATTGGTTTGGGGAGAAAGGAAGTGGCGCAGTATTTGTCTCAAATATCGGCGGAAACCCAGTTGTAAGGGAAGAGATAAAGGAGGGAGAGTGAAAGAAGAAAGGAAGAACGAGGTGCCGTAGTGAAGGGCTCCCGAATAATTTCGACCACCTGGGGATCTTTAACCTGCTGTACTGACATCGCACAGCACACGGGCGCCTTTGCGTTTCGCTTCCATCGAAACGCTGCCACCGTGGTCAGGTTCTAACCCGGGTATCCTGTTCAGTAGCACTGAACCATCGCGGTGGGTAACGGTGTGTGCAGTAAAAATAAAAAATGAAAAATCCTGGCCAAAAAGCCCGCGGAATACCTGAATGCTACGCTTGGAGCCGTAGAGCAAACAAAAACTTTTAACATCGCAGTAGCGTCCCTGATAGATTGTTTTACTCGCTTTTATTGGCAGTTCAAGGTTTCGTTTCGATTGTAGGTCGACCCCCCCACTTCGGAATTTTAAATTTCAAAAAAGGGTCGACTTACAATCGTGTAAATGCGGTATTTTTCTTTATTTACACAGTGAACAGACAGCATGCACCCATGAATTCAAGTTAAGGCGGCACAATGGGCAGGATGCAAGGAAGGGCCACTCATGGGCCCGCTGTGTGACCGAACTGGCTCGTAATTCTCACTCACTTAACTACACTGGGGGCAACACTTATAAAAGACAAGTGTACTTGCCAAACATGCTCTTGTAGACGGCCAGCATGAGAGAGCGAGTGAACGGCTCTTGACAAAGTGACATTCCACCCATGCGCAGCTTGGAGAAAGGCAGGCTCGTGTGTGTGTAGGTGCTTAGCACCGGCCATGCAGTGGCATCACTGACGAGCGCATCGCACAACTGCAGCACCATGTTCTGCTGGAGGTGCAAGAAGACCCTGTCCGGAACACCCAGCTGCTCAAGGATGGTGATCAGAGGCCTGTTCAGGTATACCACAGCTGCAGAGGGCAGAGTGGCAGTTAGACAGTGATGATATTACAGCACAGATGAGACAACAAAAAAGAGCAAACAAATTACTAGTAAACAATTACGTTGGTTCCCATTCTCAAGTGATACCAGAGAAAGCATGAACAGAAACAGAGCAGCATCAGTGTCAAGAAATTTCACCGTCACGAGGATCAGAGATTGGATAAATTGTTGCGGTTAAACAAGGTAGAGGCTGTGCCAATGCGCGCATCACCAGGCTCATTTAGAGTATGAAATGTGAACTGTCAGCTGTGGGGTTTACCGTCCCAAAGTGACGCATGGGCTATGAGGGACACTGTAGTGGAAGGCTCCGGATTAATTTAGACCACCTGGGGTTCCTGAATGTGTGCTGACAATGCACAGCAACATGGGCGTTCTTGCAGTTTGCCTCTGTCAAACAGTGACAGCGCCAAGGGGAGGTGAGGGGTGGCAGGTGCTGCCCCTAAAATCTGCCAGGCAATTCGTTCAGTCCCTGGCAAGGTTATTTGATTCGCAAGACGTGTCCTAAATGTCTTAATTTGTATATTAAATTGTGGCTCTCATCGATTCTTGTGAGGAAATATGCCATGAAAGCATCATGCCGGCCAACTATTTACGCCACACCTCCAGTCCCCTCTCGCATTTGCACCACACCACTACAAATATCCTAGCAACACTCCTGCCATCGAAATGTGGCCGCCGCGACCAGGATTCGTTCCCCCACCCTTGGTGTCAGCAGCTTAACAAGCCACTGAGCCACCACTGTGGCAGGTAGAATCTGGAAGGCTTTGAACAGCCAAGGGCGTAGTGCGCAGGGTATCATCCTGAAACCGTCCCCTCCATTACTACCTGCTCAATATCTTCTTCGCAGTTTATACATCTTCATGTTGCTTAATAACCGTCTGAAATCATTAGTCCATCACAGCACGATTTTTTTGTTTGTTTAAGATATCAGTGGCAGAAAAATGAAGGTATAAGCAAAAAGCAGGCTTCTATCATTTCGACGCCAGTAATAATAGTTAAATTAATTTCTTGAGCATATTGCAAGACCTCAGACTATAAAATGCCATACTGAGCTGTGTTCCTTAAGAAAAACAGCACGTTGCAAGCATGCACATGTTGCAGTGGTAATTACAATAAGAATGCATGGTGCTTTATGGAGCATGGTGCTCTACACATGCAAGCTGCCACACTCACAAGGTGCAGAAACTTTGATGACTTCAAGGCTGTTGGATGTGGAACAGACAAACTTGTTCATGCTGTCGCGCAGAATGAGCTTGTCGCCCTGGAGCGCTTTGTTTGTGCAGAGCATGCCTTTGTAGCCCGCATACCGAATCTGGATGGCGGACGGAATCTGCGCCATGTCCAGCTTTTCACAGACCTGGAAAACAACACCAACAACTTAATAACAGCCCCTACCAGTTGTTTAGGTTGCGTTATGTTGGTTTGGGGTAGGCCTAGCATTGATGGCAGGGTGCGTGAATTTCCGTCTCCGGCTGTTCCATGATACTCGGGTCACTCTAGACCACACACTGAAGAAAAAAAACCGGCCCTTGTCATTGTCAACATCTGTTCTAGGTGAAGCTTGGAGTGAGCTTCTCAAAAGTTAGTTGGCCGTTTAAGTCAACACAATGCAACAGTGAAGCCAACTGCATCGTCTGTACAATACAAAAGATGAGACGCACAACAATATCAGAGCCCCATTCTACGACACCTAAACTCAACTACACTCAAGAGACGTCAATAAAACACGATGTATATGTCAGCTATAGCGAAACTCAAGCCGGATGAAAATTTGTTAGTGGGAATCTACCGGTTTGTACTGGTTTCCGCTGAAACAGCAGGAAGCTTGCTGGTTTTCTGATGGTTGAGCTCCCACAGGGTGCCCCGACTGGTTTTCTGCTGGTTGTACTGGTTCAAGCAGGGTGCTTACTGATTTTCTGCTGATCACAGCATACAACCTATTGATCTTCTGTTGGTTGCACTGGTTCCAGCAAAAATGCTTTGCTGTCAATTGTGTTTGAAAAGCTTATTTTCTTTGTGTGATATTAATATTCTTCAGCTAACAGAACCTTGCAGCTAAAAATTGTATAAATAGTACCAAAATTTAATGAGAGAGCTTTGCTTAATAACCATTCCCAACTAACACCTGTGGAAAACCCACAATGGGGGGATATATATAAACATGAGCCCATATGGTATTAGAATGTGTGTTGTTCCTCTAGTTGATGCTTTTCGAGTAGGCTTTAAGGCTCTACGTGTGTTCCTTCTATGGGCAGATCTGCATGGTCCTACAAGATGGCTTTACCATTTTACCACACTGTATGTTGCGAATGTTTTTTTTCTAATTTTTTGTGTGTAAATTAACATTTAGGAAGTTACTTTAACATTTTTTTAATGTTTCAGAAAGGTTAGAAAATGAAAGAACTTGATAAGAACGGTTTATCTAAACAGAATTAAATATAACAATGTTTCGGTGAATGCATACTACAGAAGCTAATCGTTCCAACAGCTAGTGGTTCTAGCAGCTACTGGTTCCAGTAGCTTATTCTTCCTCCAGCAGCTACTGGCTCCAGCAGCTGCAGGGAATGTGCTAATAAACCAGTACTGCTGGAATATGTATACTCAGCAGCATCAAGTGAATTGATGCTCTAAACCTTTTGAGGAATCATTGAGATATTATAAGGTAATCAATTGTTAAGGCAGCTACAAATTTGTTCCAGTAGATTGCAAATGAAATGACCAAGTCAGTGCTTACTGCCAAAAAAGGAATTCTTTTTCTAAACACCACATCCTATGTACCAAACAACTTTCTTTACACTGTGATGTGATGCACTTGAAGTAAAGTAGGGGCAGTATAGAAACAGTGCTAAGAAAGCAAAAAACGAGTTACTGTTGATTTTCGCCTACGTTTGATAACACTTTATTTTTCCCTGAAACCATGCTCAGTTGGTACTTAATACATTTGTGTATGATTTCCTGGCATAGTACCATACTTCACTCCTTAAACGACTTCATTAGGTGTTAGGACTATACATTCACTTCCGCTGTTCTGGCTGATTACTGCAAATATACTAGGGTAAATAAAAAATTATCTCCACTTTTCGTTCTGCAATTTCTTTACGCAAAGGTAGGTGTACAACCTGTACATCACTTTTCTACATAGTCTTTTCCCCTTTTCAATGCGCTTGGTACGTGGTACGCCGATGAACGTTCATCAGACCGCAAGCTTGCATGCTTCTTCCAAGAAGGTTTCTGGCTGGCCGTCAAGCCACTTTTGCACCGCTTCTCACGCGTTGCCACAGTGCACCCTCTGCAACCCACGTGTGCGCACGTCACACTGCCATCGGCGCGTGCATGTGTTGAGATGGTACGTCTGTGGTAGCGGGCACACAGTTCGATTTGCCTTCCAGCTATTGCTGCATTAACATGTCCACTTCGCTAACATTCGGCACTGGTGAGGAACAACGAGCGGTAATCCTATTTCTCTGGTCAGAAGGAGTCAAAGGGGCTGAAATTCGTCATAGACTTTTATGGTACTGGTAGGTGTTGCCAGTGTTGCAGGATTAGCTTTACAGTGGCCTCGCGCCCTCCAACTTTAAACTGTTCGGGCCACTCAAGATGCTTGTGAGGTAATTTTCCACAGATGTAGGCATGCAGAAAGCAGTGAAAAAGTGGCTTCACGACCAACCAGGAACCTCCCTCTCAGAAGAAATACGCAAGCTTGTGGCCCGATGGACCTAATGCATTGAAGAGGGCTGAGATTATGCAGAAAAATGATGTACTATTGCGATCAGAAGTTTATAGGACACGAGAGTGCAGAAAAAAATCTTATTTCAGCGCAGTCATATAATCCGGTTGCCTGATGTGTCATAGTATGAGGGGCCAAGCATGCTCTATCCGCTGGTCACAATACCATGTGACTGGGTCGCGAGGTAGAGCTGCAAATAAACTTTTTTCCGAGAACACGTGTCCCATAATATTTTGATCACAATGGTACATGTTGTACACCCACCTCTGGGTTAAACTGTAGAAAGAAAAGTGGATAATTTCTTACTTATCCTTATACGTTATTAGAGCACTCAGGGTAATTTTTCTCCCCGTGACTTAATGTCTGTCTTTACGTGCCCATTGATAATGTCCACCTCATTATGAATGTACAATTTATTTTGGATTCACATGTGTTATGCTCACTTCCGTAATCATTTTGAATATGTAGATCACTTCACTGGCCTGCCTGCTCGCCCAAAAGCACCTCATGCTTTGGCGGGCAGTGAATGTAAATCAGAGGAAGTGTGTGTGCAAGTTATTCACGACTACACAAACACACACAGGCACACCTTTTTCATGAGAGACTCGGAGATCATGCCAATGCCATCGGAGAAGATATAGGGCTTTCCCGAGCGGGGGTGGACGCCGCCCTTTATGTCTGCGACATCTTCCATTGTCCCACCATGAAGTGGCACGGCGACCGACTCCTCCGTCGTTGAAAAGCACTGGCCCATCCGTGCGATCCTTTTGGCCACATTGGGAATTTGGCTGAAGTCCCCCATCCAAGCCCGTATGGACTCCACTGAATTGCCATGACTATCCTGTACCAGCAAACAAGGAGCGTGTGCAACTCATTCGGACACTTATAGATCACACAGAATGCATACATATCATAAAGTCACTACTAATATGCTTATTGTCTTGGAGAGAGGGGCTAAAGGCAGACATAATCTTGCCTGACAGGACTCGAACAGCCAGTACACTCCTCAGCGGTGCACAATGTAACAACAGCAAAAAAAAAACATCACAGTGAATTATACAAATTACACAAACAAAATAACTTATATGCTGATATGTACACAAGGCACTATTGCTAATTTTTTAATTTTTTTTGGTCGCCTGGAAAGAGGAGGGGGTAAAAGCAGGCACTACATATTTTAGTCCAAAAATTTAGTTTTTAAAAGAACAGCTCTACTTTTCAGGCCTGCACGGGTTTTTTTGCAATTGAAAAGAATAAACTACTAGTGTTCTATTTGCTGCAACACATGAAATTGTCTATATATTTTGCTAATTACTTAGCAATATGTAAATTCCAAAACCTGGAGCAGAAAGCATCCTATGCCAGATTCATGTGATGAGCTGGTGCAGATCTATCGTTGCAGCATCAAACGGTTATTCTGTGATGAGCTTTACTTTTGGAAGGTAATGACAAAACATTCCAAGAACAATGGCAACTCCTGTCTAGCTTCCCTTTATGCCGATCACCACCTACATTCTGTTAGTGCCATAACAGTACCTTAATAACCCAATTTCTGTGAAATCGTCTTCGCGTTTGGAGATAACAGTGCAAAAATATGAAGCCACAGCAAAAAAAGGGTCAGGACAAGCACTTGTTTTGTTCTTTTTTGCTTCATCTTCATGTATAGCACTGTTTTTTCACGATGCCAAAACACCAACTAGCCCCGGTATTGATTCTGCAAACCTTACCTTTGCGTACAGCCAAAGTCCATGGTCTCGAAGCTGGCTTACGGAGCTGGCGAGGAGCTTGAAGTGGCGGTCCCCAATTTTGATCCCATCCCGCAAGAAGCGCCCGACCACTTTGTCCATCATCTCGCGTTTGTCGTCCTGAAACGCCAGCGTGTGTGACAAAAACTCAAAATGGTCATCACGGAAGGAGACTCTGAGAGCGTAGCTGGGATCAAACTTGCGGAGCACCCTGTTCTCAGTGTGGACGGCAGGTCGCAGAAAAAATACGCGCGATGGTGTCACAAACAGCCGCCGCACCATGCAAGTGCCCTGTGGTACCTTGGTAGGTACATATGTCTTGCAGAGCATTTCAAATAGTGCTGGCAGGGCAGCAGAAAACGTAACAAAGCTGTGCCTTTCGAGAACGGTTGCAATGTTGAACAGCGCCTCCTCAAGAGCACCTTCGTTGTGGGCTGCGTACAACTCCAACTTCATCAAGATGGCATCCAGTTCCTGCTTCTCCAAGAGCAGCAGTTGGACAAGAATGTCATCACTCATTTGGATGAGGGCATTAAGTGCATAGCAGCATGCAAACTTGAGCTTGGGCATTAGATCCGAGAATAACTGCTGTCGAAGCTTCTCGGCTTCGCTGCCAAGTCGATGGGTTTTCACGGGTGCAAATACAAACCAAGCTCTCCGGCATCGACGCCTCAGGCGGCCTACTATGCGCCGTGCTTCATGGCTGTTGCTGAAGGTCAGCCTCAAGACGAAGCAACCACCCACGTCCCTGCTTTCCAAATGTAAGCCGCATCCTTTGCATCCAACCTCCAGAGTTCTGTGGAAGTTCATCTGTTCTCGAGGAACCAAAATGTTTGCGGCCTTGTGGAACAGAGGAAGGGTGTGGACATGCAGGAAGACATTGGTGGGCCCGCCAACCGGATCGTGCACAACCACGCGGAAGATATTGCTGTAAGACATGCTGATCCGGTAGAGATGTTCCGTGTGGATACACGAGGCGTGATCAAAAAATATCTGCAGGTTTCTTTCATCATGCCTAAATGTGCAGTCGATGCTGCAGCTACGGTCAGTGGAACCAGATACTATGGAGTGGCGCTCAGCGAACACGTTCAGGTTGACAAATGTGCCAAATGCTACGGACTGCATCTTGATTTTCTCGTCGACGGCATAAAAGCCTTGCCAAAAACCATGCCTACGGTCAGGTAGCAGCCACTGCAGGTAACTAGGCAGCCCATACTGGGTTGCTCCAGTCGTACACCAGTGCCGAGCGATATCTGCACTCAACGACTCTACCTGATTTGCTGGCAGTGGTGCATACAAGTTGAGCCTAAACCCAGCCGACCAGAGGGGGTCTTCAGAGCCATATCTGACTACTTTCTGGAAGGGTTCTTTTATGGTCAGCGTAGACTGTCCCCTGTGTTTTTCGAAGAACTGATTGTGTGCCCTCCAGAATGCATCATCTTCATCCCTGGACTTCTGGGTCCACATGCATGTGAAGGAAAGGGTCTTCACTGCCCTGGCCATCTGTTGTGCTTGTTATGGCTTCCTGCAAATTGAAACGAAAATTGCACAATTAGTGAGACATTGGCCAAAATGGAAAACATCACTGTGAAATTCTTGTTGCTAACAAGTTCAGCCTATACTAAAAGAAAGGCTAAAATGAATAAGCGTGCAGCATGTAGCCTTACGTTTTTAGGCTAGAGACTTACTATCAGTTGCTTTCTCTGCCTGATCAGTTTACTAGCGTAGCAGCTTAATTCCAAATGATGTGCGTCCTTCGAGAGTATTCCACTAGCGTCCCCCTATGTTTTATATGACAAAATTTTCCACTTCAATGCACCACCATCAATAAGAAGGCATCAACTCAGCAACCTGCCCACTGCCTCAAAGGCACAGCCTTCCAAGCAGAAAGAGTATAGTCAGCATCCACAAAAAGCAAACAAATGAAACCTGCAGTGCCCATGCTGTGCATGCCAATGCCTACAAGGCAGCGCAGTCATCATGTACCCACAATGTGTTATGCTCCAACTGCAGTATAAGGCTTAGGCCACGACAGCAAACTGATGTTCTGGTCACTGCATTACATCCACTGCCACAAGCTGAAGTTCAATTCCCGCCGGTGCCAAGGTCTACACAATTAACTACTGGATGGTAGTATGCTCTAATCAAGCCTGTGCACGTGTCGTAAAATGTACCTAAGGATCAACTCTTACAAGCTTTAGAGTTATGTTGAACTGCATCCACTGCCTCGTGAGGGCAAAAACGTTTCAATGTTTCAAAGAAGGTTAATTCTCCTAGTAAAAAACATCGTGAACCTCAGAGGTACTAGAAATTTGTGAGCTAGGGGTTCCTCACATTACCAAATGGCATAGTGTGTCCTGCAGAATCAAAGCAAACAGAGCAACAGCAGTAACAATGAAAAACACATATGTTATCAGACCCAATTACAGTTCTGAAATTATAATGACATTTCACAAGACAATTAAATGCGTTGAACAGATTACAATAGACAGTCAATGGTAAAAAAACTGCACATGTGCCACTCAAGTACTCGAAAGGATAAAATTTAATTCACAGATATTTCTCTCACACTATAAAGTTGAGAACAAAAATGCTGGTGTTGATTCAGAGCCCTCTGAGCTAAACAGAGTGGTGCTTATTCATTTCACAACTAATTGTTTGCATACAGATGAAAAAGAATTTTTTTTTAAATGTTTTTTCAAACTCTGCCTGTGTGGGAATGAAAAAATTGTCGAACAACATGGTCAAAGAAAAAGATGTGAACTTGTTAATCTTTTAAACTATGTACTACGAAGCAATGTTTCAAAGACAAAAATTCCTACTGACAATTCACACTCGATTTCTAAAATAACTAAGAAAGAAAATGTAACCACATTACAATGAATAAGCATGTTTTTTACCATGTTCCCTGTTTGGAACAGTGGCGTTTGCTAGTGTCATCTGTAACAGCTTTTTATGGTCTGTGCAGTGCCAATTCCTTATTCTTGCTACCTGAAGACAACCTTATACCTGCCTGCAAAGTTTTTGCAAATTATAGATAAAACCACTAGGATTGAATAATGCTTTTCTTTCACAGAGCGGGCTGTAACGCATTCAGCGCTTCAGCTACCATGGAAGGCAGGAAAGTGTTTCTTGAGCAATGGCTTTTACAGAATAGCTATGATACGCATGTACCACGATGACCGACGCAGTCTCCCCATTCTGTGATCACGTGACCGTGCTTTGCACATGCCTTGCACTGCTTCGTCTTCGGGAGGGTGCATGCTAGATCAGGAAAGGGGAGAGTGTGGGGTGTGTTACCACACCCTGCACCTGCCTGCCTTTCGCTTCGTGCAATCTTTGCCATCTTCACGAGGGATGCGTGGATGTAAGACACCCCAAACGCATCGAAATGCCTCTCAGGCGCCACATGTAGCCTGCAGGTCAGAGCTCGAAGACATATGCGACGGGCCCAACATACATAGCATGCATTTGAGTTGCTGCCCACAAAGGCACTGTCAGATGACATGCGCAAATCTGTCCCCACACATTTTATAGACAGAATTACGCCAGCTGGCATAATCTACCACTCTAAAATAGCAGTAATGCCTATCTTTTAATTTTGCTACTGCATGCCAAACACCAGTGTTCCAAAAATAGAACATCCACATACAACTTACTGCCAGTGAAATACACACAGGCTTTAGTTATTTAGTTTCCTTTCATCAAATCCCCAAACATTTGTCGTTACTTTTCGTCTCTTCTGTTCACTTACACAATTAATTTTTTTCCTGCGAAAGGGCCCTGCAAACACTCAGCTATGACAAGTCCAAAATATGTGTGTTTACCAGTAATAAATTCAAAGTCCTTAAATAATTAAGTCGATAACAGATGTTACAGTTGCGATGTTTTCCACAATCATCATATACGGTATGTGAGAACAAGCATTTCATGGTTGTATTTTGAAGGGAAATAAAAAATTGAGCTTCATATGTTCTTATTTTGGAGTATTGCAAAGAAAAGGTTAAAGATATTTTTTCCTCGATGCTTATTGACAAAAATAATGTATTATTTATTATGCAACAATTCCTAGAAAACAGAATTTAAAAGCTATTTCGAATTCTACAACTGTTCCCAATTTTCATCCCACATTCGTTCCCTGAATTTTACAAAATAAAAGAGGCAACAACAAATGACCCTTGATAGTGCATAGTATTCTTGCAGATATACTACTTCCTCTCTGTAAATTACTGTGGGTGACGTAGCACTTAATATGGCTCAGCTTGGGTGTATTAGCAAGTGACATCACTGTGGCGTGCCATGATTGTGAACCACGCACTGTGCATGCCGAAGCAGGAAGCGAAAGCAAGCAGGTTCTGTTATCCTGTTCCGCCAATATGAATGGCTGTGACGTCAGTGCAAGCAGTCCAATTCATTTTCAGAAATATCATATCTTGGGTCTTCCTTTCCTTTTTTCTTATACTGTCTCAGTTCCTTACTCTGCATCGTTTTCCAGCCCTATATTATATATGCTTCCTGAAGGCTGCAGCACACTGCGCATCAATAAGCACAAACCTGTTATTTTCGATCATCAGAAGGAAAGCAGAAAAAAAATATAGCTTTAAAACATGGTGAGAGCATTGCTTTCTCAGAATTTATCATGGTATAGCTCCTATACAGACGTTATCAAATGTCTGCCGATAATCGCGTGCACATGCGCGCCAGCACAGGAGGTGTTCTACAGGCACACACACAAAAATAAAATGTACTTGCGCCATCAAAACAAACAGGCAAGCATTCGTTACCGATTGCAGTCACCTTACCAATAAGCGTCAATCTGAATAATGAACGAAATCGCAGGTATTAATTCCAATTCCCCGACGGCCACTACCAAAAACGAAACTATGCCGCAACCCGTGGGACTAGTTAGCATGAAGAACTTCCGATTATTATCCCGCCTCTCATGATCAAGTATCGCGGAGAACGTGATGAGCGTACTGCAAACACCCGCTGCGACTCACCGACACTAATTCTTTTTGTTCCTCGCGAAGATGACTGCGATGACCGAAACGAATACGGCTGGCGACGGGCGATATCTCTTGTATTCTAGAGAGACAAATAGCAGCTCCCCCTAGATATCGGGCGATGGCAGCTGCCACCTAGCGGCACTGACGGTAGCGAGATCTCGAGTATCGTCAACCAAGGCGATTATATTACCCCCTAGCCAGATCTAGCTAGATGTTAACGTCGGGATAGGTCACAGCTACGAGTTTTAACCCTCACCTTACAACTTCGATGCCATCAAAACAAAAAAAAAACAACAAAAGTGAGGGCCCTGTCATATCTGCCTTTCGGCGCGCCAGTTGACGCACGAACATGTGGTCATCACATGTGTATGTGTGTGCAAACGGTATCGGGGCTCACTAAAATGCTGCGATAGCAATCGCGCTATTTTTAATCTTTACTAAAGCGATGCAATTGCTTCACCTCTCTCTTTCAATTTCCCTTTCTCCATCCGCGTTTCGCAAAAGGTTCCCGTGAGGACCTCCTGCATGTTTGTAAACAAACGAGGTGGCGCTGCAGTCGCTAGCGAGCTCGTGGTAGGCAAAAGGTCGGGGAGTGGCGTCGCGGATAGGTGTGCGCGGGTTTTCAAGGCTTGTAGGCGCGTTTCCGGTTTCTGCGAATCACAGCAATGGTCGATGCTTCCAACTTAGTAATTTGTTGAAGTACACGAGCTCGCGTTGGCCACGTGCGGCCTATAAAGAGAAATAGTTTGCCACTGTGTATTGTATATATGGTTAGTAGTAAACATGTAGAAAGCGTTCCTGCCGTTTATTTACGCGCTAGGCATTGAATAAAACAAGTTTTGACACTCTGCACTAGCCGGAATGATTTTACTTCGGGACAGTAGTGAGGGGAAGTGCTGGCGTTGTTTCGCCGGAGCAGACATGCGCTCATCGTCTGCTGACATACGTACGTGTCGCGCTGCGCGAAAAGTGGGGACAGAGTCGTGTCCCCGATCTCCTGTCTCGCTTAGCGCTGTTTTTAGCCGCATGACCACGCACCAGCCAGGCCGACTTGTCCTCTTGTTAAGCTGGTCGATTTGGTGAAAATTTTTGATTTCTAGAATTATTTCCTTTCCTAGCCCTGAAGTCTAGTTTCGTGACGAAAAATTATAGCAAAATATTGAGTACAAATTTATAAATTATGCTTTTTAGAAGTGTGGTCGTCAAAAATTGTGAGGTAATTTCTTTGATTTCAGTACCGCATTTCTTTGACCAAAGCGAAAGCGAAGATGCCATAAACGAGGGAATAAACTTTAAGGTTCGTTTTCTGACCTCTCACATTTTCTGCGACTGGACCACTCACCTTCGTAATTCGCATGAAAATCAAATGATTCCATTTGTCGCAAACTATTCCTGAGACGTTGAGGAGCGTAATAAATCTCTCGATTTTTTCCCTACACGTGCAGTATTGTGTTAGTTATTTTTTGTAAGAAACGTTTTCATGTAACTATCCATGCATAAGTACTGATCATATAGAAAAACAACTAATCGCGTCATCATACAGAACAGGGCTTTATGCACACGCTGGCATAAAAAAAAACTGCGCACTATCTACTCAATTATTTGAGACCTAGCTTGGGGGGACTTGACGACGGTGTTAATTATAATTACCCAGAACTGCGCCAGGTATAGCAATAAATAAAAGAAATGACTGAAACTAGCATAGGAATTTCATATTTGCACCAAGTTTAGTTACATATCGCATGCATGAATAACGAAAACACTTTTCATGCCGCGTCCCCTCAATCTCGCCACGTGTCTGTTAGTAGCACGCCTGCGGCTGCTTCTTTCCAAACAAGCTTCGCGATCATGTATTACCTCATGAAACATGACACATGCATGATGCAATGAAAAAGCATATGGCGTTTAGCACACTTAAGGTACGCTATTCTAAGCACACCAACGCGACCGCGCAAGATTGACACAACTTACCAGACTTCTTTCTACTCGAATGAAATAATTACGTCGTCATATCAAGAAACAGTTTCAAGTAACTATTAAATGTCGCAAAACGCGCCATTTAAACATGGTGTGCTATTAACAAAAAAACGCATTCCTTGGGGGCGAGTGAACCTGTCGGCGCCCCGTACACTCCGGCTCAAGGTGATAAGTACGTGTGCAGCTACATGTCTTTTTTTTTTCCTTGAGCAATTATCAGCCTACTATCCTGAAGTTCAGGTGAATGAACGCAGTAACTTGCATGCATTAAGTGCATTGAGTGGCAGTGCCTATCGACTCCCAGACTTCGCGCTTTACTACCGTGGCCCAATGCCTGTTAGCCAGTTTCCGAATGCGGCATTTATGCGCGAGAAACCTATCGAGGCTAATTTAATATTTTTTATGCTACTACGCGGATCCAGCAGTGACGCAGCTGGTCAATATATGCTGCTTCTGCAGTGCACAGGCTTGAAGCAGCCGCCGCTAACTGCGGCAGCTGCGGTAGGCACGGGCAAGCGGAACCTGTTTTGCCTACCATGCGAAAGTCGCTGCTAACATCAGCGCCACCGCATTTTCGTGACGTCGCGGGGTGAAGGAGGTCCATACGGCACCGCTTTCTCTCTCTCACTCCTTCCTTCAAGCCGTCGCGGTGGCTCAGTGGTTAGGGACCAGTATCCCCCTTCCCCCCTTCATAGCAACAACCACCACCATGGCGCTCGGCTGCTGACCCGAAAGACGCGGGTTCGATCCCGGCCGCGGCGGTCGATGGAGGCGAAATTCTAGAGGCTCGTGTACTGTGCGATGTCAGTGCACGTTAAAGAACCCGAGGTGGTCGAAATTTTCGGAGCCCTTCACTACGGCGTCCCTCATGTCCTGGCTCGCTTGCGACGTTAAACCCACATAAACCAAAACTCCTTTCATAATACCTTGCCTCACGGCGGCGCGGTTGAGGTGTCCACCGGGAAGGGAGACGATATCCGAAAATTGGTGCACCGATCGCGAACGAGACACATCAGTTGCTGCGCCTTCGCCTTTCTCATAACCAAGATAACCCACCCATCCAAACACTCACGCAGCCAAGCAGACCGTCGGCTATTCAGCGGCGGATTGTGCACTTACCGCGCGCTTCCCGGGGCGTGCTGGTGCTCACGTTGACATGCGTAGAGGAATGGCGGTTGTATGCGCCGCCAGCTTGGCGCGGTTGGTGCTGCTCGACAAGCTAGACATGGCCCGTCGCCGGATGCACAGCAGCAAGTGGCCGGAAGCTCCGCCGCCTCTCCCGATATCTGATGCTCCGAGCGCCTGCCTGCGCCACGTCTCCCGTTCCACAGCCAGCGTTCGGATGTTTATGTCTCGAGAAAGAGCTATGCCACGAGCGCGTTGGCGCGGATATATAGTTCAACGCAGGGTGTACTGTTTATACGTGAATTGTTTATAGCGCAGAATACAAGAATTCATCACAAAAAAAGTTGAGAAAATTTGCTTTCATAAAATAAGTAAAAGAGTGCAAGTAATGAAGAGGATTAACGCTGCGTGGAGCAGTGAAAACTGCAATAAACGAACTGATGGCACTCCAGGTATATCCCGTATGTGTTCGAAAATAAGGTCCCAGCGACTGTTGCTATGCAGACTATAGTTCTGAGCATAGCTAGGACGTATGTGTGTTTGAGAAAGCGTGGCCTCCACATGCCTTCTACAGAGGCTATCTGTCGCAGTTCACTGGATAATCTTTCTCCAAAGCCACATGGATAGCGGGCTGAGTACATTCTGTCGAGTGATCGGATATCGGAATGCACGTTGGCCCAATTTTTGGTTCGGTTTTTAAAGTTGGCTATAATCCTAACGAGATGTCCTCGGTTGCATAGTGAGGGCTGAGTGCTGCGCGTATTCATTGTACGGTACTGTGGTATGGTATTGCATTGAATGGTATTGTACACTAAAGTTAGAAAGAACGCCAACCAAAAAATGAAAAACGCGGAGCAATGTCAACCGTCTATTGGGAACCCTTTCCCCTCTTCAATCGACTGTCTACATTCAGTGACCCGGCGGATGACTAACCGAGGGCTTAAAAAGACAAGCTGCAACAATTTTTTTTTAAATTTCCGTTCTTTCTATCTTGATTTCCTTCATACTTGATGAAGGAACCGGGTAGGCTCTCAAACTTATTTTTTAATTAGTGGCGTTTTTTCTAGCTTGTATTCTTTTCCCAACCAGACAGACCTGTCACGAGTGTTTCCTTTTGGCAAGGTATAGCATGGTGTATCGGTATGTATTATTTCCAACGTCCAGGAGCTAGCTGCACATGGGCTTTAAGGAACGCGCGCCGTAGTGGAGAGCTCCGGATTAATTTTCAACCAGCTGGAACCTTGGCAAAGTTTTGTTATTTACAGACGCTTTTGCATTTCGCTTCTATCGAGACGATGGCTATATATTTGAAGCGATTTTAATGGCACAAGGAGATTTTTGGTTGAAGGCCGTAAATTTAGGTCCGCGCAAAAGTGCATTTTTTCCCGAGCATTTCACCCCACAGAGAATCCGAACACGAGGCCAGGGGAATCAGGCTTGTACCCGTTAGAAAACCGGTAGGTATACCCGGCGGCAGCTCCATCCAAATTCCATCGAAGCTCCATCGGCAGCACCACTATTCATTCTGGAATGAATCATCAAAACGGCTAGCAACTAAAAATTTACTCCACAACAGACTCTGCACATGGCGCCTCCAAAAGGGTCCTCCTGGAGGTGTTCTCTGGATGCTTTTCCCGTGGGACATATGCGCCCATCCATGGAAATAATGTCACTGTTTCCTCTGGCTGTCATGGAGAACTTGCCGGCGAACAGCACAGGGTCCCCGGCTGTTCTGCCGGTGCCTGGCATCGAGGTCATATGTATTGTCCACATAAGCGTGCACTCGTGGTGAGCTGCTTTGAAGCACGCACGCACCCACGCACAAAAAAAAAAAGAAGCGCCCCTACACACTTCATTGCCCATCCGTGAGAAATATAACTCCGGCCGACACCTCTGCCATGCTCCACAGCTGTATACCTCTATATAAATACCCCCTGCCTCTCTCTAGCCGTTCGTTCGCACACATGCACTCGATGCTGGCGCTCTTTACTATTTTTTTTTATAGTTCCTTGGAAGAACTGTATACGCTCGGTCTGACCTTTGGCCGCGCTCTCCGGGTCGGCCAAGTCCGAGGACGAGCCCTCCGCCGGTGTCAGTTTACGTTTCTCGCTTAACTGGCTGATAAACAAACAGAGCGCGCTAAGTATACGTAAAGAAAAAAACAGCACATGATCCACAGCAGTATCGCCGGCCTGCATGCAGCTTCGTGCTCTGGCGCATCCTGGAGTTCCCGCGAAGACCAACGTGCCTACGGTTCCGCCGAGAGACGCCATATTTAGTTTCACGACTGCGTGGCCGTCAAGTATAGTTTATATATGAACATGATGCTTTTAAACTTCTGTCTGAAATGACTCATTCCAGCTTCCAGGCAAAGAAATACTGCCGGACGCTGTAACAAAGGCGCGCTTGCAAAAGGGCGGGAAAAAAGGTAGGTTCCAGATGCGAGACATCGCCGACGTGACGCGTGGAGAATGCATTGTGAAACGAGAGAGTGTGCAGGTGTTCTTGTCTTCCCTCTACATCAGCTGGCTCCTCGGGTAGCCCGAGCGAAGACGATATGTGTACTGAGAAGCGGAAGCGAGGCACAGGGCCAAGGTGCGAGGACCGGCGGGCTGTACAACGCACAAAAGAGTGACTGTGGGAGCGAGACTGCCAGACGTCCTCGCTCGGGAACAGGGTCTACCGTGTCCAATAGCACTGATGCGCACGCGCACAAAAGAGAGGCTCTGCGGCGCGCGGGCTTCCAGCGAGTATCGCCTAACACGCTCGCGTTCTCATGGTAGGTACGCGCGCAAGTACACAAGTGGGCACGGGAACCAGCTCTCAAGGTCACAAAGAAACGGAACGCAAGGGCACAATGCTATATATATATATATATATATATATATATATATATATATATATATATATATATATATATATATATATATATATATATATATATATATATTTAAAATTATAATTTGTTCGATTGTTCAGGTTGTATTGGTCATATGCCCCTGATCATCTACCCCATAACAATGGATTTGCTTCCTTCCGAAATACAAGCTGATAGTTCTCTTTGTATGCTGGTTTCCGTAGCAAACAGCCGAATAGCACAACGGAAATTGTTGCCCTGCTGGAATTACGACATAGGGCGCAACAGCATAATTGGCATAAGTCCACCCAAGTTTCTGCCACTCCGTGCTACACTTGCCTTTCCTTGGAATCCACTCAGTTACCCTTAAGGACCAACGGTTATCTTGCCATCACACCACATGCCCTGCCCAAGCGCACTTCTTCCTCTTGATTTTTACTAGGATGCCATTAATCCGGGTTGTAGAGCTAGGCTGAGGGAGAGGCACCATGTGATCTGTGTATGACGATATATAGATGGAACTACTGCTTAAATGTCTTCGTAGCAAGAATATGACATTTTTTCGCAATGCTTATGCATGGCTTCAAGTGGCCTTAGATGCAGAGAAAAAATTTGCTTAACCAAGCAACTCTAAAAAGCTTCTGAACGAAGTAGCTGTCTATATAATTATAGTGAACGGCGCTACGCTAGCAGATGACGTTCGGCCACAAGTTGGAGCCTCCCAGTCTGCAATGCGCCTCAAAACGCACAACTGCACTGCTTAATCCAGCGGTACACCGCCTCACGACTCACTTGGTTTCTGAACTTTGTTAATTTCCTCCTTGGCTGAGCGCACGCCCTACTCAATAGCTAGCTAGTTGTGATGTGCATGAAAAGATACTGACCTTTTCCGGTTGAAACCGAATTTGGAAAACTGAATTCTAAATTGAATTCGGTGCATTTTTATTGTTTCTTTTTTTCAGTGCCTGCCCATCCCCCACCCAACCGTTTCAGTTCGTCCTTCCTTCCTTCCAAAAAGCGTCCACAACCACTAACAGCGAGATATAAGTCAGCCTTTTCTTGCAAGAAAGGACTCTGGCATCCATTGAAATTAATGCCCCTTTAATATAGCAGCAGGTACATCTTTCTAAAATTTCATGGCAACATTTAAGTTCCACAAAAGTGGCAAAGAGCTGTCCACAATTGTAAAACTGCACTGTACATTTGAACATCAATTGAATTTATCATGCAACTAGAATACCAGTGTACTGTTAACAAGGCCACAACTCTGAAATCCCGATGAGCAAATGGTCATTTGATGCATGGCCATGTGATTTTCAATGAGAAAATGCACAGTAGTTGAGAGGGTTTTGAAAGCCTGGCTCATTACAGCATACACAACTCTGGCATATTTGTCAGTTCATGGTTACTCCTCTTTGCCAGGATGACTAGTCTCAAACAGTAGTTCATAAGGCTGTAACGATGATGCTTGAGACTCCTCCTCAGTACACTGATGAGACCTCTTGAAGAACGTGGCTATTTGAGAGCAATGTCCAATCCCTTGATATTTCTCAGACGGAGCATCCCCAACACCACTGTACTGAACCGTGTAACTAGGGTATCGGTCCAGGACTTTCGAGCACCACTGTTCAAACTCCGCTCTGCTCCATTCGAACTTGTGGTCCCAGTGCCTCATTCCTTGCCGCTCTGGGAACACCACGTTGAAGTCACGATTGGGAGTGGTGATCACGGCCACCTTTGGTCGGATGAAGCCGAATATGGTCTCAGGCATTCTCTCCAAGTCCTTCTCGTTGAGGTGTTCTATTAGCTCGATGCAAGTAACAGCATCAAATCCCACAAGTCTTGAGTCGTGGCTCGAGACGCTTCCCCGGAGAAGCTGTATGCTCAACTTTCGATCCCGCTTGTAGATGCACTCCCAGGCGAGTGGCCGCGCTACTTGGAAAGCATCTTCCAAGACACTGTAGCTGATGTCCACGCCAACAAACTGCCGCAGATGCTGAATGTGCTTGACGTGTTTAAAGAACTGTCCATTTGAGCAACCAAAGTCAACAACCTTTTCAATCGTGACATCCTGCGACAAGATCTTGCAAACTTCCTTGTAGCGCTGAATAGACACGGGTGGGTCAAACTTAATGACAGAGCATTCTTCAATTTCTGCACTCATTTTCTGGCCCACATCTCCTTTTCTGAAAGTTGAGGGTATGCAGATATATTTCCAAGACTGCTCCAACAAGTTGACAAGAATCATCAGCACATACAATGCCTAGCGTAACTCACATTCTTGTTGCAGTTAATAAAGCACACATATGAAGACTTCCCCAGTAGAGTACTACAGTACAGGGGTACAGTACAGGCTGCATCAGCTAATATCAGTGGTGGCTGTACAATGCATAACTGCGCAACAGACATTGAAAAAAAAAAATCCTTAATAACCCTGCAGTGTTTGCCAGCTCTTTAAGCATTAATCTGACCAAAAATTTTTCACTCTCTTGCAGTGCATAACGGACAAAACGAAACTAACCTAAGCTGCTCGAAGTGAAATCATTTCTTTTTTCTTTCGCAGTGGCCGATTCTCACAGGACTGACACCAGCGAAAAACAAAAGAAATGCTGCGTTCTGTGTGACAACAAATGCAAGTCGGCAGCTTGCCTTCCTAGCTCGGCTACTAAAGCAATTCCATTAATGTACTTCAAATGCACTGGTGTGACAGGGTAGACGAAACGGTCGCACGGACACTGTACCAAGGCGTATTGGAAGCATGACGTGGATATCTCGAGCGGCACAATGCAGCCAGCCTCTTATAGAAAGCGTCAGTCAGGGTTAGGCCAATGGCCTTAATTTTTACTTACGCATCCGTGAAATCTGCCATGTTCCGAGGCAAACGGCGGTTATGTTGCGTCGGAGGGCAGAGTCATTCAGCGTCGCCCGAGAGTGCTTCTTCGATACTTTATCCCACGAAATCGCTTCAGATTCACCTGCAAGCACCTGAAATACGATGAAAAGTTCTTAAAACTCTCAGGCGCTGCGTAGTACGATACTGTGCAGACTTCCGCGTGAATCAACAGGTTCCCGCAGAACTTCTTGGAACATGGACGCCAGGCCCGAATTCCTCGTTGTCTGGGCCTGCGCCCCCAGGTTAAAGCTGTTCTCTGCACTTCGCTGAGCGGTCTGCTCACTGTGGCCCGCAATGCCAGGCCGCGTAAAAATTGAGCTTTTTCGTGGTTCCCGTGTTCCGTAAACTTGTGCGGGCACTTGTGATGCGGAACCGTGCAGAAAGTCTGTACAAGTCGCGGCTACCACGGCGACGGTAGCAACTTACACGAGACAAAATATGGAGGTCCGGACGAACTCTGCTAAATGACGCAGGTATGCGAGAAAAACTATGTAGGTACGTGCCCGCAACTAACGCGGACTCACAGATCCGAAGAAACCATGAATGACAGGATCGCGCTTGACCACTTCCTGCTTGACACGATACATTACACGATATTCGAACACGCGCACTTCTGTGACGATGACGTCAAACGTCAACACAAATTTACGATCCAGTCAAAATAAACGTTATCGCTTAAAACTTCTCAAATTTACAATACTTTAGTGTACAAAAGCAGAAAAATAGTCAAAAAAGGTATTTTTTATTTTCACTAACGCGATAGTGTGCAAAATTTAAAGCGAGAGTCGCAAAGCCAAGCCAAGACACGCTCAGTTGCGTTGCATTGCGAAAATGGCGGACAAGCCTCGGCCTTCGCAGAATGCGCGAGACGCGGAGAATGACGACAGTAGCAGCAGCAACAGCAGTACGGGACAGAGTGACAGCGGGTCTAATTCTAATTCGCTTAACGCGTTTGCCAATGATGGCGGCTTTCTCGAGAGGTTCAAGCAAATGCAGGAAGCCTGCAAGCAGCAAGCTGCCACTCAAGAATCGCAGTCCCAGTCGCTGAGCGAGTTCGCTGTCCCTCAAGCCAACAGCACCGTTACTCCAGCCAGCAGTGAGAAGACCGAGTCCACGGAACCAGACGCAGCTGCTGCGGCAAGGAAACGGGCACTCCCATTCGTAAGATACACTCACGACCGAGAGCACTTTAGCTGGCTGTTGCCAGCTTCGTAGAAGGAATCGTGTGCTTTGCGTAAAGCTATGCCTACAGGAGCCTTGTCGGTTTGTCGCTAGTGCCTCTCAAGTCACTCAGGGGGGCAAAAAAAAAAAAAATGTGTCCGGGTGCATGTATTGCAATAAACGACACGCGTCGTTCAGTCGATATCGCAGATTACGAGCGAGTGAACTGCCGCTTGAAAATATACGATGTGTGTGTGTCTGTGTCTGTGCAAGAACTTGTAAATCTGGCAGTAGGTGTGACTATTTGAAGTACATGGCTGCATATAGACATAATCGGCATAGCAGTCGTTAAGTGCAACATCTGTAGCTAGTGAAGCCACTTTTAATATCCTTTTGCTGCAAATCTGTGAAGTTTACACTGGCATTGAGAAGTGAAATCGCGTATTGAGAGCCTTGCCTGCTTTTATTGTGCATGTCACGGACTGTTTCTGAACAGTAGCAACTGTTGTCGTTGCAATGTGTGTAATGCTAAGCAAGCACATGAAGAAAGCTGCTCTTAAAGCATGGAGAAACGGTGTGGCATCGATCTTGATCCGCATGTGACTAATGTCCTAGTCCTTACCTCTTTTAGGTGGGTAAAAGAAGGGGTGGCAAAGTTCTAAAGACGGGCATTGTCCACAAGCCGAAGGTCGAAGATGAGGTAAGCCCTGGTTGGAGGTGGACCTACCTGTCTCTTTCTTTGACGCTTTGTAGGGTGGGGAAACCCTCTGTTGCTGTTCACCCATTGAGCTGAATCTTCGTTGGCTTAACCACTTAAAGCTCCACACATTGTACAGCATTGGTGTGAATTGTGGCACAAAAACGGGAATTCTAGCTGGTGTTCTTTTCATCTAACAGCCCTTTCTATATAACTGCCCTGATTGTGGGTGGAGGTGAAAGCATTTGTACAACTTATGATGAGCATACATGGTGTTGAAGGGTGCCTAGCATGAGCAGTTTCTTTTTTGGGACTGAGCTTGGCACATTAATACGATGCTAGCAGCAGTCTAAACAAAGATAAGGTTGGTGTGTGGGCTGCTACCCTATCAGCTGTCCATTGTTACCATAGCTATGTCATAGTGCAGCAGGCAGATGCTCTTCCTTCTCATGTCTCTAGAGCTGTCCACAGAATTGTTGGTGGCAGCCCGTTTAATCAGATTGCCAATACTTTCAGGGGCTCATTGTTTAAACTCTACTTGACTGCATCAGTGAAACCTCGTTGCAATATAGTCTACATATTTTAACGCAACAGAGTTGAGGAGCTCCTGTCGCAGAAAAGCTGGTGTTGTCGTCTGGCCATGAGCGAAAAATGGCACATCTTGGTGGACACCTGAACCACGCCATAAGGGAAGGGATTTCCCTTCCCCTATGGTAGGCAGGGGTGTCCAGCAGGGGTGTCCAGTGAGAATTGTGAGACAGGCATCATTTCCTTTCCTTAAAACCAATTTTCATTTCAATTTCCTTCCTTTATGGCCTGGTTCAGGTGAGACAGGCGTCCTTTCCTTAAATTGTCCAAAGGGCCATGCCTCCCATTGGGCTGAAGGGGCATTGGCGCCGTGGACTCCTTGGCAGTGGTGCTGCGACACCACGCTTTCACTTCTCACTCTTCAAGTGGAAGCTTAAGCATCGTCCAAATTTTTAACTATCTTGTTCATAATTTCTAGAGATTATGGTGCGGAGTGATCTTGTGCTTCAATAATAAATTTGGGAATTGAATTTCTTGTTAAAGGAGAAATTCTAATTTTAAATTGGAGCCGAAAATGCATGAAACAAGGTGAATAGAGATACTGCAGGGAAAGATCGGCATTACCTTTGCATCCCTTCATTTCATCATATCTGGCTAGATGCTGTCAAGGGCACTGCTTTTGCCCCATTTTTTTTTTTCAATGTTTGCTTCATTTTTTTGTTTATTCTGTCTTTAGAGTGCTTACTGATGTAAATTGGCATTGCCTTCGCACGAACGACTTAAGTAGTATAACAGTAGTATCTCTCATGCCACATGCTTTTGTGTGTATGTGTATGTAAACAAGCCTGCATCAGCATGAAAGCAGTAAACAGTCTTGACAGAATGTGTAGAGACTAGTATCATATTGTCTGACATTTTTCTAGTTTTTTTACGGCCAGCACTGCGTTAGTTTTGGTTCCTCAACTTTAATGGCGTCCGATTACCATTGCTTACTATGATTGCTTCCAGCATAGGGATACGTGAAGAGGAGCATGTTCACTGATCAAAAAAAAACTTTTAATGTTTCATTCTGCTTCTAACGTAACTGTTGCGAGATTGGACTCTTTTGACACCTGGGTTTCTATTGCACAAAAAAAAAAATGTGATGGTCCTTGAAGATGTTGTCAGTCCCTTTAAAAAAAAAAAAATAACCCTGACCCCAGTGCAAAAGGAAATGACAAGTTAGTGGATATAATTAGTGCTAACAACCATCAATATGGTAACAACCATATGCGTGCATAGCGGTGGAAAAAAATGTTTCTTTTGTGAGGCACTTACCTTATTAAGTTGCTGGCACAGTTTTATGGTTTTATTTTGTATGTGGTGTACATTTTGTCTGCTCAGAAATTTTTGTCAGAAAGCCTGCTGTGGATCAGTTGCCAGCTAATGTTTGTCTCGTGATAAAAGCTCCTGATATGAAACGTGTCTGTGTGCACATGCACATTTCCAAATAATGGATTGTCGGCTCATTACTTGCTTGTTATGCAGCTTTGTGTTGCTTCAAGCTTATCCTGTGGGTAGCACTGCAGTCTACATGGTTTATGTCTTGTTTCTGTTTCATATTGGCATGTTCTGTCGGGGTGTAATTTGGTTGCGGTGTTCAAACAAAGCACGCACAAAATGCCGCTAGAACTTTTTCTAAAACTGACCCACCCCGTGATGCAGTTTATTCTTTCTCAAAACAAATAAGCTGCGTTGAAAAAGTCAGCCCATTGCATGCGTTAGGTTGAATTCCTTCTTTCTGGTGTGTTAGAGTTTCCCCCCCAAGAATAACACTTATCGCTGACTGGCTAGTTCTCCTCTACCAGAGTGCTGTTAGTGAACTTGGTGCAAAAGTCCCTAACAGTGACTTACGGCAGCAAGGACAGAGCAAGATAATAAATAGCACTTGCACAAACAGCACAGGGGACTTATATAGCTGTGCAACGTTGTTTCACTGGTGTTTGAACTCTGCTAGAGTTTTCATGGTTGCTAGTGATTGCAAGCTGCCTTGGATTGTTGCTGTGGGGTTGTCATTAAAACTTTCTTGCGCTGAATTAATTTTACTGAAGAATTTGCTAAGTACAAAGAAGTTGAATGTAGCCTCAGCACACTTTAAATGTGCTTGTAAAATATCAGAAGTCAGAGTAATGAACTTTTCGCTGTAGTTTCCACGTAACAAACTTTTCATTTCATTTCATTTATTGAACCCTCAAGGCCAGAGGCATTAAAGAGGGGAGTGGATACAAAAATAAATAGAAAAGGAAATGAGTATTACAAGAAATTTCTGCTATTTATACAATGTTAGCTATTGCATTGTTAAAATGCTGGTTATCATTGATGTCGATAATTTCAGCAGGAATGTGGTTCCATTCACGTGAAGCACGAGGCAAGAAGGAATGAAATACTGATAAGGTGTGAAATGTTGAAATTCCAACCTTGTGGCGATGATCAGTGCGGCTTGAAGCATAGTGGGGAGGAGCAATGAGTGCGTTCCAGTGAGTGTAATGATGATACAATTTATGAAAAAGACTGAGACGAATTATTTTTCTGCGGCATGCTAAAGGCTGTAAAGAGAGGTAAGTTTTCATGCTGGTTACGCTTGCGCCGCGATTAAAGTTAGATAAAATAAAATGCACGGCATTATTGTGGACCATCTCCAGCGAAGTTATTAGCTTTTCGTAGTGGGAATCCTATACAGCAGCTGCATATTCCAGTTTTGAACGAATCAGCGTTTTGTAAAGCAATAATTTAAGAGAAGACGGGCTTTCCGTAAAGTTTCGGCGTACGTAGCCCAACATGAGGTTAGCGTTGTTAATAGTGTACTCGATGTGGTGCAACCAGGAGAGAGGTCTGGAGAAATGTGGACATCCAAGTATTTATGTGTAGCAACAGATTCTGAGGGGATGTTATTTAAATAGTACCTGGAAGGTGTGTTAATATTTGCATAACTCTACATTTTTCAGTGTTTAGGTCCATGAGCCAATCATTGCACCGAGTAGAAATATTGGTAAGATCGGTCTGAAGAAGGTTAGCATCTTTAGGGGATGTTATTTCACGAAAAACAACGCAGTCATCAGCAAAGAGATGAATGCTAGATGCTGCTTTGGAAGGAAGATCATTGATGTAAATGAAAAACACAAGCGGTCCAATGACTGATCCTTGAGGCACTCCCGAGTAAACGTCACTGAAAGGTGAATCGTAGTTGTTAGCGGAAACAAATTGTGATCGGTTATGAAGAAAGTCGATCCATTTCAAAATGTTATGATCAATGTTCAGTTGATTTAGTTTAAAAAGTAGTAAACGGTGACATACCTTGTCGAAAGCTTTAGAAAAGTCGAGGAAAATGCAGTCCTCCTCAGAGGCGCTATCTAAAATAAGGTGGAGCTTGTTAATAAAGCAGACAAGTTGGGTTTCGCATGAATATGATTTCCTAAGACCGTGCTGTGCGGGTGTGAAGAAAGAATTAGTGAAAATTACGTGTTCTGATAATTTGCAGCAAGTACTGGTCAGCGAGATGGGACGATAATTTGCAGGCGACGTTTTAAATCCTGATTTGAAGAATGGAACCACCTTCCCGATTTTCCATTGTGTGGGCAATGTTGAGGTATCAAGAGATTGCTGAAAAATCTTGGTTAGTATAATAGAAGTACAGGTAAAGGTGTTTTTTTTTAATTTGGCATTAACACAGTCGTAGCCAGGTTACAACTGAAATTTAGGTTTTCAATTAGTTTAGCAATTCCTAATGAGTCAAAGTGTATAGGAGGCATTACTACATAATTATGTAGTTTTTTGCATTTCGCTGCAAGTGCAATACTTGATTGGTGTGGACTGGTCATTTTGTGTTATGGCTGGAGCTGGCAATACTGTGGACAGCTGTAGCAAAATGGACACGGTCGTTTGAATTTTCCATTTCTAGAGCACTAGACGCACATGCTCAGCTTTCTACCAGATTTAGCGAGCCTCAAAAAACGAGGCCATGCCGCCCTAAACGATTGATAGCTGCTTCGTGTATGCTTCCGTGGGTTAGCGGCAAGCAGGACGCAAGGGGGATCAGTTTTGATGGAGGCACGCAGGGCTCTACAGGGTGGCAGCCAATTTGGTTTGCAGGAGGAGCTTCCCAAGGATGCCTGGTCGCGCTACTTGGCTGAAGTGCGCAAATACCGAGAGCGCTCGTGCGACGACGAAGAGAAGACCCGGCCACTCGTCAAGTGATAAAACAATTCGGCTGCAGTGAAGAGCAACAGAGCAGACAGCCTTGGACACTGTTGTGACACCCGTGAAGGACCACTTGCCACTGCCCCTCGAAATGTTGCGTCGGCTTTGATGCCGCAGACATTTGACTGCTGGCTGCTAGGGGTTCCTCGGGAGCTCACTGCTACACAGGTCTTGGTGCCGTCTTGCTGAGCAGCATGTTTACCATCAGTAACTTGCGGGTGTTGTCACAATTATTTATGAAACACATATTACCCCGTAATAAATATGGTTACTTGTGGGGAAAATTCAGCAGGATAAGAAGCGACAGTCTTATGCCTGGATGTTGGGGAAGCAAGCACGTCGCTAAACGTGGCGTTGAGCGAGTGTGTTGCAGAGTGACAACAGCTGCATGTCAGTCGTCAAAGAATGAAACTCGGTACACGGAGTGCATGGCCCCCAGTAAATTGTGCGGCATTCTGAAGCGTACGTCACCTGAAAGACATTAGTGTGGAGTACTATTAGAGCTTTTATTTGAATTGCTAGGTTTAATGAAGTCTCTCTCGGCAGGCGTCACCTAGTGCAAAATAACCTAGGGCCATGTGCGCCGAGCATTGCGTTTTGTTCATTGGCAGCTGTACATTTGTTATGTGCAATTAGGCAGACCATTTTATATGCTCGTGATAAGAAACCTGGCCTTAGCTTCCAGTAGCAGTGGTGCAGTTAGCAGATATTCTGAAAGGAAACCGGTTTATTATGCTAAAAGCTTTTGTGTATCACAAAGTGTATAAGGGAAGGGAAAGCCTCACAGTGCTTGTCAACGTTTTGACTAGAGGGCTTCTCTTCGTCTGGGCCCAGATGAACAGTCCTCTTGTCGAAACGTTAACAAGCACCCCAAGGCTTTCCCCTCCGTTGTTCACTTTGTGATATCAATAACCAGCTGCCCAACCTCCCTACCAAGAAAGCTTTTGTGTCGTTCAGGCATTGACAGCAGATGAGAACAGAAGCTAGTAAAGACACTGCTCTGTTGCTTTGCGTTGGAAATGTCCAGTCTCAGCTAGAGCGACCTTTTGCCTTTGAAAAAACTCTTTTGAGAACACTTTTCAGCGTTCCAGCTAATTTAATGATGTTAATTTTTCTGTTTTCTCAATTTTTTCATCCAAGGATGTAATTTATTTAGCAGGTTGTCATTCGTAGATCAGGGTTTTTGACGGCAATTAAAAGATATTCCAGTGGCCGACACCTTTGCTTTGAAGGCAGTCCTAATTTGAGTGGCTTGTTTGGAAACTGTGGCTCGGTATGTGCTTAACTGAGCTTGGAATTGTTCGTGCTGCCCATTTTATTGACGCTTGGAAGGGTCAGAGTTTTTGTGCCGTGTTATATGATCATGCTACAGACTCTCTTTTGTGTCATTAGTGTTTGTGCCTTGTGTTAGCTTTGGCACTCTTATGGCAAGAAAAGCACTTGCATAGCCTTGCATAGGCAGTTTTAACTGCTATTGAAGTCTGTGACGCTTCATGTAGAACCTAACTTGTGGTCCGGCAACACAATGCCTTAAAAAAGGTTTTTTTTTTTTTTGTCCGATGAATTAATGTGCGCAAGTTTTACACTTTCTAAATTATACAACTGAAGCCACTTACAGGGAGCTAGAATAATTCAGTTGAGGTACATTGGATTTTGGTGCTTGGTTGTGATTTTTCCAAAGTGGCTTCATGCTTTTATACCATTTTGTGTATTAAAAGGTGCACAAGTATTCCTGCATTACCTAGCACAGCAGTTTTGTATGCTGTAGGAAAAATAAATAGCAGTGGTGAATATTTTCGAGCTGGCTGATACGGCAGAACAGTTGACTATCTTGTAAATCCGCAAAGCTGGGACTGCCAGTCTATGTTGAACTCAGTGTTGAGAACTTAACAGTCGCCACCGCCATGTACACCGCCTGATGTCTTCAGCTCAATGGCGGTTGGAACTGCCTCTGTAACCGAGCGCCCTACAGGCTTAATGGGAGTGATCGGCTGATTGATGCCTTTATTTATGGTCTCTTGGGTTTATCCATTAGCGCTGGTGGGGTGAAGGGAAGTGCGGATTGGCAAGTTGTGTTGATTCACCTTAAGCGTGCATAAAGTTGCGCTTTTAGTGTGGCAAGAGATATTAGATTGCAGCTAAGTGCATACTAACATCGCTTTTTTTCCATTAGTCTCTGCTGTGCATTCAAAACCTGTTCCCATGCTGCGATGGCTTGGTGCACATCTTGCTATGTATGAAAGATTACACACGCCATCTAGGCAGGTAAAAGGTAACATCTCCATGACATGTCACTCATTAGCATTCTTGTACGTTGTAGTGGGAAAGTACCTACAATACAGTTGTACAGACTTCAATAAACACCCTACTTATGAACCCGAGATTGCTTTTTTTTTTTTCTTTCTAGATTCGATACAATTCCAGCACCTGTCACTGCACATTTTTTCTTTTTACTTAATGTACTAAAGTTGAACCTCGTTATAACGAAACAGTTCCCATGGAAGCTCGGTCAACACGAACTAGAACGAAGTAATCACCGGGCCCCTTCAACTTTGTTATAACGAGGTTCAACTGTATAATGAAATGGAGCAGGCCAGCTTGCTAATGGGCGCGATGTTACGTTTCCTACCCGGTACAGAGCAGCACTGCAAAGCAGTTTAAATGAATGCAGGATTTTTGTGAGCGCAGATCACAGCACAATTAAGGGACCATAGACACCCAATTTCAGTTGCATGTTTTCTTTCAAGTGATTCGTTAGATGTTAGAATACATGGTTCACCACGTGCTGTTCGCCTACAACCACTAAATAATTTTTAATTGAATTTTTCTCATGCTGTTTCGGTTTCATTTTCATCAATCGAACGATGGCTGTGATCTGTAGTTGATGTGCAGGTCACGTGAGGCACTAAAAATACTGAAATAAAATTGCTGGTATGTAGTTTTAATTTGCTACAATACTTAAGCCGCCCTGCTTCAAGATTTGGAATATCAAAAACTACGTATCGGCAATTATGTAGTCTTTTTTTTTTTTATGGCTCACGTCACCTAAACACTGACTACATATCAAAGCCATTGTTCGGCTGAAACCGGAACTGAAACAGCATCAAGGAGAAATGCAATTGTAAATTATTTAACGCTTGTAGCTGGATACCACGGGGCAGTCTACCTTAACTAACGTCTAACACATCATTGAAAGAAGAAAACACTCAAGGAAAAAAAATGATGTTTACACTCCTCTAAAGTATGAGGCCACTTTTAAAAAGCCTTATTTTTAATATTATTCCATTTTTCAAATTTTCTTTCATAACAATTCCGAATCATTCCTGAGTGAACGGTAACATTAGTTATCTTTCTAGTTGCAATTGTCGCAGAGCTACAGCAAAAGTTGTAACCCCCTGTGCATCTCGCAAAACTCAAAACGTTTTCCAGCCAAGTAAAAACTTAATTTTTTCATTATTAATTTTTCTTGTTCAATTTTCAGTTTACGCTTATAATTTTTTCATACCATTTCTTAACTACACCGTTCAGAAAAACGATGCAAGATGTCTGGAACACATTGGATGGTTATGTCAGGAACACTGAAGTTCGGTTTGCATCATGGCATGTGTCATTTCAACAATGGTCGCAGATGTACGCGGGGCGTTTTGAAGCACATTAGGATCTAACCTGGTTCACACACACAGTAGGCTTGCCTGACAGGTGACCAGCAGCATATCTGAAAATGTTCCTTTCGGTCTACCGATGCCACATAAAGCAAGAAAAAAAAAGTCAGCTGCCACATAAGCAAAATAAAAGCATGACCAAGCAGGAGCCGAGCTTCAAATATGGTGGAGGTTAACCGCATTGGCTGATGGCATTTGTTATTTCTAACTATAAATTACAAATTAGCTACAATTATAGTTATACTTTCCCCGTTTTTCTCAAAACACTTTTTTCTACTTTTTCTACCATCAGAAATCCTCACTTTATCCCTGTGCAAGATCTTTTATTGAAACTGTATGCTTATTGCTTGTACAGAGTGTAGCAGGTATTTGAGAACAAAGTTGTGTCTACAAGCAAGCAGACAGACTGGAGACAGATCACTTACGATCATTTAACGTTGTGTACAAGTGGCCATGCATGCAATGAATCTCATCATTCAGTGAAACTGCCGGCAGCAGCAATCAGACTCCACACTGTGTCGAAACCGACCGCAGGCAGGTGTCTTCGGAACATTAGCAATTTCATCCAACAACAGCTGCTCAGAGAGTCGCAGTGGTGTTGTGTGGGTGCCTGTTGGACTCTCTTTTAACCATGCCCCATGTGTAGTCGTCCATTGGGTCGAGAGCCGGGGAGCTGGGAGGCCACATGTTCGCAGGAACATGGTCATGGAGGTTCTCGGCCACCCATTTTTGAGTTGCATGGGCTGTGTGTTATGGTGCAGAGACTTGCTGGAAAACATACGGCCTCCCACATGCTACAACAGCAATCCAGGGTTTCACAATTGTTTTCAATACCTCAGTGCAAGCAGCAGCATTGACTCGCAGCAGTGGTCTCGTCAAGCTCCACCTCCTTGGCTAGGGCCCTTATCGACTTGCCAGGGTCTTCATCAATGATACCTTGGATGTAACTGATGAATTCCAGCGTCCCAAGAGTGTCAGAACGCCGACAATGTCGTTTCCTTTGGGAAACGGCGTCCACACCACCACTGGCAGCCTGCAATTCTTTCCAAACCTTGAACACGCACTATCGGGCAACCTTCAAGAATGTTGCGGTCTCTGAATCGGGGTGTCCTGCAGCCAAGGATGCGGTAATTGCATACCTCTTCATTTCCTGAGCTAGCTGAAATTCTACCATGGTTACCTGCAGCAAAAATGGCTTTGTATGTATGATGTAGAGGATGGAGCATCAACTATAATGTGTGTTCTCAAATACCTGCCGCGCCATGTATATCTAGCTGTGCAATGAACCACAATAAAAATCGTGCCATTTGTTACATAACTGCTATGTTTTTCTTAAATGCCTATACGAAAAGCAGTTTTTGGTTATTCCCCTATTACACAGTGACAATTGATGGAATTATAATTATTTTGGTTCACTGCACAGCTCTTGTCAAGTTTCTAACAGCAAAAGCATTTTTACCTGCGATGAACTAAATTATATTGCTGGCACCAGATAGTACATTTTAAAAAATTAATTTTTTTCACCCGTTTTGACATCTTGATTAGGATAAAACATCGTTCGTTTCTGTTCTGCTTTTATCATATTACATTTTAGAAAAGTGGCCTCGTACCTTCAAAACGCTTGTTTGTATTTGGTCAATGTATTGCATGCCGTTTTTTAATGCGTATGATGGCAGTTAGATTTTTTTTTTTTGGTTTTATGGGGGTTTAAAGTCCCAAAGCAACTCGGGCTATGGGGGACGCCGTAGTGAAGGGCTCCGGAAATTTCGACCATCTGGGGTTCTTTTACGTGCTCTGACATCGCATAGCACACGGGCCTCTAGAATTTCGCCTCCATTGAAATTAGACCGCCGCGGCCGCGATCGAACCCGCGTCTTTCGGGCCGGCAGCCGAGCGCCGTAACCACTCGGCCACCACGGCGGCGATGGCAGTGAGAATCTGCTTCCTAGAAGTGAACATTTTAGAGCGAAAGGTCGGCTACTGGAGGTAGAACTCGAGAGTTTCGCCTGGCTGTGCGCGTTTTACGTTGAAGCCCGACCAACGTCAAACCAAGCACCCCCCCACCCCCCCCCCGAGACCAACAGTGTAGACTGTGTTATGCTGCGCATAGGCATGATATGCCTGTATGGTATGGTTATAGCTAATGACCAGCAACCACGTGACCGATGACCACATGACCTCAGACTTTCACCTTTAGAGCTGAGATTTGCATCGCCTGATGTGTCATGCGGTGACGTAGCATTGATGTTTTCTATAACTACCACAGCCTTTGCTTTGGCTTCAGCCAGCCAATTTTTTTTTTTTTTACCAAGAATTAAGATCAAAAAGTTTGATATTTGCTCCGGGGATGTTGCCTTTAGGTTGCATTACAGCGATGATTTAGAGCTAAAATCATGCAATTAGCACTTCACACCCAGAGACAGCTCTGTATGGCAATGAAAATATGGCTACAGAGTGGAACGTCGATGCTGTCATTCCGCCAAATAGTTCTGCTGCCTAGCATGTTGTTCTCCTCATGGTAATACTGCTTCCAGAAAAGTACACTACCTCCTCAGAAACATCGCAGAAGAAAGGTTCTGCACTCGCACCCTCACATAGTGCTTTGTCGTTTGTGTGTGTCTATTCCATGCCAGTTAGTGCTTTCTAAAACCTTATGACGAAGCATCAACTAGCCCCCATAGTAGCGTCGCTGGAGCAGTTCGCACCGCCTCTTGAAGCACGCCTAGCAACTAGACGTGCCTAGCAACTTTATAAGCAAGTGCACAGTTTTTTACTTTACTTTTGATGTTGAAAGTTGGCAGCAATGTTAGAAATGTGTCTTAAGTAACGAATATCGACAAACTTGTCTTAAAGGGGCTCTGAAATGCCTTCAGAGGAGAGCACATTAACTCACTTAATCACTGCACTGTGTTGCCATGAAAACCAGAGCCAAATAATACTCTTCTACACGCAGCAGACGACCCACAATCACGCGTCAAAGTTGGCGAGCCCTTCCTGGCGACATTTTCATGCTCGCACCTTCCTCTGTCCCCCACATCTGCGTAGACAAGGTGAGAGGTGGCCATTGGTTAGATTCTTTCAGACGCCAGGCAGCTACCGTGGCCGTGGCCAATAAGCCGGTTAGCTCCGGCGTGTCAGGAAACTCTGCTCCCAGAGCGGAGTCTGCGAAGGAGCTCCTACCTTCCAGCGTGCAAAAAGTGACGAGAGCAGAGGGAAAGGCGTGAAGACGCTGAAATTCAAATTGTAATTACAGATAACTCAGCTTCTACAAAGCGCATTTAAAGAATCCTTGCTGGACACTATTCGTGAAGCGGCGTGCTTCAATATCCCATGCATGCCGCAACTTTATTAGAGCCCCCTTTACAGCCCCTTTAAGAGACAGACAGAAAAACTTTATTGAGAGAGTTTTAGACCCAGCTTGTTCCCTGGGCCACTGCGCGGTCCCGCACTGCATCAAGTAGGTCATGCCGGGACATGACGTCGGCAGCCAGAGTCACCACAGCAAGCTGCGATGTCGGGTCTGCAGACATGAGTAAACTATTACTTTAAGAGTAATACTTAAGAGTAAATTATTACTGAAGTGGGGAGTACATTCCACTGGGTAGAAAGAGGGGCGTGGAGTATGGGCGTCATCTGCTCCCATCGGCATGGTTCGGAAATGTGCTGCCTGGGTCGACGTTCATGAATGGAAGAAAATAATGTTGAACTGAAATTTTATTTCCAGTCTTGACTTGCACACTGCAGCAAAACAACCGTTGCATATGTACAAATAAATATTCCTACATTGTAACAATGCATTCACATCTACCATACTAGGGGGAAAAAAAAAAGTGCTGAGGTTCGGCACACACTAAAGCTTTAACAAGCGTATCATTCTGAAAGTAGCACAGAAAGCCCAATTCGCAACAGACACCGAAAAAAATAAGGCGTCCACTCTGCACGCTGTAATGAGATGCTCACTGAAGCCCGACAGACTAGAGTAATGCATAGAAAAATAGAAGCAAAAAAATGAACGGCTTGACACCTTTACTGCAGAACATAAAAACAAGCGCCCATGGGCGCCGGAGGAACCGTTCTTGCAATGCAGAATGTACAGAATGCGTCGAGACAACGGGAACCATTTCAGGAGGAATGTAACATCCAAGACTAACGGCAGCACTGCACGGGTAAAGAATAGTCTGGTGTGGTTACATGAAGAAAAGTAAAGAAAACAAAATGAACATGGTGTTTAACAGACGCGGACTCCTGAAATTCTGGCAGTCTTGCTTCTTGATCTGTCAAACGTGTGCCGTCAGGCTGCCGCACGAAGTGCGAGACTTCCAACAGGACTGTGGTGCATGGGAAGCTGCAAAATTCAAGGCGCGACAAAAATGCTTAACGAAGTAGCACACACCACTTATGCTGCTGTTACATGCACCTACAGCAACATCGGGGCTGGCATAATATATCTATTCTATAACCGATTACACTTTCGTCGCTGGCTAAAGCAATGCCAGACCACATTTTCAGTGTTTGTTGCTGGCACAAGCTTAATGATGGTGGGAGGTGGGAGATGAAAAATTCATTTTACAATATACTCAACCACGTGCCACTTGCCTTTGGATTTCACACCGTTGAGTTGACGGACACATTTGTTGACAATGCTTTCGGATGATTCTCGTAACTTTAGCTTAATTGACTCAAGAATGCAAAGTTTTGAAACCCAATATGTCTGATAATGGCCAGACGTAACAGGTATCAAACGTCGAATGCGCAGTAAACGCCAATAATGCCTGGAGCTTACCCAACTAAGATTTCCAAAACGTCGTGAACAGTGAACATCTCAAGTCGTGACACTAGGAATAAGAGCAGCCCACCGAAGGCATTTTTCTCACAAACGAAATAAATGTTGCTAAACATGCATAGCAACTGGCATAGTTGTATAGGCTGTGAACTGCAGTTTCTGGAAATTGTCTTCAGTGTCTCTCTAACCATTCCCATACTCAACATGCCATAAGTGAGATTACTTGTGAAATTAGCATTGTACAGTACCGCATGTGGGATTAAACGCTCCAAAGCTGCATATGGGCTGTGAGAGATGCCATAGTGGATGGTCCTGGAATAATTTTGATCACGCGAGCTTTTTAAACCGGCACTGCACATGGGAGATTTTGAATTATGCATCCGTCGAAATGCGATTGCGATGCCCGGGATTCGAACCCACGACCTTGGGCTTGGCACCCAAGCACTGCAGCCTTTTAAAACACCAGGGCAGTAATGAGCATTGTGCACCCTCTAGAATGGCTGTCCTCAATGCGGCTAAGACGCTGTAATTACCTTTGGGGTCAGCAGGATGCAAGATGCTTCTGCCACATTAGGCCTTGGTAGAGTCGCCCATGCTGATTTTGGCAGACTGAAATGGCAGAGGAAATACACTGTTACTAACCACAGCCAAACAATGTGCTGGTGAAAGCAAAGGTGGGAAAAGTACACACACAACGTAATATCCAGAAGTAGCACACAGGCTACAAGAGATGCCACAATGGAGGACTTCAAATTAATTTCAACCAGCTAGACTTCTTAATTGTACATTGCCACAGCGTGCAAATCGGTGTTTTGCATTTCGCCTGCCTCCATCACAATGTGGTCACTGCAGCTAAGATTCGATACGACGTCCTAAGGTTCAGCAGTCTAATGACAGCACTAAGCCACCATGGCCAAGAGCTCAAGAATGAGTAATTGCTAACTGGCTTTGCTGCACAAGTGAATGTTACATATTGCAAGAGTGGCGCACAGCTTGAACTGAGGCAGAAATTTTTAGCAGTGCACTGAAATCATCACAAAACTGCACAGTCATCATTCATAGTCCTATGTGATACTGTACAAAGGCATGTCTTCTCCCTGTTTGGCACAATTTGTCTTTAGTCAAAGCTGTGGACCAACTAGCCCGGACGCATGTTTACTAGGCTTGTAGTTGTAACACGATCGGCAACCGGGAGGCTTTGTAATGCATGGTGAAAGAGAAGCGCAAAGGAATAGACGCTGAGAAAAAAAAAGGAATCAAGATAGGCTTGGTGCTTGTCTTGTGCTTTTTTCTAGTCCTTGTTCTCACCCGTTTTTCACGCAGGTGTTATTTCAGCATAAACTTGTTGCGCTTAACCATTCAGCGAAATACATGAAATACTAAGCCCTTAGCTGTGAAGTCAGAATCCATATGAAAGTGGTCACCTTAGGGCTAAACTACTCTTAAAGGAGTATAGGCACCTAATTTTGGTGGCATGTTTTCTTCTCTATAATGATGCGGAAGACACTACTACGCATGAATCACCATGTGATATTCGCCTACGACTGCTAAATAATTTATAATGGAATTATTTCTGTCGTTTCGGTTTCAACAGCCAAACGATGGCTGTGACGTCAAAGATTACTTCTGCATCACGTGAGGCATGGAAAGACGTCCATAGCTGCTTCATCTATTAATTAACTGCAGTGCTGAAGCCAGCCTTCTACAAGAGCTGAAATGACAATGAATGAAGAAGCAGCAATTATATTGCAGTTTTTTTCATGTCTCGCGTGTCCTGTAAGTGCATGTTGATGTCGCAGTCCTTATTCGGCTGTTGAAACCGAAACAGCACGAGAAAGAAATGCGATTACAAATTATTTAGCGGTCCTAGAAGAATACCAGGTGGTAATCCATTTATAATAATGCCTTACGCATCATTACAAAAAAAAAAACTCACTCAAAATTTAGGTGTGTATACTCCTTTAAAAAACTGCTTTACCATAGTTCATTTCTGCAAGACTATCAAACAAAACACACTAACAGCTAGTTCCTTCATCCCTGTCTCCCACTTTCTTTCGAAAACAAGGGTTCGTCACACCAGACAAAAATTACGTTTTGGTTGACTGGCGTGAAAGTGACCACCTTCATATCAATGCTGACAGCGCACTACCTGGCATAGAGCACATTCATGCAACGAAAAGAGGCAAGATGCAGTGTAACGAACACCCAGCTCACCATAATGACGGCCACAATGAGACCAAAGAGGCCGATGGCACTGGCAAAAATCTCCACAATGAGCAGCTTGACGAAGAGCGCTGGGTTGGCAGCATCCGCCAGAGCCGCACCCGATCCCACTACGCCCACGGACATCCCACAGAAGAGGTTGCCCAGGCCAACTACCAAGCCTGCTCCAAACATAATGTAACCTGCAAAGACAGTGGTAGGCAGAAGCTGTAACAAGCTCATCATGGCAAACAGCCACCTATTTTAGCACATTTTCATGATGTTTCGCTACTGCACAAGGTATACGACCACAGATACCATGCAGAGTTACAAGCTAAATAAGGCGAATACTGTTCACAACTTAGCACGACGACAACTTTCATATTCTCCGACAAACTAGTGCTGAACTCCTTTATGAAACGAGAAGTAATGAAAATAACAGGCCCTGGACGTCTTATCACAGCATTATCATGAATGAATAAAGTGCTGCACTTTTAAATGCTTTCCTATTTGCACATTGTTGCAGTATGCTCTAGTGTTTACTGAGGGTTAATTGGAGAGACATGGGATAGGCCTTTGCCCTGCAGTGGGCGTAGTCAGGCTGATGGTGATGGTGATGACTCAGCTGCGCCTAAGACAAACACATCAACACTTTACGAGCATATATGGCCCCTGCATGATCAAAGCCTCATTAGTAACCTGTCCAGCCAATAGGCAGCTGAAAAAATTTAGCACGTCTTACACTGACACTATGAAGACAATGCTTTTTGAATTTAGACAACCTGACAGCTTTTAGCAATGCTACTGGTGACCACACTGCAATGAATTGGCCCAAGTAATTTTCTATTACTCCGAGCATATCAACGGACAAAAATGCAAGCAATTCATGCAGTTTAAACAGGCACAGCCACAAGCATGCAGCATGCTGGAAATGAAGACTCTTATGTAGTTAACTTATAAGCCTGTGCAGTGTGGGCAGTGGACACAAACTGTAGAAGCAGAGAAGGTTAATGAACCATGCAGTGGCAATGGCAACTCTTATGCCCTTGTTACACGGGCGTTTTCAGTTGGCTGAACTGAACAGCAGTTAGTGGTGTTATACAGCAGCCCCAAATGCCGTTGACAAATGGCAGTTCAGTTCAACTGATCAAAGCCAAACAAAAAATCAAAACATTTCGGCCATGTGGTCGAAACTGTAAGGATGCTACTCCAGAGGCAATGTCGCTTTGGCTCTATTTTGCGCTGTTATGGAAGCCTCTTAAATAAGCCAAGATTGCGAGCTGGCAATAACACAGGAGCCACCATATCTCAACCGTACCAGACATGTAGTTGAGCGCCTTCTGCTTGTAGTCGAGCGTATCATCGTTGAACCTGTTGATCTGGCCTTGAAGCACAATGGCCATGATGATGCCATAGATGGCCACCGCCTCGCAGAAGATGATGGAGACCAAGTTCTTGGTGCGAATCCGCGGGGCCTTCACACCTCCTCCCACGATGCTCACACCAGTTGTGAAAATGCCACTGTACAAGAAAGCTCGTGTTAGCCTACATCACATGTGCCCATTACAAGAATGTCTTAAATAACCTGAATTGTGGCAAGAAACTTAAAGGACGGGTATGTTAACTTCACCAGAGCTGCAAAAGGTGCATGCGGACTTTCCTTCAAATTACACCACCTGACCCAAAACAGCTCAACTGCATTAGCATACAGGCTAAGGCCAAACATGACAAAGGTGGTTGCCATGAAACAATGCCGACAGTCGCATAGTTTAATATATATATTCAGGTGAAAATGTTTCCATACGCATTGTCAACTTCCAGTGCTGATGA
The DNA here is from genome assembly GCF_052857255.1 of Amblyomma americanum. Classification (NCBI taxonomy): domain Eukaryota; kingdom Metazoa; phylum Arthropoda; class Arachnida; order Ixodida; family Ixodidae; genus Amblyomma; species Amblyomma americanum. Next base: position 30,855,482 of record NC_135507.1, on the reverse strand, counting down.
ATAAGCAGCATACAGAACGGGCTGAGCAATGATTGGAGGAATTAACATGACCATAGGCAGGAAAAAAAAAGAAGGCAGGCGCCCCCCAAAGCAAAATCGAGCATTGATGTAAAACTGACAGGAACTCTTGCACACATGAAATAACTTTCACTTGTTTAAAGCTCTGTCTTGCTTAAATAACCGGTGCCCCCAGAATGGCGCAATGTGCAAATAAATCGGGTCAGTGGTCTTTGTTTCAAAGATATGCACGATTGAACCATCCCTACAAGATATTTGATGTGACAAATGACACATGACAAATTACAGTGTCACGAATACTTAGGTAGGCCAGCAATGAAGGAAAGGAAGGAGTGCAAGTTAAGAGGAGGATTAGAAACCCATAAAAAATTTCCCACAGACTTCAGGAACGGCTATTTATGTGCAAATCTGCTGAAGGACTGCAGACCAGAATGAATTCCAGCAAGGCCATGAACTGATTTCAGACTTCGGGTTTGCTTCTGGGTAAAAATCATTGGGAGGAGTCCAGCAATTCAAACGTAGTCTTGGTCTTGAGTTTAAGGACCAGCTGTGAGCTTGGCATTTCAGGCTGTCCTAATGCTCTCTCCTGCCTCTCCCTAGCCATGTTAACTCAATGCCATTTTAATACAATGTAAGCAGCAAGCGTTTTTCTGTTGGAGCGGCTAGTAAGCACGGCATTAGACACTGCAAGCACTGGCATGGGACCTTAGCCACATGGCAAAGCAAAATGTCTGCACCGTCGTACTTTACCAACTGCTCGCATATGGCACCCATCTCCATCTATCCTTCCCATTCCTTACCCGCCTCTGAAAGGAGGTTGGGATTGGAATTCTCTTCTTCATGCTTGATCTTCTGAAATCATTTGACAGTCGTTTGTTGCTCTCGTGCTGTTCTGTTCACACTCACAACTAGAATATTTTGTGCTGCAAGTTGAAGTCATGCAGAACTTGGCTGCGGGCGTTTAGAGATCATGTTCACGAACAAGCACACCAAAAAAAAAAAGGAAGAATAATTAACAATCATACAAGTAGGTACACTACAGAAAGACTTGAAGAAGCAATTCAAATTCAAGAACACAGCATCAACCCGTCAGCGCTTGAATAGACGATAGACAGCCGAATCAAGGAACGTGGGACATAGGAAGGCAGAAAAAAAAAGTGGCTAATATGTGTGCACAAAGACAAAAAGGTCACTTTCCAGACACAGCACAAACCAGAAATTTAAAAAAAATTATATGCAATGACCTAAACACTTTGGTGTTAGGATGAGGAACAACTGCACCCACCTGGCTGCACCGACTACAGACAGTGAGATGGAGAGACCAATACCGAGACAGCACCACATGTACGGCGAAATTCCTTCTAAGAACCTGAAACAGAACGACCACACGTTAATTAGGGCGACATACAAACACAGTATACCCATGCTTACCTTTTAGATAAGGAATGATCAACCCGTTTTGTTAGTAACATATATGCAATGACAATCATGAGCAGCATTTTGAAAGCATAAGTGACTTACAGCCACTATGACGGGGTCAGTGCCCAGCACCTGGAATTAGTTTTTTAAGCTAGCTGTGACCAGTGACGCTAAGGGGACGAAAAAAAAAATGCGCAGAGGCGCTGTTACGCCTCCGTTCAAGGCGCTGCCGCCTTTGAGCTGATTTGAACAAGCTTCAAACTAGACTTCAGACTTTTTAAAACAGTCAGCGGTAGCTATGACAAACAGCTTCACCTGGGTAACCATCATACCTGGCATGAGCAATTCTTTATGCGGTAAGTTGTAAGAATTACAGACTCGAAACCAAGATTTGTTCATTGCATTAAATATTGTCCTCCGTCCTTGTTAGTGTAGAGGCTACCGCTGGAAACGGGTCTATAAGAGTGCTCAAAGCTTTGAAGAAAGAACTAATGAAGTGAACCTGCGATTCTAGCGGCGATCTCTGGTACTGGTTTACCCAGCAAGTGCCATACGCGACTACAACTGCTCTAACGAGGGTATTCGCGAGCCCACATTCGGGAGCACACGTTAAAACGAAATGCATGAAAAATGTTACTCACCAGCCGAAGTCTAGCCTCGACCCTTTGCCCGATAGAATGTAGTACACCGCTAGAAAATGAAGATAAGCATCGACATAAAGTAGCGGCGTAAACCTAGGATACCGACATTATGCACGCAGTACGTATTGAATGGACGACATCGGAAATGTGCTATGGTAATCAAGAATGATGATTCTAACGTACAGAGGTCGGTACATCATGTCTACACATTAAATTCGAGGTCATTATTAGTAAAAGCGCAACACCATAGGTAGTTTCAGATGTGCACTGATGAGAGCGCCGAGTACCGCCTTACCCACGCAAAGGATCAAGAAGCTGGATATGCTGTATACGGTGTACTGGGCGTTTGCTAAGAGGCCCATTTTCGGTTGCTTGCTTCTCCACGCACGAAGATTTCAGAAACAAACTTTCCGAGAGCTTTCAACGACGAAATACCGCCGTTTACAACGCCGATCTGCGGCTGCAGTCGGGTCTCATGACATCCGCAACCGCAAAACCCGACGCACACCGAAACGGAAATGCGTTTTGTTTTTGCCGAGCTTTGCCTTGGTAATTCCGGGTTTGTGCGCTTCACTTTAAAACACGCTGCGAGAACAGAATAAACCACTCCTTGTAGTTATTAACTTAAAAAATGATTAACAAAACAGTAAATTTAATACTGGATATTCAACGTTGCTCTGCGCCCCATCTCGGCCCATGGCTCTGCCGGGCGAGCGCATCGCTTCATTTTGGGCGGCCATGATGGATGTTGCGATTGAGTGTGCGGGCCAAGTTGTATCACGGATCTCATCCGTTCGGTTTAATGTGTGCTTGTAGCGATAGCTAGGCGGTACCAAGCCGAAGGAGATCGCCAAAAAGCGTGAGTCCGCAAAAAGTCTGACTCTCGCCATCACTGTAGGCTAGCCCACTCGCGCGCAGCATGGTGAAGCGTAAAAACCGGGTAGTGTTGGAGTCCAGTAGCGGGGAAAGTGACAGCCCCGACGACTTGGACGGTGAGCTGCTTCTGCTCGCCAAGAAGAAAAGATCCGAGTCTGAGGGCTCGCCACAGAAGCCGCAGCCCGAGGAGAGCTCCAAGCCAGGCGCGGCCGCGTACAGTGACTCGGAGACGTCCGAGAGCGACGACGACTGGACCGTTGATGGCAAGGGAGGCGCCAAAGCCCGCAAAGGCAAGCTGTCGAAAAAGACGGTCCGGAAGAACCGCTCGTCGGGTAGCGAGGCCGAGAACAAGAGCAGCGCATCGTCCTCATCCGAGCCCGAGGAAGGCGAAGTCTCGGACTCTGGCGGCGGTTCCTCGGCGCCGGCCGGCGGCAGTGGCAGCGACGACGACGATGACGACGATCCGGAAGAGGAGGAATTCAACGATGGCTACGACGAGAACCTCATGGGTGACGAAGAGGACCAGGCGCGCCTGGCACAGATGACCGAGAAAGAGCGTGAGCAGGAGCTGTTCAACCGCATTGAGAAGAGAGAGGTGCTGAAGACGCGCTTTGAGATCGAAAAGAAGCTGAGGCTCGCCAAACGTAATGAGCAAAAGCGGAAGGCGAAGAAGGAAGAAGGCAGTTCCAACAGCAGCAAAGGGGGAGAAGGCGTGTCGGCCAGCTCTAGGTGCAAAGAACGGCGTCGCATGGTCGAGGAGCGTAAGGACAAGCTCGACAAGAAAGCACAGGCCATTAAGGATCTGAGAGCCGAGCGCGAGAAGAAGCGAAAACAACTCCAGGAGCAGCTGCAAAAGGAGGAGGAGGAAAAGGAGAAACGGAAACCCCAGGAGGAAGAGGAGTCCCAAGCCCAGACATCCAGGAAGCTCAAGGCAAGTGACATTTACTCGGACGATGATGATGATGATGCCTCTGACAGGGATGATGACCAGGATGACGACCAGGCCGGAGGGGACACATCAGATCGTCGTCGTTCGTCCTCTTCGTCCTCATCCTCTGATGAGGAGGAAGCCAAGCCACAGATAGCCGCCACAAAAGAAGAAATTGGCAAGATACGACTCTCGCGTCACAAGCTTGAGCGCTGGGTGCACGCTCCATTCTTTGCCAAAACGGTGATTGGCTGCTTTGTGCGAATTGGCATTGGCTCCAACAATGGTCGCGCTGTGTACAGGGTGGCACAGATCACGGATGTGGTCGAGACGGCAAAAGTGTACTCCCTGGGACGTGCTCGCACAAACAAGGGCCTGCGGCTAAAGCACGGTAAACAGGAGAGGGTCTTTCGGCTCGAGTTTGTTTCCAACCAGGACTTCTCAGACTCCGAGTTCCAGAAGTGGAGGGAAGTGATGACCCTGGAGGGGGTCTCGTTTCCCACCACGGAAGAGGTGGTGAGGAAAGGCAAGGATATCCAGGATGCTCTCAACTACCAGTACAAGGAGTCGGACGTGGAGAGCATTGTATCTGAGAAACAGCGCTTCAAGCGAAACCCGCACAACTACGCTGTTCGGAAGACCCAGCTCATGAAGCAGAAAGAAATGGCGGAGCAGAAGGGAGACCACGAAGAAGCGCAGAGGCTAGGTGGAGAGCTAGAACAGCTCGAGGAGCGTGCCCGGGAGCTGGACAAGCAGCGTACGAGCACAATAAGTGCCATCAGCTACATAAACGAGCGGAATCGACTGAAGAACATTGTGGAAATTGAGCGTGCCATCCTGGAAGAGGCCAAATTAAACAAAGAAAAGGCTGATGATCCCTTCACAAGGCGAAAGTGCGCTCCAAGTCTGGTCACCAAGACAAGGACGGCGGATCCTAAGCCTGTGGCACCGCTGCCGGTCCCAGAGAAAAAACCTGAGCAACCAGTGGTCAGCGCAGCTCCAGTTGAACCGGTGCGCAAGCAGCAAGATCAGCAGCCGCACAGAAGTGAGGAGGACATGTTTTCTGCACATGACTTTGACATCAAAATCGACCTGGACATCTCGGTCTCCTCTGCGCCTTCAGCCGTGGCAAGACCATCATCTGGTGCAAGGCCAGCACTTCCGAAACGCTCTCTGAACCTGGAAGAATATAAGAAGCTGCGGGGACTCATATGACCTCTCATGTACTGTGTCTTTTGGAGGGGCAGTGACTTATTGCAGCTGTCATTTGTGCTGTCAGTCCTTTCAATCTCTGCAGAGAGCAGTGATCACCTTGGTCTTAATCGTGGAGATTTTTGTGGTGCATTTCGGCGTATGGTGCATTGCCCGCTCTCAGTGGACAAGGCTTCTTCTTTTTTTTTAGCTCTTTGATTGTGGGTAGCGTTCGCAGAGAATGGAATTAAGCAGAGAGTTGGTGCAGTTACTTCTAACATGCCGTGGTGGTTTTACAGTAGCGTCATTGTGTGCAAACCCTCAAGAGAAAGAATGCTTACAATACTGCATGAGTCCCAGAACTGTTTTTCTTAGTTTTCTGCCCCTTTGGATTGTTACTGACAGCTACTTGAAAACAGTGTGTTTTGCGCTGGTTGCATAATGTGTCTTATTGTCAAGCATGACTCTGTGGGGAGTGTTTCCAGATGTACTTGGCAGTCGGCTGATTGTGTTTCTGAGGTTTTTTTCTCACTGAGCTGCAGTTATCGTGAAGTAGTATTTAAACTCTCCTTTATCCTGTGTAAAGAGCATGTGCTTTCAGAGGATTGGGCGCAGTCTGAGTGCTGTTGCTTGACTCAGCAGCCAATGCAAATATGTACAGTTACAGCAGTGTTGTGAAAACAGTGAACATGTGCATCACACCTTTAAGGTTATAAGCGATCGTAGAGGGGCAGCGGCTGCATGGAGCAGAAACCGGCCCTTGTGGGAATGAGGTGTAAAAGTAAGCATTAACGTGCATGCCACGAGTACGCCATTGATGTAGGCGAAGCCCATGGCGAGCTCTGTACATACTCACCGTTTGAAATCTACAAGATGCGGCATCTTGCCAGTACAGGCCGGCATGGCAACTGGCTGTTTACACTTAGTGTCTTCTTTTTTTGGCATTTTCATCTGTCATCGGTGTTTAGAATAGGCTGAACACTCACTGCTGCAATAAAGCAAAACATGACTGATTCAGATTTGTGCTTGTCATGAGTAATGACACTCTCAAACGTTGCTTATTGTGCCCATGACCTTTTTACAGTCTTTGTGCACGTGTGGGACCCCAAAACTGACTGAGTTGAAACGTGGATACTTATTCAAGCACCAGCTGAATATTGTTTTTTGTTGAAAAGTGTAGTGTTGACGGCACATGGCTTCAGGACCGGTGCATGACTTCTGTGCTGACATGCACGTGTACATAATGTAATTCTTGCATGCGCGTAGATGCACTGATGTGCACTGCTGTGTTTACCGCGTCATTAAAGGAATATAGACACCTAAATTTTTTGTGCATATTTTTTTTGCAATGATGCGTAAGGCATCATACATGGATTACCACATGGTATACTCCTACGACTCCTAAATAATTTACAATCCAACATTTTTGCTGTCTCGGTTTCAACAGCTGAACGATGACTGTGATGTAAAAGTGTGCTCATAGGCGACGCGAGACAGGAAAAAAACTGCGATATAATTGCTGCTTTGTCATTTTGGTTCACTGCAGTGCTGAAGCCAGCATGCCTCAAAAGACGAATTGAGAACAAATTTAGAAGCAGAAATATAATGCGACCTTTCTCATTCATTTTGTGACCTATAAGCACACTTTGACGTCGCAGTCATCGTTTGGCTGTTGGAACCGAAACAGCATGACAGAAAAATTCAATTGTGAATTGTTTAGCGGCCGTAGGCGAATACCATATGGTGATTCATGCAATAGTTTATAGTGTCTTCCAGATCATTGTAGAGCAGAAAACATGCCTCCAAAATTAGGTGTCTATACTCCTTAATAGCAAAAAAAATATGCTTATGAAAACAAGGGTCAGCTCTACAACTTGGCATCTCATCACTATGCATTTATTCATTCTGTTAACTCGCACCTGAAAACTAGACTTCCTCATAGACTTCCCCGCTGACTGGAATCTGTCTACCACTGTCTGCAGCTGAATGCCGCATTCACAAGCAGCTTCCAATACCAATAAGCAAACAGTTCCTGTTGCGACAACCATGGCTCAGTCGAAACAGTGTAGCGCAGTTTGTTAGAACATACAGACAAGCGAGCATACTATGAGCACAAAATGGAGACCCTCACACTAGTGCCATTATTGAACGGTGTTTCAGGCCCCTCGGCCTGCTCTTCACAGTAGTTCCGCGCCCTGAACTTTTTATTCAGGTATCTGTAGGACATTGAACGGATTCACATACTTTTAAACCTCCTTGTATACTCCCTTGCTATGATTTGCCTTATGCTGAACTTATTGTCTGCCCATCTGAAGGGTGCTGGACTTATTAACTTCAAAACATTTCCTGCATTGACCTTCTGAATGTGCTCTCTGCAGTTAAATGACCACATTATTTGTTTATATTTAATTCTCTCGTTTAAATTTCCTGCACCAATCTCTTTCCACCCGTCTATTATAAAGCCCCTTCCCAACCCAGGATAGCATGTCAGCACTTTTCAAACACTGACTAAATTCTGGCCATTAAAGAGCCTTTCTCTCACTGCTGTGCTTTGGAGTGTGCTGCTGTTTGCCATTCTCTTTTCAGTTGACACTTGCCCATAAAACGGAAGACACACTGACGAGCATAAACAGTAAAAATTGGAAGCTTTTTAAAAGGAAGACTGAACTGCCTGCTGTAGGTTATAGGTTATCTGTGGACATGTGGAGTAGATCCATGGCATCAGACTTTCACCATAAAATTTTGTGTGCCAGATCAAAGCTGTAGTTTTTTGTTTAACTGGTAATGTTGTGGATGATTCTGTCAATACCTACAGATGGATACAACTTAGGTCTGCACTGAAGCTCCGCCCACATTCACGACCGCCTCACAGATTTCCTTGTATTAAAACCCAGCGCTAAAAAACATAGACAGAGGACGAGACTATGTCTAATCACTGATATCTACGTAAAGATACGAGTGCACGCAGGACTCAGAGGACTTGATTCATAATTAGAACATTTATTTTCTCAGAAAAAGGAAAGATCGCACGAAAAATCACGGTTATTTACAATATTTGCACATACTATACAAAAACACAAAAGCTTCTGCTCCACAACAAAGTCACCAACTGCGAACGAATGGCATTTGTCAAAACTTCTACCCTTCTGCATGTGAATCCGTGCCCGGCAGCAGAGGTGGTTTAAAAAAAAATCGCCAATTTTTATTTTCGTGATAGTTTATGATCATTTCAGGACAATGCAAAGGATGAAAAAATAGGCTGACGGGAAAAGGTACGTTTAATTGGGTGAACTGTGCCTACGATTAAAAGGAGGGCCATGCGCTGCGTGATGGGGAAGAAGAGTGGCTCTTCTCTGCAATAACTTCCGCTTCCTGCAGCAGATCTACGGCAATGTACTTCAATCTTTTCGGGAATAAACCTACACTCTTCTTATTTTCGTTTTTACATTTCAGTATATAGGTGCGGTGTGTAAATAGCGTGGGCGAAAAAAAAAAGCGCTCAGAAAATTTCAGGGGGTGCTCTGACACCGAAACACCCTTTCTGGCTACGCCCCTGCTTAGGGTAAACCTCCTGCGGCTCTAAACTTTTGATAAAGGGTGTACATGTTTAAGTGATTTTATTTATTGTTCTCACAAGGGCCCAGATAGGTAAGCTCACTTATCCTGACAAACTGGATGGCAATAATTGTGTCCCGTATGCCGGGTGTTTCAGGAAAAAAATTTTGAAAAATGGGCTTTTGGGGTAAAAACGGCTTTTGCGGCACAATATTACCAATTTTGGCTGACACCAGAAAACTGATGAATCGTCTTCAGTGGTAAGCTGGCTATCTAATTTTTAATAATTAACTTTAACTGGTAGAGTCTGGCACCTAGTTGCAATTAGATACTTGTAACCGGCCGTTAGTAATAGCTATATCAGTTTTTAGAATTTAGAAAATGCGATTATTTGTGGCGCCGTGGCTCGACAACGTAGTTGTTAGTGCCTATTTATTAATAAAGATAACAGTCGAAGGAAAAGATGTTGCTAGCCGCGGCATCTGCCATCGAAACCTGAAGCACCTGAGCTGCGGCTAGCGGGAATAAAAGAACAGGGAGAGGGAAGGAAAAAGAGGGGGGGGGGGGGGGGTAATAGTAAGAAAGGATAAAGGTAGGGCGGCAGTACGCACTATGTACAAATACAGTATATAGAATATTTGGCTTTTTCGACTAGTTACGTCTACTGGAGGGTCGCTTTGCCTGCATGCTTTCGAAAGAACATGTATTTTCGCGCGATGCAGCCAGATTTTGTCGAGCCACAGCGGCGAGGTTAATCGTGTTTTCGAAATTCTAAATACTGATATAGATATTACTAACGACCGGCTAAAAATCTTTAATTGCAACTAGGCACCTAACTCCACTAGTTAAAAAGTGAATTATAGATTAGTTAATCAGCTTACTTCTTAATATGATTTTGTGTTTCCCGCCAACACTGGTAATGCTGCAAAACCCCTTATTTTTACCACAAAAAACCTATTTTTTGAAAATTTATAATCATCAGTCTGACTACCCCCTCTGCTGGACAAAGGCCTCTCCCATATCTGTCTGGTTAGCCCTGTCCTGTACGACTGGCGAACAAACTGGTGGGTAGTAAGCTCATGTTAGTGATAAGGGTACATTTTCTTCTTAGTAACTATATATAGTTTCGTATACGAATCTGGTAACCTGGAAGAAAATCGGATCGGGCACGCAGTGAAACAATATTATTGAGCACAATCCCCACAGCGCCAACATGTCATTGCAGTGTGTGTGCAGGGGTTGTAAACCATAGCAATGAATTTAAAAAGTGAGGCATTATAGTATAGTATTCCAAAACTTACAGTAATTCGCAAATAACGTCTTGCAATATGGCACTGAGCCGCCGCGGTGGCTGAGTGGTTATGGCGCTCGGCTGCTGGCCCGAAAGACGCGGGTGCGACCCCGGCCGCGGCGGTCGAATTTCGATGGAGGCGAAATTCTAGAGGCTCGTGTGCTGTGCGCTGTCAGTGCACGTTAAAGAACCCCAGGCGGTCGAAATTTCCGGAGGCCTTCACTACGGCGTCTCTCATAGCCTGAGTCACTTTGGGACGTTAAACCCCCATAAACCGAACCCAATATGGCATTACTCAACTTGTTGGAGTGTGGCGTAGAGGTAAAAAAATGAGTATCCTATGACCAAAGCTTTTCAGAAATCGCAAATAAAGTTGAGGAAATCATTTAAACAGTTTTTATATGTACATACGCGTACATGATGTTTCACTTTATGTAAGTGATTATTTATTTAATATAACAAAAGGAAGGTAAAAGATGTTTGCTCACCCCGGCATCTGCCATCACTAATCGGTGGCACCTGAGCTGGGGTAGCGGAAATAAAGGATAGCAGGTAGTTTGAAGAAGTGAAACGAAAGAGGTGAGGGGATAGTAGGAAAGAGATAGGGGTGAGGGCATATATACACTATTTACAAATTATAATACAATTGTTCAGGCTGCGCGCGGGCGCCAACTTTATTCGATAAAGGAAATTAGGGCAGATTACTTTTTTAAAAAGTTGTAAAGTAAAATGAAACAGGTATATGTATACCAAGCTAATCTGCTGTAATGGGAACCTCTCATGCGGGTTTGTCATTATTAATTTTTTCATGAATATGTATGCACCGGTGCTGGTTGAAACCGATTTTTCGTCCCGTATGCGCATCAACCGCTCAAGTACACACTTCAGTGCAGCAAAGGCGGACAAGCGCGCTAACTGAGTTGAAATTTGAATGATTCACAAACTACGGCACCTCGCTCCATCAGCGCGGCAATAAGTCACAAACATGGCATGCGACGATCGGTGTCAAAAAGAGCGCTGGAACGAGAAAAAAAAAGAATTTACATTGTCGCGCTCGAGGCGTGCAGCGCGCGCGCCTGGCATAGCAGGCGAACAGGAAGTGACGTCAAGTCGCAGCGGATGCGGCGTGCGGCGTGCGCCGGGCGAAAGCTGTCCGTCGCCTGGAGCGAAGCGGGATTACAGTGACCACGGCGGCGAGAGTGAGCGGCTCGCTTTTGTAGCGGCGGCTCAGCGCCGATCGAGAACTTGCCGGCGCGTTTCTTCAAGGTGGTCTTTTCGAACGGGCGCACTGCACACGTTTTTGTGGAAGCCGCTGCTCTGCGTTCGCTCCAAGCTCAAGCGGAAAAGAAGTCGATCTGTGCGTGTCTGTGTGTGTGCGTGTGTGTGTCGCGTTTTGTCGACAACGCACCTGCGTTCATCGTATTCCGTCTAAGTCAACGATCCGGACGGAGTGCGGTTGAAAGTGAGTATCATTTCGTTATCTCTGACGCCCGACGATGATAAGGGCAAAAATGGTTTTACCGCCTTGCTAATTTCGTTGCGGCTGGAGAATGCGTTTCCGTGCGCCGTTTATAGACCACGGCGGTGTTCCCATGGTCGCATTCACAGCTGCGTGCAAGTCGCCGGCTTCAAGGCTGAACCAGTTTTTGCTCCTTTTTCAGAGCTACCGTTCGGAGCTTTCATTGTCGAGGAGTTTGCCAGAATATAGTGTTTGCGAAAACGCGAAGATACCTCATTGAACCGAGACGTTCTGCTTGCTTCATTCGTCTCACAACACTGCATGTTTGACGACTATCGGTAGGTTCGCCTGATGCTGTATAGTTCCGTTGTAACTGATCAACATGACAATGACTTCATGTTTGACTCTTTCATTTTAATGAGAGGTGACATGGGTAAGTCTTTCAGAACATTCCATTTGGAAGCTTTCGGACCGAAGCCGTTATGCTATTTAACGAACTTGAGTAGTCACGACCATATATTCCGTAGCACAACGCGGAAACGTCCCAAATACGTTCTCAAAATATGCAGTCGAGATTTCAAAAATAAGCTGGCAACCTGTTCTATAGGGGCCCGCGTGGATTTCTGTCCGGAACCTACACGGGGAATGCCATCGGTACAGTGTTTGCTGGTATGTTCTTGGGGTCTTTACGTTGGAGTTCTGCCAACGGCTGTTTGTAACGTGCAAGTGCCTTTACAGTGCCGCCATTTGACACCTGGCACGCCGAGCAACTTATTGCGTGGATTTACATTATGCGTTGCAACTAACGTAATTGATGACAGTGAACGTTGTTAGCCGCCACTTTACCAGTACACTTTCAACTTCAGTTGCTATTAAAACGCCAGCAATTCGCTTTGATCACTGTTGTGTGGTCGTTTTGGAGAAACGGATAAGTGTATACGTACGTAACAGATCTCATTTTTTTATCACCCTTTCCCAAAGAAGAAAGAGACACATGGTTAGTTGCTAGCGGTCTCTGCTTTGGTCAATGAATACCGAGTACCTGTGTAACGCTTTCGGCGTGCTAAGCAAGGTTGGTAGACAGATGCATTTGGATTCCCTATCGGTGAAGATGGACAATATACTTGTGCAAGACTGGTTTGTTACGGTTAGCGCCCGACAGCCTAATGGTAATGGTTAACTTGTGCTTGGACACAGTCGTGGACAGAGTAACATGGACCGTGCTTCGCCGGTCGAATTACTCTGACGCGTTACCTACCAAAGAATTAATGGGTACTTGATATATATGTATGCAACTTAACGAGATTGGAGGAGGTATCCCCTGGAAGGAGAATGGCTGGGGTGGCCCTTACGCCGTCGCCCACGTGCCGATGGGGCTCTCAAGAAGTCGCAGGACCCATAACCTGCCCGAGGTGTTCCACACCGGCTGCAGTGGTGAATGTTCGCCACCTGCTGTGGACTTGTGCAGGGACAAGGGCTTCAAGGGCACGGTTTTTTACCGGAAGTGGGACTAACGGCGACGAGGAGGATTTCTCCAAGTGGCTGACCGACAACAATAATAGCATGATACTTTCCCGGTTCCTGCACGAAATACCTTACATGGTTTCCCGTAGTATACCGTGGACCCAAATTATTCCTTTATGGCAAGTGTGAGAAAAAGAAAACTAAATGCCACTTGTGCGTTTGCACATAAAGGCAGAGTGCCTTTCTATTTTCCTTATGGAACGCCGGAGGTGGTCCATGTTATTCTATCCGCGGCGGTACATCAGTACCATCAAACGAAGGTCGTAATGAGGGAGAGAGAGAGAGAGACTGATGTTTATTGAGGAGCATTAACTTCAGCATTGATGTTTAAAACCTCTGGCATGCTGTTCTTCAGAGGGTTGGAGGTTAGCAGAGAGATAGACTAGAGGATAACATGAGCAGGAAACAAGGAGTGCTTGAAAAATTATGTGGGATACATCACGAAATTTTCAAGTACACCATTTAGATTTTGATATAGAAACGCACAAGAGCTGAAGGCATGTAATGCGAAGGGAAAATAGCGAATTGATCATTGCAAGCGCAGGAAGTTGTAGCTGGGGGGTCGTCAGATATTCAGGTGGGCGGATGAAATTGGGAAGTTTGCGGGGTATGGTGGCCGCAGGTGGCACGGGGCATCGTTAATTTGGAGGTCACCAGGGGAGGAATTTGCCCTAGAGCGGACGTAGTAAGGCTGTGTTGTTGATGATGATAGGATTTATATTGCTTCGTGGAGGCCATTGTCTTGAAGGTCAAAAACCAAGAATTTGAAAGTTATTGCGCCGGTGTGAAGGGCAGGATCAGGACCCTTCGCAATGTCAGTGTTGTTTAACTAACTGTCTCTATTTTTAGCCCGTAGCTCTGTCTTCCGTATAAGATGAGCATTATCTCTCTCTCGACTGTGAACGGAACCACAGTTGTCAAAGTAGTTACTGCTGGTCTCTTTCAAACTTCGCTAATAGCTCGTAAACGCCGCGTTAAAACGAAGGCGGGAGTGTTATTCCGTCCCTTGTTATGGACAGGCGTCAATCTGAGGTGGGGTCTCCGCCGTTACAAATGCTTCCCCAGGTGAAACGATTCCAAAATTTGCATTTGCACTCTGCTGCGTGCGAGGTACAAAGAGTAAAAGATGTTGTTGTTGTTGTTAGCCTATCAAAAGATGGCACATATACACACTGGGGGATCGGCCAAGAATCGGGTGACTATTCACCTGTATTCAGGTAATTAAAACTAAAAGCACGCGGGAGAGCAACACCGGAGGATTCTTCCTCATGAACAGAAAAGTGATGAAAGTTTTGGCTTGAAAATTAATAATAATAATAATAATAATAATAATAATAATAATAATAATAATAATAATAAAGAGAGGAACTGCATGGAACAGAATTATTAAGCCAGAATGTAATAATGGAGAGGAAAGAAAATTTTGTAACCCTTAGCGTGGCAGTCGGTGAGATTCTAGCAGGAAATTCAGAACAGCGGTACAAACAGATCTGTGTCTGAACCCAAATGTGGTGGCCCCAAATGAGTAAAAGATTCGTGGCGTTTTCTTTGTCATTTGCTGGTGTTAACGCACGTGCGTATATAAATGACACAGTTTGGCTGTGAGAGCCTCACTGGCTCCGCGTTTTTCGCCACACCTGCATAAATAAGTCCGCAAGCTGTTCACATCTAGGACGCAGTGCACGTGCTTTGTGCAAGCCCCGGCGAGGCGCAGTGAGATATGCCGGGAGTACTGGGCGAGTTTCAAGGGTATCTTCTGGTTCCAGGGCCGCCGTAAAAAAAAAAAAAAAGGCGCTTGCTCGCTAGGGACAGCTCTGTTGCACCATGCTTCAATGTCATCGATTTATAGCTATGAAGAGTTGTCGAAGTTTTTTTGCTGCAGTTAATTAATCGGCGCCCTTTTCGTTACGAGCGTGAGGTTTTCAGTTGGTTAGGAATTCTGATTTTAACTTGTTAGTTCGCTGTTAGCGTTGGCTACTAAATCGCTCGTTTTTCGATGCACTGATAACGAACGCCTTTTGTACCGTTTACTCTCACCTGTGACTGACACTTCTACTTCGTGAAAAATCGCGATTTCGCTCATATCCGAGTCCAGGGCACGGGTTTCACATCCTGGTTTGTAGAAATTTTGAGGAATGTATTAAATGCAGCGTGGAGCGATGAGGTAGCGTATTCAGTACAGTGACCAAAAGGCGCATTTTCTTTTTGCATCGAATACTTGCGTGCCCCGGGATTACAGCGGTTCTCGCAGAAGTTTCGACGGCGAAATTTTTCGGGAAATTCTTTTCGTCGTCACGTGACCTGATTTCCGTTGCGTGTACTGGAGTCACGCTCCGGCGTCATGGAGATGCGGCGGCGTTGGTTTCAGTACAGTACCAACTAGCATGCCTACACCGAGCGTGCTCTCTGCAGGCTCACATTCAGGCTCACGTTCAGGCTCACATGCACCGTACTTCAACTACGAAAGAGCGCGGAATGAACGCTAGCGAAATGAGCGGCACACACACTGGGCTAGCGCTTTTTTTTTTCCTGCAGTGACGTCAGCATGCTTTTACTTACCATTGTAAAAGCGGTCTATAGTTGCCGGCGGCTTTAACACTGCCGTTTGGCTCCGCCATAGTTGTTCGCTGCAGGAGCGTGTGTCTGGAATACCCAGAACTTTTCTGCGCTCCTGTTCTGACCGCAGACTAGAGATATTTGATTATACAGTCGTACCTCGTTAATGTGGACACATGGGTTCGCAAGCAGCGATTTCCGTAAAGCGAGTCACGTAACCACGAATCGTGAAGACAATATGAATTGAGAGAAAAAAAAAGAAACGCTTCATGATTATGGTCTGCTTGTGTGCTTTGTGGTGTACAGAGCAAGTGGAAATTATACAAAATCTTAGGAGCTCTAAGCGCATCATGATATTCGCCATTATTTGTTAAACAATGTGATCCATGAGACCCGCGATGGTGTCTCATTGTGTGGTGACGCGTGTCGAACTAAGACTGTTTATATCCCCACGCATCGCTAGTGCATATGTGTACTACGCCGACTGAATGCGGCTTTGAGCCTGGCACAACCCGCAAAGAAAGTTTTTTTTTTTTTTTAAAGCCACTCGTGCAATACGGCAAATGATAATGGCGCGTCTACCGGCCTTTTTGGCACTCTAAAAGATGAAACCGCAAGAAAAAGGCCATCACTCAGGCATTTGCCCATTCGCACTACCTTTTGCTGGTGTTCTCCGCACAAAATAAGGAAAGGGAAGGTCTGCCTGGTGCAGTGGAGACCTTGTTTTTATCGCCTTGCATATTAGCGTGAGAAAAATAAATGAGCCCCTGTGGGCTCGGTGTATTTTCGCTCTGTCCGTGGCCCGGACAGCGAGTTTCCATATTAACGAAGAGTAAATGCTTTGAAAAAGTTTGGTATTGGAAAAAAATTACCCATATTTCAAGTCGTACGTATGAACGGGGCACGGCTGTATCAGTACCGAAACTCTTCAAACAACACACACACGTCGAATTCCGCACACCAGTTGGTTCAAAACTCGAAGGCTAGCTGATCGTCGCGACACTTGTGGCATTCGTATTAACTGCTCAGACCGGCCGTAGGCTGCTCAAAAGAACATGTATATGGTGGAGAGAGAAATATTGCAATACTGCACTAATATAGATATTTTCCAATCTCGTAGGAGGCGCCACCATCTGCTAACAACTGGCCTCAGGTTATGTCCGGAGTTCTTATGCAGTGCATCGCAACTAGTGCGATTAAAGATCTCTCTCGGTAGGCATTACTGAGCACGCACTTTCGCGTTGCCGATATCCGCCAGTGACCGGTCCGCCAGTGCAACATGCATGTTCGCGCGACGCGTTTATGCAAGAAAATAGCATCATGGGCGTGCTGTCGCCACGACCAGCGTGACGTCTTCTCCCACGGCCTACGTCACTGGGAGCAGCGACCAATGGCTGGAGGGGGAATGAAATGGAAAGGAAACGGATCTTTAGAAAACATGGCCCGCGGACTCGACTGAAGATTAATACAAGGGTCATTCTCCTATGTCATTCTTCTATGTCTGTCTCTGTGCGCCTTATCCCCCTTATCTTACGCGATACCCATCTCCACCCTAGACAGAAAGGAGTAAAAAGGGCCTAATCTCTTCTCTAACACACTCTCTTTTATGAAAGGGAGTACGCTAGAGGAAAGTTTACTCGCTCTTTACTCCCATGGGTAACTTGCGCTGAAGTTTGTGGTGCCGACTGCAGCGCCATAACACACTGCCTAGCGAGAAGAGCAAGAAGTTTTGGGTAGTACTCTTAGTACTTTTCCGCGCCACCTTCAGGCGCTTATTGGCGGGAGCCTCCGCGCTCTGTCGAAGGTCAGCTATCTGGGCTACGCCGAGAGAAGCTAGGCAATGAACGCTGTCAGCCAAACGCGGGTATCTAATCGCGCAGAATGTGTTCTCGCGTTTGCAGCGGCCCAAGCGGCTGAAAAAAAGCAGCTTTGAGTCACCGAATGGAACAATTGCAGTGCCACCTTGGCACCGCAGGTTCCCCATAGAAGCGTTTTCGTGTTTACGGGTGTGCTATCCTGATCCCTTCCGTTTGCTGCAATCGGCCGTTTTTGGATCCAGTTATTTTGGTTCGTGATCCTGAACGCCCAGACTGTACAGGGCGTGCTATTGCGTGGCACGCAATGTATGTGCACGTTAACGTAGTTAGAGGTCCGGCGGAACTCAGTCTGGTCAGGTGTCACGGCAACAAAAATCTGCAAATAATATGGTCGTCGACCACGTGTAAGGATTGGTTAGAACATGGAAATTTTTGTAACCGATGAAACTGGCCTGGTACTGAAAAGTCTCTGCACGTTTAACGTCATCTTCTCGTTGCAAGATAACCGATGGTCCCTTAGGGCAACGGAGTGGGTTCCAAGAGAAGGCAAGCGTAGCAGAAGGGCGGCAGAAATCAGGTGGGCGGATGAGATTAAGAAGTTTTGCGACGACAACGTGTTCGCAGCTGGCACAGGACAGCGCTGTTTGGAGAGACATGGGAAAAGCCTTTGTCATATATAGTGGGCGTAGTCAGGCTGATGTTTATGGCGATGATAAATCGATAATCAGCGGGATATTTTTTCGTCAACGATGGATGGTTGAAGGCAAAAAAATCCTTTGTTGAGCATAGCCTGTCGGACGCAATGAAAACTGTAGTATGGTTTCAACTGAGTGAAGAAAGAACCGGAAACGAAAGAAAGTTTGAACATAGGGTCTGACGCTATTCCAAAAAGTGATTTTGTACGACTGTGCAAACAGTGGCGGTCTCCATGAGTTGTGACTGCAAAAGATATCGAAGCAGGACTGCGGCAAGACTGCAGGACTGCAAAACTAAAGACGTTGTAATAGTGTTAATAATTAATAATTCGTTTTTGGGGAAAGGAAATGGCACAGTATCTGTCTCATGTATCGTTGGACACCTGAACCGCGCCGTAAGGGAAGGGATAAAGGAGGGAGTGAAAGAAGAAAGGCAGAGAGAGGTGCCGTATGTGGAGGGCTCCGGAATAATTTCGACCACCTGGGGATCTTTAACGTGCACTGACATCGCGGCAGCACACGGGCGCCTTAGCGTTTTGCCTCGATAAAAACGCAATTGTAATAGTGCCTCGATTGTAATTTTTGCTTTTGCATGTTACAGTAACTGCCTACTTTTTCTTTCGTTATTTTATAGTGCTTAGTTTCTTCCCATTCTAACCCTGTATAATGGTTATTTAAGACTATAAGGGTTATATTACGCATTATTTTCGCGATTCTAAAAGAAAACAAACACTTTCTGCGTATGCTTCGTTGTATACGTTGTATACGTTGTAGCTGTCCGCTCCCATTCTGATGCTCTCTCGTTCATGGAGTGTGCGTGCGATAAACAAATAAATAAATAAATTACGCGCAAGCTGCCTAAGCGGCCGTTCCAATTCCTTGTAAGCTCGCTGCACCTTATCGCCGTTTGCTTCTTCACTCTCGCCTTTCAGCCCCCCCCCCCCCCCTCTCCGCAATTAGCATAGCTGGCCGCAGAGCGCGTGCACCCTTCCCTGGTCGACTTGTCCCCCTTTCTTCACTGAAGACCCCACTCGACGCTCGAAGGCGCGATCTCAATATGGCTCTGAGGAAAGCGGCTGTATCCGGCCGCGCTTGTAGTCCACCCGTTAAAAACAAACAAAAAAAAGTAACGGTGATGGAGAGAGAGAGAGAGAGAAAGAGAGAGAGAGGGAGGGGGGTGGCTTGAAGGTTTGCAACTGCATCCTTCATCGACACCGCCGGCCGTTAGTCTTGACGAGCGTTTTGTCCCCGATCTTCGCACGTGATGCTCGCCGCGGCGTGGTCGCCTTTGGAGAAAGGAGGAGGGGGAGGAGGAGGGGGGCGGCTTTATTTCATTTTTCCAGCATTGAAGAATGCGCCGCCCCCCTTCGCGAAAAAAAAAAGGGCACGGGCACTTATGCGTACCGCGTTTGTGCGAATGTAGCCAGCAGCTGCCAGGGCTGGATTGCTTTTAGGGCCCTGAAGATTTGCCACTCAAGGCGAAGTTTGGAAGGAGGACGCAGCTACGTGGTGAGATTAAGGCCTGTCGTAACCCCGCACTTAGCCGACACTGCTGTGGTATAGTATGTTTGGCTTCCCTTACAAAAATTTCCTCGGACAGTCTATATAGACTGTCCATAGACACTTCTGTCTACAGTCTATAGACTCTCATCGAAAATTTTTATAGAACAGTCTATAGGCAATAAAAATCCTATAGACAGTCTATAGAGAATCTACAAATTTATGGCCATACACTTTAAGTAGGCTCTCGTCTATAGACAGTCTATAGACTATGAATACACAAAAATAAATATCTATAGGAAGGCAAAAGAGGCTATAAGAAGTCTACAGACTGTCTATAGACCATTTTTTTAAAGGGTGAACGCCTAAATATTCCAATCCTCTGCGTGTGCTATATGAGACGGGGCTTCGGGCTAATTTAGACCACGTGGAATTCTTCAACGGGCACTGACGTCACGCTGTAGCACACGGGAGTCATATGGATTTCGCCCCCATCGCAATTCAACCGCGGCGGCTGGGATTCCATCCGACGACCTCGAGCCGGACGCGATAACCACTATTCCACCGGGGCGGGTGCTTAGCCGAAATTTATTCGGAGTAGGTGCGGACGGATTAAGGGCTTCGAATTGCGCTGAACGGCCTTGGTAGGCGCGTTTTTGTTTTTCATTGTTAAGTAAGTATTGCTCAAGCGACAGGACACTGGGAGTTGGTAATTCGGCCACCACAAAATTAACCTGCTTCAAGAAACAGTGAAATGATATGGACCCACAAGGAGCGTTGGAATGTGACATGATTCAAGACACTGGGAACTTCCTGTTGCTGGAATTCAAAAAGTAGCTGGGATGACGTCAGGCCTGCTTGAGACAATACAGAAATTCACTCATGGAATGGTGTTGTAAACGGCGAGGTTTGTGCAACATTTAATACTACGTGATTAAATTAATCTGGTACGAAAAGCTGACGAAAAACATTCGAGTGCTCATGGAAACGTGAAAGGTTGACGTTACATATATCAGAGAAACAGCTTTCGTTTGAGCTCGGGCATCATGAAAGGTGTCAATTTTCAGAATTTAGAGGTTGTCGTATACGTTTTCCCGGAATTTAATTAACTAGCTAATTAATTAAATACAAGAGTTAGGCGAAAAGATAAAAAAACGCAAGTGATTAGGAAGGGCTTAACGATGCTCTCGGAATACCGTAGCGTGGTAAGATTTACATAAAGCAGGTATCACATCAGAAATGAATGAGCGCATGGCATTGTTCGATATTGGTGACAAAGTCCGGCGGTATACAGGCAAAGTTGTGACAACTGAAACGAGCTCTGACTGCAAGAGTGTGCAGTCCGGTTCACTTAATAGTGAAACGGGCGTAATTGTGGAACCCGCCGTGGTGGCGCAGTGGTTAGGGCGCTCGGCTACTGATCCGGAGTTCCCGGGTTCGAACCCGACCGCGGCGGCTGCGTCTTTATGGAGGAAAAACGCTAGGGCGCCCGCGTGCTGTGCGATGTCAGTGCACGTTAAAGATCCCCAGGTGGTCGAAATTATTCCGGAGCACTCCACTACGGCACCTCTTCTTCCTTTCTTCTTTCACTCCCTCCTTTATTCCCTCCCTTACGGCGCGGTTCAGGTGTCCAACGATATATGAGACAGATACTGCGCCATTTCCTTTCCCCCCAAAACCAATTATTATTATTATTATATTATTGTGAACGGTGTAAACACACGACCGTCGTGACCTTCGTTCTGAGCGTAAAGTGTATGTTGTTTATTCGTTAGCCGCCTCTCCTCAGACGCAGTAACACATTCCAGGTTGAGACGCCGGTCGTTCAACTTTGTGCGCATGCGCAGAATTCTTCCTGATACAGTGTGCTCTCGCGGGGGTCGGGACGCGAGACACAAGCTGACGTGTTGTGTTGAATATTGAACTCCACTTTGTATATAGTGTAAAGCTGTTCTTACACTCTAAGCGGAAAGTAGTAAAAGGGAGTAGGGTGTCCCCTAGCCCACTACCTTTTATATAAAGGAGTCCGCTAATGGACAGCCTACTCAATTTTTACACCCATAAAGGCGTACTTGTGCTTAGAGTGTACAAGTCCATGGCGCTGTGACGGCGACTCCACACATGCGCCACGCACATGTCATTGGCCAATCAGATGCGAGTTGTCAGTGCGCTGCGTTTTTCTTTTTGTTCCCTTAGAAGATGTGCGTGTAAACGCTTCCTTCTTTAGCCGTGCATAGAAATGGGCCAGTACAGGTGTTTTATCTGCACTGACGCAAAATAGGCAGTCTTAGTGGAACAGCAACCACTTAGGATTTTGGCAAGTGGTTGAGAAAACAAATGGTTTGGAGGAAATGTCTCACTCATGGCTCTCGGCTGCTGAGAGCGAGGACGCGGGTTCGAACCCGCCCTGGGCGGCCGCGTTTCGATGGAGGCGATACGCAAAAGGCTCCAGTATGCTGCGCGATGTTTTGGTTGCGTGTTTTCTTCTTTGTAATGATGCGCATGTCTTAAGTATACGCGGACGACCGCGTGGTATTCGCCTACGACCGTCGAATAATTTATAATCGAATTTCTTCTCTAACCTGCTTTCGGTTCTAGCAGCCGAGTGGTGGCTGTGACGTCAGAGGTCGGTATAGGTCTTTTGAGGCATTAAAAAAACAGCAATATAATCGCTGCTTCGTTGTTCTAATTCACTAGAACACTAAAGCCAGTCTGCCTCAAGAGCTGGAATTGCAACGGGTGAAGAAGTAGGGATTATGTTAGTTTTCTTCCTGCCTCACGTGACCTACGCCGACCTTTGACATGCTGTGGACTCTCGAAACAGAAGCAGGTGAGAGAAAAAAAATCAGCTGTAAATTATTTAGCGGTGGTGGGCGAGTATCACCTGGTGATCCATGTGTAGTAATGGCGCCTCTTTCTCTGTTCCCTCTTTCACTCCTTACTTCACCCCTTCCCTCACGACACGGTTGAGATGTCCACCGAGAAGTTACTGACAGTTGCTGAGGCGCAGTAACTGCTCACCACGAACGGACACCTGAACCACGCCATGGCGAAGGGGATGGAGTGAAAAACGGGGGGGGGGGGGGTTGAGGAATGATAAAAAGTGGCAGAGGATTAATGTAGCTCAACCGACTAGACGTGCGAAAGCAAGTGTTCATTCTTAAATTGGAGGATACACGTAAGCTATGCTTTAAGGGCATGACGCGATAGCTTTGGTGGGTCAGTGCCCATACATGCAGAATTTGTCATTCTCTACTTAACATTCATAGATCGCTGGGAGTCCTCATACCACTACTGGCGCAGTGGTGCAGTAGTGCTGCGGCTAAGCGATGCGCCACTGCCCTGCAATGACAGGTGCTGCCGGCGGTGGGGCTTTTTTGCGAGCCGGGTTGCCCTTCCCGGGCAATCTCTCGCGATCAATCATTAATTTAACCGCCACCTGCCACGGTAGTCAGTTTGCTCACAATTCGATCGGCAAGTTGTGATGAGGCCACAAGGTCACGTGACCTAGGTGGCGGGACGCGTTCCTCCCATTGGCACAAGACACAACAACAACAACAACAACAACAACAACAACAACAACAATAACAATAATGATAATAATAATAATAATAATTGGTTTTTGGGGAAAGGAAATGGCGCAGTATCTGTCTCACATATCGGCGGACACCTGAACCGCGCCGTAAGGGAAGGGATAAAGGAGGGAGTGAAAGAAGAAAGGAAGAATGAGGTGCCGTAGTGGAGGGCTCCGGAATAATTTCGACCACCCGGGGATCTTTAACGTGCACTAGCTGACATCGCACAGCACACGGGCGCCTTAGCGTTTTTCCTCCATAAAAACGCAGCCGCCGCGGTCGGGTTCGAACCCGGGAACTCCGGATCAGTAGCCGAGCGCCCTAACCACTGAGCCACCGCGGCGGGTCACAAGACACAAGACAAGACAGTATTCTTGCTTTGGGTTGGCGGTACGTCTGGAGTATATGGCTTCGAACAAAAAGTGTATAGTCTCAAAAGGACCAGGAAGGTAGCGTTTCAGGGCCCCCTTAAACGCACATTCGGGTTAAGCGTGGCGCCGACTGTGCATTACGCGCCGGCCGAGGCCGTGGAAGGAGTTCAAGACGGGGCGGGTCCACGTTTTACCGCGTGCGTCTCCCAACACGCGTCCCGGCGCTTTATTTGGTCGTGCCTGCGCTTTTTGAACGCTGGGACAGGAAGCGTCGCTGCTCGGCAAAACGCGTGCCGCAACAGAGACGCTCTTCCGCCTGCGCGGTAACGAGTTTAGCCGGACTCCGTTCCCGGAGGGAGCAGCCAGAATAGCGAGGTCTCCCCCCCCCCTCCCCCCCCCCCCCCCCACGCTGTCTTGCGTGACACCCGTGACACCCTGTCTTGCGTGACCCCCCCCCCCCCCCGTATACCGTTACGTCAGCAGGCAGACTAGAAAGCGGCACTTACCACTTTCGCCGAGCTAAACTTGCAAGTGCGTTTGCTTAACATAGCCATTCAACGAAAGTGTACAGAAAGGATTAAAGGCGCCTGCTTAACTTAGCCGGGCAACAGCAGTTTATACAGAGTACCAAAAAGTGGCGATTACGGTAGTTCCTTAAAGTCGCTGTTTCCGCGGGAGCGACAATCGCTTTCCTTCCGCGGCTTCATTTCCGTTCTTCAGTTAAAGCGAATCGTGCGAAACGCGGTTAGTTGCCATGTTTCAAACGCAACCGTGACCGTCACGAAGGCCCACTTCGCGAACGCTTTGTCAGGTGTTCACCTTTCAAAATTTGAATCTCTAATACCTTCTCTCAGATAGTTTATCCACTCATCCGCATATGCCCGAAAAAGAAAAGGTAAAGAAAAGAACTAGACATCTCGTTCTGCTCTGGGGAGAAGGAGTCACAGCAGCTGCTGATGGGCATTGCTGTAACTGGAAAAGTCGTATTAAAGTTCCGCGAGTATACAGGGTGTTGCACCGAAGACAGTAATTAGTGTTTTCTTCGATGTAGTACTGACACCGGGGGATGACATCAGAAAACAACTAACATGCGTTAACTAGCTCACACAGCCACAGCTACAAGCAATTACCGTCAGTTGACTTGCTATTGTTGGCGTGACCGCGTGCTCATCCGAAGCTGCATGCATAGTTTCGATTTCGCCCGAATGCACATCCGAAGCTGCATGCATAGTTTCGATTTCGTCCGCGTGCGCGGGTCCGAAATTTCTTGCGCTGCAGCGCCGACGTGAATCGCATTTTGAAAATTTTAAAAACTGGTACGGCTATTTTTGATGGCTAGTTGCAAATCTCTAACTAAATGAGGTACCGCCATCTTTTGGCAATGTGGCTAGCTTTAGCAGTGTACACGGGAATCGGTCGGTGGTAAGCGGATTAGCAAAACGCCCATGCTTTCGCCGCGCTTTGGCCCAAAGATGGCAGCCGCTGTGACGTCGGTGAAAACCATGCACCACCTCTGCGAAAAGCAACCACGCTGCATGGTGCGCGTTTACCCGCCGCGGTGGCTCAGTGGTTAGGGCGCTCTACTACTGATCCGGAGTTCCCGGGTTCGAACCCGACCGCGGCGGCTGCGTTTTTATGGAGGAAAAACGCTAAGGCGCCCGTGTGCTGTGCGATGTCGGTGCACGTTAAAGATCCCCAGGTGGTCGAAATTATTACGGAGCCCTCCACTACGGCACCTCTTTCTTCTTTCACTGCCTCCTTTATCCCTTGCCTTACGGCGCGGTTCAGGTGTCCAACGATATATGAGACAGATACTGCGCCATTTCCTTTCCGCCCAA
The DNA here is from genome assembly GCF_052857255.1 of Amblyomma americanum. Taxonomy (NCBI): domain Eukaryota; kingdom Metazoa; phylum Arthropoda; class Arachnida; order Ixodida; family Ixodidae; genus Amblyomma; species Amblyomma americanum. The sequence continues at coordinate 30,830,228 of NC_135507.1, read as the reverse complement.
AACCAATTATTATTATTATTATTGCATGGTGCGCTTCCGAGTTGTATTGTGGAGCACTTATGCAACCCATGTTTAGGTTAGGTTAGGTTAGGTTAGGTTAGGTTAGGTAAGGAGAATCCTTCTCCTTACCTCACAAGGCCTTTTCATCTTTAGGCAAGCTGTAAGTGATTCCTTATACGAGTGAGAAGCAAACCGTGCAGCCTTGTTACTTTTGGCAAAAACTGTACACTCTAAAACACGAATACGCCTATACGAGGGTAAAAGGAGAGTAAGTTGTCCTCTAGTTTACACCCTATTATAAGGGCGTGCTCTGGAGAACATATTGCCCCCTTTTTACTCCTTTGTTTTTAGAATGCTGGCTAACATATGCCCCCCCCCCCCCCCACCCCAGAAAAAAAAATCTGTAGCTTTTTTTTTTCTTGGGGGGGGGGGGGGGCATGTAGGCCAGCATATATACACTGTAAAAAAGCGATAGCTATAGCTGTGAAAACTATAGCTTTTTGGAAGGGATGTCACCCGCCGGTGACGATTCTGTAGCCATGAAAAATCTCATAAAAGCCTTTTAAACACTACTAACGGTCTTTGGTGAAACACCCTGTATAAATGGCCCCATTCGCGCAGGCGCACAATAAGCCGCCGCGCGTGTGCGGCCGCGTGCTTGCGTGCGTGCCCGTTCAACTGTCGGGCGCGCGTATAGCGTATATAATACAATAGGCGGCACGTTTCTGTCGCCGCGTCCCGTTTCGTGGCCCCGCGATGGCGTTGCGCGCGGGACGCTCGCTAATAGACCTCGCGCCGTGGTGCCGGTGAGCTCAGAGGCCGAGAACGCCGATATGTGGCAGAGCCATTGTGTCGGCCGCCGCCCGGAACGCGATTAACGGGTCCTGGATGGCCGGGAGGCATCTGACGTCATCGCTTGCGTATACTGCGTATGTCCCACTGATCCTTTTTCGCGAACTTTTGAATCCGAGTGTGAGTGAGTGAGTGAAAAACTTTATTGAGCTCTAGACTCGCTGATCTTCTGCGGTCTTCAGATGGCTTCGTCCATCTTCTTGCGGAACGGTCGGTTGCCCTTAGTCCAGGGCTCCGCTGGATGCTGCTGCCAGTTGTGCTCGCCGAATCAGACCTTCTTGGTCGACCCGGCGATCGCTGGAGAGCACTTCCTCCCATTGCTCCGCACTCGGGTTTGGTGTAACGGGTACCACGTCTATCTTCTGGCATGCCCACGTTATCTGATGCAGCCGAAGTTTGAATCGGAAGTTTGATGCAGCCTCACAATCCGCTGTTTGGTTCAACCTGGAGACCCTTGCGAAGGTCGGAAGACTGCATCAAAAACGAGTGAAGATCAGTGCGCTGGCATGGAGATTCTGCTACGATTTCGGAAGTCTGTAATACCTGTAATATGCGCTATAATGCTCTCTGTTCGTCTGTGGCTAATCAGTCGATCGCACAGTGGCCCATGAGAGCGCCATTGTGCGCGCTCACTACCCGTACTGTAATACCCCAGCGTAGTATACACTGAGCCAAAAAGGACTAAATGTGCTGCAGGAGTTCATCCTTTTGGGGAGTAAATGCATTGCCACTACCACTAGTTTCTCAAAGCTCAACCATTGCACTAAGCTAAAACCTGGTAAAATGGCAGTAACTGCACTACTTAGTCCCTGCAACGAACGGTTAATCCACGCGAAGACTAACTGCGGCTGACATCCCTTTGTAATTGGTCTTCGAGGGAGTAACGGTTGGTCCTTTTCAGGGACTAATGGCAGTGAGCACGCAGTTACTCCCAAAGGAGTAACCCCTGTGGAACTTTTACTCCGTTTTGGCCCAGAGTGTATACACTGCTAGAGGCTACCTGCACACAGACGTCAGCATGCACATTTGGTCTCCACACGAACTAACCGCTCGTCGCTAGGACTAAGTGGTGCAGGTAGTCCCACTTGACTCAATTTTATCTTCTTAGGGTTCAGTTCCAAACTTCGCACCTCCCTCGATTGTATAACGCGCGAAAGATCGCATTTATGTGAGGGAAGGGTTACGGTGCAGGTATAGCTTGTCATGACTATATATTATGGCTTGTTGGAAAGCACTGTTAATTCATTACTAGTAGAAGCCCGGAAATGGGAGAACGAAAAGGCGAAGACGAACAGGACGCTGCACTGCTTCCAAGTGAGGTTTTGGAAGCTGAGAAAATCGATCGCTTGGTCGACAAGTGTGTGAGCCGCGTGTCAATCGATTTGGCCGAGAGTCAGCTTTTATTTGTGTTTTTTACGGTATAAAATCTCCCGCAGTAGTGGCCAGCTCCGGCCAAGTACAAATAAATAAATATTGGCGGAGGAAATGAATGATGATAGACACCTGAAGTGCGCCGTGAGGAAAGGGATGAAAGAGGGAGTGAAAGAAGGGAAAGAGGTGAAACATAGTGGAGGCCTCCATATCAATTTCTACCAGCTGGGCATCTTTAACGCGCACTGACATCGCACAGCACACGGGCGCCTCACCGTTGAAGCCATGAACAGTATGAGCCCGAAATCGGAGCAGGAGGGTGGCTCATGTTGGACACATGGCGACATGCAAATGGCAGGCGCTGACTTGAGCCTGTGTCCGCATCCCGCACCGAACCTGTAGTTGTTCGTTGCTCGTACCAAACTAAGGAGAGACCAGACCGAGCATCCCATCGCCGGCCGTCAGAAAAAAGCCGCCTATATGCCCGTGAACGTCAGAAGCAACAGAGGGCGGAGGCTCTGGCCGCGCCTTCCCCGTCGACGGCTATGGTAGCCAATGATGGGGCGTCGCAGTCACCGCCTCTTCTCTCTGCAAGCGCAAACGCGGTCCATAGCCGGCGAGGCGTGTTGCCCGGAGAACCGCGTCAGCTTTGTTCTAACTCTCTCTCTCTCTCTCTGTTCTCATCCTCTTTGATGTTGTATTAATGGGATAGCATAAGAAGCTTCATCGGGAAGTAAATGTGTCGTTGGAAGCTAAATTCGTTGATTGGCTGGAGGGTAGTGGCGTCACCAGACTAGATCGTTCTCATTGGCTGATTGGCTGGAGGAAAGGGACGTCACCAGAACGACAGTGGCGTCACTTCCGGTAAAGGCATCAGCCGCTGCTGAAGCTATCGCATTGCCAACGCATAATGAAATTACGTGACTGTGATTTTTTTTGTGTGTGTGGTGTCGCGTTATTCCTCTCTTATTTTTTTTCCGCTCTAGGACTTTTTGCGTTCAGAATATTCATGCGTGCAAAAGTTTTGGAACCTAACTTGGAAGAAGGGCTGCGTCCTTCCGTTTCTGTTCGTCACTTGGTGCCCCTCTTTCCGAGCTTTTATTGTCTGCGAACAGTCGTAGTCGTCGCTTGTTCACCCCGCAGGCCCAGCTATGAAGCTCTGTAGCTGCGCCGAGTAGTTGATAATTATAGTCGTTACTTGTTACGAGGGGTTCTTGTATCTCAACCTTCAGTGCCCTTCTATCGCACCAGGAAGGAGGAAAGTAAATGCGGAAAGTGAAGCAGAGCAGACTCATTTCATCGCGAGCTTGAAGGCGCCTTTTGCTCCCCGACCAGACGTCAGTATAATCATGAAAGGCCCAGCTATCGGATTTCACCGAGTACACTCGATGCAGTTGTACTTGATGTCCTTTCAAAATGAAATAAAAATATTTCGGATAAACCTCGTTCGGTAATATTACGTAGAAAGTGACCGTGTGCGCACCGAAATAGCGTCACACTTTTCTGTCGCCTGCAAGGTTTTGGCTCCGAATTCCTCTGTAATGATTGTTTGGCGACAAAAAATTTGGAAGAAGCGGGGCGTCCTTATTTCCGTGCAATTTCTGTGCTGTGCGTGCCATTTCATGTATTCAGAGACAACCGAATAATCGTCGCTAAAGGGATGTTAAGTCCACTTGAAATTTTATCATGCCAGGGTAGCCTTCGTTAGACACCGCTTCATCCTACATCTATATGTGTCTTTTTGTGACCTTAACTGGTCCGCATCCCCGGGGTCTCCTGGGTTTAGTTAGTGAGTTTTCAGTGTACAGTCGGCTCCTTATTTGTGTAGGACACCGGAACAGTTCGCAGCAGACAAAAACTCCTTTTGTCGGCAGTGAAGTCAATTCTCGTCTGATGACATCACTTTTCTCCAGCCAGTGTGAACGCTTCCGTCTGCTGGCGTCACTTTTCTCCAGCCAATGGGAATGCTTCGTTCTGTTAACGTCACTTCTCTCCAATCAGTGGGCGACTTATATGACCGGCGACGTATTCTCGCCCCATGAGGCTTCTAATCCTATCCCATTTATTAAAGAGAGACAGATTAAGACATCAGCCGAGGTGATTCAAGGAAGCCGTCTCGTGCCCATCTGATTTGTTGGTCTATACACCTCCTTCATGCCGTGACGTCACGAAGGTGCGGTGGCGCTGACGTCAGTAGCGACTTTCGCTACTAAAAAACTTCGCGACTTTCGTTTTACTAAAGAATTAAAGGGCTGTACATGTTTGACACCGATTGCGCATATGTCCTATAAATCCCCTTTTCTTTCTCTCTGCTCTTGCCTGATGCAAAAGCAGCCAACGCAAATAGAAAATCATTCATCGATCTCTTCTTATCGCGGTCTTTTCTCGCTCGCATTCGGTATCGAAAACGAGGTATATTCAATCGTGCGCGCAGCGCCATTTCTAAACCCACGCGTGTGGCAGCGCGCAGGCGTTCGTCCTCGGGCGTTGCGCGACACAAGATTGTCCGTACTCTGCCCACAGCAGATTCTCTAGGTTTACTGTGGGCGTGCTCTACTGAGCTTGAAGGGCCGCATCTCGATCGTATGCGAACCTGGCCCGGAGGTGGCGATCGCCATGCAACACTGTGGGAGGTTTGGGTTCTCTGGGAAGTATGTACGGACATGGCTCATTTACTCTTTGGTTGATGGATAAGCGTCTGTTACGACAGGAGTGCCTCTTCGCCGGAACTATGTGTCAGCGTCACAGCGTTAAAGGCCCCGTTACGCAGAAAATCCGCGCCGCGGTGGCTCAGTGGTTAGGGCGCTCGACTACTGATCCGGAGTTCCCGGGTTCGAACCCGACCGCGGCGGCTGCGTTTTTATGGAGGAAAAACGCCAAGGCGCCCGTGTGCTCTGCGATGCCAGTGCACGTTAACGGTCCCCAGGTGGTCGAAATTATTCCGGAGCCCTCCACTACGGCACCTCTTTCTTCATTTCTTTCACTCCCTCATTTACCCCTTCCCTTACGGCGTGGTTCAGGTGTCCAACGATATATGAGACAGATACTGAGCCATTTCCTTCCCCCCCCCCCAAAAAAAAAAATTAATTTAAACCCTGTGAGCGAAAAATCACGCGCATGACACTGGCATGTGGTCCCCAGAGAGCAGCCTATAGGATGCACGTGGGCCACCTAGGTCACGTGACCTTGCGGCGTCATCACAACATGCCCACCTACTGATAGTGAGCAAACTGCCCACCGTGGCTGGTGGCAGTCAAATTGATGATTGGTCCCTCGGAAAGAGCAGCCTGGGCCTGACAAGGTCCACCGCTGGGAGCACCTGCCATCGCAGGGCAATGACGCATAGCTTAATTGCTAAAGAGAATGACCTTCTGCTTATATGGAAATTAACCGTCTACGCTTTCGCGTCATGCCCTTATAGCGAAGCTTAAGCGCCCCGTCCAATTTTTATAACTCTATTTTCTACCTTCGCGGGTCTTCCCCAGGGTGTCAGTAAGTGTTGACAAAGTGTTGGAATGTACTCGCTATTTCCGCTGGAAAAGCCGAGTCGTTCGCGGAACATCACGGACAATTGAGCTGGTTGGTACATCTTTGAAAACTTTCGAAAGCTCTGCGACAGGGGACACCAAGAGAATTTGGCCCTGCATTACAGAGACTGCGAACTCAACAATTCTAGCCCGTTGGACAAAAATGCACGTGCACCTCTGTTCAATAGAACAAACATTCTGTATAGGCATTCCAATCGGCTAACAGCTAATCAGCTAATCTGAGGCATTTCATATTCACAAAAACCCCGACATGTGCGTCAGCACACCATCTGTTGTAATCCATGATTGTGAAATTCAGCACCTTGGTTCAACACAGTTATCAATAATAATAATAATAATAATAATAATAATAATAATATGGTTTTCGGTGGAAAGGAAATGGCGCAGTATCTGTCTCATATATCGTTGGACACCTGAACCGCGCCGTAAGGGAAGGGATAAAGGAGGGAGTGAAAGAAGAAAGGAAGAGAAAGGTGCCGTAGTGGAGGGCTCCGGAATAATTTCGACCACCTGGGGATCTTTAACGTGCACTGACATCGCACAGCACACGGGCGCCTTAGCGTTCTGCCTCCATAAAAACGCATCCGCCGCGGTCGGGTTCGAACCCGGGAACTCCGGATCAGTAGTCGAACGCCCTAACCACTGAGCCACCGCGGCGGGGCACACAGTGGTTCGGTTTGTCATTTTGGGGGTAGGAGCACGCGCTGCTGGCTGCCCTGTGTGAGCTATTTAACCTTGTGTTTTTTCTAATGAACTTCAGTTGATAGTAGCGCTTGTCCTTCGTGTCTTTCTCTTGGTGTCCCCTGTCGCGGCGCTTTTGAAAGTTTTCGCGGAAAATGTTTCGCGCAACAATAGTATCGGTGACGAGGCTTTAGGTTTTTCTTTCCTATCTGTCGTACTTTATTTCCAAGCACGAAGGCACTTGTTGCACTGCTTGGACGGAGCCTCAAGATCTATAGCTGCGTCCTATTGCCTGTACAGCGCGCAACTCGCGTGTTAGATGCAATTACGCTGTCGCAGCACTTGAGTTGGCCGCGGTCTCGAACGCGTCTTTTTGTTTTGTTTTTTCCCTCATTTACTTTCTACCGTTCCGTTGTTAAGTGCTGTACAAACGGTGCATATAGCAGTACGCGGCGGAAATTGCACACGCTTTATTGCGCGACTGCTCTGAATACAAGCACCGCGTTTAATTCGCCCCTTTTTTTTGCTCGCATTCCCCACCACCGGCATGTATCCTTACGCTGTGAGCTTTAGCGCGACGGAAACAAGCTCGTTCTATGCAGGACACACGCTTTGTACGCATAGGCGTGCTCTCTTCTTTCTTTCTTTTGTCCTTTGTTCTTTTCATTCTTCTTTCTTTCTTTCTTTCTTTCTTTCTTTCTTTCTTTCTTTCTTCCTTTCTTTCTTTCTTTCTTTCTTTCTTTCATTCTTCCATTCCTTTCTTCTTGCTTTCTTCCCGTCTTTCTTTCGTTGTCCTTCTTTTCTTTCTGTACTTCTTTCTTTTCTTTCGTTCTTTATTTCGTTTCTTTCCTTTCGTTTTCTTTCTCTCTTTCCTTTCTTTCTTTCCTTCTTTTTTCTTTCGTTTTCCTTTCCTTTCCTTTCTTTCATTCTTTCATTCTTTCCTTTTCTTTCGTTTTCTTTCCTTCTTTTGTTTCGTTTTCTTTCTTTCTTTCTTTCTTTCTTTCTTAATCCTCCCTTCATGTACACAAATCCCCAATGCTCGCTCTCCATTCTCCGACTTCTCCGCCTAGGAGGCACCTCTAATGGCTCACGTGTAGGTTTCTCTGTTTCTTTTTTTTACTTCTTTCCTTCATTTCTGCTGCGGTGCTTGCGGTGACGTCACCGCTAATCGACGGCCAGCAGCTTTATAATATTCCAACCAAGCCTGCCTGCCTACCCGCGTGCTGCAGCAGCAGCTCGGCGCACCGCCGCCGTGAGATGTCCTTGAGCTGCCCTGCTCTCCACATGCACTGCCCTGCTCCGAAATGCGCGTCGCGTCGCACTGCTCCGCTCCTTATCCTTTTTGGCGTCTTTTGTCTCTCTATCTCTTTTATTCCTCGAGCCAATTCCTTTTCCTTCTTCATCTCTCACTCTCTTTCTGTCTCTCTTTCGCACAGGCTTCTTCATCGTCGTTTTCAAGGCGCATTTTCTTTTTCCTCTTCCCTCTTTCTCTCACTCTGCGTGCAGCCGTGATTCTTTAGTCGCCAAAGCGGCGGCGGCGGTCCGCAACCTGAGAAAGCGAAGAAGAAAAGAAGGGAAGTAATGAAAGAAAGAAACTTGCCGGGGCGTAAAAAGAGATCGACCCAGATTGGAGGATCGCCCCGGGGTGTTTCTGGCTTTCTCTGCGCCCGAGCTGGGCCGATCTCTCTCTTTCCTACCACCCTCCACCGCCACAACCTCCACCGGACTTGGTTGTGTGTCTGGTATTTTGCTCCGGCAATTGCCCGTCGAATCTCGCGTGTTACGTGACTTAGTCGGCCGGCCCTACCGTCGGCCGCTTGACCGCTTGGCGCAATGTGTGGTCGGCTGGCGCTCGCACCTGATGCGGAGTGGTGTTGAAGGTGTATCTAGTATCTACGTCTCGTTTCCTTAAATAGCATTTTTCTTTAAAACATTGAGCTTTTACGTGCCAGATTCTGCACCCGCGGATTTTGAGGCACGCCGTACAGGCGGGTAGGCTGTGTATTAATTTTTTTTATTATTAATTGATTTTTGCCGAAAGGAAAATGGCGCAGTATCTGTCTCATATATCGGCGGACACCTGAACCGCGCCGTAAGGGAAGGGTTAAGGAGGGAGTGAAAGAAGAAGGGGAGAGAGGTGCCGTAGTGGAGGGCTCCGGAATAATTTCGACCACGTGGGGATCTTTAACGTGCACTGACATCGCACAGCACACGGGCGCCCTAGCGTTTTGCCTCCATAAAAACGCAGCCGCCGCGGTCTGGTTCTAACCCGGGAACTCCGGATTAGTAGCCAAGCGCCTCACCACTGAGCCACCGCGGCGGGTTATTATCAATTTTTGCCTGCTGGGGTTCTCTGGCGCCAACTTTAAAAGAATACGCGGACGTTTTGTGCGGGGATAACGGAATCGGTGAAGTTTTCCATTGCAGCGCAACTTGCTTTATGTTTGTATGGTGGCAATCGATACAATTCAGTCTAATTGCAGTCTAAATATAATCTAAATCTTTAAATAAAGCCTCCTGAGCACAGCGCAGCGAGCAGTGAAAAGGAGGCTGCTGGAAGGGGGAAATATTGATTAGAGAACAAGCTTGTGTTACTGATATCATAGCGGAAATCTAGGGGAGGAAATGGATCAGGGCGAGGTGCTGGTACTACGGAGAAGAGAGAACTGATAAGTAATCAAGGCTTGTTCAGATAAGAGTGCATTCCAAGGAACGTAGCGGGGCTGGCAGGGAAGCAGGTTCTGAGTTGAGGTTCGTGAATTTGCTGGGTGGGAAGAGTTGCCGCGAGTGGCGTAGGAGAGTGCTGATTGGAGGTGAGTGGGGGGACGGCTTTCAGCAGGAGTGGACGCAGTCCATCTAGTGGTAATGGCGTATAGTTGTAATAGGAAACTAGTGACGTCATCATACAGGGATTACTTAATCGCCCTCTGACCACTGGGGCGTACTCTGCCGCGCTTGCGTCCTGGCCAATAACAACGGGTTTCCTCCGAGTCACCTGACCCATCTTTGTAGTCGGTGGGCCCGAGGGGGGGGGGGGGGGGGAGACGAGTTTTATTTAGGCAGAGAAACGGGGGGTGGGGAGTGGCCGCACAGTATACTGCCGTGATCGGTATGCGTGGGACGTAGGGTCGCTTGGCGGCGTTCATAATGATCATACATGGTCTCTAAGATTGGACGATATGCGGCACGCTCAGGCAGGTTTTGCAGACACTGCCTTGATGCCGGATCTCGGAGTCCATGACTCATAAGCAGCTTTAGCCTCTCTCACCAGCTGAGATGTGGCGCTAAAGTTAGTTCGATGTCGTCACCAGAGTAGCATGCCAGCGATCTTTAAACGCCGGATAAATTCTCAGTTTTTTAATTGAAGGGATCCGCCACGGTGGCTCAGTGGTTAGGGCGCTCGGCTACTGATCCGGAGTTCCCGGGTTCGAACCCGACCGCGGCGGCTGCGTTTTTATGAAGGCAAAACGCTAAGGCGCCCGTGTGCTGTGCGATGTCAGTGCACGTTAAAGATCCCCAGGTGGTCGAAATTATTCCGGAGCCTTCCACTACGGGACCGCTTTCTTCCTTTCTTCTTTCACTCCCTCCTGTATGCCTTCCCTTACGGCGCGGTTCAGGTGTCCAACGATATATGAGACAGATACTGCGCCATATCCTCCCCCCCCCCAAAAAAAAAATTATTAAAGAACCAATTAATTGAAGGGTTTCTGTCTTTGTCGTCACTATTAGCGAAAGGCAATTACTCATCCGTATGACATGACGGTCATTGAAGTAATATGCTACTGACTTGATCAGTGGAGATCAGTGTCGCGTTTTTTGACAGGTATACGGTTATAACTACACAAGTTATAGCGTCATACCGCAGCGCCGCCGCTAACGGCCTTAGCGATATCGCAGCGTCGCACGACTATTCGTTTTATGCGAATATCCGCAAAGGGCCGAATATTCGTTAAAAAAAATATTCGATTCGTATTCGAGTATAGTTTTCAGTTCGTCTGTGTTTGTATTCGATTCGCTTCGTTTTTTAGCTACACACTAATCGTATTCGGTTTGAGTGCCGAGAAAATTGTATTTAATAATCTTACCGCCGGCCGATTCAAATTCGGGGCATCCCTACCGAAAATGACTCCGTGATCACCGTTTTGAAGTGAAGGACGCGATAGCGTAGCCTCTGTGATACGCGCAAAAAATTGGCGTTGATGCACGCTTTTCAGTTGCGAAATCCACCGGCAGAGGCGACACCTGTGTCTTATTTATCGCTTTTTTCTAGCTTATAAAAGCTCCACTTTTTGTCCACTAGTGCACTTACTTTTATCGTTAGAGTACAGTTTACTCCCTTTTTAATCCCTTCTGTTTAGAGTGCACTTTATCGATATATATTCCAACTTCTCTTTGTCCTCAGCGTCCTTTTAATATATTTTTTTAGCTCATATCGTGCAGAAGGAATTTAAGCGGATATCATCATCATCATCATCATTTATTTTTCCTTAAAGGCCCCAAGGGGGCATTACATAAGGGGGGGGGGACAAATGGTAATAACGGGTTACAAAGGTAGAAAACAAATATAAATGCAAGCACAATTAAACACAGTAAACGCATTAAATTTAACAAGGCAATATATAGGTAAATAAAAAGGTTTTTACAGAAATTGAGGAGAGACATAAGCAATCAATAAGTTTTTAAATTTTACTGTGTTGGTTTCATTGACAATACCGTCAGGGAGTACATTCCACTCGGATATAACAGTAGGCAAAAAGGAATTATTGAAAGCGTTAGTGCTACCATGAATACGCAGAACACTATTGCGATTAAACAAACGTCGGGAGGATCTCAAGGGCGGAGCAGAACAAGGCTCTCACGTAATTGGGGGAAATTATAATGAAGTTTTTGAAATAGACTGTCCTGCTATCTTACGCCGTGATGACGCGTAATGCGCGAACTTGCTCGCAACCGGCGGTTCATTAGAGTGGCATACCGGGTACTACTGTGAAGATAACAGATGCAAAGAGGCAGGCAAGGGTAATCGAGGTCGGGCGAAAGTCGTGCGAAGCGATGATTTTGTCCTGCAGTGAACTTGAACGGCTGATGACGAAGAAGGGGATGAGTAACGCAGAAGCAGACGACGACGTCGAGACTGACAGACAGACAAAAACTTTATTTCGCAATAGAATTCGAGGCACGCAGGCTCCCTGAGTCTCCTCACGGCGATGAGATCACGGACGCAGTTGCAAAGGGCTTCAAGTTTGCGATTTTTTTTCCTTTTATAACTGCTTTCCAGCTTATCTGGAGTAGATTCCTGCCCACGTGAGTCACAGAGACGTATACTATCAGGGACATAAGTGCCCAAGACGTGAGAGCGCTCTCAAGAATCGCATCCCTCCAGCGGCGGTATATATATATATTTATCGTTGTGTCCATTCCTGCAAGAAGGGGTGGTCGTTCATGAATGGCCCCGGAACGGCGTTCCAATCTATCATCTAGATACGCGAAGCAACGCTTCGGCAGCCGGCAGTAGCGAGCCGCTGGTAAAACCCAAAAAAGAAGTGCAGGTTGCATGCCAGCTTGCCGAATCATCGCGCGGTCTGCTGCTCGCACCAAGTCCAAGAGCAGGTGCTCCCAGGCGAGCACCCCTGGCGCGCGGAATGGACCCGTCCATCTCGGACCACTAGGTGACTCTGGTGACGCAGCGGTGCATTTGAGTTGGGACTACACGCCCCTGTGTATAGTGCGCACGCGTCAGTTTTAGTGGCAATTGCAGAGTCGCTGGCTGTTCGCCACACCGACCTTGATCCGCTCGGGGTAACTCAAGCGGGACATTTGGAAAATCATGAAACGCTAATTGAAATCGTTGCCGGTCTACGTCAGGCAGCACTTTGCGAGAGTTTTATCTTTTTGTGGAGCACGTGAGCTTGACCTATATTTTCGGGTTACCAAGGTGGGTTGGTACTCCATACATAGAGCTAAGAAAGTCGTAGGAGTACAAGGACCGTGATCACACTGCAAGCGCCGACTATCACAGCCTTTCTTTGGTTTGTAGCTTATACAGTGTAAACAGGCAGGCTTGTACGTATACAAGATGATGTAAAATGCTTTGTAAAGTCTGTTAAGTTAACGTTAAAGTTACGTACTGAGGTAAGATGTTGGGCCAGTTGGTGCGCACTTTCTATAGCGCGAAAACAGCAGCGCTACACACAGTATAAGTTATTATCTTTCGTTTTGTTCTGTGCATAGTTCTGCTTTCCCATGGTAGAAGTAAGCGATAAAGGTAGGCAAAAATACTGCGTTTTTATTTTTTGCTTTTATTGCGGTGTTTTCTGATGGAAAAGTATAACAAAACGGAAGCGATTCTTCAGTCTTGAATGCCATTCAAGACTGAAGACATCATCATCAAAAGAAATAAATATTATTAGAAATAGAAATTTCAATTCAGGCTATAGTTTTGGCCGATGTCGGCATTCAGGGTTCTTGCTTCATTGCTAGTTTATTTCTTTCTTCTCCCGTTTGCATATATTTTAAGAGCACTGTGTTCTCAGTACACTCCGTGCTCTTATATCTCGTCGCTTCGTGGAGCGCTTGTGAACATTGCTCGCCCTCTGCTTCGTCTTCAGGCTTTCCACACAAGAAGTGAAACTGCTTCGACGGGACGCAGTGAATTGAGGACAGAATAAATTAAGAACATTTTTTTAAAAATTATTATTATTCAGGTATTCCCCGGGGGGGGGGGGGGGGGGGGGAATTTCCCCTCGAAGGCGGTTTATCTCGTCTGCTCAACTGCCGCTGGAAATAAAACCCTAACGTGCTTGATTACTCATCCGAGCATCAGGTAAAACGAGAACGTTTTCGTTACTGTAATTGTATGTATCGCCGCGGCTGGGGCTGCTTTGCATATCGGCCTTCACTCGAACGAGCGTAGCGGGATTGGGTCGACCTTGTGGGGGCGGGAGGAAGGGGGGGGGGGGGGTGCAACAGTTTCTTGTCTTTGCGGCTGCCCTGAACAGCGCCCACCCCCACAGGCGTGTGTCGTTACGCCGTTAATTGCATGCTGCTCCACCGGCCCGCCCACTCATCGCTGACCGGATAGGGAGGTGCGCGAAAAAGACTAAATTGGGATGAACGCGTTATAGCTGCTATATCGGCAGCATCACCGGTGGACCGCAACGTACTTGGGACGAAAAAGAAAAGAAACACCAAACTCAGCGCTGTAATAACAGCGAATTAAGAAAAATCGACATAGAGTAAATATTCGGTTGCATCAAAATGAAATGAAAACAGATCTTCCATCAGTACAAGATGACGGAAGAGGTCAGAACAAAATTTCACAGGGACGCCTAATTCCGTTATCGGCTGGCGATGCGATAGCATTAACACCTGTTGATGCCTTTACCGGAACTGATGTCACTTCCGGTCTGGTGACAACACTTCCATCCAGTCGATTTCATTTTTCCGGCTCTATGACGTCATTTCCCCCAGCCAATGGGATCACTTTATGAGCGACAACGCATTGTGGTCCCTTGAGCCCTTTAATGCTTTGACATTAGAAGCTGCGTTGTTATCTCCTTTACAGTATAGGTCGCTACAGGGATCATCCTATTTCAGAGATTTGGGCCGTGTGTACTGAAAAGCGATCTATTCCCGGAAGCAGAGATAACTGAAGAAGCCATATAATTAGTTGCTGCGTCGGACTCGCGCATAGTGAGAGCGCCAATTGTAAAGCTTACGTGAGCGAGGTACCCCCCAGGAAGAGGTGACCTTGAATCTGTTGCGCGTGTGGGGCGTGAGTGGGTCAGTGAGTGTAAAAAACAAAACGTGCCGAGTTTACTGCGACGCGAAACTCTGCTGTGTTACTGTTTCGTGCGCAGCCACTTTTCTCCGCCCTAGTCTTGCGGACGACCCGGAAGCCGCTTGCCGGATTCTGTGTGAAAGCGTAGACAAGGTGCGCAGGTATTCCGCGTTCGTGGTGCATGTAACGACTTCCGCTGACGAAAGTCCTTAAGCTGGAGCTTTTTTGTTGAAGGTGGGGGGGGGGGGGGGGGCGTTGCTGCTCCGAGGCCTTCGCGGGTGGTTTTTAATCGGCGTTGGGAAAGTCGGTCACTCCGTTGCTCTGCTGGTTCTTTTGCTGTGAAATACCGGCCGCAGGAAATGTACACCCAAGGCATTCACACGTGGACATCAAGACACGACTGCGACCACACTCTGCGCTCCAATCGCATAGTGCGCTTGCGCAGATTTGGAGTTTGTGGACTCCCCTGAAAGATCAGGGTGTCCACGGTGTCCTCGATGGTGGCCACGTTGAACACCACTAAGGCATCTCTGCATGTATATCTATGTCATATCTATGAATGAGAGAAGTCCCGGTCTTCTGGCCATCGCACAGCTCTCGGAGCAAAGAATTGAGCTTCGGTCGATGGTTGCAAGCTGATCGAAAACGCGATGGGTTGTTACAACAAACACAAAAATAATTTTGAATTGCTGCGCAGACCCACCGTGGTGGCTCAGTGGTTAGGGCGCTCGACTACTGATCCGGAGTTCCCTGGTTCGAACCCGACCGCGGCGGCTGCGTTGTTATGGAGGAAAAACGCTAAGGCGCCCGTGTGCTGTGCGATGTCAGTGCGCGTTGAAGATCCCCAGGTGGTCGAAATTATTCCGGAGCCCTCCACTACGGCACCTCTTCCTTTCTTCTTTCACTCCCTCTTTTATCCCTTCCCTTACGGCGCGGTTCAGGTGTCCAACGATATATGAGACAGATACTGCGCCATTTCCTTTCCCCAAAAACCTATTATTATTATTATTATTATTATTATTATTATTATTATTATTATTATTATTATTATTATTATTATTATTATTATTATTATTATTATTGCTGCGCACACCTGCGCTAACTTAAATTGCCAGTCACTCAGGTCTACAGGACACTGTTGCTGATACGGTTTCAATCAAACACCACTCAACGGGGGTCGTGGTGACGAGAGGCGTCTTGGCTTTGACAGTTAGCGCCATTACACAACGGACCAAAGCGGACGGGACCATGTAGCATATACTGTTCTCCCTCTCTATGGAGCGTTGTTATTTTGAACTAGTGAAAGAACCATAGGCACCTAATTTTGGCTGTGTATTTTCTTCATTGATGTGATGCGTTGACCATTAGAAATTAGAATACAAGGTTAAACACGCGGTATTCGCCTGCGAGCGCTAAATAATTCATAATTGAATTTCTTCGTGACATTGTTTCGGTTTCTTTAACCGAACAGTGGATGTGACGCGTTGGGAGTGTTTAGATCACGTGAGGCGCGAAAAAAAAAAAACTTCAACGTAACCGCTCATACTCTGTTTGCTGTCATTACAGCTCTTGATGCAGGCTGGCCTAAGCATTGAAGTCAATTTAAACGACGCATAAGCGGATAAACTGCTGTTTTTTTTTTTAGTGCATCACGGGACCTAACGCTCCCAACGCGTTAAAGCCATCGTCCGGTTTACGAAACAGAAACAGCATCGAGAATAGAAACTTAATTGCAATTTATTTAGGGGTCGTAGGCGAATACCACGCGGTGCACAATGTTTTAGAATGTATAACACATCAATCTCTGAGGCTCAGCTATACAGTCATACACTTTATAACTGTGATCACGGAGTCCTCTTCGGTCTTGATGTTACCATTTTAAATAGAGTCAGGGTAAAAAAAAAAAAAGAACTTTACCATTCTTAAATCCAGTTTTTCTCGCAATAACCGCTTATTTTCTTGCCAAACATAAACGTACACCAAAAGGGAGCCATAGAGTCGACCCTAAGTACAAAACTTAGATGGGGTTGTCCTCTGTAGCAGTTAGGTATATACAGGGCGTTTCACCTAAGATCTTACACAACCTTTAAAAATAGGCTTTTTGATTTATACGAGCTCTTTTTTCCGCATAGCATTGCCAGTGGTGTAATATATCAGAATACAGTTAAATTGTGTTAACTATCAGGCTAGCTATAGTTAACTTTTTAACTAATACTGTTGGGCTCCTTAATTATTTAGAGGCGTGTAGCCCACCGTAATGTCAGTTTAAATTTCTATACTTTCGAAAACGCGGTTATGCTCGGCGCTGTGGCCCCCAAAATTCTGGCTACATCGCTCCAAAATGCTTTCCAGAAGCTTGTAGGCAAAGCAACCACTCCAGCGCAATGAGGTGTGAAAGTGTACCAGCACAAATAAAGATTGACTGGTACACTTCCACACATTGCTGCTCAAACTGTTCACACACATATGCAGACATTGAACTCTGCCTTACACAGTCCCGCTCGGTCTTCCAGTCGTCCCCCACCTATCCTTCCTCCCCCACTCCCCCCACCAGGGGCCATCTGGCTCGCCTCCCGGGATCTGTACCTGCAACGCGCCTTCGTCACCTTGGCTCATGACCTGTTAAACGCCTAATACAAACGCTGTTTTAATAAACGTGCTATACCACCACCACCACCAGTGCACGTAATTCATCGCCGGTACTACGCCGCTGACAATGCTATGCCGAAAAAAAGGGCTCTTCTAACTCAAAAAGTGTGTTCTTAAACACTGGGGAAAGTCTTAGGTGAAACACCCATCATCGTCATTATCATCATTAGCCTGACTACACCCACTGCAGGGCAAAGGCCTCTCCCATGTCCCTCCAATTAACCCTGTCCTGTTCCAGCTGTGGCCACCTTATGCCTGCGAACTTCTTAATCTCATCCGCCCGCCTAACCTTCTGCCACCCGCTGCTACGCTTGCCTTCTCTTGGAGTTGAGTTGAGTTAAGGTGTTCTACGCTACAGGTGGGATTAGCGTTGCTTATTCTGCCGGCAATTGCTCCACCGTAGCGTCACTTCTATGTTAATAATGTCCTAAAACCTGTCGGACCTGCCCAACTATGCGCACAGTCACTTATAATAACAAATTCCCCTTCCGCAGTCACCATCTATGCACACAATCGCTCCACATAGTCCATATCGCAGTCCACTCCAGAAGTCACCATCTATGCACATATTCAGAAACAGTAGAACAGTCCATTGCAGTGCCACAATCCATGCACACATTCACTCACAGTATAACGTAGCCCACTCCAGAAGACACCATCTACGCACACGTTCAATCACAGTAGACCATAGTCCGTTCCTGCTGTCACCATTTAGAACCAAGATCTTGGAATCCACCCCAATCCTTCTCTTGGAATCCACTCCGTCAGCCTTAAGGACCAGCGGTTATTTTGCCTTCGCATTACATGCCCTGCCCGAGCCCATTTCTTCCTCTACATGCCGGGTGAAACACCAGGTATATAATTAATTCATGAGTGACACCGACCACAGCTGACGCGGACACGCGGGAGCAGCGGCGAGACACAAACACTCGTTCCTCCTCCGTGTCTCGGTAGTTGCGCAACATCTTCAGGCTCCGAATACGCGGATAAGTTCGCTATGCACCGAGTAGCGACATGGCCGACTGGGCGCCGCCGTCTCGGCGGCCACACGCGATAATTATCGCGGCCATGCAACACGCTCGCGTTCCCGTTGCAACAAGCGTCGGCGCGTCCGTTCTGTCCGGCGGTGTAGGCCGTATCGCGGACGACCACTCGGCCGCAGTTTGTCGCCGCCGCTTTCGAACGTCCCTCTGATCCCTGGATGCCGATAGCGATCGACTGCCCCGCGAGCGTTGTTTCGTATTCTCGGCCGCAATGTCAACAGCGCGGGTTTTTGTGTCGAAACGTCCCCCCGGCGTGTGCCTGGCGTAGGAGGAAGGGTGTCGAAAGTCTGGCAACCAGGAAAATTGGTTTGTCCCGTGCACTTGTGTATGAGTGTACAGTGGGTTCGCTTGTGTAGGTTGCATTGTACGCGTCCCACAATGCAACAGTAAGTCCGCCTGTGAGGAGCGGAGGGGCGAGAGAGAAAAGAAGGAAGGGAAGGCAGGAAACAATAATAATAATAATTGGTTTTTGGGGAAAGGAAATGGCGCAGTATCTGTCTCATATATCGTTGGACACCTGAACCGCGCCGTAAGGGAAGGGTAAAGGAGGGAGTGAAAGAAGAAAGGAAGAATAGGTGCCGCAGTGGAGGGCTCCGGAATAATTTCGACCACCTGGGGATCTTTAACGTGCACTGACATCGCACAGCACACGGGCGCCTTATCGTTTTTCCTCCATAAAAACGCAGCCGCCGCGGTCGGGTTCGAACCCGGGAACTCCGGATCAGTAGTCGAGCGCCCTAACCACTGAGCCACCGAGGCGGGTCAAGGCAGGAAAGGCGGAAAGTAAAGAGGAAAGAAGGCAACAGAGAAGGGAAAGCCTTTGCGAGGCATTCTAGCCTTTAGATTTCACTCTCCTCTCTATATAGGGGCAAGGAACAAATAAAAACAAAGACAAAACAAATATGAGCCGAGGAAAGAATAAAATAAACAAGGAAGGAAGGAAAGGGAGAAAGAAATCTTAAAATACAAAGGAAAGAAAGGGAAAGAAGGAAATAAAAAGAAAGGAAAATTCACCAGTACTGCTAGTTCTATTATGTGTTCGCAATGGGATAGCATTAGCGGCGGTTGATGCCTTTACGTCACTTCCGGTCTGTTGACATCAATTCCTTCCAGCCAGTGAAAATGCTTCATGTCTGTTGAAGTCACTTATCTCCAACTAACGGGAATGCTCCGGTCTGGTGACGTCACGCTTCCCTCCTGCCAGAGAGAATGCTCGGATCTGGGGACGTCACTTTCCTGCAGCCAATGGGCGAAATTCTACGACCTACGACACGTTTTGGCTCCACGGGGCTTCTAATGTCGCCGCATTAAAAAGAAAAAACTCACCAATCACCAATTTGGTATAAATCCACAACTGTTCGTTCATCCACATGTGAGTCGTCAAACTCGGCACTCCCACCATCACAACCTGGAACCAATCTTTGCACGTACTAACAGATTTGAGAATTCTTTTTTTCCGCGCACTGTGACCCAGTGGAATGCACTTCCAAGAGATTTTTTTTTTCTGCTGATAATGTAACAGTTTTTGAAGCAAGTGCACGACTACCTCAGCTCAACAGGTCTTCACTCCTTCTTTTAACTTTCCATCTCGTGCATTCCTTCCCCCCCCTTCCTTTTTTCAACTTATGCCTCATGGCACACTTCTCGAATAAAAAAAAAAGTGTGCGAAAAACCCTGGGTTGATTTTTTGCTTCACTGATAGCTGATTCATTTTTTCCCCTTTCTGCTGTTTGCACTGCACCCTGTTCGTTTTATATTTTGTGATTGCTTGCCAATGGTGGCGCTGAAATGCATTTTCGTATGACCTGTATTGCCCTCCCTGCTTGGTCTTCAATGACTGCAGTGTGTTTTAAATAAATAAATAAATGAATAAATAAAACTCAGCGCAAGCAGCAGGAGAAACGTTGACCGGCGTTTCTTAACGGGACGCCATCAGGTATATCGCATAACCGATTTTTTTTCCTGCCTCATGTTGATAGAACGCGGCATGCAACCAGCACTGCAGTCCCTATCGAGCACACCGTAGGCGACTGCCGCGTTCTAAAAAGAACACGTTCATGGAGCGGACATATCGGCAGCTCCGCTAAACACTACCGTGATAAAAGCGGCCTGAAAGAGCGACACCTTCTGACGGCGTATCCTGAGAAGTACTTGCCGATTGCGCAAGTGCGGCGTGTTGGTTTTTACGGTGCCCCGTCGGTTGCGGTATGTATCGCGGCTTCCGCATTCCGCGGGGCCTACTTTAGCGCAGCAGCCCTGCTCTGTTCGTTCTCGATCGTTCGAGCCGCGCGCTTTCGAGTTACCAAATCGAGCGAAACTTGTTGGGATCCCGCCTCCTGATGGAACCTCCCCCACTATCAACGTTGTTCCGCGAGCTTTTTGTCTTCACTGGAGCCCCAAAGACACGGTGCGCGCTGACAAATTGCTCGAAATGTTGTGAGCCTCAACAAGCGTCGCGCTCGAATGCCGTATTTCAGTGATCTACTCAACGATAATTCGGTTTATAAGCAGTGGTTTGTGTCCTAGTAAGCTGTACGATTAGTGGGTTTTAATGTGCTCAGTTCTCTACAGAGATTGAGCGTGATATGGCCACTACGCCAACACCTTCTCTGTTGCCTTAGTTCTAAAATAAAACGAGGTTAAGGCTGTGCACCAGTTCGTTTCGGCATGAGCCAGGCGGATAACTTCGCCATTTTGTTGGGAGGTTAGGGCCGTGAGCGAACGAGAGGCGTCTCATCCCGTTCTGGACTGCATTCTCGCCGGATCTGGTCAAGTATAGGTTGCGTTTTTCTCTTTGTTCGTGTTTATAATGTGTAATTCGCTTTAGTGGCGAAAGAATTTCGATGGAGGCGAAATTCAGGAGGCCCGTGTGCTGTGCGATGTCAGTGCACGCTAAAGAAACCCAGGTGGTCGAAATTTCCGGAGCCCTTCACTACGGCGTCTCTCATAGCCTGAGTCGCTTTGGGACGTTAAACCCCTCAAAAATCAAATCAAATCAAATCAGATGTAATTTGCTTTATAAAGAACACCCAGCAACTATGAACGCCGCCAGTACTGTCATTTTTGGCGACCAAATGCACTTCGAAAGGGCATGGGTGATCGCCTGACATGTTCATTCATTCATTCATTCATTTCATTCATTCATTTTTATTTGTTCTTCACAACATGACGTACACATTGTGAAAGGGGCCAAGAAGAAAAGCCGTTCCTTTACGGCTTGAAAAAAAAATCTTGGTCCCCCCTGGCATTGACGGCAACGAAGCAACACAATCCAGAAACAAATGTACAGAAAAAATATACAGAAATATACAGAGACAAACAAAACTATAACTTGGCATATTTATGAAAGGTATGGCGACAAGCTCATGGAACGGTCGGGAAATAAAGACATGCAGTCATAATGAAACAGTGGCTAAATATCTGTACAAGGTGTTTTGTTTATGAAATGTGTGGTGTGTATTAGGGACATGCAAATTAATAAAACAACGCCTTCAGGTTCCGGAAATTTAGTCCTAAAATATCTGTTCCCGCTTTAATATGTTCATTTAGTAATCGAGGCAGGTTATTCCTAAGACTCTGAAACCCATAGTGCGTACGGCATTTTGGCACTTTCCAACGGTCTGTTGTCCTCGTATTGTAGGCCGCGTTGCCTATTAATTCTAAGTTCGATATGTCCAAAAACAGCCTTTGATTTTCCTTGATGCTGAGTTTATATTCGCGTAGGAGTTTATAATGATACATTTTAGTTATTGGAATGACCTTAAGATTTCTGAAGATAAATTTACTTGAGTAAAACTTAGGCAAATTATTAATGATCCGTAAAACCTTTTTTTGCATCCTTAAAAGACTACTAAGGTTTTTGTCGGTCGTTGTGCCCCAGACTAAATGAGAATAGTTCATGTAAGAAGAAAATAAGGCATAATAAATGGCTAGTTTTGCAGACATTGGAAAGACATAACGATTTCGACTGAGTATACCTGTTATGGAACATAATTTCTGCAAAATATGGTTTACGTGGTCATCCCATTGCAACGTCTTGGAAAAGAAAACGCCCAATACCTTTATTATTTCGACGACCTCAATCCTTGTACCTCTAAACAGAAGATCGTAATCGATAGATAGCTGCTTACCCTTAGGGTGAAAAATGACTGCTTTTGTTTTTTTTTGTATTAATATTCAGTTGATTACTGTCTGTCCAAGCTTCCAACTTTTTTAAGGCTATGTTGCCTTTAACGAACGCGTCAGCACAAGAGGATGAAGGCACAAATATACTAGTGTCGTCTGCATATATAACAAACTTCAGGTCAGATGATATACATACTATATCATTAATGTATAAATTAAAGAGTAAGGGACCAAGAATACTTCCTTGAGGTACGCCTGCGACTATTGCTTTCTGATTAGATATTAAATGGCTTACTTGAACAAATTGTTTTCTGTGAGAGAGATAACTAATTAACATATTAAGTGCATGTCCTCTGATACCGTAGTGATGTAATTTATCAAAAAGAATAGAGTGATTAATGTTGTCAAAAGCCTGCGTAAAGTCAACAAAAATCCCCAGAACGTAGTTTTTATCCTCGAAGTTTTGCAAAATGTATTCTTTTTGATCAAGAAGTGCCAGTTCTGTGGACCGATGTTTTTGGAAGCCATACTGCGATTTTGTGATTATATCATATTTGTGGCACAAACGTGAAAGTTGTTTGAATAGGATTTTTTCCAGACCTTTAGAAAACACAGGCAATATTGATATGGGGCGGTAGTTCGAAACATCTCGGTTATCACCCTTTTTTTTGTATAGCGGAATCACTCGAGCCACTTGCATTTTTGTTGGATAAACTGCAGTTGAAAGGCAAAGATTATATATGTAGGTTAGTATGGGACTTATAACGTCAAGGACATATTTCACTGGACTAATTTGCACATCGTCAGCGTCGCAGCTACGCGAATTTTTCAAATTTGCAAACACAGAGCAAACTTCTTGAATGTCGGTTGGTTCTAAGAAAAAAGTATTGGTGTTAGCTGTACTTTGCATTGTGTTGTTTCCTGAAGGGCGTGCAGTCACATTCCTGTTAACAAAGAACTCGTTAATAGCATTAACCATTGCGTCCCCTCTCAGCGTTTTTCCGTCATGTATAATCTCTACTACGGAATATTTTTCCTGCCCACGTCCCATAAGAGCATTCATTTTACTCCATAATTCACTCATTCGACCTGAGCACATAGAAAAGTAACGAAAGTAGTAGGCGTCCCTGCACTTTTTCAGTTCTTTATTTAAAACATTACGGAAACGTTTAAAAGCTAGAAGGTCCGCCTCGTTACGGGAATTCATAAATTTTTTGAAAAGTCGATCTTTTTTATGGATTTTCTTATGAAGTTCACGGGTCATCCAAGGTTTTTATAATTTTTGTTTTTTACACGTTCCTTACGAATGAAATGCTTTTTATAGATACATAAGAAACGACCCATAAACGCTTCATATGCAGCATTTGCATCAGCAATGTTCCGGATGTAGTCCCAGCTTGTAGTTTCTAACTCTGTACGGAAAGAGTCTAGTGTTTTCTGTGAAATCAACTGAGAAAACATCGCAGGGCTCTCTGTTGTATTAAACGGATTAGTGTCAACCTTACAACATATTGCCATATGGTCACTAATGGAACAGGGAAGAATAGCTGTAGTGATGGACCCTATATCATAATTAGCTAGGAACAAATCTATAGTAGTTTCTGAAGTAGGTGTCAACCGAGTAGCCATATTTATAAGGTTAGAGCAGGCATTGCTACTAAGCAGATTTTCAAATTCAACTTTTCTGGAGGTATTACATGACATGTCAATATTAAAGTCACCGCCAATAATGACATTATAATGATTTTCATTTACAAACGTTAACATATTGTCTAGGAACTCAAAAAAATCACACACATTGCCATCTGGAGGACGGTAGCATGCTGCAATAACGATATCTTTTGCCTGCACACACACACACAATTTCATAACTATCTGTAAGAGCAGAGAAGTCTGCCAAAGAACGGGCTTGTAAGGAGTTTTCTACAAGAAAAGATACGCCCCCACCACGGCACTTGGTTCTATGAACGTAAAATGTTTTCATGGTAGGAAGGTAAAACGCATCCGTTTCATGAGCTTGCCAGGTCTCGGTAAACATAAGTACATTGAAGCAATTCTGTATTCTATTATATAAGCACTCAAGTTCAGCAGTTTTGTTTTGTAGAGACTGAACGTTTAAATGGAAACAACGCAGGAGAGTGTCTCTATTTCCACATTCTTTGGTTAGCTCATCCAAAGATATGTATCCCAAATGCGCCATTGAACTTGGAATTTAGACAGAGCAAAGGCAACACAGCACAGACACAAGACTCAGGTGACCAGGTATGGGAGCAAAACAGAGTAAGCTGTCCTCGTTTACGCTGACAGGCAGGTTGTATAGTTGGTGCATTTACTTAAATAGGATTCTTTGTGGATATAGCGCTCAAGAGACGAGGGCTAACTGGGGCAGAATGATGCTATGGCGCTGAACTGTCATGTTCTACTGGAGCAGGGCTGGACTAGAATTGGACATAGTCCGGAGAGGCAGACACGAAAAAAAAAAGCAGCGGGTCACGTGATGTCACCTCCCTTCATTCAGTGGGAATGGTCCGCTCCGGTGACGTCACTCTTTTCCAGGTAATGGGCGAGGTGGCGGTTGTGTAAACGTACAGACGGGATTAGCCTTAGAGTGACCTGTGTACGATTGCTCCGCCGGAGTCATTGATTGAAGTGATTGTGTCTCTACTACTCGTACATAAGGTTAGTGTCCTCTAAAGACTTCATGAGTGATTGTGACACTGATCGCTTCTCATTTCGGGAGCCCTCACGGTCACACGATGCGTGAGACGTCGTCTAAGGGAACGTTCAGCCTCCTGAGGTTTTCCAGGAGTGTCTCACGCTCGGAACAAAACCGCAGACACGCTAAAACGAAATGGTTGACATTACTCACAACACAACAGAGTGTACGCACTTAGGTCTGATGGCGCGGTGAATCTCGTGAGGGGCTCTGTCGCGCGACAAGCCTCGCGTGACGCAAGGGAGGTGCATGAAAGTGTTGCACCGCTAGCTGCCTAGCGAAGGTCTCGTCCTTTGTGACAAGCACTGAAAATTGAAAACACCTGGCTTCTTGAGCAAGAATGTCTACCGCCGTGCTACCAGCGACTCCAACGTGAGATGGCATCCACTGGAAGCAAACTGTAAATCGTTTCAACTCTGGCTTTCTCACCCAGGTGAGATATAATAATAATAATAATAATAATAATAATAATAATAATAATAATAATAATAATAATAATAATAATAATAATAATAATAATAATAATAATAAATATAATAATTGGGTTTTGGGGAAAGGAAATGGCGCAGTATTTGTCCCATATATCGGCGGACACCTGAACCGCGTCGTAAGGGAAAGGATAAAGGAGGGAGTGAAAGGAGAAAGGAAGAAAGAGGTGCCGTAGTGAGGCAAAAATTATCATCGGGTGTCCCTCGTTGCTGGCGCTATATATTGTTCAGACTTGGGAGTCAAAGAGAATGACGACTCTCTGCGATTTGCAGAAAGACAGGCGTTTAAGCGACTTTGGTTTTAATAATAATTGGTTTTTGGTGGAAAGGAAATGGCGCAGTATCTGTCTCATATATCGGTGGACACCTGAACCGCGCCGTAAGGGAAGGGATAAAGGAGGGAGCGAAAGAAGAAAGGAACAAATAGGTCCGTAGTGGAGGGCTCCGGAATAATTTCGACCACCTGGGGATCTTTAACGTGCACTGACATCGCACAGCACACGGGCGCCTTAGCGTTTTTCCTCCATAAAAACGCAGCCGCCGCGGTCGGGTTCGAACCCGGGAACTCCGGATCAGTAGTCGAGCGACTTTGCCACGATCAATGATTTAGCCGAAGTGATCGACACTACTCTTTTCAGGTGCCCAGCCCAAGATATTTCAAGGCCAGGCACTACAAATGCGGCTGAGCAGGACTGTTCATGCCTGCTCGCAGAGCCATCAGTGTAAACTTGTAGGCAGTCTTTGTAGACGCTGTTCAGGTGTTCAAGAACGAAAGTATCTTACTACAGCCATAGGTAGCGATTGTTTTGTACGTAGGCCGGGGATGTCGAGGCAGCAATGAATGTTTTCATAAAACTATGGCAGGTTCTGCTGACACCTGTGTCCCGTGGGTGGCCAACCCACTGTGCACAGGGTGTGAAGGGTCGCTGAAAAGTGACTTATCGTCCTAGGTAATGGGCAGATTTAGTGACTGACAACGCATTTTCGCCCCATCTGGTTTCCAGCGATATTGCATTGAAGCGGAACTGAAGAGCGTTTAGAATTCGACGTTCTTTAATGGGTAGAATGTGTGAAACTTGCAGGCAAAGCATGCACAGTCTTTTTTATGTTAGGATTTGAAATGGTGACGCAATCGCCGAATTGGGTCGCGTCCTCTTTCAGGCTTCTCCGCAGTGCGCAGCGAGTGGCAGAGGTAGCAGCGATGACGTCATGTACGGTGGCGCCACGTTTCCAGCAAACGAAAGGTTGCTTGAACGAAGAAAGCCAACGCCGCCTAAGGTGAAGCCCACGAAGCGTTGTTTGGCGGCCTCGGACGACGCGCAGCGTCATGTGGGCGAAAGCAGCCGAAATCTGAAATTTCGGCAGCAATGACGTCTTCACCGAGCATCTCAGCACTTCTCCGACGCTGTGAGGGAAAGTCCGAGACTTAACCGGCGATTACGTCACCATTTTAAATGCTAGCACAGAACTACATGGCGTGATTTACCTAGAAGCTTCGTACTTTCAAATCCTTGAATCTCGTCGAATGTCATCACGAAAAAAATTAGCCGTGGTTTAACTACTGCTGAACCTTGTTAGAGAGCAGAAGCTGTAGTGTATCGGGCAAGTAGATGCGGCTTGGCGTCTCTAACGTTGAGTGCGTTCCACACACTTAACAGGCAGCGCACTCACCCGGTCACCCTGGCAGGTGGCGGTTAAATTAATGGTTGATCGTGAGAGGTTGGTCACCCAATGAACGCTTCGGCTTATATATTTCCCCCTGACTGACGTCACAACGGGAGTTTCCATCGCGCGACATCACGCGATTGTCACGTGTCTATTCTACCGCCCTCTACCGGCTAATCGAAAGGTCGAAGGTCACATGGTGCGACACGATGCTGGACCACATACGGTAAGGCCTATAGCCACGCTTGACCTCTGGCTCACTTGAAGGTGAACCGGCAACGCAAAGCGAAATCGGCCTTACCTAGCGTTCCCGGGTTCGAACCCGACCGCGGCGGCTGCGTTTTTATTGAGGCAGAACGCTAAGGCGCCCGTGTGCTGTTCGATGTCAGTGCACGTTAAAGATCCCCAGGTGGTCGAAATTATTCCGGACCCCTGCACTACGGCACCTCTTTCTTCCTTTTTTCTTTCACTCCCTCCTTTATCCCTTCCCTTAAGGCGCGGTTAACGGGTCCGCCGATATATGAGACAGATACTGCGCAGTTTACTTTCCCCAAAGACCAATTATTATTATTATTATTATTATTATTATTATTATTATTATTATTATTATTATTATTATTACCTAGCGTAATGAAGCTTTCGCTTGAAAACCATTTCCCTTCCCTTTAATATGGCAGCGCCCCGTGCGCCCTCGTTGGGAAGGTCTACAGAGAAGGAGTTCTGCGTAGAACGGGCACCCGCCGCGGTGGCTCAGTGGTTAGGGCGCTCGACTACTGATCCGGAGTTCCCGGGTTCGAACCCGACCGCGGCGGCTGCGTTTTTATGGAGGACAAACGCTAAGGCGCCCGTGTGCTGTGCGATGTCTGTGCACGTTAAAGATCCCCAGGTGGTCGAAATTATTCCGGAGCCCTCCACTACGGCACCCCTTTCATCCTTCCTTCTTTCACTCCCTCCTTTATCCCTTCCCTTACGGCGCGGTTCAGGTGTCCAACGATATATGAGACAGATACTGCGCCATTTCCTTTCCCCCCAAAACCAATTAGAATTAGAATTAGTAGAACAGGCGAACGACTGGTATCGGTCAGGCGCTGCCTGTTCTCGCGTCCGCTGTCGTAAGAATTCTAAAAGTGGCGTGAGGGCCTCTCCGCTGAATTCGACCGCAGTTTGGCGCTGCAGCCAAAGCTCTCAGGTGCGACCGGAATCACGCTGTAAAAACGGCGCTCCAAGCGACAGTGGAATCTCACGAGCAATTAGGGGACTCCGTCGTCGAATGCGAATGTCGCCTCGCTGTCCGAGTTCATTCCGTGGCGCCCGGCTTCAGGGCTCAAATTGAGGGGACGTGTTGCCGACGCGACCTGCAGCGGGCGCCTCTGGCTCAG
Organism: Amblyomma americanum; assembly: GCF_052857255.1. Lineage (NCBI taxonomy): Eukaryota > Metazoa > Arthropoda > Arachnida > Ixodida > Ixodidae > Amblyomma > Amblyomma americanum. The sequence goes on along the minus strand of NC_135507.1, from coordinate 30,801,931 downwards.
TGCCGGGGCAGCCTTGTACACTTACCGCACAGACACGCGATCGTTCTTGAAGGTCTCAGGTGGCTGTACGCCATCGTAAACGCATTACGAAGTCGGCGTGCAGGCGCGATAATGCGGGCCGAACTGCACGCCGGGAGAGGTATACGCCTGCTAATTAACGTGGATGATCCATATAACGCGTGACGGATCTGAAATGAGTTTTGAGCTTGAGTACACGAATTCGGCCACGCTGCGAGGGCCCAAATGGAAAGGCCAGATGGGGTAAATAGATGCATCAGCATGGCGGGGCAGTCCGAGGCATTTTGTTGTGCCTCTTGGTATGGTTCTAGGCCTGGCCAAGTATGCGGCACACTCCCGTGTGTTGAGAAGCGTACGAGGACTTCACAACAGAGCGCGTCCCATCCGACCACGCCTCAAAACATTTCCTTTCTTTCTTTCTTCCTTTCTTTCTTTCTTTCTTTCTTTCTTTCTTTCTTTCTTTCTTTCTTTCTTTCTTTCCTTCTTTCTTTCTTTCGTTCTTTCCTTCTTTCCTGCTATCTTTCTTTCCTGCTATCTTTCTTTCTTCTGCTACCTTCGTTCTTTCCTGCTATCTTTCTTTCCTTCGTTCTTTCCTTCCTTCTTTCTTTCCTTCGTTCTTTCTTTCCTTCCTTCTTTCTTTCCTGCTATCTTTCTTTCTTCTGCTACCTTCGTTCTTTCCTTCCTTCTTTCTTTCCTGCTATCTTTCTTTCTTTCTGTAGAAGAACTGAGGATTGGGCCAGTTGGGGGTGATCCATCGTATTCTTCGAAGCAATGCTGAAGTGATTTAGGCAAACTGATACTGCATCGTGCCACGCTAACAACGCGTACCCACGTTCTAATTAACGACGATCTTTCTTCGCTTTTTCTTTCTATCCTTCTTTCTTCAGTTCTTCTTTCTTTCCTCTCCCTCTGTACTCATTTCTGTCTTTCTTGTGTATGTGTGTGTGCCTATATGAGGGGTGAGGGAGAGGGGAGATCAGACGCTACTTTCATCTACCCTAAAATAGAGCACAGCTGTAGGGATGGGAGAAGAGGGGGATGTTCCTAATTCTTCCATTGTTTCGCAGCTTTTTTCTTCATTTAACTCCTGTCCTTCCTTCATTTCAATATTCTTTCTTCATTGTTCTCGTGCGTCTTCTCACGCCTGCGCTCGTGCGCAAGATACGGACTGACGATACGGGTGTTTCTATATATGCGCCTCGTGCCGTCGACCAATCAACGCACGCCGCGCGTTGGTCACGCGCCGTCATCCGCTTCTTGGGCCGCAGCCGTGCTCGACGGTACGTATCGGTTAATTGATTTCGTGTCCAACTTATCCTTCGCTCCAGTATTTGAGACGCTATGCTTAAGCCGACATATAGTCCGACATGTGAACTGAATACAAACCGGGTGCCTAATGCTCTAGCTCGAGCTGAATAATAATAATAATAATAATAATAATAATAATAATAATAATAATAATAATAATAATAATAATAATAATAATAATAATAATAATTGGTTTTTGGGGAAGGAAACGGCGCAGTATCTGTCTTATATATCGGCGGACACCTGAACCGCGCCGTAAGGGAAACAATTGCTCTTTCGATTTTCTGCGAAGAAGCGTTTACTGCCTCTGATTGGACGGATGGTTGCGTGCACCAGTGGTGCAGTGAAGAGTTGAGCTGTCCCAGCATTTTAAGTTGTATTCATGACACTGAGAATAAGAATTCTACCTGAATTTCGGACGCGATCGCGAAATACCTTCGACAGGGAAGGGTGTCCTAGTGGCGGTTATCACTTTATAGGTTATCAGTGTTATTCTATCTTCATTTCGTGCTACAGCTGGCGCCGTTCTTTGCTCGTGTACCAGAGGCGCCCGCTCGCATCCAACGCCTCTTCACTCCAACCCAACGGGGGCTGCGGTTATGAAGGTGGGGCTGTTCTGTACAGTGATATAATATTCTCCGGTAATCGCACATGGTAGCAAAACCTCCTCTGAAGCACCAAAGGAACTCTCGGAGTTCTCAGTGTTTTGTAGCGATAGCTACATTACGGTAGCATTTCGAGCCTTAGCGTGGCGGCGCCGCCGCGCTGTCACGTGGTTGGTCACGTGGTGCGGAGCAGCTGCCGGCGCCGTGGATGGTCACGTGGTTGGTCACGTGACCAGCCACGTGGTGCGGAGCAGTTGCTGCTGCCGGCGGCGCGGCGCGCCGGCGATACCGAGCTGCCAGAGCTGTGCGCATGCGCCGTGTCAACCGGGACGAAGATAAAGAACGCCCAGCGAAACGGAGCGGCGAAAGACTGACTTTGCAATTCGAATGAGCGAGTTCCACTCGGCCAGCTGTAGCTCTCGCGTCACTCCAGGTTTAACCAGAGCCAAACCACCGCCATTTTTTGACATCGCCATCTGGGCCACTTCAGGTCTCTAAGGGCGCCACGCAATGTGCCCCACAAACTGCAACCAATACTGTCCAAGAGTACGCGCGCATAGGAGAACTCAGCTGACTCGTTTTATCTGCAGCCAAGTGAGAGCGCCTTCTATTGTGCCGCAAGAGACGAAGTCACCTTCTCCTTCGACCGGATGACCAATTAACCGCGGATAACACACCCATACCTCCGGCACCGCGTTAAAGTCCCTATTCGGCCTCCGCATCAAGCAAGATGATAGCGCTATGCGCAGGTTGCACCCTCTTAATCAGATCACAGCACATATTCATATGACTACGAGACATCCAACAGACATCTGGGGCTCAAGGAGGTTCACATCATCCGGCTGGTTCAGGCTCTAGCCGTCAGCGATATCACTTACTCGATCCCATATAAACTCTTAAAACCTAGAGAGCTAGACCACAGGGTTGACATTCTGATTAGTACAGCCTATAAGCAAGCACTTGGCCTAATGACATCCGCATCTACCGAGAAGCTCCTCGTCCTATAGAACTCAACAACACGGCCAAAGAACTAATACAGGCCCATCTTTTTGCAAGTGAAATTGCGCGCCTGACCTTCAGCACCACCGGACGTAGGCTGCCGCAGCGCCTCGGCTATCCCATATCCACAGGCCACCACAACCCTCCGACGACACTCTCAGCAGTCACCAAGGACCACCTGGAAATTGCGCCCATTCTCGGTAATGTGCACACAGTCTACCAAACTGGACGAAAGATGCCGCTTGCCAAGGTCCTAGGTAGAATCTATATACTACAGCACATTACCACGAGTCCGCTGCACGGAACGCAGCTCACTACCCCGACCGCAAAGTCACCTTCATCAGCGTCAGCAGCAAGAGCTAGGTACGATCGCGACAGCGTCCATCCCAACCATCACCACCTTGGAAGCGGAGGAAGCAGCCATAGCGCTAGCCATTGACTTCAGCCCTCTAACCCCACATACGTCATCACAAACTGACGAGCAGCGTGTCGAAACTACCGCAGCGGTCTCGCATCCCTGTACGCGACCAGAATCCTCAGATCCTACGCCACCACCTGATCCAAAGTCGTAGTGGCCCCGTGGCCGTGAGTCACCTCCTGGCTACCAGCATGCGCACGGTGCCGCCGGCGCAAGCGTCATCCGGGCACCAGAAACCGATGTCTACCGCAGTCCCTCGCTGGAGCCGATACCCAACCAGCACGCAAACCATCTCCAGCATTAACGTCTGGGCAGGCACAGATATCCAACACCCACAAACGACTCACGGGAGACGAGGCCGTCGTCAGGCGACAGACACAGACCGAAACATATATTCATCTGAGCTTCCTGCACAAACTAGATCCCGCACTCTACCCTAACTAATGCCCACACTTTAATGAATACCGGTACCTATGCCGTATCACGTGGGCGTGCCAACTTCAATCCTGTCGTCCAATGGGAAGCGGTGCTGTCCACCTCGGACCTGGATGACCAGCACTGGGAGCTGTAAACTGAGCGCCCCCCCCCCCCCCCGACGGGGTGGATTTGTAACTGAACCCGATAAACGTTTGCATCATCACCGCCACAATAACCATCTTCATCGTCGTCATCGTCATCATAGTTTGTCTTTTTTGCGGGACAGTGACAATGGTTTTTCATCACGTATACGCCGCCGGTGTTCAGATAGCTTATACGGCGTGTGCGAGCATAACATGCAGGATGAGTAGAAAAAAAAAGCTGTCTGGCTGAAATTTTTTTAGGTGCAAATGCAACACCGCCGCTGGTAGGTATGTCGTATAAAATGTCACTATGGTTAACTTTGACTATTACAGATTTTTGAACGAGTGCCGACGTCTAAATATACGCATGTTTTTCCTTTCCGCCTCCTCCGCAATGCTGTCTCCACAGCCAGATCAGGCCTCAACCGCGAGCTCATACTCAACAGCCACTGAGCCAAGGCGGTGCTTACTGACATTCGAAGTTCGCAAGCTAAATTTCGCCAAACCGGAGACGCCCGATCGGAGGGAACAACGAGCGCCATCTGTTGTATTCCTCCTAGATTCATGACTTAGAAGGGTGAGGGTTCGGGCTAGTGGATAGTCAACATGAGGATCCATAGCGCACACAATTGAGGGGACACAACACGAACACCAAACTTCCACTGAATGAATTTTATTTGGCGCTGAAAGCCTTATAAAGATCACATAAGATACAGGTATCGCCTACTAACAATGATTATCTTGTCAAAGTCATGATGTGTCAAGGGAAGAGATCAAAAAAGAACAATAAAAACCACCAATCAGTGAGCAAGTTTCACACTATCGCCCACTCCTTGAATCTAAGAAAGCTATGTCTTTCCTTGATAGTAACACCGAAGGATCACTGATACAATTTTCCAATGCCTCTTTTTCGATTGCTACAGCTTCAATTATTTTCCTTGTTTTCTATTCGCTATTTTTTCCTAATACTGAACACTCCTCGATGTTAGGCATGCACTTGTGACTACGGCAGTGACGAGCCAAATTACCTGGCTTCGTGACCCTAGATTCGTGACCCCTCGTCCGCGATCTAGGCATCTCGATTCGCAGTTTGTAATTTGCATTAATTAATCTTCTACCGAAAAATGCACTTTTCCACGCACGATTGCCAGCAGTCTCGCACGAACAACGCCACGCGCACCCCTTCGCGCATATGTAATTGTCTCCGTCTCGGACGAAGAGACGCTGGCCGCTTTCCGCTGCCACGCGTTGACGCGAAACGCGCTGCGCCAATTTTCCCGGACGCCGCGTAGTGGCCGCATATCGCGGTCAAGCGAATTCGCTCTCCCGCGCGCGGCATGTACCCGATCGCGTGGGGGTTATCGGCGCCAGCCGCTGGTGCCCTGTGGCGCACCTTACCCTCCTCCCTCTAAGCCTCGGGCCGCCTTCCCCCTCTTGAACACCCCTCCTCACGCTACGTATACGTTGCTGCTTGCAACAGTCCACCCTCCATTAGGGTTCACACCCTCACCCCCTGGGTGTCGCTAGCGACGCCGAGGCTCTGCCTGAATTCGCCGGCGACAGAAGTACAGGAGAAACAACAGCGGCAGCACGCTAGCGGATCGCGTGTCGGCTCTTCATCATGCCATAATCGGGAACACGATCTTTCCAGTTGCTTACGGAACCGTGTAGTACTTTCTCGAAGGAGGGAAGGGGGGGGGGGGCACGCGCTGTTTGCGGCTGGAAGGAGTGTGCCGATCGTCTTCCGTGACCCCCCCTTTTCCTACGCTGACTCGCGGCTGTCCCGGATCTGGTTGTATAGTTAACGCAGAAGCGACTGGTGTGCGAACCTTGACCGGTATAGTAATCTTTTGATCGGGAGGTGGTTTACTTACGTTGTCCTTGCGTTAACTCGAAGAAGAGGGATTGGGGGCTGGTGGGGGGGAGGTGAGAAAAAAAGTGTCGCGAGTCGTGGAACTAGTACATTACAGGCGTGTGACAGATATTAATTCGAGCGGGTACGTATAGCCGCTACTGGTTTCTAGTTATCTTGATGTTTCGTGCTCCATCCGTTAAGCTTGGTTTACAGCGTTACAGGGTTTGAAGATGAGGTCGCCCGTTCCATGTAAAAGTAGGTGTACGGTGCACAGAGCAGTGAAGAAAACTATACGATATTAGTTTTCCTGATTTGAGTTTTTTTCTTCTTTTTTTATCTCTTCTCTAAAACTTGCGCACGAACCTTGAGGCGTGATAACATTATACATTTTACTCAATAACAACCGATATTGATCACCATATTGGGCCGCGATTTGTTCCCACAGCAAATTTATTGAAGAACTGTTTTCTGTGCTTCGTGGAAGGCAGAGTGAGAAAACATTTCCCGACCCTGGTCCATGTCACCGTCTCAGGTCGGAGAGTCGGAGCCCACATCGCCCAACACGCTGGCGTAAACGGTGGGTGCGTTAATGACACTCACCCTGTGGATGTCATTAACGCAACCACTCACCTTATATCACGGTCAACCTGGGTCCCACAAGCGTACGGGTGGCTCAGTTTGGAACAGCCGCCTGCCACTAGTGGAGTGGTGCATCGCTTTACCACTACACCAGTGCGATATGAGGTCACTGTATCTTTTCCACCACAAAATATACCCAAAACTAAAGGCCCACACAGCTATCGCTGAATCTTGCGTTACGTAGTCGTAACCGTCCTGTGAATTTTTATCGTAAAATTAAGCACCGATTTCAAGAATACCCTTTCAGGATAACCTAAACCGTCAGTACTTCGCACGCAAGCCTTTTGCTTTGATCACTGATTGGCACCGTCGAGGAATGTAGTCAGAAAGCAAACAGAAAGCAAACATGAACTTAAATGGCAAGAGCTGGAATATCGTAGAAGAAATGATAGATTAATATTTTTTTCATAACATGTATTACTCTCAAACAGGCAGCAACCGCGAAAAGTATATCCAGGCACCAAATTATATATCGAAACGACTGGACCACAGTTTGAAGGTCAGGGAATTTTCTTGTGGGGATAACGTCTTACGTTACTCTTTTTTTGTTAGAACTGTGCGAGAATGGAACAGTTTGCCATCAAGCACTGTGTATATTCCGATGAACAATGCTTTTTACCGTGCGTTGAAATAATATGTAAAGTGACAGTTAGCGTTTGTAGCCTCCCTGCTGTAATGTCCTACGGGCGATGCAGGTATCCAATAAAAATAAAAGAAGCTATCAATGAACGCGCACATGTAGTCTATGTTTCCTCACTGTTAGAATGGAGAAGAATATAATTTATTTCAGTATAATGGGAATACGTATACGGGAAAAGTTTCACTCTACGGTTATATCTGCCGAGGTGTCTGAGGCAAAAGGCGCCCATATTGGCGCCTGACAAGGCCTCATGACGTTCACGCGCACTGCATGGCAGAGAACACTACCATTGTTTGTTGAACGGAAATCTTAAACATGGTCGGAATCAGTAACAGCGTCACGATGCAACCACAGCTAGACAACGGATGAATACTTCAACACAGAATAAAAAAAAAGTGACTATCCACATCAAACTACCGACTGGCAAACATGGCACATTCATTGAACAAAACTAAAGAACAGGAGTAATGCAAATTAAACAGAACACGTACAAGAAACTGCCGACAACCAAATAGTACACTTCGACATACTCTTCGACATCTTTCCGAATTTCTCCTTGGTGCTGCTGGGTTCTTTGTTCTACAGATGACGCGAGACCCGCTTGACTTCTCCATGAGGTCTCCCCCCCCCCCCCCCCGCCCCTTCTCCAACCAAATTTTGACAGGCGTAGAAGAGTGTTTTGGATCGTCTTTCTCTCGAAACACATCTGCAAAGCCCAATTTCTTGCGTGCCTATGGAAGCATAACCTTTTCAAGAATTCCGTGATAAACCTCTTTGGCCAGGGTACCTTGAATTCTGTGAAGTCGGCCAACCCCACTAACGGAGAATCAGCCCCGGGCCGTTACGTTCCCGTCTCTATGGTTTAAAGCGGGAATTTGATAGCGAGGTCCATATCAAATGCATCTGGGGCGACGTATACAACGAATACCTCACTCCCACGTGGCTAGAACTACGATTCATCTACCGAAATCATTGTTTTCCATTGGTCACCTGTCCACACCAAGTGCTCCTTTTAATACCTAATCCTGGCAGCCCAATCCTTTTCCCTGTTATGCGAGCTTTGAGCTAGACTCCTTACAGGTAGTCCTTACAGCCATTGCTGATCCTGATACTAGGACGAAATCTTTGGAATGTCGATAACGGACATTCGAGAGTTTTTTCCGGCTCGCGCGACAGATGTCCTTGTCGGCGATTTGTTCTTCATCGATCTGGGGTGCTCCGCCGTAGATCGAGCAACCAAACAAACTTCCTCTGCATTATATCTCTTCAAAACTTACGCAGCCGCGGGCTGCGCTGCTCTGAACTGCATGAAAATCTGGTGGTAGTTCATCCCAAAATAGTGGCCTCAGATTATTTTTATTTGATGAATCTTGCTGTTGCTACTTGCGCCTGGAACTCCGCCCGTTGCTTAAAAGCGTGCCTTATTGGATGTAACCGCATAATAGGACACTTGGAAACAACGGAAAGTTAATAGTAAGTTAGCACAGACAGGAAATGAAAGCAATGGAAAGCGCCCATTAAAGAGCGAAGCTGAAAAACGGGTTGAAGGCAAACATTTACAATCCCAACAACTCCTGGCTCAAGGAGGTGGTTTTATTGCATCGCAATATGCTCAGAGAATGCAAATATGTATTTTTAATTTATACGAGAAAATTGAAAATATCGCATCATTTTGTTGTCGTCATCTCACGTATGCATGCACCGACGAGACATGTTACAACTCGGCGCTGATTCAGAACCATCCGAACAAACCGCCCATCATAATGAATTTCTTGCGACCCATAGAAACAACCTGCTAGCATGACCATACGAGAATATTCGCTCCTGAGGTGTATCTTGATTTTTCTTGCTTGCTGTGGATAAGCCCCCGAGCGATGGGTATAAGTCGTGACTTTTTTCTGTTGCGTCGAGCAGTAACGTTTGGAAGGAATTATTTATTGCAATACAATACAATACAATACAATACAATGCGATACAATACAATACAATGCAATGCGATACAATACGATACAATACAATACAACGCAATGCAATACAATACAACATAATACAATACAATACAATAGAATACAATGCAATGCTATACAATACAATACAATACAATGCAATACAATACAACGCAATGCAATACAATATAATACAATACAATACAATACAATAGAATAGAATAGAATAGAATACAATGCAATACAATACAATGCGATACAATACAACGCAATGCAATACGATACAATACAATGCAATACAATACAACGCAATGCAATACAATACAATGTAATGCGATAGAATACGATACAATACAATACAATACAATGCAATGCAATACAATACAACGCAATGCAATGCAATACAATATAATACAATACAATGCAATGCAATACAATACAACGCAATGCAGTACAATATAATATAATATGATACAATACAACACAGTACAATACAATAGGACTTTATATCATTTTGCGTGATGCAGGATGCCGCTAGGACGACGAAAGCATTCGACAGCGGCCTACTGCGTGTAGCTTACAAGGGTAGGCGTTTGGGCGAGTTGGTTTGGTATGTTCAAAGAGACACGCCACGCATATACACATGCGCGCTGTATTCCTTGAACCTTTGTATAACATGCCAGAGGGGTGCTCAGGGAGAAGTGAAGACCACTTCTGTAATGGACTCTGGCGTGGCCTTTATATGGTACAGCTTTGGTGTACTAGTACACATGTAGTACAGCTTGTATCAAAAATGCGCCGTCCTCCGTGTGTCGCGCGGCGCATTTTGCATTGCCAGCGCTCAGGATCTCTCGAAGGTCGCAGAAACTCTCGCCTTCTACCTTTCGCGGCTTATGACTCTCACTGGCGCTGCAAAGCCAGACTACGCGGCTCAGACGTAGATGCTTTGTGTTGTGCATTTTTTTTTTGGCTACGTCTGTACATTCCCTGGTCCGAGTCCCGGCATGAGCGTGAGAATGAGTCCATGTATTTCACTGGGGCACCCGTCCCAAGGCTCGAGTAACAAGGTGACGTGAGGACCTGGGGTGCATTCTCAACAGTGGCCACTGCCGGGGGCATCTTGAAGGTACTCGGATTTGCCACCTGGAGAGCTGGGAAATTTTAAATGACTACACTCTAAACAGAAAGGAGTAAAAAAGGGGAGTAAGCTGAACTCCAGCACACTCCCTTTCATTGAAAAGGAGTACGCGCTAGAGGACGGCTTACTCTCCTTTTTAGTCCCATATAGGTGCATTCGCGTTTAGAGTGTAGGCACTGCAAAATAATCCTGCTTACTCCGAATAAAGTCCAATTCATAGCTACCGCTTAAAAAAGATGTTCGATTTAGAGATGTGAACACACGCGAGAACGACTACTTAGATAATCAAGTCAAAAGCTCTGGAGATGTCGGAGGTAATTGTACGCAGCTCCGTAGATGCGCGCGCAGCTTGCGAGGCAGACACATCCGCCGTTAGCACGCAGCGATTTGCGGTTGGCACGAAAAACCCACTCCGCGATGTGGGGGCGTCCGTTCTTTCGCAGAAAAAATAAAAGGTTCTGCCTTTCTCGCGCGCTCATATCGCATATCGCACGCTAGTCGCGTTCGAATATAACGGTGCTCCTCCCCCTACGCCTTGTAGTCGTTGTCGCAAGGCGACTCGTACGTCCTTGCCTGGCGGTCGCCCCGAGGCGTCTGCGCGCGTGGGCTTGCATGTTCGCGGCCCGCACTTGCGCCTTGGATAGAGAAATAGGAGAGGACCTGCAGGGAGCTCATAGGAGCTTTGAAGCGGCGGCGATGTTTGGCAGAGATCTGGCGCGCGCCCGCGGGCTTTGAAGTCGCGTATCGCGGGCATGCGAGGACCTTCACCCGAACAGGGACAATAAAATGTGGACGCCATTCACTGTCCCGGCAAGTCGGCCTGCAGTGAGAGTCAGGGCTGCGTAAGTGTGAAGAAGAGGTTGTGATGTTTTTTTCTGCGGCGCCAAGTATGCTTGCACAGAATTAGCCCTCACAAGCATACGAGCCTCTTGTGAGAACTCGTATTTATCCTATTGTTTACCCTCCTGTTTCCGCCACTTAGGCTTCAGACCATCCTTGTCGACAAGGATTTTACGAATGAATGAATGATGGTTTGGTTTATAGGGTTTAACGTCCCAAAGCGACTCAGGCTATGAGGGACGCCGTAGTGGAGGGCTCCGGAAATTTCGACCACCTGGGGTTCTTTAACGTGCACTGACATCGCACAGTACACGGGCCTCTAGAATTTTGCCTCCATCGATATTCGACCGCCGCGGCCGGGATCGAACCCGCGTCTTTCGGGTCAGCAGCCGAGTGCCGTAACCACCGAGCCACCGCGGCGGCTGAATGAATGAATGAGTGAATGAATGAATGAATGAACGAATGAATGAATGAATGAATGAATGAATGAATGAATGAATGAATGAGGACACCATGCGGCTACTGACCGGCTGCAAACGACCGGAAAAATTTTGTAGTAGAACAAATGTACAGCCTTGGACGAAAGTCTTAAGGCCAAAGGCTTTTCGCCTTATCCGCATCCCAGAGTCATTACGGCATTATTAAAGACCGAATGACCTTGCAATGCAACCAGAAGGTGTCTTCTTGCGGTGGAGAAGCTTCCTGCTTGACTTGTGCTTTGAATGATCCGCAACACGGAGCTTTCAAGGAACATTCATTTCTCTGCATCTGTACGCTCTTTTGATCAAGACTGCACGTGCCTTCATACGAGGCCCGTATGCATGGGATGGTTAAAGACTCACGACGACGACAAGCGTTGAAATATGTTCTTGAAAAGAATATTTTTGTATTTCGTCTGGGCGCGCAGATGTTACAAATGTTACAGCTTGAAATACTTTCGCGCCAGATTCATTTTAATGATAGCAGCGGCCACAGTTATGGCACCAAGGTGTCAGAAGCGCGTTTCGTGAAAGGCATATATGGCGTTGATGACTGACTTCGTCCCTCGGCTGCCCTTTACTTTCCAGCGCGTGGGTCTGCATGTGTGTCGGCGGGCTTCTGCGCCTCATTTGTGTGCTAAGGCATACCGTGTACGCAGGCGTCAGCTCAGTTAGAGCACGAAGCTTTGTTTCTTTTTACTTTAGACTCGGCTTGTTCGTACTGTAGTTCATAGAAGATTCCTATAGATTTCAATGACCTGAAATCAAAACTCCGGCACCGGCGTATCTCGTCATCGCTAAATTAACCCTCTGCCATCGGCTTCGTCCTGACGCTGCATTTACACAAAACGTTGTCGTTATCAAGCCAGCACTCTTCACTGTGACAGCTGTAGTTCAGTTGAAGTCGTGGAGAGCATTCTTTCGGAACGCCTATCTTCCACAGATGAGTGTTCTTCCTTTGCATTCTATTGTACTCTTCGCTGCCTTTTTTATTTTAACCCTTGTTCCCTCCCAGTTGGAAAACTTGACACATAAGTTTCTGTCGTCACAACACCTCTTTAATGTTTTGACCAGAAACTTGAAGTAACAACAGAAATTTTTTGTAGTAAGAACAGAATTTTGTGTAGTTTCTACAGAAAAATGCTACAGAATTGCAGACTAGAAAAACGTACAACGAAAAAAAAAACTACAGTACCACAGAAAAAATTGGAGCGGATACTTAAGCTCCGCCTTAAGACTGTGACGCGACAGCGTTAATTAGTGAATGCCCATATATGCGGAAACGGTTATGATCAACTTTACGTTCATATGTCCTTGGGAGGCCTCATACCACTCTTCGCACAATGGTGCAGCGGTTAATGGATGCGCCACTGCCCTGCGATGGCAGGTGCTGCCACCGGTGGGTCTTGTGCGAACCAAGTTACTCTTCCCGAGCAGCCTTTCGCGATCAACCATTAATTTAGCTGACACCTGCAAGTGTGGTTAGTTTTATAACAATCCAATGGGTAGGCTGTGATGACCGCGCGAGGTCACATGACCTAGGTTGCCTGCCCTCCTAGTTGCTTCTCCGGAGGTGGCTGCCTGAGCCACCCTACGCCACCCTATTTATTGCTCACAACGCCAACGTCGACGTCGGGTTTTCTACGTAACAGGGTCTTTAACGCTATCGCGTTGAAATCTGTTGTTAGGACAAAACTACTAAACATTTTGTCGCACTCTTGGCGCGGTTCTGTCGGTTTTGTAGCGAGAGCTACACTAAGCCACCTCTTCGACCCTTCAGTGTGGCACCACTTGAGTACCGTGGTGTCGCCGTTGGTCACGTGGTTGGTCACATGGGTTGATCACGGTTGCGCAACAGCTGTGCGCATGCGCCCTGTAAAGTGGGACGAAGATGAAGAAGGAACGCCCAGCGAAACGAAGCGGCGAAACACTGACTTTGCGATTCAACCGAGCGAGTTTCACTCGGCCAGCTGTAGCTATCGCGTCACTCCTGGTTTAACCAGAGATAAACCACCGCCATTTTTTTTTTACTGGGGCTGCGGAGAGTAGAATGAGACGGTATAAAAGTTCTGGCGGAAATATCTGCACTTTCAGTAAAGAGCTGTCTGTCTATCTTTCTCTTGCACACTCATCTCAGTACCCCATGAAATCGAACACGCTATTCCGCCAAACTGCCGCGCAGCCTCAGTCCATTCTCCTTACAGCCTTCACGGGCTCGAGCGTCTATAAGCGACCGTACACCCCACCCGCAGTCACGTTTGAGACCCTTACGTGGTGCAACTTATGTGCATGCAGCGCAGTCCCGTAAGAAGGTCATGTAAACACATGATGGTGCTCTGGCACGCGTATGGTATTGACCGTGTTTGTAATGACCGCGGCCGAACAGCCGGCTCGACCACGAACGGTATACCGACATGGCGATGCCTCTCGATGATAAAGGCTGCATGCACGAAGCTGGCTCTGTTCTTGCATCTATGGAGCTGCAGCAAGGTTGAGGTGCTGGCGCAGTTCACGTGTATGCCTCGCTAGCACGTAGCCGCCGCCTCTTTCCGCTAAGAGTGTACGTTGGCACTCGCGGGAAGTTTATGGCACGTTTACTATCGGGTCTCCACAATGCGCGGGAAGCGACGTAGACGTTAAAGTGCTACGGCTGCCAGCGATAACCTAACTTAACCTCCGCGCATGACAGCACGTGAGTCGGACTTGTGTTGCTTCGAGTGCGGTCTCGAGCCAGATGCTAATATCAGAGGTACTGAATTCTGTTGCCGATCACGCTTCGTGGAGACTTTTCCTCCTATGTAACGTGGTCGGTACAAGACTTCCGTGAGCTCAGAAGCACATAGCGATAACGAAGACTGGGATAACAGCAGCAGCAACAACAACAAGAACAACAGCGACACTAACAAGGGCAACCGGAAGAACAGTTGCAGTGACGTCAAGAAACAACGATAGCAACAACAAAAACGAAAGTGACTAGAAAAGCAAGAAACAAGGCGAGCACGTACTGTGCTGTTCAACGCTCGTGTCTACACTTTGCGCATTCAGACAGACTGGCATATTAAGCCCTCTGGTTAGACTGCGGCAGCGTCGACACTCTGTACAGGACAGTGTTTGAAATGAATTAACAGGTGAACCCCGTTATAACGAAGTTTAAGGGGTCCGGTGATAACTTCGTTATAGCCGTAGTTTCGTTATAGCCCGTGTTTACCGAGCTTTCAAGGTGAATCGTCATTCCTTCGTTATATCCATTATTTCGATATAACGAGATTCGTTATATACGAGGCGGTATATGTTAAAAAAGAAACGCAACACTGTCCAGCACACATGACTAAACAACGCATTTCAAGCGCCGGAGAGATTTGTGCGTGACTGTCTCTGCACTGCAGTTCTTATTTCAGTGTACGGGTAGGGTGACATAGAACTTTCTGATCCACGGGAGGAAGTGATGTAATAATGTCATTCGTATTTTTCCTCATTATGGTTTATTTTAGGGCTTTGATTGCCTAATACAGTCGCTGTCGCTGGAATAAGTCAGTCGGACGGGCGGGTTACAGGAATCACCCGTAAGAGTCGTGTCACGTGTGAACACACCACGTCCCCCAAGTTATGTACTTTCGGGTGGAGAAAACACCCGCCACGCTGCCTCGGTGGTCGCGGCGCCAGGCTCTTAAGCACGAGGTCGCAGGTTCGAACCCGGGCCGCTGCGGCCGCTTTTGGATCGAGGCGAGATGCAATATCGCCCGCGTTCTGCGCGTTGTCAGCGCACGTCAAAGAAGCTGAGGTGGTAGAAATTAATTAGGAGCCGTGTCCACTACGGTGCCTCTTTCTCTCTTCCCTTTTTCACTCTTTCCTTCACATCTGCCCTCACGGCGCGGTTGAGGTGTCCACCCCGAGTGCGACAATTACTCCGCCGTTCGTTTTCCTTATAACCACCCCGACCCCGTACCACCGTGTGCGGCTTACGAGTCAGTACTCGGGAATTGGCTACGTCGATTTGGGTACTTTCCCAGCAATGGAAACAAAGTATGGCGACAGAAAGCGACCGAGGGGCGAAACTTGCTGACTGCACGACGGCGTCGGGGGAACTCTGAATCATCGGCTCTGTTTTTGTGCTGTGTACGTCAGAGCGGGAAAAACGTGCTTGCTATCGCACGTAATAACGAAACTATGACGACAGCTCCCTTCGACTATGAACGAGCGTGAAGGAAAACTGCGTTGATACGAGTTCGTTAAGTTGTTTTAATGAGCTGTAAGGGCCAAGGCAAGTGCTGGCTGGATATTCCCTTCTGTGTTCTTCATATTTCAAAAGCTATTTGTCCATATATTTCTGCCTCCTATTCTTGAAGCTTTTTTAATAAACGTTGTTTGATTGATTGTGCATTTAATGCAGGAGTGTGAATAATGTTTAACAGTAATTATTTTCAGTGTAGTGCAGAAAGCTATAAGGACTTCGAGCTCAGAACACTTGCTTTGTCTACGTAGACCGGAAAGCTTTATTTATTTGTTTCTTTATTTTGCTGAGCAATAACAATAACCCGCCAAGCTGACTTTATTGTAGGTCTCTATAAGGGAGTCATTTTTGCGCGCAGCTATTGATTTATTTATTTCCTGTTTTTTCGGGGCCCGGCGGCATTACAAAGAGGAGGAACATATTCAAATGGGCGGCGCCTTTCTTGGAATTGTCGACATCGACGATGGTAGTGAGGGAGCAGGGGGGGGGGGGGGGCGGTCACTCAGCATAAGGGATGTAGGAATGAATACAAAGGCTAGTTCGGTCGGCAATATCGGATCCTTACCTTGGATTTATGATCAATGCGTGATGATACGTAACACGGAAGGAAGGAATAACTGATCTTTGAGAGTAGGGTTAACGTAATAAACTCCGTTACGAAAGCATAAGCGAAAATATTTTCTACTCTTGAGAAAAGAGCGGGAGATCAAGGGTTGACTTCATTGCAAATTCGCTTTCTTTTCCAGAGTAATTCCAAAAAATGAGATGGATAGCACGGTTTTGAGGGAACTCTAAGTATTTGCTAAAGTAATTTTCATTAGGATCCCAAATTGAGAATGTATTTTTAATTTCGGCCATATTAATGTTTTTATTACTAATGAAGCTTAACGGGACTAGTTTCAGCTGTGAAGTGGTGGTGTAAGAAACCGAACTTGCGGTTAGCCTGGTTAGATATGTAGTCAGCGTGCATTCTGCATGACAGATTGTATGTTCTGTGGACAACTGGATACTTGTAAAACGAAACAATTGATAACGGAGTGTTGTAAAGCAAATAGCGAGCGGTGTGATTGCGAAGACGGCTTTAAAAACGCACGTATTTGAACTTAGTAGTGTAGTGCTTCATCAGCCAGTCGATGCACCATGAATTGTGTTGTGATTAGCTTGTAAGGGTGCTTCGTTGTAGGTATTAGTAATGATACGATTTACTTCACAAGCGACCGTAAAAAAAATATTATATGAGAGATGATATTGTTCGGAAGGTAATTAAATTAGGAACAAAAGAGGACCCAACACAAAACGTTGAGGTACACCGCAATCTAATGAGGCAGGAGGCGAGTCTCAGTCATTGACTAAGACGTATTTCCTGCGGTTAGAGAGAAAGCATTTAATCGAGCCTACGACATGTTCATCAGTATTAAAAGCGCTGGGTTTTAATAGCAACAAATGCTGTGAAAAAGTGTTAAACGTCTTAGACTAATCGAAAGAAATACAATCTAAAATGAGGTTAGCATTGATAGCTCGAAACAAATCATCAGTGAAAGATAGCAGTTGTGTTTCTGAAGCTGTGTTGGCAAGAATTGAATAATTTAGATTCGAGTAAAGCAACACGGTGAGGGTAAATGATGTGTTCATGTAGTTTGCGGGGTACACTCGTCAATGAACCGGGGCCGCTAGTTAAGTGGTGAAACACTAGTACCTGATTTGTGCAAAGGAACCACCTTTCCTACCTCCCAGTCACGAGGAATGGAACAACACTGCAAACACTGCACAAAGACTTCACAAAGAATCAGCGAGGAGCGAGCAGCTGTACTTCTTCCAGAACTTGGTTGTTATGCCATCAGTTCTCGAGCATGCAGATATCTGCTGCTCAATCAGACAAGATACACTAACGCAATTAATGATTATCGGACGCATGGGGAAAAAAATCAAACGTACAAAGATAAGAATAAAAGGTTGGCGACTATAAACACTAAGGATTTCATTTGGGCTAGTTGGTTGTGGCAGTGAAACATCCCAAGCAGCACAGGTCAACGGCCCAATATTGCAACAGGATGGTCCCATCCTGGTCGATTGTAGGGCCAGTTTTGCCAATACAGTTCCAATGTTGGGCCAATTACTTGTGCTGCTTGGGATATTGACTAGCGCAAACATAGACAGGGACCAAAGTAATGGTAAGAGTCCTGTCTCTTACTCTTACTTTGGTCCCTGTCTGTGTTTGCGCTAGTCAATATGTTTCACTGACTATAAACACGAGGCGAAAAGCTTGTTCAGTGCTTTACAGCAGCCACTCTGGTGCATCGGGGTATTTGACTTCGTCGGATAGTTCTGCTCAGTTGGGATCATTCCCACTGACCAAATTCCGAAATTTTGGGGGATTATCTTTGAACGTGAGAGGTATTTTCTTTTCCTTTTTTGGTAATCAGCGTCGCATGCGTGCGGCAAACCGCGGATCATGGGAACAACATGTGGTACTTTTCTGAGCAATTAATTTATTATCAGAAAAAGTCACTTTTTTTCTTGGACAAGGTCCAATGTTATTTCAACAGATCGAGTTTTGCCACTGGTAATGTATAGTCAGTGATGAAATTCATCAGCTCGTGGTTTATGGACTCAAAGTTTGCATTTTTATATTCGCGGATTAACTTTTGATGCTTTTGTAGCGATAACGGAAACATGCACACCGAACTTAATGTGGCAGTGATCGCTTAAGCCAGACATATATTTAAACTGGCAAAATAGCTGAAGTGTGGTTGTCAAGATGAGGTCTCATATATTAGCGGATTGGGGTGTAGATCGCCTAAGCCGAAGGACGAGCTGCTTAAAGTTAGAGGTTAATGAACAGAAAACACTCGGATGAGTCATCAGATCTGTAAGGAGAGAAATTCCAGTCAATTGTTGGGGAACTGGACGGAAGCCGGTTGATTAATTAATTCAGTTACAAATAGTTCGTAATTATAAACGTTTTAAACTCCTTTAATATTGCGGGTATGACGTGAATCAGACATACAATTAGAGAAACGAACAGCCGTAGTCCGAGGCACTGTTTTTCATTTTTGTTTGCCTTGGAAGAGGAAAACAAGCAAACGAGACCGTAGATCGATACCGTCAAATGGGGTCTCCACCCATGAAAACCACGCAACCGCCTCGACCGTGAATCGAACCCGTGACCTCTGCACGTACTCGCAACAACGACCCAACGCCCTCTAAACGTTGCTCACCCTAGGCGAACAATTAAGACCGCCGGCGCCAGCCCGGAATGCAATCGCTACCGCGGAAAATGGCCTGACAAACAATCGGAACGCACGAATTAGCTGGAAGGAACCGCAGCAGTATAGCCGCAGATCTGAGCGACCTAGCAAGAGCTCAAGGCTGCATTGTGGGCACAGAGGTGGGGAAGGCCGCGCAGCTGTCTTCAACATTTCCGCATTCGTGTCTAGTGTATATGCATAGCTAAGTTGCCCTGCTATTGTAACTTGGCCTGAGAGCCGAAACGTCGCTTGCGGCGGTTAAAAGCACCTTGGATGGCGGCGTATAGCCACGCACGCCGCCTAAGCACTGTTTTCTTTTTTTTTTTAAATCTCCTGTCTCCTCGAAAACAAAGCGATTCTGTACACGCTACGCTGCTCCTGGCGTTATCCGCGTTGCCAGCTAATTCTGGAGCCCTAATTGCCGGCAATGGTTTGCGCTATAAAGCTTTGTTGTTTTTGCGCCGATGTGTTCGACGTGTGTTACGTACCGGGCGTGCTCTAGTTTCTTACAGCGCGACTCTTAACGCCGATCGATCACGCCAGGAAAAATCAGTCGAGCACGACACAGCGGCGTCGCGTTTTTATCGCGCGCGCAACTCTTAACCAGCGCCGCTTGACGCTAATTCGCGTCGCGCTGGACAGTAAAACGAAAACAAAAAGAAAAAAAAGCAGCGCGCTGACGAGAACAAGCAGTAATGCATTGGTCGTACATAGATGTCGGTGAGAGGGGGGCGGGACAGCTGTCGGCTATAACAGGGCGTTTCCCTTTGTCCGCTGGATAGGCGAAACGCGTGAACCTTGCGTACACAGGTTGTTCGCAAGCGCTGGTGTGGACCCGTGAAGGACTCGTGGCGGCGTATAGCTGTGCGTTCTGTCCGTGCTTTGTATTGAAACAATGATTTTTTTTACGGTGGAACTGACTCGCTGCAGCCTTTGTTCTTGACTGAGATGAGTGCGCAAAGCTCCGTGACCTGACAAGCAATTGGCGTTTTATTTTTTTTTCGCTAATGTGCGCGTTGGGTACGTGTCCGTGCGTGGTCGTATTGTTTTTTTGCGTTCAAAGCACGCTGTACACGTACTTCCAGTTTCGGCTAATGTGGACAGTGAACGTAAAAGCAGTCATATACTGGCACATATTGCGTCATCCCGCCGCTGTTCTGGCGAGGTCCTGTAGATATAACAGCGTGCACAAACTATTGTAGACGCAACGTTGCGCTTTCAACAAAGTGGTTTTCACACTATCGATTTTACACCCGGTAACTGTATACATATAGTAGCGGAGCACTTAAGGCGTTATCGGAGATCGCGGTTTCGATTGCTTGTGGCCACATGGGCGCTCTGCTGGTTACGGGAAGTGATGACTATTGTTTGTCGGCTACCCTGTTCACGTTAAGTTATGGGTATTGTTTTAGAGAAATGCCGTAACTGATGGCTTTTCCCAGTGCCCCATCTTGCTGGTTTTGTGCTTAAGCTCAGCTAAGTGGAAATACTGTTACCTTTAAACCCTTTCTTTTCTACCCTCTTTGTTATTGTTACTTTGTTAGCCTAGTTTAAAAGATCGCTGAGGACAACGCCATGGAATTATTGTTCACAGTAAGAATTGCTCCTTCGGATCTTTCTGGCTATGTTGACGTTTTTCCGGTTGCAAAAGGCGCATATTTGTGGCTGAGAAAATTGAATTTAAACATTCTCCCTCCAGTCGCTTTAAACTCGTGACGTCTACACAGAAGATGACTCCGTGATGGCCGTATTGAAGTGAATGGTGTTGTAGCATAGCCTCTGGTATCCGTCTGCCTTTCTTGTGCCTTTCACTGACTAACGTCATTGCTTTTGTTAACTGAACCACCTTGTGCACGTACCACCAAACAGAACTCTGGATATGCACCACAAAGGAGCTTCAGTTGCAATGCCCAAGGTGTGCTCAAACGCTGTAATTATGATTGGAGCGCGCTATATTCGTAAGAAAAGCTTGAAACTCCGCTAAACACAGTGCATTCAGCTACGGAAAGAAAATGTTTGAGGTCAACTTGAAGAGGTATCTTTAAATGAAGCAGCTTGCATTATACTACAAATTCGAGCTGGCTTTATTTTAGAGAAGAACGAGAGGTGGCCAGTAGACTTGATTGTGACATGTCAGTACGTAGAAGAGATAACTGGTGGTCCGTTAGGGTAAAGGAATGTGCACCAAAGGAAGGCACAAACGTAGCCGGAAACACGCCGAGTCAGGTGGGGGGATGACGTCAGCAAATTTGTGTAGGGATAAAGTATCCGCGGCTGGTCCAGGCTAGGACCAATTGGAGCTCGATGTTCTTGTAAGCTGAAGAGAGAGAGAGAGGCAGAAAATCACATTATTAATTAACGATAGATTAATCGCCCAAAAGGTTCCGGGCATGGAGCACGAGATCGCGCTGGTCATCCAGTTGGTACGACGCCAGCCAGGTACTCCAGGTAGGAGGGTGGGGAGAGGGGAAGAAGCAAGGTTGGAGGGCTACTGGTCATCAATAGAGTTAGTGCTCCAGGTTGACTTAGGGTGACGGGCAGTTTGGGTAGGAGGGGCCAGACCGCGCCTGAAAGAGGTTCAGGTGAGCTAGGGTGGAAAAGATGTTCGTGTGACTCGTGCGGAGAATATGAATTGCAGGCTCGCTTAGCCTTGCGTTATTCTCCTGGCAGTTGCTCCACTATAACGCTGATTAAATAGCGAATCATTAAAGAGAAGTGTTTGTAGCACAGTCCCGTGACTGGCGATCATTGGACAATGCCTTTGTCCTGCAGAAGACGTGACGTCAGTGATGACAATGATCAGAGTCAAAATCATGTCTTTAACAACGTGACGATGTTGGGTGCGCCGACAAAAAGCCAGTGAAGAGGCTTGACGAGGCCAACGCGCCCCACAGAGGCACCGCAGTGGTTCACAGAATGATATCACTTTCAGAGAAAAACAACAAAACATAACAGATTTGGAATTAGCTCTACATCAATTCGGACTCCTTATTTAATTGATGCGAGAGAAAGTACCACACTTGATTACCGTAACTTGTTTGGATCCTAGGTACAGACCATTTGAATGTCGTTCGTGTAGAATACTTTGGCTCAGCCTTGCGTGCGGGAGGTGCGGGGTTCGATCCCCAGTGCCGC
The DNA here is from genome assembly GCF_052857255.1 of Amblyomma americanum. Lineage (NCBI taxonomy): Eukaryota > Metazoa > Arthropoda > Arachnida > Ixodida > Ixodidae > Amblyomma > Amblyomma americanum. Next base: position 30,779,872 of record NC_135507.1, on the reverse strand, counting down.
CGGGTACCCACCGGTGATACAATGGGTACAAGCTTTCCCCTGGCCTGGTTCTCGGTTTATTTAGGGTGATAGAAATTATTCCGGAGCCCTCCACTACGGCACCTATTCCTTCCTTTGTTCTTTCACTCCCTCCTTTATCCCTTCCCTTACGGCGCGGTTCAGGTGTCCAACGATATATGAAACAGATACTGCGCCATCCCCCCCCCCCAAAAAAAAACAATTATTATTATTATTAGGGTGAAATGCTTGGGAAATGGGTTTGACCCCACCTTGAGCAAAACAAAAAACACCTTGTACCATCGCGCTCTTTGGTCGCAGATGCTCTTGCGCCATAAAAATCCACTATCATCATCATCATCATCATCATCATCAGAATGCTTCGGCTGTTTGTATTGTAATCCTGACAGCTTTACCATAGGGCAGTTATTTTTTATGAACACTGTCTTTATATCGCCTTAGGAGTAAAGTTTCGTGCAGCTGTGCCAAGCGATTGATTCGAAGTCCATGATGCGAGCTGCAGGTCGCCCGACCCACGCTGAGCGCCTTTCTCGTGCAGGGGAACGTGCGAAGCGGATGGCCCCGGCCTGCGGCTCACCGCAGTCGCTGCTGTGAGGCTTGCTCAGCTGCAGCAGGAGCCTGGAGAGCCGCGAGCACCTGCGCTTCCAGCGGAGGCAGCCGCCGCACCACCATCGGCGGCGCCCGGCCTCGTCACCCCTCTTCCACTCCAACGGAGGAGGAGGAGCAGCCTACCGGGAGCGTAGCAGCGGGGGAGAGGGCCTGCTGCGTCGCGTCTGGCGCGCAGCGCTATTGGCCACCACTCAGCACCGCAGCAGCCGCGCCACCATGGACGACGATTTCTCCCTGGACGAGTTCGAGCAGCAACAGCTCGAGCTCGAGAGGCGCCGCATCATACTCAACCAGGTGCGGGTGTTTGCTTTCCTAAAGCCTCCGGTCTAGGGATTAGCGTACAGTCGCGATCGGTATAACCTGCAACACGTCGGCGCTGACCGTATTGCATGGAACTGCGTACGAAGAAATTGTCTAGTTTTAGTTTTAAGGGGGTTTAACGTGCCAAAGCGACTCAGGCTATGAGAGACGCCGCAGTGAAGGGTTCCGGAAATTTCGATCACCTGGGGTTCCTTAACGTGCACTGACATCGCACAGTACACGGGCCTCTAGAATTTCGCCTCCATCGAAATTCGACCGCCGCGGCCGGGATCGAACCCGCGTCTTTCGGGCCAGCAGCCGAGTGCCATAACCACTCAGCCACCGCGGCGGCTGCACGAAGAAATTGGCTGCGCCGCCCAACACGAAACGTGCAGGCTATACACTCCGCGACGACTTTTTCTGGCAATGGAGCGGAAGCGGCAGAGCCGAAACACGCCCTCTCTTCCCTGTTGAAGGGAATATAAACCTCGCTTGCAGGTATTAGTTTTGGCCTTAAATCACAGTGTAAAGCCAATATTTATTACTTACGGCATATCACAACTGCCAATTTTCAACGTTAGAAAATGAATTGAATTGGCTGTTGGGGAAAGGAAATGGCGCAGTATCTGTCTCACATCTCGGCGGACACCCGAACCGCGCTGTAAGGGAAGGGATAAAGGAGGGAGTGAAAGAACAAAGGAAGAAAGAGGTGCCGTAGTGGAGGGCTCCGGAATAATTTCGACCACCTGAGGATCTTTAACATGCACTGACATCGCTCAGCACACGGGCGCCTTAGCGTTTCGCCTCCTTCTAAACACATCCGCCGCGTTAGAGAATGAAGGTAGTTTTCTTAACGGAACAGTTTTCTTGATTCCAACGAATTTCCTGGGCACGACTGGTTGCAAGAGGCTTCCATAGATGGCGCCAGCTCACCGGTGATGATGTTGGTGGTGATGGTGGAAATTCGCAAAAAGCGATTGCAGGATTGGTGGCACAAAAGCAGAGAGGTGACATAAGTTTTAAAGTGTAGGAAGACGTATTTTAAAGAAAATGGCGAATTTTATTAACAACTTACAGCAGAGTTAGACAAAAATAAAGGAAAAAAACTGAGCATAGTGGCAACAACCACTGCCCCGTTTCAAAGGGGACGCTCCTATCTTCCATCCATCCATCGATGTGAAGGGATCTCGGAGGGACCAACACGCCAGGCGTCCAGGCGCACTGTCGTGTGGCCCAACTAGTTGGCGAAGTGATACAGTTCTGGACGCTACGGCCTGTAGCCTCCCATGAATGCCGAGTAAAGCTGTCGCCGAATATAGGAGCCGAATCGTCCTCATGCCTGAGGAGGAGTCTGTAATTGTGCTTAGCATAACCTTCATAAGGACGAAACGCGCAAGCTATACAATGCGTGGAGATAAGTAGTAAATTGCGAGGGACCCGGAACTGAGTTCAGAGGCGAGGACACAATCGCTATGTCGTCGGTTACCAGCGCAGCTCTTGTGTTGTACTCTTTGCGACGAGTTTCGTCTCCTTCATGATGCAGTTAATGAAAAGAAACTAGCCAGTTGTCTGCTCTTGTCAACTGCGCGGATCCCCACTCTTTCGATTCATAGCTAATTGCTTGTTGGAAACTCAACAGTCTATATTTTAATTCGGCAGTCTTCAAGGGCTGGTATGCGTGAAGCTTATAGTTTAAGCATTCGACGTTTCCTTTCAGTCTATCTCCCAAAATGCGGACGTAATCGCTGACTGAAGCCATATGAATGTTCAGGCTTCTCTTCATAGCTTTGTGTTGTGCGGAGAAGCCAACACAATGCTGGTCGAGGATAAGTTAGCTTCTCCTCACACCTTAACGCTGTGAGGAGAAGCCTAGTTATGACACCTATTTCCTCTGTTTGCGCCCTGTTCGAAACGGCGTTTCGCAGGCTTTACCTTCGGTGACTTGTTTTCTTCACTTGATCTTGCGTTTCTGCGTCCGATATGTATCTAAACCGTAGGTGGCGTCATTATGCGGTTCTGTACACGGTGGTTTGCAGTACCAAAACGCCTGATCGCTATTGGGGGTTTAGTTGGTGATTACGTCATCATTTCAAGTGATGGTAAAGAAAAAAATAGCCGCGCTTTGCCTATGTGTTCCGCGCATGCGAGTCCTTTAAGTTCGTCGAATTTTAAAACCTGTTAATTTGCTCTTTGGCTGTTGAAAGCTATCTTGCTCGCGCTGTTTTTACGTGAAGTGGGCTCCGAGAATAAATTGCGAGAGTATATTGGAAAATCAATGAAAAATTAATTTCAGCCTATTTAGCTTACTTTCCCAATGCCAAGTATGTGCGCTAAAACCTCGCGGTTAATTTCTTTTTTTCGGTTCGAGGCTTCAGGCTTTCAAGGTCAGGCTTCAAGCAAAGGCCGGCGAAATCGCTGATTGGGGACCTTAGTGGTAGCGCGCCATAAAATATTGGGACCGCTTAGCGCACCTTAAGAGGCCACCGCGATAGCAGTGTGTTCTGGATCCATTACGCACATATGGAAGTTGATGAAGACGACGACATGCAATGCACTGCGCGAGAGAGTACCAGTTAAACGCGAGGTCTGATCGGTGGCGGCGATAGCATTGATTGATCGCGCTGGATTGCAAACGGCTGCCTCTCACAGCCAGTCCGCATTCAGTACTCTGTGAAACATGGTTGACCACTGCTCCCGCTCCTGTTCACACTATACTTGGAGCCACTTTGCATACGTTATAAACAGTAAGGCCGTCAGTAGTTTTCTTATAATATGGGCCACGAACGGAAGCCATCAGCTTATGCAGATGGCCTCGCATTCTTCTGCGCTGATAAGCCAATCATCATTGAGGTTATTCGTTTAACGGAAGACTTTGGTTCAGTGTCAGGAGCTCGTTCTAACAGTTGTAATCTCTAGTTTGGAATGCGGAGATCGACACCTGTTGAATATGCTGGTATGCAATGGCCACGTAGGCCACCCAAGTACCCTGGCGTCCCTTTGAGTGCCTATGAGCATAGTGCACATTTCGGTAAAGATCGCCTGTCTGGTCCTCAGCCCTATGCTCAGGCTTTTGTTCCCCATGGCATCTAGATTTTTGGCAGGGCGACCGCATGTAATCCGTTTCTCGCCACTAAAATTTATTATGTACTCCAAATTATTCATTGCGGAAGACTTCGTATCCAGCGTTTTCACAGAGTTTTTGCTACTTTTGTGTGGGATTCGTCTTTCGAATCTCTGAGGCGAGTTAACCTTTTCCAGCCCGGAAGCGCTGACGGCCTTGGTGTAGTCCATCTGCGTATCCAACAGATAGTTTCGCGTTTTATGTTTTTCCGTGACACTACCCACCCAATAGTGAGTGCGTTCTTGGAAGTTAAAATTTTACCGAACCTCAGTGTGTCCTCTAATGTTCCCGATCGTCCGCGTTTGTGGGGAGTAATGCATGAGTTGTATATGGCAGTTCGTTTCCTGCTTGTTCGTTTCTACCCGGAGTTTTTGTTTTCAGTTTCGAGGAAACGGCTGTAAAAGGATTTAATTTGTACGCTCTTCCCTCGGCCCATGCACCGCTCTGTGTATTTTGGTTTACCGGGACATGACGTACTCAAAAGAGTACGTAAAATTTCCATCTCATCGTGTGCAAAGAGATTTTTTTCTGCATTTTTTTTATTTTCTATAAGCTACGTAGTGAGACATTGACAGTTAAAACAAGGTTCGAGAGAAAGGGCGCTTTTCTATCAACACTAAATTGCCGCCTTTGTGATACTGCAGAAAAGGTTGATCATTATTTCATCAATTGCAAAGGTTCAATACCCTTCTGGGTATCTTGGAACGGACTTTGAAAAAAAAAAAGACAGTTTGGCACCACATTCTGCACATCTCACTGCACTGCCATCTGTTGATGAACCTTTAGACATGTTCTGTCTGATTGGAATACGCAGCCCCTGGAAAACACGCATGATGGACCCACGTTGTAAATGTATTGTTTTTGCAAAAGACCATTTTAGTAGAATGATTGTTCATCTAAACGAAGTTTGTGCCCAGACTGAGTTCAAACCGGAGTGGCACTGACTCTTAGTGCTCTGTTCTTCATTGCCCTTTTTTCTAGTGCTGGGTTGCTTACGGGTGTTTTGTTACACATTGTGTCGATTTGTCAGTATTTTCCTCATGGTGTGTACATAGTTAATGTACATAGAACATTGCATCACAGTAATAAATACCATGTTGCAAAAAAAAAAAATCTGCGATAGCACAGTGCTGTCGTGCAGTGGCCAGCGAAGCTAAACTGTTCGCGCAGTCGCGCGTTCGAATCCCATTCGCGGCGCAGTCGCTGCCACATTTATTTATTTTATTTCTGCAGGTCCAGCCGGCTTCAAACAAACAGATAATGAGCTTTTTCGAGATTGGAGCTATTAGTGCTAGCGCACTAATTAAAAAAAGGCACAGGAGGGAACATTGGCGAACATTGGCGAAATAGACTTGGCGATGCTGTACTAACCAGAGATATTTATTAGCCGCAGCGTGCCTTCAACAGGAATAAAAAAATGCATTGTAAAAAAAGACTATAAAAAAGATCCAGGAAGGTTACTGGTCAAGAAAATAAGCTATTTGCACTTTCGCGATGCTCAGTGACCGCCACGCTTACGTACCTTTCTTAACCTGCAGCATCGCCCAACATCACTAAAAATGAAATGGCTCAACCCTTCGGGCAGTTTTGTTTGTTATTCTTATTTTCGCTGCACGTGTCGACAAGGCCTTTGCACGGGAGTCGGAGGATTCAAAGGAGCAGTTTTTCGCAATCTGGGCTTTTTGCCTTGAGGACAGTTGTTAGACTGGCGTTGTCCTGTCCATGTCTGCGCGTGCCCAAATTTGTTTGATCGCTGAATTTGCTATTTATTCGTGCGCACCAAGAACCTAATTGTGAACTCTGGCATGCCGAATCTCTTTACTAACATCACACGAACGAAAAGTACTGAATTTTAGGATAATTCGATTCTACACATCCTTCTATATGTCGAGGCTACCCCTATAACAAACGGAGAGGTGTTTAAAATAATGCCGCACCAGCTACACAGTAAAACGAGACCTGCCGCTGAGCCCGGCACTTTGGGGTAATTAACGGGTAAAGAGCAACCGCTCGATGGCGCCACTTGCATAGTAGAGCAGGTGCCTCTTGGGTTCTGCTTCACTGCACTGCACATGTGATATGCAACGAAGCTTAGATGTATGGCAGCAAAGGCTGGCGATTCTAATTTTCACTAGCAATCCTGAAAAAAAACCGATGGGTCTCTGAAGCCTCGACCTTTGGACCTTGAACTTTGATCTTTGAGATGAAGTAACTTGGATGCAGTGTGGCTACGGGAAGGTCACGTGGTACGAACGTTTAGAAGAAATTGTCTTGGAGATGTGGCAGCTATGCATGGTCACGTTGTATGAAAAGTTTAAATAAAACTGAAGACTGCATGGATACTGCGACGTCATGTGGTATGAAAGCTTAAAGAAATCGCCTTGTGTACGGTGATGCTAATGTGATGGCCACGCGGCATGAAATTTTCATTGTATACTGTGTGGATGCTGAAACGGTCACGTGGTGTTGCATTTGGGTTGCAAGCCCCAAGGGTAGCGTTGGCCTGGCGGCCTGGGGCAAAGCAGGAAACATCCGAAGGTCCCGGCAAAGGATGAGTCGACTGGCAACAGAACAACTTGTTTATTCTGGCATCTCAAAAGAGCAGCCGGTCAGGGCGACCACGTTACTCGAAGGAAGGAATCGAAGTCTCTCGTTGGCGTCCGGGGCAGCTCGCTTTATACCCACGGAGTCGAGGGCAAGAGGGAACGGCCTGGGAAGAGTCATCCGATACGGCGACGCTTGAACATGTTCAGGCGTGACGGGCGCGTCCGCCAGGCCGGCGCCGGTCAGACCTCCTCGCCTCCCAGTTGAGGAGCTCCTCTCCCCGGCTGCCGCGCTTTGACAAGCGTGGGCAAAACATGCACACACACACACACGCACGCACGACGACACGTGGCACTGAAACATGCCTGGACGCGCTTGGCGGGAGGCGTTGCGGCCGCGATGAACGAAGCCGCGGCGTCCGTTGCATCCGCGCCGGCTATACCGCGCGTCGTAGGTAGGCGAGACGTAACAGACCGCCCCGCCGGGAGAAGGAGATCCCGATGGTCAGGGGACTGCATCCGCTGTCCAGAGGGATGTCGCTCGATGATGCTCGTAATCGAAACCGATCGTCCCTCGACGTTGCTTGAGCGCAGCGCACAGAGAAGGCCTCGTTCTCGGGTTCAGGATCACATAGGACACTGTAAAGTCACTTCGGGAGAGTTGCCCTTTTTTTGTGCTCGTTCCCAGCAAGCGTTAGAACTACGCCGAAACGCAACCGCTCAGTCAGCAAGCACGAGACAACCCTCACTAAGCTCTGCCAGGCTCTTTCCCCTTTTATACTACTGCCTAGTTCCTTACAGTAGTCAAGCAGCACTCAGAACGCGTCCACAAATTGGAAAATTGCACTAGAAAGCACATAATCACTTTGAAACACTAAACAAAAGCAATATGTTAAAAATCCTGCCTCAGGAAGAAAACATCAGTAACCAACAACTTTGAGGCGGATTCCTACGTTAGGGGCTTCGACTTAAGCCATCGGCGTTACCGTTGAGACTCCCCTTTTTGTAACGCACCTCAAAGGAATATTGTTGCAAAGCGAGGCTCCAGCGCAGGAGGCGGCCATTTTTGGGAGAGATGTTCTGCAGCCATTGGAGAGGGCAGTGATCCGTCTCAATGATAAACCTCGAGCCGGCTAGGTAGCATGACAATTTCTGAACGGCCCACACGAGACACGCACACTCTTTCTCGGTGGCGCTGTACGCCTGCTCACGACAGGTCAGCTTACGACTAGCATACAGGACGGGGTGTTCCACTTCTCCATTGTCCCTTTGGCACAGTACAACGCCCATGCCTCGCTCACTAGCATCGCACTGAACAACGAACCCTTTGGTATAGTCTGGCGATCGTAGCACAGGCTGGCTTGTTAGGACGCTCTTTAGGGCGCTAAAAGCTCTCTCCTTTGTCTCGCTCCAGACGACTGTTTGGGGCTCTGTTTTTCTTAGAGCATCCGTCAGGGGAGCCGCGATATCGGAGTACCTGGGGATGTACCTCTGATAGTAGCCGGCGACACCCAAGAACGACCGAATATCGGTCTTCGTGCGCGGTTGCGGGAAGTCTCGCACAGCGGCCACCTTTATTTCAGAGGGGCGGCGACGACCCTGTCCAATCACGTGACCGAGGTAGACAACCTCGGCCTGTGCTAATTGGCACTTGGGAGCCTTGATTGTCAAGCCCGCTTCGCGCAGGCGGGTTAGCACTGCCCGCAAGTGTGCCATATGCTCAGACCAGGATGCAGAGAATATCGCTACGTCGTCTAAATACGGTAAAGCGAATTCTTCCTGTCCCCGCAACACTTTGTCCATGAGGCTTGAAAAGCAGTATGGCGCGTTCTTCAAACCAAAACTCAAAACTTTAGGACGGAATGTTCCCATTGGTGAAATGAACGCCGCATACCTACTAGCCTCCTCTGTAAGTGGAACCTGCCAATAACCCCTGACAAGATCTAGGGTGGAAATAAACTGAGCGCTACTAACTTTCTCAAGGCGCTCCTCGATGTTAGGGATCGGATAAATTTGATCCTTAGTAATGGAATTAAGCCTGCGGTAGTCGACGCAAGGACGAGGTTCCGTGCCCGGTACCTCAACTAAAATCAAAGGGGAGGTATAATCACTCTCACCCGCCTCAATAACACCGAGCTGTAGCATTTTCTTTACCTCAGCCTCCATAATATCGCGCTGGCGGGGTGACACCCGGTACGCCTTGGATCGTACTGGCTCTGGGGAGGTAAGTTCTATATCATGAGTAAGGACAGAAGTCCTACCAGGCCTCTCAGAGAACTGACCTTGAAACTCTTGTAAGAGTTGGTGTAGTTCGGTTCTCTGCTCAGCTGACAGCGGTGCTTTAATGATTAAGTCACTAATGACCTGATCAGTGTCTTCCCTGTTCGTCACTGAGCCTAGTCCCGGAAGCTCGACCGGAAGCTCTTCGGGAACGTTTACCATCATACACACCACTGCTTCCCGTTGTCTATAGGGTTTGAGCAGATTACAGTGGTAAACTTGCTGTGCTTTCCGCTTTCCTGGCAGACTCACCACGTAGTTAACATCCGACAGTTTTTGAACAATCCGTGCTGGGCCCTCCCACTGCACGTCGAGTTTGTTTTTTAGCGATGTGCGCAATACCATTACCTCATCGCCCACCTCAAAACGACGGGCCCTGGCTGTCCGATCATAATAAACCTTGGCCCTCTGCTGGGCCTTTGCCATTGCTTCACCTGACAACTCCTGTGCCCTTCTTAAGCGTTCAAGGAGACTAAGCACGTACTCGACCACGACTGGGTCGTCGCCCCTGCCTTCCCACGAGTCTCGAAGCATGCGAAGCGGAGACCGCAGCGAGCGACCGTACACCAGCTCAGCTGGCGAAAACCCCGTAGCCGCATGCGGCGCGGTCCTTAATGCAAACATCACCCCAGGCAGACACAGCTCCCAATCACTTTGTTGCTCAAAACACAATGCTCTCAACACGCGCTTCATGACGGAGTGGAGCTTCTCAACGGAATTCGACTGTGGGTGGTACACTGAGCTGTGTAACAGCTTTACCCCACACCTTTCGAGAAAGGCTGTCGTCAAAGCGCTGGTAAACACTGTGCCCTGATCTGACTGGATTTCCGCAGGAAAACCAACTCGCGCAAATATGGACAGTAGTGCATTGACTATCTCAACTGAGCTGAGTTCTTTAAGAGGCACTGCTTCAGGGAACTTTGTCGCTGGGCAGATCACAGTCAAAATGTGTCTGTACCCCGTGGCTGTTACCGGCAGAGGTCCCACTGTATCAATAACGAGCCGTCTAAAAGGCTCCGTAATGATGGGTACCAACTTCAACGGCGCCCTCGATTTGTCCCCTGGTTTGCCAACCCGCTGACAGGTGTCACATGTCCTCACAAAGTGTTCTACGTCACGAAAACACCCTGGCCAATAGTACTCTTGCAAGAGACGGTCCTAAGTCTTCTTAACTCCTAGGTGTCCGGACCACGAACCGCCATGCGACAAGCGCAACAGATCCTGACGGTAGCACTGAGGCACGATCAGCTGATCGAATTCGACTCCCCTGCGGTCTAGATACTTCCGGTACAAGACCCCACCTCTTTCCACAAAACGAACATTTTTCTTGGCGATACCTTCCTTGACATTGCAGCGCATGTTTTCTAGGCTGCCATCCTTTTTTTGCTCGGCTATCAAAGCCGACCGGCTGACTTTTAGCAACCTATTAAGTCCATCGGACGTAGGCGCGATGAGCAAATCTGCAGATAGCTCTTCTAACTTTCCCGTGTCGGGCGTTTCCTCTTCAGTACTTGGTGCCTTCAGCGCTACAGGCTCAATTTTATTCAGTTCGGACGTGCTCTGAGTATCAGCTTGCTGCGCCTCCGACCCTTTCTCATTGTTCGACAACGTCGGCCCCGCAACCACCGCCTTTGCAGCGAGCTCCCGAACTCTCGGTCTGGTTAAGGCCTGAACGCTAGCCTCACCAAACAAAAGCCCCTTCTCGCGCAGGAGGTGATCGGACCTGTTCGAAAAAAGGTACGGGTACTGGGGGGGCAGCCTAGATGACACTACGGCCTCCGTCTCAATTGCTCCGAAAGGTCCTTCAATAACCACTTTTGCTATGGGCAGACACACGCTGTGAGCTTCCACGGCTTGCTTGATCCATGCGCACTCGCCCGTGAACATATCGGGTTCTACGTAAGAGGGGTGAACTACATCCATTGTAGCTGCGGAATCACGAAGCACTCGGCACTCTTTCCCGTTCACGAGGAAGTCTCGCATGTAAGGCTCGAGAAGCTTCATGTTCTCGTCAGTGCTACATAATGACAAACACACGACTTCTCTTTTTGTTTCTGGACACTGCGCCGAAAAGTGACCCGGCTTCTGGCACGTATAACACACGCGCGCTTGCCTCGCCTCGAACCGCTTTCTGCGTTCGGCTTCGGCTGCCGCCGTCTCCTTACGTTCGGTCGGACTGCTTTCACTCGCATCCGCACTACGCGTGTCCCCCCTTGCTCTCATGGGTGTGAACTTCGGCCTCTCAGACTTGGAGCCAAATTCACCCTTTTGACCGTCCTTAGCTCCGCGAGCCCGACGCGTCACAAACTCCTCGGCTAGCTCGGCGGCTTTAGCCACTGTACTAACGTCTGGCCTATCCAAGACCCAGTACCGCACGTTCTCAGGTAACCGACTATAAAACTGTTCCAGCCCGAAACACTGCAGAATTTTCTCGTGGTCACCAAACGCTTTCTCTTCTTTGAGCCACTCCTGCATGTTTGACATAAGCCTGTAGGCAAACTCTGTATATGACTCATTTCTGCCTTTTTCATTTTCCCGAAACTTCCGACGGAACGCCTCCGCTGACAGCCTGTACTTTTTTAGCAGACTCGATTTCACTTGGTCGAAATCCTCTGCCTCCTCTCTCTTCAAGCGAGCGACTACGTCGGCCGCCTCGCCGGGTAACAAAGTGAGCAAGCGCTGTGGCCACGTTTCCCGAGAGAACCCCTGCTTCTCGCACGTTCGCTCAAAGTTAACCAGGAACAAACCAATGTCCTCTCCAAGCTTAAACGGCCGCATCAGGTCAGTCATTTTGAACGATACCCGTTCTCCTGCACCGTGTGCCTGACTTCCATTACGAGCGCGTTCCATCTCTACCTCGAGACGCTTCATTTCCAAAGCGTGTTGACGGTCGCGCTCGTCTTTCTCTTTTTCTTTTTGTTCTTTACGTTCGCGCTCGTCTTTCTCTTTTTGTTCTTTACGTTCGCGCTCCTCTTTTTCTTTTTGCTCCCTCTCCTCAATGGTCTCAAGGCATTCCGACAGCTCGTCATCATCAGCCTCCAACTCAAGAATAGCCCTTAGCAGTTCTGGTTTTCTGAGTTTGTCTGAGACATCCAGACCCAACTCTCTTGCAAGCTCCAGCAATTTCGGTTTGCGCAACGACTTCAAATCCATGGCTGCTCCGAATGCTGCTTTCTCTACTGCCTACTATTGTCTTGCCGCAAACTAACCCGGCAGCAACGACAACCACAATTACCAGCTCTGTTTCTGACACTAACAAAAGCCTGGCAAAACTCAGAAGAAGAAAGTCCCGCACTCACCAAACCTCGCAGCCAAGAATTCAGCGCAGTCGTTCCGCTGCAGGCAACCAGTCATCACACAGGGCTCGTTGCACTGCTCCCGGATGGTCGTTGTGCTGCTCAGCATACAGTTGAACGCATATCTTCGCTGCTGGCCTCCGTTGTCGGGATCTCACCGCTGGCAACCAGTTGTTGCATTTGGGTTGCAAGCCCCAAGGGTAGCGTTGGCCTGGCGGCCTGGGGCAAAGCAGGAAACATCCGAAGGTCCCGGCAAAGGATGAGTCGACTGGCAACAGAACAACTTGTTTATTCTGGCATCTCAAAAGAGCAGCCGGTCAGGGCGACCACGTTACTCGAAGGAAGGAATCGAAGTCTCTCGTTGGCGTCCGGGGCAGCTCGCTTTATACCCACGGAGTCGAGGGCAAGAGGGAACGGCCTGGGAAGAGTCATCCGATACGGCGACGCTTGAACATGTTCAGGCGTGACGGGCGCGTCCGCCAGGCCGGCGCCGGTCAGACCTCCTCGCCTCCCAGTTGAGGAGCTCCTCTCCCCGGCTGCCGCGCTTTGACAAGCGTGGGCAAAACATGCACACACACACACACGCACGCACGACGACACGTGGCACTGAAACATGCCTGGACGCGCTTGGCGGGAGGCGTTGCGGCCGCGATGAACGAAGCCGCGGCGTCCGTTGCATCCGCGCCGGCTATACCGCGCGTCGTAGGTAGGCGAGACGTAACAGTGGTAAGAAAGTCTAGATACTGTGTTGCTACTTGAATTGTTACGTGATGTGACAATCCCAATAGATACTGTATGTTCACAAGGTATGAAAGCTGCTTGGTCACGTAATATGAAAGTTGCCTTGGGTACTATAAGTTCACGTGGTATGGAAGTTGCTTGGTTGTGTCACCGTCATTATGTGGGAGACCACGCGATATACATACAAAACCCCGCTTTAACCAAGCCGTACGAACGTGTCTGACTCCCAACACGAGGGCCCGAGGGTCCGGGGATTCCAATGCGCCGCTGGTGTGGCTGGCGCCATCTATGGGAGTCTTTTCTAATCGACTGGTCCTAATTTTCTGTCACGCCGACGGTAACGCCAACGCCGGCTTTTCTCCGACACGGGGCCTTAACGCTTTGGCGTAAAAAAGTACTGCACTTAGGCGCTCGGATGAGCCCACTGCGAAAGCTTGAATTGTCAAAGTCAAATATCTGAATCGGTAATCATCCAACCTGTGTGACCAGCGTGAGCATACTTTCGAATATTCGAGTAGACTCTACTTAGAGCGGCTCTTGATGTGCGCTCTTCCTTTTCGCCAGGCGGTCCGGCGCAAGACCATCGACAGCTGGGTCTCCTCCGGGCTGAGCGTGTTTCCCAAGCCTTTGGGAGACGAAGAGGTGGCGTACGACGACACCGAGGTGCCGGCCCCGCCGCTGCCGCCTCGCAACCCGGGCTGGCAGAGGATCAGCTGGCCCCTGGAACGCCACGCGCGGGAGGTGCAGCAAGACGACGACTCGCCACCGTCGTCGCCACCGCCGCCGCTGCCTACATCGCCTGTGCCCACTGGTGAGTTTTCCTTTGAGCACGCTACGGCCGAGTCTCCTTACGCGTGCCTCTGCTGACGAGTCTTGTTGATCTACATCGACGAGTCCTGTTCCGCCGCATCCGGGATACGTTCTTCGTGATCACGCCGTTCTCTCTCCACAGCAGAAAACACAGCAGAAAATTTTCTGTCATCAAAACTGATTTTCTGTAATTTTTTTGACCAGGAACTTGTAGTAACGACAGAAATTTTTGTAGCAACAACGAAATTTTATGTAGCTACGGCAGAAAGTTACTACACAACTGCAGTCTACAGAAAAGTGCTACAGAAAAAAAACTACATTACTGCAGAAAAGTAGCACTAAACGACAGAAAAATCTGTCATTACGGCGAAAATACAAGATATTTTGGCGCGGTTTTGTCGTTTTTACGAGAGGAATTACGGAATCGGCGAAAAGAAGAAACGTCTTTCACGTTTGGGCACAGCAAATTTTTTTCTAGGGAAAAAGGAGACGTCTGTGCATAATATGATTACTATATCGTACGCGAGTAGCCCAACGTGTACTGTGTCTCCAAAAAGTCCATGTTTCCACAATTCGTACGTATACTGCGGCAAGACAGAATTCACGATTGTTTGGACTGAGCATTCTGCTTGAATTCAATCGCATCAAATGGCTTTTCACTGCGAGGTGCTTTTTGGTTTTTCTTTTTCTTCTGACGTCGCCTTTATTGTTTCGCAATGATAGACGGGAGTATTTGTGTATTTTTTTATTAGCAGAGAGAATACAGCAGAATTGGAATGGCATTCTCTTGTCTCCCCGCCATATGACGCCACGTTAGTAATCATAGTTCTTTAATCAAGTCATGTGCAAGAACTCCAGATTAGCGCCCGGCTCTCAAGGGTAACCGGTTTGTGGGCGTTTCCAGACACTGTGCACCGTGTGTACTACGAGACACACCTGTGGTGTCGCTGCACGTATTAGCCCAGCAGCTTTTGAACAGTTCATTTGTCTGCACACAGGTGGCGCGATCTTCCGTATGTTCCCAGTTTTGAGGACCGACGTGCCATTTTTTTTAACACAACTGCGGTGCACATCTTATCGCTTACCTTGACTGCGTTCCTGTCAGAAATGTTTTCAAGAGGAGAAGAATTATTACGTAAAACTGTTATCCTAACACTGCTTATAAATTATTTGTACATACAGATGAATGCACTATTTCCACGGAACTGCCATTGCCGCTCTGCTAAAAAAGTAACGAGTCAGTTCAGAGACGATGCGTTAAAAACGGTACATGCAGCACCCTGGAAGCATGCTTCGCCATTGTAGTACCCTTTGTGCGGGGAAGGCCGCCCCGTTCCAAAGCGTTGTCGGTGGTCGTACACCAGATGTGAGAATAAGAAAAATTAAACAGAAAGACAATTCACAAACTTCAATTATTTTTAGAGAAATATCTGGTTTAGTAGCAGCGCTTTTCTGCGTTTGCAGTTCTTAATGGCTACGTTTGATGTAGTGCACTGGCGGAACAAACCTAGACAAAATTGCCAGGGGCGAAGTAGCACAGCACGGTTATGTATTTAACGTTTGCCCAAAGACTCGAATATTGACGGAGTTCAGACCACTGGTTAAGTAACGGGCGAAGTTTTCATATAGATAGAGTCTAGATGTTGCCGTTCAAACGCATCATTGAGCTGGTTTGTTATGCATTCTGTGTCTTCGCGTGATTGCGCATTAAGGCTTATCTTTAAATTCTCTTGTCGTGTGACACACCCCAAGCTACATCTACAGAGCTTTACAAATACGAACACAAAAATGCCTTTATTTTAGCATCATTTGATGTTAGGAGGTGTACCCAAGAAGCCTTAATGTCCGTTCTCACTTAATCGTGTTCTTGAATTGCGGAATAAAGCAGAAATGATAGGGTAAAAAAAGTCTGTGCATCGCAAGAGTACACAATCTACAAGGTTTGAACAAGGCAGCATATATGGACTTGTGGTTTGACTACTGGGAGTAGTAAAATTTTCTCACCGTTTTCGTAGCGTTCACAGATTCTACCACTTAGCTCTCGCAAGCCTCATGCTCGGCATTTTCAAACCCTGCGCCGAAGTATACAACACATCAGCGGTTTCATAACTACATGCAAACCTCAGCAATTTGCTAACTAAAGCGACGGCGGGACACGCACAGGGAGAACAAGCATTATTTTCTTAACTAGTTGAGATGCGACTGGCTTAGGTTAGACGCATGCGTACTGAAGAAATGATGAAACAGATCTGATCGTATCCGGTTTTCGTTGGCCACTTTTTAACTAGTTATGAACTAACTAACGGGACAGCAGGTTCTTGCTAAGATGCTTCTCATTCGCGTCTGTCTTCGATAAAGATGACCTCCGCTCTGTGCCTTTGTGAGGTTGATGGTTGTCTGAAATTCCCGCCAGCACGCTAAGTAATCCTTGCTGTTATCAGGTGGCGCTGCTTTCTAATGTCCTTCCAGCCCGCTGAGTTCGAAGCTGCCGCGGTGCTGCTGACCTTATTTCGGAACGCGCTTCTCCCACGAGCGACTGGATGGCGCCACTGTACACGTTTCTCTCTCTTTCTCTTTGTTGTCTTTCTTTGTCTCTCTTGGCTCTCATCTGATCAGATGGTCGTATGGTTTTTCTCTCACCCGAGAGATGTCGCTCGTTCCTTGCGCCGAGGTGCATATTTATATTTATATCTTGGTCGGACTCTGTCTCATCGGATGTAGAACCGTTGTAATGGGTATGGCCACGACATCATCAGCATCATCACCAATTCCTAACTCTCCAGCTTCTAGCGGTGATTCTCGTGGCGATATACGCTTGTTATACGGGCTTCGCTCGCTTTATAAAAACGGTTAAAGCTAGCCAGGCGGATGCGTTTGATCGTCTTGCGTCAACAACGGCGATAAAAAAAGACTTCTTTCAGGTGGCTTTTGGTGGTGGGATGAACAAGCCTCGCATTACCCTGTAGGGTCCCTTAAGGAAATGACTGACATGTGTCAAATATGTAACTTATACTTGGTCATATAAACTTATGTATTACAATATTTACGGTCATATATATATATATATATATATATATATATATATATATATATATATATATATATATATATATATATATATATATATATATATTGTATGTCAATATTCACGGTCATATACGAAAGTTATTCCAAAAAATCACAGATGTCCGCACAACGTCCACAAGTGACCTCAATATCAAACTCAAATCTGAGAAATTTTGAGATATCCTCACGACCATCCTCAGCAGCACGTTCAGATGTCAATGGGTAGGCATTTTAATCTGCGTTTTCGATAAGGTGTACTGCAAGCGTGTAATTCTCAGCCCGAAACATTCTGCAACTGCCAATGATGTTCGAGTGGGTTTGGGAAACGCTAACTTCACTTGTGAAATTACTGGCATCTGTCTTAGCACCTCTATGTGGTCCCTTTTTTTCCTCTCTTGAAAGGAAGAATGCGTTAAAAGCATACGAGCATTTTTAACAGTTTGTGTTTTGCAAAGCTGTAGTCCCTCGCAGTGCGATGAATTGCAAGCCCATACATCCAATTAAGCCGCCAAAATGCCAAGAATGCAATTTGATGATAAGTTGCAGATGTCTAAATGAATTTAGTGTAGATGGTGATAAGGAAAACACATCTTTTGTCATCCCATACATAACAACCGCTGGCGCGGACGGGCTCCCTTTAAGTGGTTTACAAGATCGTCGAATAGTCAAGCTGTGTTTGCACTTATCTACAACGGTCTCTTAAATTTAGCGCAAAATAAGACACAATCACAAGAGCGGTGGACAGGACAATGCGCTTCCCGTCCACCGTTCTTGTGATTGTGTGTTATTTTGCGCTAACGTTTGTACGTAGAACTATTCACCGACTAGCCCAGCAACAAGTGTTACTTGAGGTCTCTTAAACACCATGTGCTCATTTGTAGTGGATATTTAAGGACATTTTCTGCAGGGATCCCTTATCTGAGCACATATACCACTTTAAATTAGGAATGTAGTATCATATTATTTCGAAATGTGAACGTTAACCGAAGCCGGCATAAGTTGCCGGCTCATTGCCCACATGGACAATCGGACCAAAAGTGGGAAATTCATTAGAAGAAAATGCCTGAAAAATACATTCATGCACTTTTCTCTATTTACAATCAGTGATTGGGACAGATAACCCTCAGGCCTTGTTGAATGCTCCACTGAAGACAGGATCCGCGCCTTCCTGTCTGATGTACGGCGGGGCGAGCAGTTGCCCTGGTTTGTGTGTCTTCTTTATTTTTATCATTGTAAATTTGTAAACTGTGGGATTTAAGGTCTCGAAGTGACACACGGGCTTCGAAGGACGCCGTGTTGAAGGGCTCCTGGTAAATTTAGACCACCTGGGGTTCTTCGCACTGCACTCGGGTGTTTTTTTTTCATTTATCCTGCATCGAAATTCGACCACCGCGGCCGGGATTCGACACCGTGACCTTGGGATCAGTAGGCGACTGCCAAAGCCCTTTAGCCACCGCGGAGGGTACTAGTGCACGATATGCCTCAGTCGCACTCAGCCTGGTTGAATGCCTTCGGGTGCTGCAGGAAAGAAAAATAAAGTAACGAAGTAATGTTCCTTGGAACATTTCACGATGGGTCCAAGGCGTTCCTATAAGCGCACTTCAAGCGAGGTGAAGAGACGGGCTTTTTATTATTGGTTAATTCAAGAAGGATCGGCTCTAAAAGACCTAGAACGAGGGGAAGACAGGTGCGGGGGGGGGGGGGGGGGGGGGAGGAGCCCTAAAAACACATTTTCTGTAAACATGGTCACGTTCGTGTAAAGGCCTTGAAGGTTTGCCCCCAAAACGCCACAGTATGGCGCGCAGGTCCAACTGGAGCGCTCCTATTAATCTCGTATTGAGCGCGGACGCGGATTAACGGGCGCTCGTCCATTCAGTTTTCCTTCTACGCGTGCAGCCCAGCAGGGTAGAGGGGGTGGGGGGGGGGGGGGGGGGGGGGGGGGAGCGTGACAAATCGGCGGCTCGTTTGTACGGTGGCTGTAACATCGGTGGCCGCGCGCGCCAGGAGTCGGCAGCAAACGCATCTCCTTCATGCCATATAGCCACTCACTGCGCTAAGCCGTTACGCGTGCCCCATGGATGCTTCTCGGCTAGCAAGAAAAAAAAAAAACAAGGAATACCAAGAGCGCGCGAACGTCACAACAAGAGCAACAGCGCAGCAACGAGGTATGACCGAACGGCAGCAGCTATACAAGCAAGCAGTTCCCGGCGTTAGACACGCTTCCCGCGTACTACAACACGCCGCCGCACCCAAACCACCTCCATAATATCTGGGCCAGCAGACAGAGGGCGCTCGCGTAACTATTAATCGCAGCGCCGTCTGGCCTCCGGCGGCGGTGTTGGATGCGCGGCCGCCGCGATCATCGCTGATGAATGGCTACGCAGCATCGGCGGCGGGCTCGCTGTTGGCTCTTTCTTTTAAAAACCCGCCCCATCCTTTTGTTGGCGACGGGCGCGTGCAGGTGCCGGCTTCGGTAATCATCGTCATTCTTCGGCGCGCGCAACTGGGGAACGGTCAGACGGAGGCGTGTTTACAACTCGCACAACACGGACGGGCTTGCCTTGCCTTGCCTTGCCTTGGCTTGGTTTGGCTTTGTTCGCTTTTGTTTGTACTTCGTTTTGTTCGCATACCGGCTCGCGCTCGGCAGATTCCCGTTACATAATGAGCGGGCGCTGCACCCCCCCCCCCCCCCCCCCCATTTCTTTCCACGACCGACCGACAGAGAGGGGCCTAGACTGACCTACATTTGACGCGTAGAGGCGAGTTCTCGGTAACGTCATCTTGGCTGCTGTGCGTTGGTTGGAGGCGCGGGATTGGAATTTATTAACGGCGGTGCGCTATATACATCATCGGTGTGACCGATGATGCCGATCCTTCCTGGCGAGCCGTGAGATGGATACTCGATGCTCGTGGGCTTCAGCAGAGGGCGCTACCGGTTGCGTACGCGAGGCAGAATTTTAACTGGCGGGACCGAGGTGATTAGCCTTGAAAAGAGAGGAATGTATGTTGTCTTCGGCGTTGATTCGAACTCGAGCGGAACTGTAGCAGAACTGATTCGAGCGAGGACGTCGTCGGTTATATAGGGGCGCTGTGTCGAAGCAGCATGGCTGGCAAAAGAAATGGTATGCACTTCGTGACTGGAATGACACGCGTACTTTGCAGTTCTATGCGCAGAGCCGGATTGGCATTCGCGATTGCGCGATTAGCATGCGCGTCTCGATTCTCGAAGGCCCGGAGACTGTTTGGAAGCTGTTTCTTTTTCAACGTTGTTAGTTGGTAAACTGCGAATCGAGGACATATTCACTTCTGTTGCCGCGCTTGTTGTCCCTTACAGCGAGAAACTTCCCTTGTAATAAATATACGGTGAGAATCTTGATATTGCAGCGACCAAGGGACCTGATGGAGTGTCATGCTTGTTTGTGTGCCCGCCCCAGTGCTGTTTTCCCTGCGCTACGAGATGGCGTCTCATGTCTTGTCGTCGGCGAATTGTGGTGCTACAAGTTTTCAGGTAAAGAAAGGATTGCTCACATCTAAAATTATGTTTAATAAAGGTAACCAATCTTTTCCAAAACTTTGGTTCACATTATACTTTCTGGAAAAACTTGTTCTTTATCTTTTGTTGATTTTGACCATTTTGTAAACCCTGGGCTCGGGGCTAAATAAATGAACAAGTACGCAAATATATTATCTTTCCTTATTACAGCCAGACGGCTAGAGGGTAAGATTACGAGGTTTTTGTCAAATCATTATAGTCGAAATTATAATAATAGTCTGAAGCTAGCAAGTTTATAAGGTCAAAGGGACACTGTAGAGACAACTTCATCACGTACTTACCCTTTGTAAAAATACGTTAGTCACGGCCTCTCGTGACCCTGTCGACGTTTGTCCGGCAACGTAAGACGCCTTCATCACTGAGAAATTACGAGAGAAAAAGCTGGGACATTTTTTTCCCATCGCATCTAATCAAGCTCGTGACGTTGACAGTGACGTCGAGAGTGTGTCAGGATTGCTGTCTCAAATTTCCCGCGTTTAGTTCTTTTCTTCTTTCTATCCCTGTTGAGAAGTAAAGAAGATGGCTAGTTAAAGAATGCTTGCCTCTTGAACTGCTTGATTGCCATATCTCTGCTGAAGCCGAGGCTACCATCCTTTGTTCATACGCACACGCGCGCACGCACAACGGAAGGACAGGTTCTGGCCGGAGCGTCGAGTAATGTTGCCCCAAGGAGCGTTTTTAAACCTTCCTGCATATGTGTGTGTTTGTGTGCGCGTACGTACGTGCTCGTACACATGCACCGACTCAGCTGACCGCAGCCTATTTCGTCGACGCGGAGCGCTCCCTTTGCACCGTCCTTCTCCAACGCAGCGGCAATTAAACTGCCATTACGGGACACTTCGCGCGGCACTATCTTCCCTCTTGCTCAGACCGAAACGCTCCGCCGAGGGAAAAAGCGCCTGGGCTGACCATCACGACCACACCAGAGGGAGGGAAGGGCGATCAGCCAGCCGGGTGTGTCTATATATATATATATATATATCCACGCACACACGGCTGGCTGATCGCCTTTCTCTCCTTCCTGCACACACACACACACACACACACACACACACACACACACACACACACACACACACACACACACACACACACACACACACACACACACACACACACACACACACACACACACACACACACACACACACACACACACACACACACACACACACACACACACACACACACACACACACACACACACACACACACACACACTCTCTCTCTCTCTCTCTCTGTCTGTCTCTCTCTCTCTCTCGCGCGTCGTTCTGAGAGCGAGGCAGCCTGGCCCTGTCTTTTTCTTCCTTCTTTCCTTCCTCCTTTCTTCTGCCGTCTTCTGTCGCGCACGTGGCAGCCGACAATGGTTGTTGCTGCAACGGCCGCCATCTCTGCGACAGTGGCCAGTATTCACAGCGCGTGTGGGGGACTTTGCAGCCATAGTTGAGCGACCGTAACCATACCTGTGTGACTAGGTCGCGCTACCGGCCAGAGTGGATTTACCCAGACGTGCGACAGCCGCGTTTCGATGGAGGTGGAACGCAAAACCTTCCGCGTGCTGTGCGATGTTGGTGCACGCTAAAGAGCGTTGCGGGGTGGAAATCAAATCCGGAAATCGAATCAAATCGACTTGGGCTAGCCGTCTTGGAAATCCTACGTATTTTACATATTTATTTTCTTTTTCCTGCCAAGCATAGTGCCCGATGCTTGTATCATGAAATTATGCGTATTTTAATAAATTAAAAGAATACCACGACTTGCGAAGGGTTCGGACACGAAGTCAATGTGGGGCCTTCATTTACCAAGATTCTTTTCCTGATTCATTTTGTTTTTGTCTTTCTGCTAGTGGTAGCGACCGCTTTAGGCGTCATGGCAGCTTTGTAGCAAGAAGCATCATTTATTTTTTTTTGTTTACTGATTAATTGAATGATTGATTGATTCTTATTCTGAAAGTTTACTTACGACACCAGTTACGCAGTCGCCTACTCAGGTTTATGAATGACGAGGCTGACCACCTGCGACAGGACGAAAACATTCCTCAAGCCATCAAATGTTTATGATGGAACACCAAGTCCACTGTAGCGCAGTTATGATAACTCTGATGCTCTCAACGAACTAGACTCAAACGCAGAAATACATAAATATAACACACCAGATAGGTACACAATCGAAATGGAAGTGCCATCCAAGCGCAGTAAAAAATTTATTTCAGGACAGGACGTAGCCAGCAAGGGCACTGAAAAATCGTTGCCTGAGCTAAGTTGTTGGGTATTTATGTTGTAATAATTGTCTGGTTAGGAATCTATTACTCCCAGGGGGGGTGGTAAGTTGAGAGCACGTTGGGATGACGTGTCTCGTTTAAAGTTGCTGAATATTTTTCCTCGCCCTACACCACTAGCTTGCAGCCACAATTTTCACCTCGTGTAACGACCGCGCAAACCGGTGTGACCTTGGTCCTGCGTTCGACTCCCTGAACAAATCGGTTTCTCTTCAAATGGGAAGGTTGGCGAAACATGCGTCAGTTTCCTTCGCATTGTCCCGGCCGCGTTCTGGACGTTGTTAATTGTGATTTTCCCTGGCGAGTTCAGAGTAATTTTTATCCTCGTTTCGCTTACCTCAGGGATCACTGTAGAACAGTGCTCGCGAGGTGTGTACTCCCAACATCTTCGTGACGTCACTGGAGGCTGTTAACCTTATTGTTCCTCTTTTCATGCGTCACCGCGTGCACGTCACAATTGGCTCCCAGCGTCTCGCTTCGCGAGTCTTAAGTGAAAGAGAATTATATACTCTTCGAGGAAGGGAACAAATTTATGCGCCTGTCAAGTTGCCGCGGTTTCGCAAGGTTTCGAGTCGTGCTGCACTTTTCGCGCCATTTTTTCCCGCTGTTCTTCCTTTTGTGACGCCCCCCCCCCCTTGTTTTTTGCCTTTTTAAAATTCTCTTTGGTTCTTGAAACACGGTGTTTATAGCCCCCTCTAGGAGGAAACTTGTAGTTATTCCACCGTGTCTGTACGCACATGGAAAACCGACGCGCGAGGCGAGACCTGGTTGTTTATTTTCGTCAGGTACACGAAGGCGTCTCAATAAAGCAGGGACGCACCTTCGCTTCGGGTACTATTTGTGGCCGCTTTCCCAAAGGCCTATTTTAAGAAGTGTGTACGGGAAAGCGAGCGGGTGAGAAATGTACAGAAACGCGAGCTAGACGCTGCCGTGTTAATAAGGTGTAAGAATTGTGGTGCCTGATTTTTTTTTTGCTTTTTTTTTATCCAGAAGCTTCGCAAAGATCGCCCGCGCGCCCGTAATTTCCCCAGTGTAAGCTTTGGCAATTTTCTGAGCCAACGATTTCTGAGTTGTTTTTCTGCGCTGAAGTGGTTAAGGCTAGCGAGCTATGCCCTTTGATTAGCTTTGCTTGAGCATCACAGACGGGAACTATACGTTGTTTTTCAGGAGAATAGTTAAAATAATTTACAAAGTACGCCTTGTTTTACTCTGACGCGGTTTCTTTTGCGGCTCAGCTCTAATATCACTTCTTGAATGTGCGCCCCGTGTTTAGGCATCAGACAGGCCGCGTTGTTCGAAGGAACTGTACATCGGAACTGTTTAGGGTAAATTCTCAAAACGTTGTCTCATTTTCGACACTTCTTGGACTTAGCGTTTGGCGACGACTTGACACGTGACCTCATGCCTTTTAAGTAAACGTCAGCTTGGAACGACAGAGTTCGCGGGTGGCTGGGCGATATAGTAGCATACACAATACTCGGACTCGTTGGCTTCAGTCAGTTCGCTGAAGTGTGGTTTGGGCTCACGGATCTGCGTATTTATTTCACCGATTCCGGACATGCGGTGCCGTCAACAGAAGACCGATGGTCTTTCAGCGTAAATAACTGCGTTCCAAGGGAAAGGGAAGCGTAGGTTGAAAAGGGCAATTATTGTTTGCAAATTGGCCGCGATAGCGTGTCATTACCGCGCACTAAATGTTGTGATCGCCACCTTTCCTCCTGATCACCTCACCCAGTGGTTCGCCTCCTTCGTAATGCAGCCGCCGGAGCCGGATTCGAACCCGCGACCTGAAGGTCTACAACCGAACGCTGCAGCCACCGAGACTGAGTCACAATGGTGGTACAGGAAAGAAGAGAAGCGCGCGACTCGTAACTACTACCGAAGAGGGTGATGCAATGTGCATGGAACATTGCAATTACATCGGTCTCTTTGCATCATATTTAGGCGTATAACTATTTGTGCCCCTTAGGTGGGAGGAGGCACTGGGCCAAGTTAGATGAGTCACAGGGCCAATGTGCGTTTTTTGTCTCCCGCTTTCTTGCAAGCGGTTAATAAAAATAATTGTTTTTTGTGGAAAGGAAATGGCGCAGTATCGGTCTCATATATCGTTGGACACCTGAACCGCGCCGTAAGGTAAGGGATAAAGGAGGGAGTGAAAGAAGAAAGGAAGAAAGGGGCGCCGTAGTGGAGGGCTCCGG
The DNA here is from genome assembly GCF_052857255.1 of Amblyomma americanum. Lineage (NCBI taxonomy): Eukaryota > Metazoa > Arthropoda > Arachnida > Ixodida > Ixodidae > Amblyomma > Amblyomma americanum. Next base: position 30,755,059 of record NC_135507.1, on the reverse strand, counting down.
AATAATTTCGACCACCTGGGGATCTTTAACGTGCACTGACATCGCACAGCACACGGGCGCCTTAGCGTTTTTCCTCAATAAAAACGCAGCCGCCGCGGTCGGGTTCGAACCCGGGAACTCCGGATCAGTAGTCGAGCGCCCTAACCACTGAGCCACCGCGGCGGGGTTGCAAGCGGTTGGAAAACAGAGAATCGTGAAAAACAGAGAATCGTGAAACGATGCCAGACGAAGCACTAACCTCGTTGTTATCATCGCGTTCGTCGGCGCTCGCGCCCCCGTGCGGCGGAATTGCGAGGCTCCCCTTTTTTTTCGCATCCGCGCCGCTCGTCGACGGATGGCGAAGAAGTGCGGCGCATAAAGTGGACGCCGCTGCCAACCCCCAATCTCGCTCCACTTCTCACGAACGCGGAAAATATAACGCGCGGCTCGGCTGCGCCGATGGGGCTCACCGCGGACTGCAGTATCCCGCGTTCCCACGTGACCATACATCGGAGCACCGAAGGCGCGCGGTTCTATTTTCTTCGGGAAGCGTTACTTTCGTCGTCGGTCGCTCGTTCATCGGTAGAACCTCATTATAACGAATCTGCTTATACTTGAATCTTGCTTATAGCTTAGACTTGAAGAGGGAACGGAAGAAGCTAGCGAAGAAGAAGACCATTAACGAGTTAGCCGTAAGAGGGAAAGCACAGGAGTTTACGATAGCGCTGCAAAACAGATACTCGGCTTTAACTGAGGAAGATGATCTTGATGTTCATTCAATGCACGATAACCTGACATCAATAATTACGGAGTGCGCAGTAGAAGTAGGCGGTAGGACAGTTCGAAAAGATACCGGGAAGCTATCTCAGGTGACGAAAGATCTGATTAAGAAGCGCCAAAACATGAAGGCATCTAACACTACCGATAGAATAGAACTAACGGAGCTATCAAAGTTAATAAATAAGCGCAAGGTAGCCGACATAAGGAAGTTTAATATGGAGAGAATCGAGCATGCTATAAAGAACGGAGGTAGCCTAAAAACAGTGAAGAGGAAACTAGGCATAGGTAAAAACCAGATGTATGCATTAAGAGACAAGCAGGGCAATGTCATTAGCAATATGGATAAGATAGTTAACGTAGCCGAAGAGTTCTACACAGAGCTGTACAGTAGCCAATGTAATCAGAGCGCCAATGAGAAAGACAGCAGTGCACAGCAATGCGTCATCCCGCCAGTAACGAAAGATGAAGTAAAGAAAGCCTTAGAAGCAATGAAAAGGGGAAAAGCAGCTGGGGAGGATCAGGTAACAGCAGATCTGTTGAAGGATGGAGGGGACATCGTGCTAGAAAAACTAGCCACCCTGTATACGCAATGCCTTATGACCTCGACTGTACCAGAAGCTTGGAAGAATGCAAACATTATCTTAATTCATAAGAAGGGAGACGCCAAGGACTTGAAAAATTACAGGCCGATCAGCTTACTATCCGTTGCCTACAAAGTATTTACTAAGGTAATCGCTAATAGAGTCAGGGAAACGTTAGACTTTAATCAACCAAATGATCAGGCAGGCTTTCGTAAAGGATATTCCACAATAGATCATATTCACACTATCAATCAGGTGATAGAGAAATGTGCAGAATATAACCAACCTCTATATATAGCTTTCATTGATTACGAGAAAGCATTCGACTCAGTGGAAACCTCAGCAGTCATACAGGCATTGCGTAATCAGGGGGTAGAAGAGCCTTATGTCAAAATACTGGAAGATATATATAGCAACTGCACAGCTACTATAGTCCTCCATAAAGTCAGCAATAAAATTCCAATAAGGAAGGGCGTCAGGCAAGGAGACACGATATCGCCAATGCTGTTCACCGCATGTTTGCAGGAGGTATTTCGAGGCCTGAATTGGGAACAGTTGGGAATAAGAATAAATGGAGAATACCTAAATAATCTGAGATTTGCTGATGACATTGCCTTGCTGAGTCACTCAGGAGGTGAACTGCAAATCATGATCAACGAGTTAGACAGGCAGAGCAGATCGATGGGTCTAAAAATTAACATGCAGAAAACCAAGGTAATGTTCAACAGTCTAGCAAGGGAACAACAGTTCACAATTGGCAGCGAGAGCCTAGAAATTGTGCCGGAATACGTCTACTTAGGGCAGGTAGTGACAGCTGATCCGGATCATGAGAGGGAGATAACTAGAAGGATAAGAATGGGGTGGAGCGCATATGGCAAATTCTCGCAGATCATGAGTGGCAGTTTACCAATTTCCCTCAAGAGGAAAGTGTACAACAGCATAATCTTACCGGTACTCACCTACGGGGCAGAAACGTGGAGGCTAACGAAAAGAGTTCAGCTTAAGTTAAGGACAACGCAGCGAGCCATGGAAAGAAAAATGATAGGTGTAACGTTAAGAGATCGGAAGCGGGCAGAGTGGGTGAGAGAACAAACACGGGTTAATGACATCCTAGTCGAAATCAAGAGAAAGAAATGGGCTTGGGCAGGGCATGTGAAGCGAAGGCAAGATAACCGCTAGTCTTTAAGGGTAACGGAGTGGGTTCCAAGAGAAAGTAAGCGTAGCAGGGGGCGGCAGAAGGTTAGGTGGGCGGATGAGATTAAGAAGTTTGCAGGCAAAGGGTGGATGCAGCTGGCAAAGGATAGGGTTAATTGGAGAGACATGGGAGAGGCCTTTGCCCTGCAGTGGGTGTAGTAAGGCTGATGATGATGATGATGATGATGATGATAACGAATCTGAAGGAACACGGCGATTACTTCGTTATAGCCGTAGCTTCGTTATAGCCCGTATTGACCGAGCTTCCGAAGAGAATTGTCATTCCTCCGGTATTTCTATTATTTCGTTATAAACATCTTCGTTATCAGAAGTTTAAGGGGCCCGGCGATTACTTCGTTATAGCTGTAGCTTCGTTATAGCCCGTGTTGACCGAGCTTCCGAAGAGAATCGTCATTCCTCCGGTATATCCATTATTTCGTGATAAACATTATCCTTATCAGAAGTTTAAGGGGCCCGGCGATTACTTCGTTATAGCTGTAACTTCGTTATAACCCGCGTTGACCGAGCTTCTGAAGAGAATTGGCATTCCTCCGGTATATCCATTATTTCGTTATAAACATTTTCGTTATCAGAAGTTTAAGGGGCCCGGCGATTACTTCGTTATAGCCGTAACTTCGTTATAGCTCGTATTGACCGAGGTTCCGAAGAGATTCGTCATTCCTCCGGTACATCCATTATTTCGTTATAAACATCTTCGTTATCAGAAGTTTAAGAGGCCCGGCGATTACTTCGTTATAGCCCATGTTGACCGAGCATCCGAGGGGAATCGTCATTCCTTCGTTATATCCGTTATTTCGTTGTAAGCCGTTTCTTTATAACGAGGTTGGAATGTTCAAATGCACACGTGCTCTTTGAAAGGATAGTCCACTGGAAATCTCTGAACATTTCAACTTTAAAGTCGTCTCACGTGCGTAAGATATTTAAGTGTGCACGACTGTGCCCTCTCGTGAAGGTATTACGTAACAGAGCTGGGGCAGGATCCTAGGAGAGGAAGCCCAGTATTGAGATGACATCGGTCAAAGAGTCAGTTTCATTAGTAGCATAATCAAAGCCTGTGGAGATTGTAACAGTATTTGTGATTTTGCCCAGTACGGATGTGGCCTAAAAGCAGGACATAAAAAAGGTTAATTAGAAAAGATTGAGCAATTATTGCACAAATAAACCAATAAATATGCTGGAACAGCTTATCAACTCGTTAGGTAACCGAATTTCAAAATGCGTTGGCTGGTCGATGTTATTGCAGTTTTAGAAAAAACAAACTTGAAGCGAATGATGCGAAAAGCACGCTGTATATAGTGGTTGTCATGAAGGAATGTACTTGTACATGTTTAAGAAATATACGTCAGTTACGTGAGATCCTTTTTCATGGTGGCTTATGTACATCGTCGCTGGTGACGACTATTTCGGAAAGCGATGGGCTTCTGAAACAAACAAACAAACAAGCAAACAAACAAACAAGCAAGCAAGCAAACATTCGAAACTTTCACATGAATGTAACGTAATCCGATTCCACTCCTCTTTAGAAAAAAGTCACAGTCTAAGAGGACAACGTTTCTGAACATCCATATTAATTAATTAAACTTGCACGGGGACAGGTTCGAGCTGTACTGTTCATTTCTACCGCCTAGTATGTATACTCAGGAACCAATACGCTAATCTTTATGAACACCTTTCTTATTAATAATAAATTCATTAAATTAGACCGGCACGAGAACAGGACTCAGCTGTATTGTTCATTCTTGCTTCCTAGTATGCATACTCGGGAAACAATTCGCATGCGTCGGCAAAAGTCAAGAGTGGGAGGCAGGAACGATAGGATTCACTGCGTCGCCACCTCGCCGTTAACGCCTCTTAGTACAAGCCAAACATTCTCCAAAAGCAAATCGCTCCTTGTTATATCTGCGCATCCTACTTTGTTGCTCTCCGCGCCGAACAGTCGACGAGCTTATCTTATAACATCTAGGACTACCTATAAATAGCCCCCACCTATGTGCCATTGTCTTTCACCATAACGCTGGAAACGTAACAAACAAGCAGAAAAAAAAAGTGAGTTGTAATACACAGGGAAAAGAGGACACGTGCTGATTCGTACTTCCGCCAGTAATTATATTTCTCCCTTTCATACCCTTGTTTTTTTTTCGTGACACATTTAGTGTAAGACGAAATGATATTGATCAGGGCCCGAACTGGGCCTAAGCGGCTAACTGCGCTGTACAAATGACGTAAAGTGTGTGCGTGTGTGTGTGTGGGGGGGGGGGGGGGGTTAGCAAGGCAGAGTAAGTGGAACTGTCGTTGCGGTGAGACTTCGCGCTGAGCGGACTCGGATTGAGGAGACCATTCGGACGTGATTTATACGGTCGCGATAAATAGCACTTCCGACGGCACAACGCTGAGATCTGCATCCCGATCTGCATCGTGCAAAGTGATGTCAGAGTCGGCCGTTAAGCCTACAGAGCACTTCCCTTACGATGCAGGCAAACCCCTTAGTAAGAAACGGCGTGCGACGAAGTAGTGGACAGAACGAAGCAGACCTCTCGTATTGATGTTCAGCCTTCTTGGGCCAACAATTTTGATATTGTAAGGTACTCTTATGGAAATATATTAAAGATAATGGTGCATTCTTATGATGCGTAGCGAAATCTTTTTACCCGCAGCGATGGCTCAGTGGTTAGGGCGCTCGACTACTGATCCGGAGTTCCCGGGTTCGAACCCGACCGCGGCGGCTGCGTTTTTATGGAGGAAAAACGCTAAGGCGCCCGTGTGCTGTGCGATGTCAGTGCACGTTAAAGATCCCCAGGTGGTCGAAATCATTCCGGAGCCCTCCACTACGGCACCTCTCTCTTCGTTTCTTCTTTCACTCCCTCCTTTATCCATTCCCTTACGGCGCGGTTCAGGTGTCCAAAGATATATGAGACAGATACTGCGCCATTTTCTTTCCCCCAAAACCAATTATTATTATTAAAATCTTTTTAGTTTTTCCATCTCTCCCATCCAGCAGTTATGACTGCCATAAAAACCAATGGGGAACGTTTTTGACGGTACCAAAAACGTTAATGGCAAAAACAAATGCAAGGCTGCCGACGGGAGTTCTGCGGATATTTTGATTATTATAATGAAATCTTGCAATTATATATGAAAAAATTGCGTTCATAAACTCTTTTCCGTTGAAAAATGCTTTCGTCCAGAGCTGCTGGGTATATGGTCCTGACAGCTGCCGTTAAGAGTGGTGTCTCTATTTATTTATTTATTTATTTATTTATTTATTTATTTATTTATTTATTTATTTATTTATTACCATCGTCATTATCATCAATGTGATCCGTGATCAGCTTCACGGGTCAGCAGAGGCTATTCAGTGGCTGATCGTCAGACCTAAATCGTCAAGAGTATAATCAATCGATCATCTAATTTCGCTGACCAGACCGTGAAAGACGCGTCTATCTGATTCTGCTCTTGCGGATCGCTGTTTCCAGATGGCAGCACACATCGAACCACGCAATGCGAAACTTCTGAGCGCTTCTTCTCTGCGCAAACGCCCCCCCCCCCCCCTCCCTCCACTATCTCTCTCTATCCTAGGTGTTTACATTCGCGACTGCAGCGTAGTGAATTCGGTGATTTCTCTTTCATCTTCCTTTCCGGTTTTTCTCGTGAATAAAGAAATGAAAAACCTAAATAAATAAAAAAATATACGGTAGTGAATGGACGCGGCGCGGTCGTAATGCGAAAAACGTGCGCATCGCGTCCAAGGTCTCGTCGCCCGGTGAGCAAGGCGTGAAGAATCAGTCGCGCCCAGAAGAGCTACAGAGACCGCATGCAGAGGCGCTGTTTCAGTGGAGGTATATAGGAAGAGCGCGAGGCTGCTCACAAGTGATCTCTGTGCGTTATCGTCAGGCGAGAGGAAATGAGTGAAAGAAGATAAAAAAAGTTCACAAATATGTCTAGCGCGCAACTTTCTTAGGCCTTTTCCGCAGCGGTATACGGCCCCGGCACCGCGGCGACTTGCATACAGAGAGGGTTCCCACGCTCTTTCGCGTGAACTTGGACGATCGCCGAGCACTGCTCGTAGATGGAAGGAGAGGGGGGGGGGGGGGGGGGGGGGGGTTGTGTGGCAGGGCAGTAATGCGTTCGGCGAGCTGGTCGCTCATACAGAATGCGGAAAAAAAGAAGGTGGTGTTGTTGCTATAGCCCCAGGGTGTTATAGGGCCACTCTATACGCGATTCACCAAACTCAGGTTGAGAACAGTTCGTTATCTTACAAGCGGTGATTCTAATTAGCCGAGCTGCACGACCGCCCCACTGTTTCCTAGTGGAATATATAAGAATTAGACAATAATAATAATAATAATTGGTTTTGGGGGAAAGGAAATGGCGCAGTATCTGTCTCATATATCGTTGAACACCTGAACCGCGCCGTAAGGGAAGGGATAAAAGGGGGAGGGAAAGAAGAAACGAAGAGAGAGGTGCCGTAGTGGAGGGCTCCGGAAAAATTTCGACCACCTGGGGATCTTTAACGTGCTCTGACATCGCACAGCGCACGGGCGCCTTAGCGTTTTTCCTCCATAAAAACGCAGCCGTCGCGGTCGGGTTCGAACCCGGGAACTCCGGATCAGTGGCCGAGCGCCCTAACCACTGAGCCACCGCGGCGGGTCAAGAATTATTTCTAGTTCGTGATACGAGCCCGAGACCATCGCCTTGCAGAAACAGCGGTTGGATCAATCGGGTTTATCATTTGGAAAGTACTTAGCGGAGCCGTGCCAAATGAGTTAACAGATCGATGTGGTGTGTTAAGTTGACCAATTTTCTGAAGGGGATTCCCTTCGCTGGAGTAGGGGTGAAACAGGGAAGTAGATATCATTCTCAAGGGGATTCCCTTTGTGTATAGGTATTAATGTGTTGTGGGTTTCTGAGTAATTGAGGGCACTGATTACTGTATATACGGGGTGTCCCATCTAAATATACCCGCCGCGGTGGCTCAGTGGTTAGGGCGCTCGACTACTGATCCGGAGTTCCCGGGTTCGAACCCGACCGCGGCGGCTGCGTTTTTATGGAGGAAAAACGCTAAGGCGCCCGTGTGCTGTGCGATGTCAGTGCACGTTAAAGATCCCCAGGTGGTCGAAATTATTCCGGAGCCCTCCACTACGGCACCTCTCTCTTCCTTTCTTCTTTGCCTCCCTCCTTTACCCTTCCCTTACGGCGCGGTTCAGGTGTCCAACGATATATGAGACAGATACTGCGCCATTTCCTTTCCCCCCAAAACCAACCAATCTAAATATGACATTTTTTTAAAGAAACAAAGACGGAGTGTTCTAGGCGAGGGAAATGAACTGAGTGTGGTTGAGAGGCGTGTGGCCTGTTATGCAGGATTTCGTACTTTCCGATAAATTTTTGTGAGGCCATCTTTACTGTAGACGACGGTGACGTTGTAACCGTTAGATAACAAGGCCCTGCCACGCTAGACGTGTGGCGAAAGCAGTGAAAGCGGTTGTTCGCTCAGTCGCGCAGGCTGCGTTGGCACGCGCCGAAAGAACCGGGAGAGGAAAAGAAAAAGGCAGAAACAAAGGACACCAGTGACAGAAAAGGTGTCTTCCCTCCCCCCGTTACCTGTCGGCGGCCGCATTGTTCCAAGGAGCGAAGCCGTGTGTATGTGCGTGCGGCGCGTTTGTGTGTGTGTGCATGCCCTGACGCGGACGCTTGACACCCTTTTCTTTTTTTTTTCTCCGTCGAGGACTTTTGCCACGCTTTTTCCTGCCGCTGGCTCACTCGTTCGCTTGGAGGGGCATTGTCTCGGGGGCGACTCGCTCGCGTGGCTCGCCACCACACGCCGGTGAAAGTGACCGGGCTGTGGCGGAAGTCCGCGCCGGTGTCGCGCTGGCCAGATGGCGCTCGCGCTGTGGGACGCTGTTCAGCGCGAGTTGCTCGCTCGATTGGAGTGTGTTCTTCTTCTAAGTCCCCTACAGTCACTTGTGAGCCTCCGCGTATTGTGTTCGCCTCTGTCGGAGAAACCATCAGTGTCCTTGCGCGCGGTCCAACGGCGATGACCAATCATGACTCCTGTTGAGCGCGGCTGTGCTTTCCCTCTCTCTCTCACTTTTTTTCTTGCTTTCTGCTGTTATTTCTGCTCATTTCTCCTTTGCTTTCTCTCTTTATTCGGATTTTTCTTTTTTAGTGCGAGAGCGCTAGTTAACGCAATCCCAACCAAGAATCTTATGTGAGCTCTCGCAGTAACTCGGGTAAGCTCGGCTTAGTTCGGAGGAGCGTCGCGCCACCTGCAGCCAATGGGAGGCTGTAGAGATGAAGGTGTGAAAGGTGTGAAGATGAGGAGAGAGAAACGCTGTTGCGTGCGCGTGCAGATGCTAGAAAGAAGAGGCTAAGAATCGACACATGCTTTCGCACGCCTTCTCGGTTGAACCACGTTAAAACCCTACCACTGTTTTCTGAGTTTATGTTTTAATTTTAATTATGGGGGATCATTTCTCCCGTCTTTATTTCTTTATTCAAGGATAACTGAGATTAGTCCGAAAGAGCTGCGCCAGAGCGGGGAGGAAGGGCAGGTTAAAGTCCTGAAAAAAAAAAAAAACGCATGTTCATTCGCACTGAAGAAGCTGCTTCATTTCTTCGGAAAATGAAAATTGGTTTTTGTTGAAAGGAAATGGCGCAGTATCTGTCTCACATATCCGCGGACGCCTGAACCGCGCTGTATGGGAAGGGATAAAGGAGGGACTGATAGAAGAAAGGAAGAAAGAGGCGCCGTAGTGGAGGGCTCCGGAATAATTTCGACCACCTGGGGATCTTTAACGTGCACCGACATCGCACAGCACAAGGGCGCCTTAGCGTCCGCCGCGGTCGGGTTCGAACCCGGGAACTCCGGATCCGTAGCCGAGCGCCCTAACCACTGAGCCACCGGGGCGCCGGTTACATTTCCGGATCATCAGAACTCTCCCATAATCAAGCGGCTACGTATTGCAACATTTGAGGTCAGCTGTTATTCGGCAAACCAGCTTGCAACTTTAACAAGTCAGTAACATGATGTTTTCACATGGGGGTAGAAGTATGTCGGACTTAGTGCTCTCAAGACCTGTTGATATCTCGGTAGAAATGTATCAGAGGACACTGGTACTCTTTCCGGAGTTGATAGTTCATGAAGTTCATTAACGGCTATTTCAGGCGACGATTTAATCACAAAGCCAGTCGCATTGCTTGATATTGAACGTTTGAGCACTTTTTGACTTTACACTATGACATCTTCGACCGGACTCCAAGGCTCGATAGTTTTGACGAGTTAAATGCTGAGCTGGCCACAGAAAAGGCTGAGCTGTAACAATGAATTAAGCGTATACCCACATTCCTGTCTATTTATTATCAAAACAAATTCGCTTCTGACATGCAGTTCTCGTTTTCAGTAGCGTTTGGTGGCTCGTGAATGTGCCTGCTAAAAGCGCTTCCGTCTCGTGAGACGTTCTTCACCGCTAGACCCAAAGCGTCACCTACTGTGCTGTCACGCCAGTGGTATTGCTCAACCGTTCACTTCGCGCTACCAAGTTGGTGACGAGTCGTACTGCGGCCTTCATCCACACGGTGACGTCACGTGCGGCTTAGATCCGTGTTTAATGTGAAGAGTTCCTTACGGTAAGCATTTTCAGCAGCGCGACAAAAGATGAAGGCGAAGCAAGGGACTAAAAACAACAACAACAACAACAACAACAACAACAACAACAATGACGACGACGACAACAACAACAACAACAACAACAACAACAACAACAACAACAACGACAACGACAACAACAACGGCGACGACAACAACAACAACAACAACAGCGACAACAACAACAGCGACAACAACAACAACAACAACAACAATAACAACAACAACAGCGACGACAACAACAGCGACAACAACAACAACAACAACAACAACAACAACAACAACAACAACAACACAAGGGCTGGCTAGCAACTGACCTAAGCCTCTGTCCGAAGCTGGATTCTGGTCGTGAGCGCCCTCTACAAATCAGTCCTTGCATTTCCAAGCTTTCAACGCTGAGAGAGTTTTCACTCACTAAGGCATTAAGAGCGTTAGGAATTGGATACGAGCCCCATAACGTTAGACTGCGCCATGTCAGGTAACGCGTTCAGTGACCTTTTTGTTTTTTCTTCTTTCATTGTCTGCATCGCAGCTCTGATAGTCTATAAAACTGTGAACTTACAGCGCGGCGTTGTGTAGCGGTTTTCAGTGCTTCGCCTCGCCTCGGCGGCACAAAGATGGCCGACCAAGCGACAATCTGTCTTCGCTCGAATGTGGCGTCATTACACAGATAGCCGTAGATAGCGAGACCGAGCCAGGGGAAAGCCTTTTGTCGAAGTGCAGAGCGTCGTGCATTGTAGTGTAATGACCGCGCGAACTGAAGGGAATGCCCTTGTCTTGACCGCTCTCACGTCTTGCTCGCTGCGTCGCTGGCCTCCATTATGGACGGCCCTGCTCTGTTGCATTGCCACTATGGTTATAACGGCACAAGTCTGGTCTGTGCACGACTGAAAAAAAAAAACGTGCTTTGATATTGACCATAACAGGGACTAGGTAAAGGAAAGAGAACAAGATGTGACTATGCGACGGGCCGGAATTGAAATGACGAAGTTAAAGAATAGGTAAAAAAAAAGCAGGTTGGCTGTTTCGCACTGGAGAGAGGACCTGAATAGTTTGCTGCGGGTCGGAGTAGTGGTGAAGTACCGGAGGCTGGGGGCACTGGAAGCGTGCTTTAAACACGGTCGGTCACGAGAGGGCATTGTAATAAACCAAGTCGTATACTAGTCAGTGAATGCCCTGATGCATTACCTTCGCCTTGCCTGCTCTTGTGCTTTCTGCTGCGAATTCTCTTTGCTTAGCTGCTTGAATTAGTTGGCGCAATGAAAAATAAGAACAAACCAGTTCGGGTCACTTCGGAACCGGAACTTTAGTAGACGTAGCAGTAGTGGCAGCGGTAGTATATTATTATTATTATTATTATTATTATTATTATTATTATTATTATTATTATTAGTAGTAGTAGTAGTAGTAGTAGTAGTAGTAGTAGTAGTAGTAGTAGTAGTTGTTGTTGTTGTTGTAGCAGTTGTAGTAGTAGTAGTAGTAGTAGCAGCAGCAGTTGTAGTAGTAGTGGTGGTGGTGGTAATAGTAATCGGCAATGATTCAAGCTTCCATCGTTAAATGTAAAAAGCCAATTTCTCTATGAAGCTGAAAGTGCAGTGAAGGCACGAAATGCCGGCTTTCAATAATTGTGGCGCCGATCAGAACTCTGGTTCATATACGGCATAATTAAATCACGCCCGCTTTTCCTGCTTTCACGCAACTCGTTGAACGTTCGGGGCTGTCACGGTAACCGTCGAGTGTGCGGCTTGTTCACAGTCGTTTCTTCAAATAATGTGCGGCGTCCGTTCATTGCCACGCGCTGAAGCGTTCGAGCAAGTAGCTTTCACTCCTTCCTACCGCTGAAATGCACCTATGCTGTATTCGAAAGGCGCCTGGGAGGAAACCCTGCGTAAAAGCAGGGTTCGCATTTCTTCTGTTTTTTTTTTCTTTCCGAGACAGTTACGTCTAGCTAAGATTTCCCTATAGCTTGGATTGGGCTCGCAGTATGTCCTTCCAAACTTCCTCTCCCACCACTTCTACCTCCCATTTTTGTTTGCTCAGCTGATCGCAAGTCATTTCCTTCTACATCAGACGACCGTTCGCGGAGTCGTCAAATTGGCGACCTTCCGCCAGCTGTTCTGTGGACACAGGCATGGCTGGCGAGCGCTCCGCGGAGCCACCCGTAACGAAAATTTGTCCATGTTTTTATTTTGCAGATATCGATTCTCGTTAAAGGAATAAACAGTGATTCACATCTCCCCCCTTAACTTCCTGCTCTCAAACACCCACCTGGCTCTGGTACTCATGCTGCTACGTTAGCCTTTTCTCAGAATGCACTCCGTTAACGTAAGAGGCCATTGGTTATATTCCATTCGCACTACGTGCCCTGCTCAGGCCCATTTCTTGTTCTTGGTGTCGACTGGGATATCATCAACTCGCGTTTGTTCCCTGACCCGTCTTGCTATTGTAGCGATAGCTACATTACGGTAGCATTTCGAGCCTTCAGCGTGGCGGCGCCGCCACGCTGTCACGTGGTTGGTCACGTGGTGCGGAGCAGCTGCCGGCGGCGCGGCGCCGTGGCTGATCACGTGGTTGGTCACGTGACCAAGTTCCACTCGGCCATCTGTAGCTATCGCGTCACTCCAGGTTTAACTAGAGCTAAACCGCCGCCATATTTTCTCTTTTTGTCTCTTATCGTTACGCCTATGTCGTTTTCGAGTCCATAGCTCCCTTCGTCGCTCTCATTTTGAAGTTGAACCATTTTCGTTAGCCTCCAAGTTTTCACCGCATATCTGAATGCCGGCAAGACTGTTGTGCACTTTCTTCAGTTCAGGGATACTGGTAAGCTGATGTTCACGACCCGATAGTATCCGCCAGATGAACTCTACCGCATTCTTATTCTTGCAGCTATTTCACTCTCGCGATCCGGATTTGCAGTCACTACCTGCCCAAGGTAGATGCGCTTCCTTACTACTTTCAATGCTTCGCTACCTGTCGTAAACTCTTCTACCCTTTCCAGCCTGCTGCACATTACTTCAGCTTTTGTCGCTTTAATTTTCGTATCCAGAGTTATGCTTTGCCTGTAGAGATCCTCACTCGCGGTTTGCATTCGTCCCCTGGGCTGCTAGCAAGGCAATTAGTTAATTGCAGATTAGTAATGTTTTCTCTACTAAGTTTTATTCCCACTATAAACCCGCGATTCAGGGAATCGAACACCAATAGGCGCATAACTTTCAAAGAGAGCTGTCTTAAAAGAATACTTCAATACTCTCAGGTCTGTACTTAAGCGGTGGCCTAGCCCGTATGAAAATGGTCTATAGATTATATATAGGCTTCTTGTAGACTATATTGCCTTCCTATAGATATTTCCTTTTGTACATTCATAGTCAATAGACTGTCTATAGTCAAAAGTTTGCTAAATGTCTATGACCATACATCTATAGATTGCCTATAGGCTGTCTATAGCATTTGTGTTGCCTATAGACTAGTCTATATGATTTGCTCATACAAAGTCTATAGTCTTTATAGAAAAAAATGCTATGGACAGTCTATAGACTGTCCAAGGTAATTTTTGTAGGAGAGAGCTGTGAGGATCCGCTTCTTGTGCGGGGGAGGTGCAGGAATCTACCCCTAGTACCACCGAGTACCTAGATGTTTTCCAACGGGGGCCGTCTTTCCCTTGGCCTGGTGCTCGGCCTAATTAGGGGGAAACGCTTGTAAAAAATGGGTTTTTAGCGCCAACTCGTGCAGACAAAACTGGTTAGCCATGGAGCTTTAGGCCAAGCTGCCGTTGTGCCATTCAAAAGCCTAATCACCACCACCACCAGAAGATGCTGGCTACGCCCCACCACATCACGTGCTCTCCTCGCAGCAGAGAGGGATCCTCTGATAGCCTCAGATCTTCGAAGCGATTCTGGTATCCGACCAGGATGACAGAAAGTTGTGGCTGCCAGGGTTTAGGTCGTGGTGCCGTTTGTGTATAGACTGCCAGGAGTGAAAATATGGCTGCGTCTCTCACTCGCGCGCGCAAAACTGCGCGGTCGAAGATTTCCGCGTGTTCATTTCTGGGGAGATTCTGCCCAACTATATAGATCGGGGTCAACTTTCTGTGGCAATGCAGCTGAGGCTAGGCGGGAAAGGTCCTTTACCCCCGTGACGTGGTGAGTGGATTTTTCGTTGTTCTGGACAGGGTTGCGGTGGGGTGAGGTCGTCCACTTCCTCCGGCACGGGGACAAAGGCCCATCTCCTTCTCTCTGCTGCCTAGCCGCTGCTACGATGCCACAGGAAGTTGACCGCGACTGTAGAGGCAGGGTTCGAAGAACGGCAGCACCTGTCCCGCTAAGTTCTTGGCTTCGGCATTGTTATTGCGCTACTCAAGTTTTACACAGACAAGAACAACACATACAGACAGGGCGCAAACTATCGACTGATTTTATTGCGTGGGAAATTCGTTTTATATGAATTGTTAAGATGAAAAGACACAAAAACAAGTAGCTTCATGGAGATGAGTAGTCTAATCTCCTTCTTACCCTTTGTTATTTTGTTGCTAGTTGCGTTGAATCTTGGAAAATTGTGCTGGGAGTAGCAGCTGGCCCAACAGTTCAATCTTGTTATCCCCGCACACGTCAGTAGCCATATACCGGTGGCGGGAACAAGCAGACGATTCCCATCTGCACATCCTCCCGCGAAAGTCCAATCTTCAAGCCAATTTCGTCCTCGGTGCGCACATGTGTTTTCCCTTTCGTCTTCCTCGACGCGGCTGCTACGCTTTCCTGCGGGCGGCAGCTCCTCTACTTTTTTTTTTCCCCCAGCGTTGGTTTTCTCGTTACTGTTTCTTTTCCCATTCTCGCCCAACCTAGGAGCTATAGCGCCTGCCCGAGCGTGAACTGCTGCATTCGCTGCTACTTTTTCCTCTTGTGCACCTCTTGCACGTGTGTAATGGTGTTCCGATCACTGCCGTCCTCTCAATCGATTCTCGGTGCTCTATCGACACAAGACAAACAACTCCGAAGACGCGCGCGCGACTTGTTTTGACGCGGCGGAAAAAGAAAAAAAAAAAGTCGTCCCGGAAACGGCGCGGAAGCGGCGGGGGCAAGACGCTCCTCTCTCGGAACATCCTCATTTCCAAAGTTCGATAAGGATTTTTCTCTTTTATCGGAACTGCTCGGAGGTAGACGTTTCGGCACTCTTTCTTTTTTACTCTTCGTCCCGCGATTTCTATCTCTCGCGTCGCGTCGCTGTTCGTCTCGCCGCCGTTCCCGATCTCAGCGCGGCGGTCGGGGCGCAGTCAGCTGATACGCAGACGCACACACCCGGAGCGGCAACTTTCGCCGCTGGTAGACGAGGGTTTACGCAGCCTGAATCGGGAACGAGCTACTCGCCGATCCTGCCTGCCCTCGCACTCTGCCCTTGCTTGGCCGGCCGGCTCTAGGAAGGTGCGTGTCTATTATACCGGCGTACGCTCGCACGCACACACAAACCACCGCTCTCCTCTCCGGAGCCGCCGGGGAACGCGTCACAGCACCGCGGCTCGCCCCGCCATCCGACGCGCGCGCCCCTAGCGGACGCGAAGAGAAGTAGGCCGGTGAAGCGGCCGCCGCCGTTTGCTGGCTTAGAACCAGCCGCTCTCAGCCCAACGACGCCTGCACCGGCGTCGCGTACCACCGCATCGCCACCTCTCGAGTCGTGGACTACACGTGGAAAAAGCATCTTTCCGTGGTGGCTCTGTGTTCGGCTGTGCGTGCTTGTTTTTTGAGTGCGCGTGCCCCAGTATACTGCGTCCTTCGTCGACTCGGGAGAGAAGTGTCCTGTAAAACTCCAGCGTCGCTGTTGGCGATGCGTCAATAACAAGCTGGAAGGTTGACCGTTCCGGTTTCCCGTCGTGGATCACAGCGCGCGGCGTTTTTTTTGCGGCGATAGCCGGAATTCCGCGGCGTCCACTTTTGCTGCCGGAATCACGACGACGCTACCTCGGACAACGCAAGTGTTTTCGCGGGCTTTCGGATGTGGTGCTGGTGACATAGTTGAGGAACGACCGGTTCACATCCTCAGTGCGTTGTTCTACACACGGTGTGGACACCGTCATCTCCAGTGTTCAGCAGCAGAACTCCAGTGTTCAGCAGAAATTCGCTGTACTTGTACCCCAAACAGAAACCCGCGCTTGGTGCACGTGATTGTTTCGGGTGCTCGATGATACGCCACTGACAGGCGTAAACCGGAAAAAAAAAGGAGCCTCGACTTTTGCACCGTGCCGGCATCGCTTCAACAGTTTCGCGCGCGAAACCTGCGTAGTTTCGTTTTAGGTTTCGGATTCGCTACCAGCGATTCGAAAGCGTTGTGTCTCCGAAGTCTGGCCGAAGAATACGAGGCTGGATTTAGATTCCCGCGGTGCTACTTCGCATGAATATTCTGTGAATCAGTTTCGCAGTCACCTGTGCCTACTTTTGAAGAGACTGTTTTTTTGGCCCCCGCCGCTATCGAAGTGACAGTGAATCGTAGAGTGCTACTTCTCTGCAATTCTTCTTGCTTGGCGTGGCACTGCAATTGACGTACTTCAGCGTGACGTGCTGAATATTCTCGTTACACCTACGCTGTTCTTCAAGAAGATTGAGACAGTGTCGACGTTCGAAGTGTGGTCCTCCGATCTTCCCCTTCCCATTTTCGTGTGAACCGGTCTTGAGCCATGGGTGCCTACTACGCCACACCGGAGCTGACGCCCGAACACGAGTTCGCCCCCGAGGTGGTCGGGGTCGAGCACCAGGACGGCACAAGAGTCGACCTGGGTGAGTGAATCGAATGGCTCCGGTGACCGGGGAGGTTGTTCGTGCATGAAGTGTCGTGCTGTGTCGTGGAGTCGGTATACGGAAAGCACTTCGTTTCCGCCTGGACAACTAAACGTTACGTTAGTTAAATGACGGGGGGGGGGGGGGGGGGGGATTGAAGATGAGGGTAAAGAAGGCTAGGCTACAGAATAAGGGTATCTTGGATTTGATGACACGCATGAGTTGCTGGAGGAAGTGAATGACTCAGGTGGAGGACATGGAATTAAGAAGACGTTAGACCGGTTACTGGTCTTCACGTGTTGCAGTGGTATACCAGTGATAGGCCAGCTTCTGGGGGAAAGAAAACATTCTCTACTGCGACAGGGGCACGTCGTGGTGTGGTGAAATTAAGTTAGGAAGATCTTTGTCATGTATAGTGGGGTTAACTAAGCACCGGCAGTCGGTGCTGCTGGCGATGACAGGAAGGATAGGTTTTACGGTTAGTGCATTCAAGTGAAGAATGTTTTAATGGTCAGCAATAACCTGTAGGTCACGGAGGATATTGGGTTTCATCATCCTCTTGTCTGGTGTGTAAAATAACCCAGTACACGGTGCAGTAGACGCGTAGCTGTGACTTTAAGGTTACAGTTAAGGTTACAGCTTACAGTGTGATTGCGATGATTGCATAAATGTGACGCACCGTTGTGATAAACCAGTTGAAGTTCCGCGCTCTGTCCTGTTGGTCTCTTCCTCGTCCCTTGTCTTTTTTGCGCGGTTTAAAGATGCATTCTACTACGTTAATATCGCCGATTAATTGCCTAAATTGATCGCCACCGCCAGAGCACGTCCGAAGACTGCGATAAAAAAACATTCAACAAGTTTGTAAAGACAGTTCATAAGGAGAGTCGTAAATGAGCGGCGGTTTAGCCAGCACCACTGAATCGTAGCTGGCGATTTGAAAAGACAATGGCTGGGCCCGTTAAAGGGCTGGAATCAAAGGGCAGGCTTAAAAAACAGGTGGCTTAACAATGTAGTCCCGTACAAGATTAAAGCAGCAGGGCATGCAGGCAGTGGTCTAGAATGCGTAGTTCCGCGGCGTGAAGCAGAGCAGGCGGTTTGAACACGTGTGGAAGCAGCTGCGGAAGGCTACTTTAATGCGCAATAACTTATCGGCCACCCCCACTTTCTCATCTCGAAAGTTTGCTGCGCTGGAAGGAGAGCAAGCTGATGGCCCTAGACAGGCATTCTGCCAATTTTTTTAATGCATATGTCGCTTTGTTTCCCTAGCGCTTATGAGGCTGTCTGGTGGCTAATTTTCCTTTTCATATGCGGGCAAAATATTGAGGACATAAACCGCACCGCAAACAGTCTCAGATTGTATACAGTCGTGCGAAATATGAAAGGGAACGAGTGCGCAAATTGGAAAAATTTCTGGTTATTTCTCTACTAAATTTGAGGATGACTTTTGGATGTCATACGCGAAGAGGAAAACTAGTTAGAAAACTGAAAAAAGGTGCTTTTTATCGCGTAATTGAGGAGTAATAGATAAATTAATGCTCAAGCTCTGTTCCCGCTAATATTTCTCACGACTGTACGGCAATCGGAACTTTTTGACCGATGGAGAACTGAAGCTACCTGACACCTTTACAAAAATTTCTTTTGACATTCTATGCACTTCCCTTACGCTTTTTTCTATAAAGTCTATAGACTTTCTATAGACAAATCCTATAGGCTAGTCTAAAGGCACTACAAATCTTATAGACTGTCTATGGGCAATGTATAAATTTTTGGCCATATGCTTTTACTAGGCTTTCTTTGTTGGATGCCTAGAGACTGGTAATATAAAGAAGGAGTTACCTATAGGAATGCAATAGAGTCTATGAGAAGTCTACAAACAGTCTATAGACCACTTTATAAGTGCACAGCTCTTTCTCTATATATAATCCGACCTTGTCTAGAAATCTAGCTTGGTTACAACGTGATAAAGCGTCCGCGCAATCCGATGAATGTACAGATGGTTAATTCCTTTGCCAACTTTAATCTAGCCTGACTCTGAGCCGAGCCTGAAATAGCGGAGAAGGTTTTTATTTTTATTCCTAATCTCTCGCCTAATCTTTCCGGCCTCGTATTGAGGAAGCCGAAGGGGAAGACTCTGCACGCTGTTTCTTTTTGTTTTTCTTTCCTCTCTCATCTTTTTTACATTATCTCACTTATTTCCTTTCGAGGATAGAACGAGAGCGGCTGAAAGGAAGGTTGTGTACGTGCTTAGGAATTGAATGGAAGAAAGACGAGCCTCTGAAACCTCGGCGGTGCATTAAGCGCCAGATAGGCCTGAAAATTGATCTGCGTGCGTGCTCGTGTGTGTGGGGGGAGGGAGGGAGCACGTCGGGGTTATATATTACGCGGAGTGTTGGGGTACATTATACGGAGTGCATTGTAACCGGAGTATTGGGCTCACAGAGTTTTTGGGAACCTTAGAAAAAGAGATGGAACCCGGGAGACTGTTCCCAAAACCTCTTTAATGTACTCATGCAATCCCGGGGAACAGTCCTTTTAGGCTCTTGTCTAAAATTGCGCGCGGACTGTTGGGTGAGTACATTGTACCCTGACTATACTGTTGATAGGTACAGAGGCTTTCGGAACTGCACATGAAAAAAAAAAAGAAATCTACCACATTCTTTCCAAAAACATCCGTAATATACTCACAGATGTCCTGGGAACAGTTTGTTTAGGCTCCCTATACTGTCATTCAATCAACGCCGATTCCCTTTCTCTCACTATCTCGGTGCTGCAGTAATTAGTGGTGTGCCTATGATCTATCTTCTTATTTTTTTGTTGTTGGTAATAACAGTTGCTTAACTCTAGGTATATAAGTCCTTATTTGTAAAGGATATGCCTCAGGGAATCTATTATCTAGTTCTTTTGCGATGACGTATTTCGTTTTTATTTTTGTCACCGCTCGCAAACACGAGACCTCTGCTCACTCTATGTAGAACGTGTTCGGCTTGCTCTTCCAATTTTCCTATCCGTATTTAGTTCAGATTTATTGGCTTAACTTCATCGTAAATCTTCTCTGGAAACACGCCCCACTGTCTCTGAAGAGTAGCCTGTTGTACGTATGTGGTGAAGGCAGGGGCCTATTATTCTTCATTCTTTCTAGGTTGCCCCAACCTAATATATGTCTCTGAAGAGTGTCTATAAATTAATTTTTTTCCTGGACGCCCGTACATATTCCTTTTGTGCCGGATGTGGATCTGAGATGTTTATTACGTCTCTGTGGCGTTATTTACTGTCTTTTTTGTTACCGTGTTTTCTCGTTCTTGCCCGTTTGCTTGCGGGCTTATAGGTGTCCATTTCATCATTCGTCGCATTCCAGTCGATTTATGCATTTTTTTTTCTCACTTAAGTGAATGTAGAACGCGATAAAGGAAAACCCATTCCTTGGTGGGGCTTGAGTATACGCTAAACACAAATACGCCTATAAGGGATTAAAAAAAAGGAGTAAGCTATTCTCTAGCTCACTACCTTTTATAAAAGGGATAGAGAGCTAGAGGAGAGTTTACTCCGTTTCTACTCCTTTCGTGTTTATAACGGAGTGTTTAGCCGCTAAAAGAGCGCGGAGAGAGGGTACCGGTGGGGGTGGGGGGGGGGGGGTTTAGAATAGGAAGACAACAGTTGCGACACTGTGCGAAAACGAGTGTTCACGTGATCCGATCATTTACTGCGGATCACGTTTGGGTTATTGAGGTTTAACGTCCCAAAGCAACTCGGGCTATGAGGGACGCCGTAGTGAAGGGCTCCGGAAATTTCGACCACTTAGGTTCTTTAGCGTGCACTGACATTGCACAGTACTCGGGCCTCTGAAATTTCGCCTCCATCTAAATTCGACCACCGCGGTTCGATCCCGGCCGCGGTGGTCGAATTTCGATGGAGGCGAAATTCTAGAGGCTCGTGTACTGTGCGATGTCAGTGCACGCTAAATAACCCCAGGTGGTCGAAATTTCCGGAGCCCTTCACTACGGCGTCCCTCATAGCCCGAGTTGCTTTGGGACGTTAAACCTCAATTAACCAAACGCGTTCAGCAGTAAATGTTCGATATGAACGTAGTTCAGACCCTAGCAGTCCTTTCGAATTCTTGCGTGCTTCGTCGGTTGTGTCACTCTGCCCCGTTCTTGAGGACTTATACGGCTAATTCAGAAATTTTCGCCCTCGTTATTTAAATGTGACACGTGTAATGGGGGTAGTATAGTCAAGAGTCTCATGAAACACCGTTTAACTTGGGCTGAACACTGCGGAAAGGTTGTTATCTGCATTCAGTGCTTGGCCTGGGCATAGCGGATCAACAGGAGATGCTGTTGACTGAGCGGAAGCCACTACCATCGCCGCAGGAAAAAAAGAAAAAAAATCTCATCCCGCCTTCTCGTAGAACCAGTGCAGTTGCAAACTAAGACTCGCGCTTTAAAACTTTAAAACTTTCCGGAAATTTACGATCGCTCGATGCACAATTTCCCCTGTATCGGTACGGTCAACCCTTCTTTGCTCAAAGCGCAAAAGGGTCCCGTACGAGCTCCTAAGCGTTGCAGTTTTTGTAACTTATTTAATGTAATGGTTATAACCTAATAATAATAATAATAATAATAATTGGTTTTGGGGGAAAGGAAATGGCGCAGTATCTGTCTCATATATCGGCGGACACCTGAACCGCGCCGTAAGGGAAGGTATGAAGGAGGGAGCGAAAGAAGAAAGAGAGAAATAGGTGCCGTAGTGGAGGGCTCCGGAATAATTTCGACCACCTGAGGATCTTTAACGTGCACTGACATCGCACAGCACACGGGCGCCTTAGCGTTTTGCCTCCATAAAAACGCAGCCGCCGCTGTCGGCGGTTATAACTTGCGCAGGTTATTACACGGGCGTGCCGCAGTTGAAGCTGAGACATTTCCGCGCCAGCAAAGAATCAATACATGTAGGTACACGTGCGCCAGGTGATTGGGCACATGAAGTGAACGTGGTGGACGGCTTGCGCAGGTGTTTACGCACAAGCCACCTCGAGCGACGGAAATAATAGGCCGCTCGTGCGCCGACATTCGCCGCACCAATCACGCCCATCGGCCGACCGAACACCTCGGAAAAAAAGAGAAGGCGCTCCTTTGCCTCGCTTTCCTGCAGAAAATTTTCGCCCGATCACGTAGAACATGGCGAGCAGCGGCGAATTTCTCGCGCGGAGTAGGTCAGCACGCGGGCAGCGCGCTGGTCTTCCGCAGGGCTTGGTCCTCGGAGGGGGCCCCCCGCGGAGCATTCGCTATATGGCCAGCCGCGAAAGAGGCCTCCGTGTGTTTCAGCAAAACCGTGCAGTTTCGTGGGAGCTGCGCGAAGCTCCGCCTGTAGGCTCGGCAAAGCGAACATGTATACCGATGTTGAGTGCGTCTCGATACTGATCCGGAGTTCCCGGGTTCGAACCCGACCGCGGTGGCTGCGTCGCCCGTGTGCTATGCGATGTCAGTGCACGTTAAAGATCCCCAGGTGGTCGAAATTATTCCGGAGCCCTTCACTACGGCACCTCTTTATTCCTTTCTTCTTTAACTGCCTCCTTTATCCCTTCCCTTACGGCGCGGTTAAGGTGTCCGCTTATAAGTGAGACAGGTACTGCGCCATTTCATTTCCCCCAAAACCAATTTTCAATTTTTTTTAACCGGCCCCGCCGCGGTGGCTCAGTGGTTAGGGCGCTCGACTACTGATCCGGAGTTCCCGGGCTCGAACCCGACCGCGGCGGCTGCGTTTTTATGGAGGTAAAACGCCAAGGCGCCCGTGTGGTGTGCGATGTCAGTGCACGTTAAAGATCCCCAGGTGGTCGAAATTATTCCGGAGCCCTCCACTACGGCTCCTGTTTCTTCCTTTCTTCTTTCGCTCCCTACGTTATCCCTTCCCTTACGGCGCGGTTCAGGTGTCCAACCATATACGAGACAGGTACTGCGCCATTTCCTTACCCCCAAAACCAATTATTATTATTATTATTATTATTATTATTATTGCGTGTCAATGTGTCTCTCAGTGTGTCTCATACTGCTTAGAGCTACAAGCAGTGTGAACAGCACTACCTTGTTTAGAGGTAAATCGTTAGATAAGTTGGCTAGCTGGGACTCTTAAGAATTTTATGCGTTCCTTGCACTTGTATTCTCGTACAACGCTATACTGTATACTATACTATCATATACTACCGCTGTGTGCACTGAAGTGTGTACGCAGTCTGCTTCGTATACATGTATACATGTGGTATGCAGGGGGACGGGCTTGTTGAGTTTTAAATCTTACATTCAAATTATTTTAGAGACTGACAATTTTCAGCTCCGTGTGGTTGTATTTTTGTACTCTGTTACGGCGTTTTATGCATACTGTGAGTAGTGTGTCTGTATGCGCTATGCCTTTCCAGAATGTACGGTTATAAGCAGCATAAAAGGGAACACCTCGTTGAATCTTGAATTTCAGATTAAACTAATTGGAACATACGTCAGTTGCTTTGAGTTCAAGCTGTTTTATATTTTGTACAGTGCAGCTGAGTGAGTCTCGCTAACTTAAGGATTACTGCTCGTTTTATGAGTCAGGAGAATTGTTTCTCCGATCACCTTAACGTTCCACTTTATTATTTAGTGGGAACAAGTTGATCGAGGTTCAGAGTTCGGGTTTCGTAAATGTGTGGCTGAAGAAGTCGTTCTTCTAAAGACGGAAGCACCGTCTGGACGTTCTCATGGAAACGGCGAAAAAACGGCGGCTAACAGAAGCCAAGGTGACACTACACACGTACTGTTACACTGTCTTTTTGTGTAGTCGTTTTCACGCTGTTTCCACCATGATCTTCTTTACTGCCAACCAGGACAACTCTCTATTCTGACAAAGCTTTGTCTCTTTTCTTCTGTTTACTTGTTCCTCAGACAGTGCCCAATCGAATTCGGCCTAGTCCAGATTAGTTTATCATCATCCACGAACCGTGGTGTTGCGACCAGTGGACATAATTCCTCGAAACGGGGCTTGTCAGCGTCCTCTGCCCATCTACTTGACAGGCAGCAGTACAGTAGTGTAAATAAAATTGCAGACAAACAGAATATAACATGAACAGGTCTCTAACAGATGGCCAATACGAAATTCTTAAGAGTCTAAAAGCCTGGAAAAAAAACGAAGATGTTTTTGCACGAACATTTTCTTCACTGACTGTGAAAAGGTGTTTCTGCAAGAACCCTTTCAGCTCATCAGACTTTCAGGATTGTTTACATTGAAGGTTGCGAAACAGGCGTGTGTGCAAATACTACTTCTGTTAATCAGTTGAACTCTGAAATGTTTTTGGGCTTAAGCTATAGAAGCCGGAAAGTCCGAGGAATTTGTTTTGACGCCTACACTGCGTGCATAGCGAGCAACCCAGCACGCTACTCTGCTTCCGACTGCACTGCACGCCTTTTTGTGGGCCGGGTTTGCGAACAACGCCGGCACGGCTGGCTGACTTCGGACGAGGGCTGCCGGGCTCAGTTGTTCGGCCCCGGCGAGATAGTACTGCCCCGAGTGCTGTTGTTGCTGCTGCTGCTGTTGTTGTCGTCATCATCTTGCCGGCGCGGTGCGTTGATTGAGAGCTGCCCGCGGCGTCTCGCGAACATAACGGACGGTCTTCTTCGCAGCTGCGGCTAGTGCTCCGTGAGAGGCCGTGGCTGGTTGCACGGGCTACGCGCTGTGGTCGTACATGTACGTGAACTGGGACGCCGGTGTGTTTGGTCCGTCGGAATGGGGCTGGCATGAACGAGGCGCGCGTGCGGGCGATGTGGTTCTGGTGCCGTTGTGTATACGCGTATACACACTAAACTTTTTCACGCTTAGCAAGCGTGAGTGACGATGATTTTTTGCACGCTTGTTCTAAGCGTGGTATGTTTTCACGCTTAGTAAGCGTGAGTGACGACGATTTTTTTTCACGCTTGTGTAAGCGTTGTATGTTATCACGCTTAACAAGCGTGAGTGACGATGATTTTTTGCACGCTTGTTCTAAGCGTGGTATGTTTTCACGCTTAGTAAGCGTGAGTGACGATGATTTTTTGCGCGCTTGTTCTAAGCGTGATATGTTTTCACGCTTAGTAAGTGTGAGTGACGATGATTTTTGCACGCTTATTGTAAGCGTGATATGTTTTCACGCTTAGGAAGCGTGAGTGTCGGTTGAGAAATCACGCTTCCTAAGCATGACTGACAGGAGGAGTAACGCTAGCCAAGCGTGAGCGGCGATGATTGACCGATTCACTTTGGAAGGAAATTTCGGATAAGTCGGCTCTTGTCGTCGGACTTTCTTTGGCGCGAGGGCGTTGCTTCGGAATTGAAGATAGCATACGAGTGAGATGAAGCTATGACAGTTGGTAAGCGCTTACAGCGCGAAACGTTTCGTCGTTTAGTTTCGTATATGGGGTTTAACGTCCCAAAGCGACTCAGGCTATGAGGGACGCCGTATTGAAGGGCTCCGGATAATTTCGACCACCTGGGGTTCTTTAACGTACACTGACGTCGCACATTACACGGGCCTCTAGCATTTCGTCTCCATCGAAATGCGACCCCCACGGCTGGAATCGAGTGCCATACCCACTGAGCCACCGCGGCGGCCGTTGCAACATTTCGCGTTGTAGCTTGTATTGACTGTGTTTGCGGAAAAACTTCAAGCAGTTGTCTGGAAGAGGCATGTGTTGCCACATTTCAAGTAGGACCGACCTGGCAAGTGAGTACGAAATTTAAGAAGCAGATTGAGGGAAATATTTGAACTGAAACTACTCAAAATACAGCATAAAAAAAGGAAACGCAAAACGGGCTGAACAGAGCAGGTCTGGTTATAGGCGCAATAATGCTGTTGCCGCCGTCTTAGCTAGACGGTTTGTGAACCACTTTATTGCTTTTGCGCCATAGGTAATAAGTAGAGTAGTCAGCATGACATTGGTGGTAGTCATCACTACTGAGCTTTACTAAGTTAGCCCATAGCGATACTATATCGCGATTAATTGGTTATGCGGACACTGGGTTAATGCTAAATTTCCTCGACTTGCAATGGGGAAAATATAGAGTGACGTACAAGTTCATTGTTGAGATGTCGATATATTTTCTTCGAACCCCGTTAAGGTAATAGAACGCATTGGACGTTAGTTGCAGGTTCCCGCGGCTTTTTCCACCGTTCTTCCAGATACGTACACACAGATTAGAATAGGATGAAAGAGTTCAGAATGACATTTATTTTTAGCTCCGCATTGCAAGGCAGGAAAGGGACTGTGCGTCTGGACTAAACGACAAAAAAAAGGGTTGGTATCACTAATGCTTCGTGAGTAATCATTTACTTCTTGGTTTAATTGTGTTCCCTTTTATAGACATATATTTACATGCAGCACTCGTCAAAAGTAAGGAGCCCAGGAGAGCTCTCTTCTTTTTCGTGCTGTGTGGCTCGTTGTACATCGCCAGCGTTCCGAATTTTTCGAATGCGAGAGTATAAGTCCCGTTCTCACCCCTCCGAGAGTTATAGGACTTCCACGGAGGCTACAAGAGCCCTGCCACACCGCTTATAAGCAGATTCCTTGGCTTCTTTGCTTATTTGACAAAGGCTGCACATACGTATACAATCTCACAAACACACGCAAATTAACATACGCAAATAATCACACGCACACAAACACATGCACATAAATATAAGAGCATAAACATGTAAATAAACACAAGCGCACACACACACACACACGCAAACAAACACACGCACACGCATACAAACACGCCGCCGCGGTGGCTGAGTGGTTATGGCGCTCGGCTGCTGACCCGAAAGACGCGGGTTCGATGCCGGCCGCGGCGATCGAATTCTAATGGAGGGGAAATTCTAGAGGCCCGTATACTGTGCGATGTCAGTGCACGTTAAAGAACCCGAGGTGTTCGAAATTTCCGGAGCCCTTCACTACGGCGTCTCTCATAGCCTGAGTCGCTTTGGGACGTTAAACACCCATAAAGCATAAACCAGCATACAAACACGCGCACACAAGCACACGTACATAAACACACGCACACAAACACGAGAACATAAACACGCACATAAACAGAAGCACACAAACACACGCACACAAACAGACGCACATAAGCACACACATAAACACAAGCACATACACGCAAGCGCGCACAAGCACAATGACACACACGTGTGCACAGCGTAACCCACACGGGCGCACACAACACGTGTTCTTATAGCCCGGCTTGTTTATTATACACCGCCTGGCGGTGTTGTGCGCCCGTTCCCAGCGCCGTGGGATGGCCGGGTCACGACCTCGTGGTGACCGCATCCCGGCTCTCGCTATGCGAGTACACGCTCACCGGACGCCCCGAGCGATCTTGCGCCACCGGGGAACTTGTACGGACGAACCTTTCCGGGTGTCTCTATTTATAAAAGGGCAACTTAGATTCCCACCCCCCAATTCACTCCTAACATTATAAATTGCTAGCCCTCTTTTTTTACCTGTGCAGTCCCTACGATTCCTTGCAACGAAACGTTTCTTTCCTGTTTTTTATTCTGAGTACAAGTGTCTTACAGTCGCATACGAACAGCAAAGTTTCGTTTTTATTTGCTCTATTTTTGATATTTAGTTATTGCTCTTGTAGGTATTGAAGGCGCATGGCGCCGTCACAGTGTTCACACGGCACACCCAACGCCGAATTTGGCAGTGATCAATTTCGATGAACATTATATTACGCAATAATATTTATTGTGCACTTCATTTGACTTGCCCCATTGAGAATTGACGTGTTTATTCCATACCGAGAGGAGGAGGAAAACACTGAGTGACTGCGTTATATTTCTGCATGAAAATATTGCAACAAATTACCCATTATGAAACTTGCGTGTACATTGCGGTTGTGTTCGTACAAGATTACGCGATAAGGCGCGGAAACTAACCAGTGTCCCTTGGTGCTCCAGTCTTTCCTGCAACACATTTAATTCGGACCAGATGTTTTTAGAAATGCGCCCGGCAAACGCGCGTCTTTCAGACCGAATACGACGGTACGCAGAACTGCGGTCTTAGAAACGAAAACACATTCCTAACGAACCTGAACGCCACGCGACTGGCGATACATCGATACTGGAGGACCGCAGTAACCAATGGGTTGGACAGGGTTACCGTTCGCTGTCGGCAGCTAAGGACAACGCGTACCGGCCGTCACACCCAAGACCTTATACTTACCCTCATCTGTCCTTTCCCGAATCGGTGCACCCGAGAAACCTTTGCTGCGCCAGCACCGACAGTGCGAATTCGCGCGGTTAATAGTGATCGATCACGCTTTCTCTGTCAGGTGGTACGGTGGGTGCAGCGAAGGGTATAGGTAGCCCGGCTACTCTCCCATGCCAAGGGGGGGGGGGGGGGGGGGGGGTTAGCCCTCTCCTGCCGCTCACACGCTGCTCGCTGCAGGCGGCGCGTATTAAACGCGCGTATGCAGGGGGGGAAGGTGCGCTCGCGGCCGCCACCGTGGGATCCGGCGAGCAGCCGGGTCGTGGCCTTGTGCCGTCCGACGTGAACCGGACGGCGCTGGCTTTCCTGACAGCAGCCTCACGGTGTGCCGTGTTTTCCGCCGTACAACTGTACGGCTCTGCTGTCGTCTAGGGAAGAGGTGTAGGCTCCTGTAGCCCGTCTGGCTGTATCGTCTAGCGCACACCATTTTGTAAAATGTTGCGCGCTAGAGGACAGCTTATTCGCTTTTTACTCCCATTTAGGCGTATTCGTGTTTGTAGTGTGCTGTCGTGATGTACAGTCGTTCGCAGTATGAAAGGGAACGAAGTTTGAGCAATAATTTATTGATTTCCCCGTAAATATGTGTGACAGGAGGCTTCTTGTTTTTTGTTTTCAACTAGTTTTCTACTTGGCGTATAATGTACAAAACTCGTTCTCCAATTTAGTGGAGAAATAGCCCAAGAAATTCTCAATTTTGGGCAACAGGTTTGTTCCCTTTCGTATTGCCCACGGCTGTACCTTCTTGCGTTAAGAGCCGTGGGCGTTTAAGGTGCCGGCTCGCGCGGGTTTATAATTTATCTTTATTTTGGAGGTGTACTTGCCAGGCCTTGGCAGAAGCCCTAAGGGTGGAGTGGGGTGCGCACGGTAAAGCACGGCATAAAAAGGAAAGAGCTTAACGAGGCAGTGCTAAAGCAGCAAAACAGATGCCGTCGACCTGCTCAGGCAGCTAGTCTGAAGCAATGAGGCGTGCTAAAGGATTTGTACTTGGCCACACTGTGCCTTCAGCAGATGCAGGTGAGAGGACCAAAAATGCAAAAAAAAGAATGCGATGTAAAAGTGAAGAAAACTGACATCTGAAGTCGCACGCGTGGAAACTGTTAAAGAATGGTTAGACTAAGACACGTGTAAGACGACTTGACAATCCGGCATTCCTCAGTATCAGCAGGAAGTGGGTTGAAACATTTGAAAAATTGAGTCATTTCGTACGTGACAAAGAAAGGAACCGCCTGCGTTGGTCGAGATGCTGTAGTTCAGCAGCTACAGAAACAAGAACGCGCGGTGGGTGGGGATAATGATCATGAACAGTGGGAATTAATTAATTAATTAATAATCACTTCATTTTAATGCGATAGAATTAAGACTTATCAGGAAATATTGTGTCTTTGATCAAAAGATCCACCTATTAGCTAGAGGGGAGTCCAGATAACTCCAGTTGTTTGGATGGTAGTGACGTCGCCAGACAGGGCCATTCGCATTGGCTGGAGGGAAATAATGACGTCACCAGACCGGAAGTAACTTCACTTCCTGTAAAGGCATCAACAGCTTTTGATGTTCGCTTAGCAAGCGTATAATGTGGTTAGATGTCCATGTCAAGTTATTTATTCAACGTGTTCGGCAACAACAACCTGGGCTTAGTGCTGGAATGCAGGGACAAACGGAGCGATAGAAAACAATTGACAACATATGAAACAACGCAGGACAGCTCAAGGCAAGGTTAGAGTTGAAAGATAAAGAATAGTAGAACAAATGATTGAACAGCCACATACCGAAAGCTCTTCACGCGAAGGTAGTTTGTGAAGAGCATGGGGAGAAGTCGTAATAAGGATTAGAAAAAAAAAATAAGGCGCAACATCGCCAGTGCAATTCATGTATAGGATGGACTATTGCATAATAAAAGGGAAGAACAAACATTGCAAAGTGGCGGTTTTGCAGCAGCTATAGCCTATAGCACGCTTTTCACCTCTTTGAAAAACATGGACAAAGCGCTTTCTGACATGTCACGGGTGGAAGAATTGCGCGTAAATTCTGCGTCTTGTGTAGATTAGAAAGGAATTCTTGGTGAAAGAAACAGCTGAATGAAAAGGACTGGTGTGCTTTCGTTCACTTGGAGAAAAATCGAAGATCGATGAGGTGCAGATGGGAAAGTAACAGCTTTTGGGAGCAAACAGCTCGGCTAGTACGCTTTCCGACTCTTTGAAAAAAAAAAAAAACGAGGGCAGAGAGTTTTGAAAGATGCCAAGGTTAGATAAGCGAGTTCCTTAAGTTCCGAAGCCTATGTTGAATTAGAGAAAGAATGCTAACTAAAAAGAAGAAAACTCGGTAAATGGAAGAGACGATGTGCTCTCGTTTATTTAGCACAAACGCGTCGAAGATCGATCAGTAGTGAAAAGAAAGTGGCGATTAACATTGCCGGGAGGGACGTTTCCACAAGGAGACGAGGTCATCCCGCTGTCGTCCGTA
The DNA here is from genome assembly GCF_052857255.1 of Amblyomma americanum. Lineage (NCBI taxonomy): Eukaryota > Metazoa > Arthropoda > Arachnida > Ixodida > Ixodidae > Amblyomma > Amblyomma americanum. Next base: position 30,724,395 of record NC_135507.1, on the reverse strand, counting down.
GCCCTGAGATGGAAGTAGCGACAATCTTGAGCTGCCTTCGGGGCTACTGGTTAAGAAAAAAGATAAACTAACAACGAGAAGCCAAAAGTCTGGTTTCGTAGACGGCGTATGCACTTCCAGTTGTCTTGGTGCCTCTCTCGTTGTCTCTGTTGCGCGCAGATTTTTGGGTACGAAGCTTGGACTCTGCTTTAAACGAGTCCGGCTGCGAATTTATTTAATTTTGTTTATTTATTTGTATACAGGGTATTTCACCTAACACTTTCCACAGTATTTAAATATAGGCTTTTTGAGTTAGAAGAGCGCTTTTTTTTCTGCATAGCAACGTCAACGGTGTACCACATCAGAATACGGCTAATATGTGCTAACTAGCTCGCTGCTTAACTAATATTGAATTGTCAACGTTTAAAACTATTAGTGAGGCTTCTTAATTATTGTAAGGCGTGTAGCCCACCGTAGGTAATGTCCATATAAGTTTTTAGAATGTCGAAAACGCGGTTACTCTCGGCGCCGTGGCCCAACAAATCTTGTTTTCATCGCGCCAAAATACACGCGCTTTCGAGAAGCTTGCTGGCAAAGCAACTTCTCCAGTGCATGTAGCTTGTCGAAATGGCCAGAATTTGTTGGGCCATACCGCCGAGGGTAATCGCGTTTTCGAAATTCTAAAAACTGGTATGGATATTGCTTACGGTGCACTACACACCGCTCAGTAATTACCCCCACAGCACATCTAGTCGGCCAAATATTGGGAAGGTATTGGCAAACTCCGGTCCTACAAAGGACCAGGGTGACACCAGCCATTCCCAATATTGGCCCAATTACCTGTGCTGCTTGGGTAAGGAGCATAACGGTAATAGTTAAAAAGTTAACTATTCAATATTAGCTAACCAGCCTTCTAGTTAGCACGTCTTAGCCGCATTCTCAGGTACTTACTACACCTGTGGCAATGTTATGCCGAAAAATGCGTTGTAACTCGAAAGTCCTGTTTTTAAAGATTGCGTAAAGTCTGAGGTGAAACACTGTGTATAAGACCCGAAAGCCGCCGCGTGGGTGTCGAACCCGTGACCTAAAAACTTGGATGCCGTCTTGGGGGGGTATCGTGTTGGTCCTGGCTCGACTCGCCGAGTCAAGGAAGTATATATCGACAGCGCCGCGGGACGAGTGGCCGCCGAGTCGCAAACAGCGTCGCTGAGCGTTGCGTCACGTTGCGGCACGTTGCGTGCGCTTGCGTTTATTTCTGCGGATTTTTTTTCCTTTTCTGGACGCGGAATGGGAACGGCTTCGCAAAGGCCGTCGCGCCGCGAATCTCGGGACTGGTTTTGGAAAGTGGCGCTGACGCAGTTTCGCCCTTGCGTGAGACGGAGGTTACCGTGTGTGCTCGGGGTTGGCGTTTTATTTAATGCGCTCAGACGAAGCTAGGCGCGCGGCGTGCGCTTGTAACGACTGAGAGCTGTTAGAATCGAATTCGACCGCGGGCGAAACCACGTGAACGGATGTAGGAAATTAAAGGTCATGCGCTTTTTTCAAGTATTTGTATTCGTGCTCTGCAACTTCGGACTGCCCGCCGCGGTGGCTCAGTGGTTAGGGCGCTCGACTACTGATCCGGAGCTCCAGGGTTCGAACCCGACCTCGGCGGCTGCGTTTTTATGGAGGCGAAACGCAAAGGCGCCCGTGTGCTGTGCGATGTCAGTACACGTTAAATATCCCCAGGTGGTTGAAATTATTCCGGAGCCCTCCACTACGGCACCTCTCTCCCTTTCTTCTTTCACTCCCTCCTTTATCCCTTCCATTACGGCGCGGTTCAGGTGTCCAACGATATATCAGACAGATACTGCGCCATTTCCTTTCCCCCCCAAAACAAATTATTACTATTATTAACTTCGGACTGCGTGCAACAGTTCACTTTCCCGACTGTCCGGAGATAAGGGCAGATAAAGAAGGCGTTTGCACACACATAGCGCTGCCGTTGCCTCCCCCTATATTTCTCTGAGACCAAAGTGGGTGTGTCGACTGACTCGTGTTAAGCCGACTCTCGAGCCGACATTGAGCCGACGTTAAGCCGACGTCGGGCTTGAGTGTCTGCTGTCGAACCACTGAATATCGATGACAGGAAAAAAGAAAGGACACGAAAAGAAACCAGTTTATAGAAACCCCACTCCCCTTGGCACAGGGACAGTTATAATTAGTGGAAGAAGAAAAAAAGTAAATTAATGAAAGCAGAGAGAACTAGTTAATGTAGGAGCTCGTTCTCTTGGCACAGGCCGGACCTCTGACGGCGGCCTGTGCAAGCATTTATGTCTGCGGCAGCATGAGCTGGCAGCGGGACTAGGTGCGGCACTGTCGTGGCAGTGCGCTCGAGCACTTCGCCGTGCTGTATAACTGAAAAAAAAAGTAATCGTAAATGGGGTCCGCGTGGTACAGATGACGCCCAACAAGAGCATGGCTCCGTGCCAGTCGGCCAGGCAGACTGCGCACGCCTTTCTCTCGTGACTTGCTTTCGGTTTCTTTTCGACGCGTCTCCGTGGTTGGAAGAAGCCAGGCAGGCTGGCGTATCTGGTTGGGTCCACAGCTTTGTGCGTGAAAGTGATGAACCACATCTTTCTCTCTCTCTCTCTTGTTCTTGCTGTTGTTACCGTCGTCGCTGCCGTTTGTGAATGAAAAACTCGCTAAACGAAGCGCATTCAGCGTCGCGAAAATTCCCCTATTTGTCTCATCTGTTCAGTTCTCTACACTCTGTGACGTCGTCGTTGAGCTCAGCGCCAGCCTGTTTCGAGTCGAGGTGTGTAACTAATTTTAAGGCTTGCCGCTTGGCTAGCGCAGTTTTATCCGGGCTTCGCGTATAATAATCCCGGTCTCCTTACTTGGACTAGAACGGCTGTCGTGGTCGCAGGATGTCCGACTAAAATTTTTACGAGGAGTTGTGTAAAGATAAACGAACTCACGGGATGAGAAATTTGAATGCCGCTAGGGAACGGACACAGAGAGACAGAAATATAGAAAGAGCGCCTCCCTCTTAAAGAAAGTAAGTGCGTTAGAGAACAGCTTACTTTCTTTTTACTGCTTTCTGTTTAAAGTGCAACAGAGCAAACGAAATCGGAATGCATAGCGCAGTCAAAGTGGGCAAAACGGCCATGCGCATAAAAGAGGAGTGACCCCTTACAAAAATTTTTTAGACAGTCTATAGACTGTCCATAGGCTTCTGTCTATAAAGTGTATAGACTCTGTAGACAAACCTTAGAGAACAGCCTTTAGGCAACACAAATACTATAGACAGTCTATAGGCAATCTGTAGATTTATGGCGATACACGTTTAGTAGACTTTTTATTAGACAAAAACAAATATCTATATGAAGGCAATATAGTCTATGAGAAGTCTATAGACTGTCTATAGACCATTTCTGTAAGGGACATTCTTGCCGTCTTTAGTGAGCTTAGCATCTCTAAACATGCACCCCGGGAAAGGTTAAGCCCATATATTGAAACAGTTTTTTTCATAAGCCGCCCCGGCGGCTGAGGGGGTATGGCGCTCGGCTGCTGGCACGAAAGACGCGGGTTCGATCCCTGCCGTGGCGGTCGAATTTCGATGGAGACGAAATTCCAGAGGCCCGTGTACTGTGCGATGTCAGTGCACGTTAAAGGACCTCAGGCGGTCGAAATTTCCGGAGCCCTTCACTACGGCGTCTCTCATAGCCTGAGTCGTTCTGGGACGTTAAACCCACATCGACTACACTATAGTTCTTTTCACGATGCATTTGTTTTTGAAACTAGACTTTGGTCATCTTTGGCAACGGTTTGTCACGGAACAGCGCAGAACAATGGGACAAGAGACAAGCGCTGATCTCGAACTTTCCGATTCAGGACTTGCCTTAGCAACGCGTCGCACCATAGCTAGAAGCTCCGGTGTTGTCTTCTTAGGTTTGATGGAAAACTCCGGCCCAGTGCTTAGCACCTTATGGACCTGTTGTGGCAGAACATCGACGCCAAGCGTGTGGATTTTGTTTTCAGGGCTCTGTGTGGTCATGCTTCTGTTCCTTTTATTCAAGCCAGCGCGCAGCCTTGACAAAGTGGAGGGCCACATGGACTTGCTCGCCCTGTCTATAACGCGGGACCAATCCTGCAACTGGCACCATTCGGTGAGGCAGACCCTGTACAGTTGAGTTTGATGCTTCCACTCTGATTTAAGAATCTTCAAGCATCTTCGGGCATGGCTCGCAGAAGGAGCATGCCCTCCAAAGAGAGCCAACACTTCTGGCGGTAAAAACTTTTTTCCGGATGCAGAACGACATGGTCCGTGCTCGGCACACAGCGCTGACGATGACAGAAATGAGAGTTTGGAAGTCACAAGCGAAACACTGAAAATAGCCCCAGGTACTGGAAATGAAATCAGTCAGGACAGCAGCTTCGGCATGTTAATAATTGGTTTTTGGGTAAAGGAAAATGGCGCAGTATCTGTCTCATATATCGTTGGACACCTGAACGGCATGTTGGTTACTCATTTGTAGCGGAACAACATGGGCATGGAACAACATGGGCATATATATGCGCGGGCATATGCGTGCGCGGCGCAGTATGCCTAACTGTGTGTATTCCATGCGGTAATGGCAAACTTCACTGGCCAGTCTTGATCGCCGGCCTCATCCTGCTCGTGAGGCGAGAAAGCATCTTTGGGACTGTTCACGGAGTCCGAAGCGACTTGCTTCTGATCCGTCATAAAAAAAAAAAAAAAACAGGCGGTAACGTTGCACTCAAACGACCCGTCGAATACGCGTTGAAACCTTCCGGAGGAAAAGGAACTAAAAATACGAAAAATAGGCTTGTGGAATATGCGCCTTCTTGCAACTTTCGACTGATCGTTGTCAAATGCCATGCTACGAATTGGAGGGGGGGGGGGTTGAATGTGAAACCAAAGAGCATCAGAAAATGGGTTGAAGTAGAAAATATGCAAACGGGGTCGGTTGCCATTTTCATGAAGTGACCATTAGAGTTGCGAAGCCTTAAGTAACCACATGCGAGTATTTAATGCCTCTCAACTAAAAAACTAGTTCAGCTTCTGCGCGTTCGAATTCTCCTGTTTTTATTTGATTTCTCCGCGATAGTACCTGTAATATGAAGAGCACTGTCGCAGCTTCCTCGTCGCATAAATGCTTCCAACGGCCAGGCTATAAAAATGTGGGATATACATTAGTCCGATGCGAGAAAAAATGAACTAGTATAAAGAACTTTCTTTATGATCAAAAAATAGCAAATTAGTGTACTCTCTCAACCCTCTCAAGCGGTAAAAGAGCGCACATTTACCCTGGCGCACACATTACGTCAATAAGAATAGTCAGAATCACTTCACACCGTTCTGAACTAGTTGTAAAGCCGTTGGAATTCGAGGTTTTTACCCTGAAGGCCTGGATTTTCTCTGTGAGGAATGTTACGGCGAAATTCTTGCTTCTGTGTCGGATGACGCTTTGCTTCGGGAAAAAACCGTTGGAAACGTGGTTGCGTTTTTATGGAGGAAAAACGCCAAGGCGCCCGTGTGCTGTGCGATGTCAGTGCACGTTAAAGATCCCCAGGTGGTCGAAATTATTCCGGAACCCTCCACTAAGACACCCCTTTCTTCTTTCACTCCCTCCTTTATCCCTTCCCTTACGGCGCGGTTCAGGTGTCCAACGATATATGAGACAGATACTGCGCCATTTCCTTTCCACAAAAACCAATTATTATTATTATTATTAAACGTGGCTTGCGCATACTGGGAGGATTTAGTATCGCCCCCGCGCGTAAAAACCACAGGTAATGACGCCGTAGTCTACTCTTGATAATTAACACTCGGAGGCAACCGGAATATGCTGAGCTCAAAGTCAATTCGAAATTAATACGCGTGGTATTGGTGAATATGCGGAGCTCAAGGTCAATTCGAAATTAATATGCGTGGTGTTGGTGGAACCGAAGCCTCTCGCTTCGTATTAACCGAAAGTTCGAATTAAGCGGGTTCGAACAAACGAGGATTCAATTCACTTTAGCAGTGTGTGTATCGCACCTAACAGGTCCATTACGGGGACACATACAAGAGAGTTTTAGTTTCACGTACGTAGAGGCTTCACGTACGCAGAGCTCTTACGGGTGACCAGTGCGCATGCGCAGAACCCAAAGGTTATGCGCGAGTCTCACGTACGTACGTGAGATTCGGTTTTTTACGTTGCGGTCTTTGCGTTGCTTGCGCACGTAGCGTAGACAAACATGGCGGCGCCCTGCCCGCCGCTTCACAGCGATAACAGCTTCGTCGCTAATCCCTCGAGGCGATATCGTGTTCTAAACTGTTGTATTCGCCTTCGATTTGCCCATTGTTACCTTCGCATAAGGTTTCAAGCGACAAATAGCTTTTGTTTTTCAGACAGAAGAGCGATTTTTCAGCTGTTAAGCCTGACGAAGTAGCGTTGGTCGTCGTCATAGCAACGGTCTCGCTATGAATGGCTTGACTTAAAGACTTGTCTTGGATGATTTAGGCTACAACCAGTGTCTGTGTTTCTTAGTAGATGGCGCTAGGCGTAACGCGCAGCGTGCTTCGCGTACGTGTAACTATAAAGCCTGGACTCCATGTACGCGAAAACTCACGCGAACGCGAAGGCGACGGCGGCAAGCGACGAGCGACGCCGTCGCGCGAAGCAAAATGCATGTGTCGCTTGCCGTGTCGCTCGGATCTGCACCCACAGAAAATTTCGCTCGTCGCCCGGAAGTCCCCCACGCGACTGGCCAATCAGAGCCCCCCAAAGCCGTTTCCGGTTTGCCCACGGTTTCTCACGGGCACATCTCACGAAACCCTACCAGCCCGTCGTCTTGGTCATCGCCACCGCCGAGAAAATATTTGGTTTTGTAGCTGAGAGGCAGACCCGCACGATTTAAATAATTAAAACAATCTACTTGTTGGGTGCGGAGGGCTAGCAGCATTTGGAGCGGGCTACGCGAGCGGGCGTACTGCAGGGAGAGATGCGTGTCGAGTCGCGGGTACCGGCGCTCGATCCACCGTGCCGCTGCGCTCCAACTGTGCAGAAACACTCGCGGCGCGCATTCTCAGTGGTATATTATAGTTTGCTCACTTACAATCAGGTTGCGGTGACAGTTTATGGGAGTGTTTTTACTAAGCAGGAGTGCACAGGCACCGAACGAAAGCACACCTCCCCCGTGATGTGACTTCGTCTCCGCAAGCACGCCTTTGGCTATCTCCACTGCCGCTACACCGCTGCCGTAGAGGAAATATTCCTTTGGCCCTGACTATGAGGCACACTCACAAAATTTTAAGAGAGAGAACAGGTTACGGGCGTGTTTCTAAGCTTGAGTGCGCAAAGCACGGAGTCCGCTGCGCACGTCGCGGGTTCGCGTCGCCTGCCGCCTTCGCTTGCATGGAGGTTGCCCATAAGCGACGGAGCGAACGCCAGCCGTCGCCGCCGCCGTCGCCTTCGCGTTCGCGTGAGTTTTCGCGTACATGGAGTCCAGGCTTAAGAGTTTCAAACGACCTACGTGCAGGCTACGTAGACTTCTCACGTTTGCGTACGTGAACCCTCTACGTACGTGAAACTAAAGCTCTCTATATATTCTCGTCCCACCCTTCTCCCACGTCAGCGCAGCCCGTCGGACGCGTCGGTTTTCCTCCCGCGCCAGTTTCGCCCTCTGAGCGTGCGCTGACAAAGGAGTCAAGTGCGCTGTCAGCGCAATAGTCGGTCGCGTTCGTGGAACGCCGCAGCCGCTGTCTTCGGCGCACGCGTCGCGGAAAGAACCGGCGGGACGCGCGCGGGACGGCGCGCTGACCGCTGAGCAAACTGGCCTCGTATTGCGGAGGGGGGAGAGGAGGAGGTCGGATGGCCGGCTCTGCAGCAGACCAGGAAAACGGCGCCGGCGCCGTCCACGCGAAGGACTGCGCGGGCCGACCTTGTCAGGAATGCCGCTGCGTGCGATTCTTCTCTCCCCCCCCCACCCGATCGATGGGGCACCTGGGCTGTGCAAACTAGCGCGGCACGCGGACGCGTGCTGTGTGTGGTGTACTTAGCCGCGTTCGGGACGTCCTGGGGACGTCCATGGGATGTTTCGTCCGCTGATTCTTCGGCGTGCGCCTTTTTTGCGGCTTCACTTCGTTCGGACTGAGTGGAAGAACGTTTACTTGCGTTCAGTTGATTTGCCTTAGCAAGAGTTTTGATGGAACGCTAAGGACAGGTTTACGGTATATTACCGTGCTCTAACGACCCGCCGCGGTGGCTCAGTGGTTAGCGCGCTCGGCTACTGATCCGGAGTTCTCGGGCTCGAACCCGACCGCGGCAGCTGCGTTTCGATGGAGGCGAAACGCTAATGCGCCCGTGTGCTGTGCGATGTCAGTGCACGTTAAAGATGCCCAGGTGGTCGAAATTATTCCGGAGCCCTCCACTACGGCACCTCTTCCTTCTTTTTTTCTTTCACTCACTCCTTTCTCCCTTCCCTTACGGCGTGGTTCAGGTATCCAACGATATATGAGACAAATACTGTGCCATTTCCTTTCCCCCAAAACCAATTATTATTATATGTTGTAACGACAAAGACGCTGCTGTCACTTACAACGGAGCAGATTTTATAAGCTAAAACGCTCCTCCTCCCCCGACATACACGGACAAAAAAAAACTGTATGTAGGTATCGCAAACATCAGTCGTTTTCCGAGTAAAGCATGCGGTGCGTCAATGCATTTTCTTTTCATTTTCTTTTTATTTTCGGGCGCGGATTCCTGAAACCAGGCTGCAGCTCTTTACCCTTAATTTCTCATGGTGGTCACGGAGTCCTTTTCGGCATGGTCGTCTGAGCTTGAATTGACTGGCGGAGAAAATAATTCTTAAATTTTAAAATTCGAATTTCTCAGTAAAAATCTGCCTTGCTTCCTGATGAGCGTCAACATACACCAGATTCACGGAATCATTTTTTTACTGAGAACAAAAGTTGGATGGAGTTGAACGAGTGTCCCTTCAAGTTAAGGCCTTATGAAGTTCATCATCCCCTTCGGACATCGATCGCTGCGCTAGATAAGTTGTTTTCGGGCTAAGCGCCGTCGGCGTCTTAATATGTTGTTGCCGGAGTTCCCGGGTTCGAACCCGACCGCGGCGGCTACGTTTTTACGGAGGCAAAACGCTAAGGCGCCTGTGTGCTGTGCCTTGTCAGTGCGCGTGAAAGATCCCCAAGTGGTCGAAATTATTCCGGAACCCTCCACTACGGCACCTCTTTCTTCCTTTCTTCTTTCACTCCCTCCTTTATCCCTTCCCTTACGGCGCGGTTCTGGTGTCCGCCGAGATGTGAGACAGATACTGCGCCATTTCCTTTCCCCAAAAATCAATTATTATTATTATTATTATTATTATTATTATTATTATTATTATTATTATTATTATTATTATTATTATTATTATTATTATTATTATTATTATTATTATTATTATTATTATTAAAACTTCCCATTCACTTGCAGTCAAAAGCAGGAAGCTATCAAGGGTGACCAGGGCAGTAGTGGTATCCAGATTGAACCAAGCATACAATAATGGGGGTGGGGGGGTTAGGTTGGTAGGCGGTGTGTGTGAGGGGCAATGCATTGCACTTTGTCAGTTATTCGCTTCAGATATGGTGAAAACTACGAAGCTTATTATTTTTCTTAGAACTGTTGCGAATTGTCCCCGACTTATAGTTGTTTGTTGCTGCTTAACGAGCGTGGTCATATACGGCGGCTTATTTTTGCATCGTGGTTTCCTTCTTGCTGTTGTTGCTGCTGCTGATGGCAAGGTGACGTCTTCGGCCGTTCGCTGATGCTGTCGTTTTCAGCCGAGCTTCTTCATCTGCGCATGCGTGCGCTCTCTACTTGAGGTTGTCAATGCTACTTTGGCTGCAGTATGGTTCCGCGTACTACACATATGGCGCTAAAATTTTCACTAGTAGCACTTCAAGCTTGGATAGGGGGCTTTTTTTTTGCATGGTCTTGCATCTTTGCTCTATTCAGGTAATATGGACAAGGCTGGAAGGCAAAACAATGCAGGATACTGATGCGCAAACTATGAAGTAAAAGTTTGTTCCTGGGAACATTTGAGGCGGTGAAAATAAATTATCGAAACGTAAAGCTAAGCTAGGATCTTGCTTACTGTGTAATATATATATATATATATATATATATATATATATATACTTATGAAGGGAGCGAACAGTCACCGAAGCCGAGGTGCATAGAATATATATATATATATATATATATATATATATATATATATATATATATATATATATATATATATATATATATATATATATATATATATTGCGGTACGATCACACGTCTGATGCGACAATTCTTCGAAAGCAGTTAAATTTACGTTCGATGTTTAGTTTGATCCTTTTACTCTAATGAATAGTTTTACACTAAGTCAAGGCTTCGCACACGCGACAGAATTTTTCTGAAAGGTAAAGGCAGGTTTAGGTAGGTAGGTGCGTTGGTGGTGGGTGGTGCTTCTGGGGTGTAGAGTTGGGTGATGGGTGGCGCTTTTCGAGTGTGAAGACGGGTGGGGGTGGGAAGGCGGATCGAAGGTGGCGGTTTGTAGGTGGGCCGTGCCTCATAGCTTGGGTGGTGCGGTGGCAGTGGGTGGTGCTATAATTAGGTACGGCTATAGAGACAGGCGCCAGAATTTTCGCATTGTGACACTTGCAGTAGTCTGCGCAAAGTTTACCTGAATATGTCGCTACACCAACTGGACCAACGTTTCTCTGCTAGTACTGCTTCTGCTGTAAAAAAAAAAAACAAACACAACTTTGCTTTTAACCTTATCCAGACTAAACGTTTTTTTTTTCGCTAATACTTTATCCAGAATGAAAGAAAAATAACTTATGTCTGAACAGGAATACAGGGAATCTTCCATATTTTTTTAAAAAAAAAAAAAACGCGGTAAGTGCAAACATGCAAGACCGAGGAATTCCCTGCTTCCGGCTTAATTGAGGCCGCTGTTTCACTGACACAAGCAGGTGCTATTAGTTCATCAGAAAAGGAGCATCATCATCTAGCATAATTATGTTCTAGAATAATAGCTGCATGCGTACTTCGGCTCTGTACTTCAGCAAAACATGGATGCGCAAGTGTTGGAAAAACTTTCCACGTTTGTGTGATGCTGTAACCTGACTGAAAAAATTGAAAATTGGTTTTTGGGGCAAGGAACTGACGCAGTATCTGTCTCACATCTCGGCGGACACCTGAACCGCGCCGTAAGAGAAGTGATAAAGAGGTGCCGTAGTGGAGAGCTCCGGAATAATTTCGACCACCTGTGGGTCTTAAACGGGCGCTGACATCGCAAAGCACACGGGCGCCGTTTGCGGATCGCCTCCATCGAAACGCGGCCGCCGCGGGCGGGTTCGATCCCGGGTACTCCGGATCAGTAGCCGAATGCGCTAACCACTGAGCCACCGCGGCGGGTACCTGAGGGCTGCTATCACTCTCACTCTTTCTTTCCGTCGGATTAATATCTATTGTGTGGCATTTCTACGCGTTCAATTTTCAGCACTCATTGTGTGAGTCGCGGTTCGCGAGGATTGGGGCGAGATATGCGCCCGCGAAACCATTGGCTCTCATTTCGTTGCCCGACGTTTCTAAATCTATTTCATCTTCCTGCCCGCTCCGTCCACCCTTATACGGAGCTAAACCGGATCGGGACTGTTTCAAACTGGATAATATTTATTCAAGGCCCGCGCTCCAGGTAGTTTAACCCAGTGACCCGATTGCCTATTCATGCCAGCCCGTCTGTCAACTGACTCTCCACCTTCCTGGTCACATGTCTGTGTGTCCGTTTGCCTATTCTGTGTTATACATTTTTACGAATGCGTGTAGTCGGTACGCGCTTCCCTGATTGTACATCACAAGTCATACTGTTTATTAAAACTTACAAACGTCGCTGCCACCGTTGCTAACTTAAATCGCCAGAATTAACGGATGCGAGCGTATATGTATGCTTTGTTCTGTCACCGCCAGCTGCCAGTCTGGGTGGTTGAAGGCTGTCGCGTTTATAAGAGAGCAAATCAGTAGGATCCGAGCTTGGAATTTCAATATTGAAGCACGCAGTCAGTGTTCAGAGGCTTGCGCAAGATTGAAGCCGTTAATGTATGTTTCACGAATCCATTTCATCCTCGAAGATCCAGGGCTTTACGTAGTTTCGCTTTTGCTTTTGATCCTTCAACTTCCTTAACCTTCCTTACCCAGTCTGTGACCTTTTTTCTTTTCTGCTGAAAGGGGAACTGCAGGTTGAAAGAGATTAGGGTCACGTATAGTATTTTTTTTTACATGCCGCGCAGGAATTGGGCTTCTAAGTTCTACGACCGGGGATGCAAAGTTGCCCTTCATGCGATTATCGAGAGAAGGGGGTGGCGAAAAAAGAAAAAAAAACCTAAAGTGCTATAGCTGTAAAGAAGCGACGGTATTAGTAATAGTAATGGAGACGCGTTCGTTTCAGCGCCGCGAATGACAAAATTTGGGCCACGTTTCTATAGTTTTCGAATCGTTGTTTTTCTTTTCCGGTTTGCGTTTTATTGCCCACAGTTTCTTTGAGACCACCGCATGGGATGAATTGCAGTAGAGCGCTGCAGTTTTAGTTACTGAGGTGTCTAGGAGTGAGCTCATGCCAGTCGTGACGAGGAACTTATAAGCCTAATATTTTGCGCGGACTATTTGCCAGAAGTACTTGTATTTGGGCGTGTTGGTTCATATCTTTTCAGGTGGACACAGGGGCGCAACAAAAACACACGGACATAGAAGTAGACAGGGACGAGCGCTCGTCCCTGTCTACTTCTATGTCCGTGTGTTTTTGTTGCGCCCCTGTGTCGACTATTTGCCAGCCGTGATTATTCAGTGGTCTGGCTTTGGGCTGCTCAACCCAAGGACCGGGGATAAAATCTCAGCTACGGCGACTGCATTTTGGTGTATACTGAGAAGCTCCCGGGTGGTCCAAACTAACCAGGAGCTTCTCCTCTACGACCTAACGACACGCTCCTTTCAGCGTTACGAATCGACGAAATTTGTGCCACTTTTCGAGTTTTCGAATCGATGGCTTTTTTTTTCCTTGCCAGGCGCAGTAGTGTTCAAATTCAGTAATTAATCAGCTTAGCTTGCTAATTTCGCTTTCTTCTGCAATGTCTACTGGTGACGAGGGGGGGGGGGGGGTCAAAAACTAAACTTTCTCGCTGTCTGCGCGTCACGCTGGGATTCAAGTGGTGGAGGGCGTTGGTAACGATGACGATGCGATGTCCTGAAACTTAGAGGTGCATCGACATTTGGTTCGTATATGTGCAGACGCGTAGGGAAGTTTCCGGCTTAGATCGAGTGGAACGTGCAAGGAAACATATCGACGCACTATCACTCTGCTCCCTAGAATTGGTCGCCAATATAATTTGGATTGTCGCATAGAATTCTAATCGACATTGTCAACAAACACGCATGGTTGCTTTGCCTACAAACAAATGTACACCACTCTCTTGAGACCGTTCCTCGGTATATTTCTTCTTTTCTTACTTTAGCTAATTCCGTCACAACAGCTGTACAGATAGTGGATCCTTTTTTACCGGATGTACGGCAAGAAAATAGACCGGAAGTGAAAGCGGAAGCGGTCTTGAAGGGAAACCAACAGGCCGCGTCGGCATTGCCTGCTTGCGTGCTTGCGCAGCGGCTCTTAGCCGAATAGGAACTACGCTTCCGTGATTTTTTTATCTCTTGCTTCCGTAACCAAACTCAGTTGCCGTCTTGTTCGCAAAGCAATGCGCGTTCGACACGCATCTAATTTTTTTTCCCCCGAGTGTTTCCCTCCGCTTCGAGCTCTGTTTGGCTTCGCGCCGATACCACGTGCGCTGCCTGTTTTGGGGTGGAGAACCAAACGAGATTAAAGGGTGCGCCAACCTCAGCAGCCTAATAAGATCATCGCGTTCCGCGGCTCGGCGTTGTTGTTGCGTCTGTCATTCGTCTGCAGACGACGTCTCGTCTTGAGAACACTGCCCGCTGGAAACAAAACGTGTGGCATGGCGTTCCGGGGGTCCGCCGGGAATCTGCTCAAGCAGTTCGCTCGTCTGCACACGGAAGCCGTTTGCTGATGCCTTGGCGCGTGTACGGGTATGGAGACGCCGAAGGAAAGTTAGGCTTTGCGTTTCCTTGTGCAAAGAGCGTGGCTGTGACGATCAGGGCTCTGTATGCAGGCGCCGGCTTCGTGAATCTGCGCCGGCCCTAACAAAAATTTCTTTAGACTGTCCATAGATATCTGTCTACAAAGACTATAGACTATAGACAAATCCGAAACAACAGTCTAAAGGCAACACGAATTGTATAGACAATCTATAGATTTGGGGCCATACACTTTTAGTAGACTTCTGTCTATAGAGAGTCTGTAGACTATGAGTAGACAAAGAGAAATATCTGTAGGGAACCAATGGTCTATAAGAAGTCTAAAAACTGTCTATAGACCACTTTTGTAAGGGGGTGGGGGGTCTTTCCCCGTCGAAGATGTCGGTCGAGTTGTAAACAAGCGAGCAGTTAACGCATAGAAGGCGAACAGATGGGCGCAGGAGCATGTCGAACGGAGTCCAGACAGTACAGGAATCAATTAACGAAATGTAACTGTACCAGTGTTTTAACGCGACAGCGTTAAAGGCTCCGTTAAGCGCAAAGTCCGGCGTCGGCGTTGTCGGCGTTGTTAGCGACATAAAAGGGTGGCGTAGGGTGTCCCAGACAACCACCACCGCCCTGAGAAGGGACCAAGGAGGGCAACCTAGGTCACGTGACCGTGTGGTGTCATCCAAACCTACCCCACCGGGTTGCGAGAAAACTGACCCGACTGGCAGGTGGAAGTTCAGTTAATCGTTGTTCGCGAGAGGTTTTTCGTGAAGAGCAACTTGGGTCTCACAAGACCTGCGATAGCACCTGCTCATAGCACCTGCCCACAGCACTTGTCATAGCAGGGAAGTGGCGCATCACTTAACCGCTGCACCACTGCGGCAGGAGTGGTGTGAGGACTCCCAGGGACATATGAATGTAAAGTTTATAATGACCAGTTCCGCATATATGGGCGTTAACTCATTAAAGCTGTCGCGTCATACCCTTAAGGCGGAGCTTAAGTGTGCCCTCCAATTTTTATAACTCGGCGCTTATGCTCGTATCACAGTAGTCAGTCGCTATATATTACAATTACCTTTGCAATTTATTAAGCTTTTCTTGTAATTTGTAAGTATTGACGCACGACACATGTGCGCCTAGCATCTGGAAAATCTAAAAATAAAAACTAAATACAAGCCTGGGATTATCCGTTCCCAAAACACTGTGTACATACGATGACGTCAGTGTTGCCGCGGAGAGGGTGAAAATAGAGAGTGAAAAGAGGCCCTGAAACGTGTTTCTGGGACAGCCGCAGTAAATGCTCGCCGATAAGTAATGGACTGCACGAGGGATGCACTTACGAACGCCGTGCAGCAGGGCACAGAACGGATAACGGCAGAGAAGACAACGAAACGAAGCAGAGGCGAACTCAGAAGAAACAGAGAACGATATGAAAGAGAAGTATGTCGAAGACATGACTCGAGCAGGTTACTGTAAGACCAGTCTACGCCACTATGTAAGCCCTCCCATACGAAACACGAAGCGAGGGTGTGTGCCAGTGGGCTTAGGGCAGATACTGGGAGGTGTGCCACACGTTTAGCGGGCTCCGCGGGCAGGCAGCCTTCGCTTCCAACGGCCACGCCTTCCTTGTTATTTCTTTTCTCTTACTTTACCGAATTCCCGGGAATCACCAGTTACTGCTCCGATAAGGGAGTAATTACTCATTGCCATCCACCTAAGCGCCGCCAAATGGCTACAAAGGAATGCTATACAGCTTTCTCAGAAACTTCGCAGTTAAAGAAAAAGTCGTCCTGATCCGGGGTTCGAACCCGGGACCACCGCTTCACCAGAGCAGTCGCTCTGCCAGCTGAGCTAACTTGGACGGCATGCTTATGGTAGGGCGAGAGCGAAGTGATCAATAACTAGAAGTGGGAACAGTGTTGCTCAAATGTTTTAGGGGAATCCCCCAAGGTGGAGTAAATTTGTAATAAGGGAGTAATTACTTATTTGAGCATTACTGCTCCTTTAATTGGCAAAAGCTTCGCCTCGATTCCACGCGCGCCTCTAGGCGTATAATTTGGCACCTTTTTGACTCGCCACATCTTTCTTGTGCATACGGTGGCTCCCAGTATAGGGCAAAGTTCTTCTTGGTTTTTTTTTTCTTGTCACCTATCGACTACCGTATACCTCCCTATGCGACTGCGACGGGTCTCATTAAATGACTTAGGCGGCTTGCGAAAAGGCTTAGCGCGTGTTAAAACGCAAGCTAATTAGAGATGCGTCTGGCTCGTTTTTACCTTTCGAGCAGTGTTCAGTAGACTTTTCGTCTGATAACGTAATAATAGCGAGAGATATCCACTTTTAAGGCAGGATTATCTGGACAGGCGAATACTTCCTTCGAGGACATATGGGAATTTTATTTGACGAATTACCAATATTCTCTAAATGGCTTATCGTTGATCCATCCTAACTAATGTGTGTTGAATAAAACCAAGCTTGGATATATATTTCATCGCCCTTATACTGGAGCAGCCTGCCAGGTACATTACCAGGCTTGCATATATGAAGGCACCAAATGGAGACTCTGTTTGCTGCTCTTAAGTGGGTCTACTGAAGCAGCCAATCGAAGGCGCCGCACAAAAGCGCGCATCATGCACACGACACGAAGCGTGACGTATACTAAATGCATGACGTACAGGACTTGATGTACGGGTCAGAAGTCGTAAGAAAAAAAAATATACGGAATGAGAAAGGGAAAAACAGATGAAGGGGAGTATCTGCTGTAGGGAGAAGGTGGCGCCAAACAATGTTGGCGCCAAGTCAAGAGGAAACGTTTCTGCGGTAGCGTAATATAGTAGCAGGCCGTTTGAACTGAATCAGGCTAGGCTCTATGTTTGAGAATGCAGAGTTCCTTGTTAGAGAGGGCCTTCCTTTCGTATGCTGAGAGTATGGCTGCTATACAGCTGATCCATATTGGCAGGCGTGCAAGTAAAGTGTGTCGCGTACGAAAAAGCACAGCAATAAATGGACAAACAAACAAACAATCAAACAAGCAAACAAAACGGAACATATAGCTCTATGACACCATGACGAACAAAAAAAGAGACACCACGAGCGCTTTTGTTCGTCCTGGTGTCTTAGCGTTATATGTTCCGTCATGGCAAACCAACTCGCCCGAACAGCCACTCTAAACAAACAAACAAACAAACAAACAGGCAGACAGACAGACACACAAACACACACAAAAAAACAGTTGGTTTCGCTGTCCGAACGAGGTCTCTAGTTTCATCATCGGGCACTTCTTACCCTCAGGATGCTTTTTCCTAAAGCGACTTCTCGGCGAACCATTGAGGTTGCTCGAATCATCGTCCTCTTTCGTAGAAAAATAAGGGGGGGGGGGGGGGGGGAGAGAATCTATTTTTCTATTCCTTTCTTTCTTACTCAGCAGGCGGCGCCTTGAAATGCCCGATTTTTCGGCAATCGCTCGCCCGCGTTTTTTTTTCTCTGCACTTTTTTTTTCTCCCTCGACCGACATCTCACGCTCGCGGTGTTGCCGCTGGGCGGGCGGGCGGGCTTCCAAACTTCGCTTTGGCCGCGGGAAAAACTTTCGGCCGCCGCCGCCGCTCCAATTTGGCCGTGAAGCGATGCGTGAGTCCCGGCCCTTAACGCCGCCGCGACTTTTATGCCCCCCCCCTCCTTTATTACAGCACGCGCTGTTTGCTCAGTGTCTTCTAGGCCCGGGCCGCGTTCTTCTTTTCTTCCCTCTTCCTTCTCTCTCTCTCTCTCTCCACTAGTGTGTGTGTGTGCCTTTCGCGGAGCCGGTCGTGTGTCTGCAGAAAGCGGACCACGTGATGAGAGAAAAAGGATAAGGGGTGGGGGGTGGGAACAGTGTTATTGTGCGAGAAGACAGGATGGAGTCTTTGGCAGGACCTGTCCTCAAGCGTTGTTTAGTGAACAGCCAAGCATGAATTGTGCCCCTCAGAGAGAGGGTGAGTGGTAGGATTTACTGACATTGCTAAGCATGGTGGGTCAACCCGAGTCGTATATGGTCGGGACACCGAACTGGCACCGTGACCAACTGCGTCGGGGATATGCCCTATAGCAGCAGCCTTTTTAATCCATCCGGACAAAGTTTGTTCTCTTTCAACCAGCTAAGATTCATTCATTCATTCATTCATTCATTCATTCATTCATTCATTCATTCATTCATTCGGGGTCGCATGTGTGCTTATGCTGCACTGAGGAAAAGGGAGCATGTTATGGAAGACGGTAACGGTGCGTGATAATGTTGACAGGTGAGATCAATGCGAATACACGACCACATCACAATCGCGAGTCTAGGACCTATGCTGTGTAAAGAAAGAGAGAGAGAACGATAGAAAGGAAGGGAGAAAGAAAGAGAGAGGAAGAAAGTGAGAAAGGAAGAAAGAATGAAAGAAGGAAAGAAATAAAGAAAGGAAGGAAGGAAGGAAGGAAGAAAGAAATGAAGAAAGGAAGGAAGGAAGAAAGAAAGGAAGGAAGGAAGGAAGGAAGGAACGAAGGAAGAAATGAAGAAAGGAAGGAAGGAGGGAACAATGAAAGAAGGAAAGGAAGGAATGAAGAAATGAAGAAAGAAAGAAAGGAAGGAAGACATGAAGAAAGAAAGGAAGGAAGGAAGACATAAAGAAAGAAAGAAAGAAAGGAAGGAAGGAAGGAAGGAAGGAAGGAAGGAAGGAAGGAAGGAAGGAAGGAAGGAAGGAAGGAAGGAACAATGAAAGAAAGAAAGGAAGGAATGAAGAAATGAAGAAAGAAAGAAAGGAAGAAAGAGACAATGCATAAAGTACAGCTGTATGAATGAAGGAAAGTAATGAAGGAAGGAAGGAAATAAGAGGCAAGTACAGCAACAAAGAAGGAAAGCAGCAAAGAAAGAACCAAGCAAACCCCGACTGGCCTTTCACATCACATCATCAGCTGCGCTGAACACATTGGTTGAGTCGTGCACTGGCTGTAGCCCACGGCGATGGATGCTCCGCTAAATCGTGCTCCTCTTCATTCCTATTCGGATCGCGGGTTCGATCTCCATCAGGGGCGCAGTGCGCACATATCGATGTGAGCGAAGTACGAAGAAAAAAAAACAGTGATTTTCATTTCGGCGTTCGATATGGTAACGCTGGGTGGTTGAAAATAATTCGAACGCCCGTCCTTCACGGCGTGTCCTTCAATATCGAGAGCGCGTGTATTGCTTTGGAGCGCTGAAACACATTAATGTAAGGTCTCCACAGATTCCAGTTACGCCCCCAAAGCAGTCCGCAGTAAATGCGACCGCCTTTTCTTCTCGGTCCGTAGATTAGAATAGATTAGATTAGAGACAGCGGCGCCGGACACGATGTTCTCACATCGTCCTGTCGACTTGCGTAATGACCTCGTTTATATAGCTCATATCGCTGCAGTTCTATAATTCGAAACTTTATAGTATGAACGGTTCGATCCAGTTTCACCCTGTGCCACTGTGGCCCATATTGGGGCGCGACAAGTGGAAAGCACTTGAGGTTCGATTTATTTTCACATTTTGTTTATCTAATCTACAATGTCCGCCGTCCATTGTGCGTTTATATACGTATATATAGCCCTAAATATGCGGAGCCAAGCAATCGGGAGGCCCAGTTTCCACATTGTTCGCATTATAATATCGGCTCGGGCGAGAAAAAAAAACACAAAACAGCTCCAAACCGAAGCGGACCGTTGACAAGGTACCCCATTTATCAGCCTCCATCACGTGCGCCAGGATTTCTGTATCCTCTATGCGAAGTACATGGCGAAAGAAAAAGGCAATACGTCTCACATTTAATTGCATCTCCCCCGCCTTCATTTTCCCGAACGCCCCGACAGTTCACTTATCTCCCCCTCGAGTCGTCGTGTTGTTCTTCCAGTTTCCAGCATCACGCACCCGCCGCGGCGTGCTGTCGGGGATAAAACGTATAATAATGCGTCCTCCAACCCTCCCACCTCCAGATCGAAGGAGGTGTACAGGGTAACGCCCTCAACCAAGCAGAAGCAGTAATCCGCCTTCGATTCAATCTCTCGGCGTTCGCGAAACAACGCATGATCGAAACGGCACCGGAAACAACGGCAGAAAATGGATTTCCACGGCCGACAGTTTTGAGTAGAGGCGGCGGTACAGTCGAGGAGGAAAGGCGCTAGCAAACCAGCTCGCCTTGGCTGAGCAGCCTCCGGCTCCTTCCCTGCTAAACCGCGCTCGCGCTCGCATTGTCGCCGTCAGCGAACCGAGCTGTATACGCATTGGTTTTACTCGTAGAGCCGCTAGAAAGGAAAGAAGCAAGCAAGCCTACCGGCCTGCTGAACGCGTGTTGTTGTCGTTGCGTATCGCAACGAAGACGCCGGGTACAGGCGAACGTCCCCTCGTCGACGGCGGAACTAAGTAGTGTTAAGCCCGCCGCCGTCTTCGCGGTTTCGTTTGTTGCACGGTTTCCGTCTGCTCTGTTGGCTGCGGGACGAGGCTAACGCGCCGGCGAGCCCTTATCGTCTCTCCTTATCGTCGATCAGCGAACGGCGGCAGCGGCTGAGCGCGCGCGCGCCGTGCGGCTGGCGGAACAATCGGAGCGCTGCGGCTGTGGAAGAAAGTGATCGCTACTCCCGATGCATGCCCGATGAGGCCCCGGCGGCCCGTACTGTTGTTGGTATACTCGTTTGTTATTTTTTTATCTCGCTTTTGTCGTTTTGTTCGCGGGGAGTGTGTGGCTCGGTAAAGGCTTGCGGAAGTGCGTTGCTATGATGGCGCTGTAGGGAATGCGGGTGACGAGAAGCGAGTATGTTCCGCTGGCGATCGGAGTGGATGCCGGTTTAGGGGAACAATGGCGGCGGGAACGCTGGTGACGTCACGCGAGTGCGAGACGTGGTGTCGAAAGGGGGGGGGGGGGGTTAGAAGTGCCACGGCTAGTTGCTTGGGTGGAGACTGTTGCTGGCAGTTCGTTGGACAGTTAAATGAGAGCAAGGCTTGTATCGGGTATAATAATAATAATAATAATAATAATAATAATAATAATAATAATAATAATAATAATAATAATAATAATAATAATAATAATAATAATAATAATTGGTTTTTGGGGGAAAGGAAATGGCACAGTATCTGTCTCATATATCGTTGGACACCTGAACCGCGCCGTAAGGGAAGGGATAAATGAGGGAGTGAAAGAAGAAAGGAAGCAAGAGGTGCCGTAGTGGAGGGCTCCGGAATAATTTCGACCACCTGGGGATCTTTAACGTGCACTGACATCGCACAGCACACGGGCGCCTTAGCGTTCAGCCTCCATAAAAACGCAGCCGCCGCGGTCGGGTTCGAACCCGGGAACTCCGGATCAGTAGTCGAGCGCCCTAACCACTGAGCCACCGCGGCGGCGCTCGGGTATACGAAAACCGGTATTTTTTGACGCGTCGGGCTGCGTGCCTAGATTTCTCGGAAGATGAGTGTGGCCGCGACGGGGCGCTACTTCGTAATCTGAGGATGTATCTGTAAACCAAAATACGTCTGCGATGCCGGCAGGTGCCATGCTTCTGCATTTGTGAAGAAACCCAGCCGTCTTATAGACCTTTTCAAAAAAAGCCCCATGAGCGCCCCCATATTGGGCATTGGGCTGTGCTCCTAGTACAGGAAAGAGTTGAGGATAAGGCTCCCCATCCTTCTCTCCACAATCCTAAAAACCGGTTTTCCAGAGGATTGTGAAAAGGTCAATATTTGACGACAGACAATATACAGGGCGTTTTATTTTTTTTAAGTACAGAATTGTCGAAACAGATTGTTAGGGAATGTGATTTGAACATGTTACTCTCTCAGCGAAACCTGCTAAAATGGGAGTAACTGCACCGTTTAGTCCCTGCGACGAACGGTTACTCTTCGAGTAGACTAACTCCGGTTTACGTCCCTTTGTACTAGTCCCTGAGGGAGTAACGGTTGATATTTTCAGGGACTAATTGCTGTGGCAGCGCAGTTACTTCCCATGAAACAACCTCTGTGGCAGTTTTAGTCCGTTTCCGGCTTAGAGTGTAGGTCAATAATCAATTAATATTAACAAATGTACTTGAACGGGAATGCGGATTTGGCCGGGCAGCCCAACCTCAAAAATGGCTCTTCGCTGCTTATTGTAGAATTTTTTTTTTATTTCATCGAATAAAATGAAACACACCCTGTATATAAGGCTGGCCTTCCAGAGAGCAGGACAAAGTTAAAAGCCGGGGATTAGGTGAGGAACAAATCGAACTGACCTGCTTTAAAGATTAGAGCAAGCATCGGTCCAGGGCTGCACTCCATCATCCGTGCATTTGGACTCTGAGGTCTATTGCAGCAACGTATACAGTTGAACGAAGAATTAGCGGGATCCACGATTCCACGGCGTACGTAAAGAACGACCTGCTCCCGATTTCAGGGAGGCCGTCGTTAGAAACGATCTTAACTGCTACTCGGCGTCAGAAATTTGCCCGAAAATTCTGCCGCCGGATGCCCGCCCTGGCTATTGGGGAGCGCCACTTGAAATGGCACACTCCGCAGATGACCATGGACGATAGAGCGGTCGTTTAGGGGTAGACGAAGGCACAGCTGTGCTCGCTTTCCAAGACCGCTGGCGCGTGCCGTAATTAGGAGAACCGCCGTGATCACGAGGCAGTCCATAATGAGCCATTAGTGGGCGCCGATTCGTTTCCGCCGTTTTTCGAGAACCATGTCCCACTTCTGTGACGGCTGTTTCGACTGGACTGTGACGTTGCTTTTCAAGGTGTTTTCGTTGCTTTTTTTAATTGTCGGCACGCGTTTCTTTTTTTTTTTCTGAGAAGCGGTTTTTAGCCGCTCATAGATGTCCACCGCCTTTCTAGCGGCCAAAGAGCCCAGGAGCCAAAACCGGGTTCTTGCGTCTCGCGCTCATGTTAGTAATGATAATTAACTGTTAATGATAATCATTGTAACTGTGGTAATTTACGGATACTGCATGGGCAACATTTGGCGCAGAGAGTTACCTTCGTCGAAACACATAATCCCTGTCCAATCTCTAATCCTCGATATGGGGTAGGAAGTAGAGTTACTGATGTAGCAGCGGAAATCAAGAGAACTAAATGGAATTGCAGGAAATGGAGCGAAATAAGGACATATAAATAGGCTTTTCAATTCACTTGTGCTCAGTTTTGTGTATGTATTCTTGTGAATGGGCTCTGAGTGCACCAGACGCCCTTCACCTTTCAGTTTCGACCATTTTCTCATCAGTACAGCGGAGTCCAGAAGCGGAAACATCGGCCGCCGTGACCGGTTGTGGATGACTGCCCAGTACGCGACTTTCTGTTAGATATTTGGGTTTCGTCCGGATAAGAGCTCCCGTGTTTTGCAGTCGTGTTAATGCTGCATGTTTAGAAGTGAAAAAGACATGGAACATAGGTCCACGATGCGATGTTAGCCTGCAAGAAGTTGCACATACACGTGTTCTGCGCTGATGTGCTGACGTAGCGCCGAGCTCATCGCTCTTGGACCCGGCTAGAGAGGTCGTGATAAATGTATTTGAATCTCATAAACATGTTGTCATGACCATTATTTCCACATGTACAGTACGTGCCATACTTAGAGGGAACACGAAGAATGGTTACACCGGATCTTAAGACAAGTAGGTGCCTCCGCGAAGCGAAAGAGGGGCGCACAGAGCTCGAAAAGAGGAACCGGAAGTCGTGGTCCTGCGTTGTGGGGAAACCTACTCTTCCCCCCTTCAAGAGCCGGTTTAACCATTCCTCGTGTTCCCTCTAAATATGACACATGCTGTAACTACTTCTTCTGTGCACCCGCCGTGGTGGCTCAGTGGTTATGGCGCTCGGCTGCTGTCTCGAGAGACGCGGGTTCGATCTCGACCGCGGCGGTCGAATTTCGATGGAGGCGAAGCTCTAGAGGCCCGTGTGCTGTGCGATGTCAGTGCACGTTAGAGAACCCCAGGTGGTCGAAATTTCCGGAGCCCTTCACTACGGCGTCCCTCATAGCCTGAGTCGCTTTGGGACGTTAAACCCCAATAAACCAAACTTCTGTACGGTCAGAATCGTTCACGTGCAACCAAACCTGGGGCTCCCGGATATATGGATATATGCATGAGTTTCCGACTCCCGAGGTTGCGACCTGACTTTAGCTCTATGTCCCTTCACTGACCTACAAGGTCCGCAATGTGAACTGCATTTTTTTTTGTTTTTTCGTTTTGTTTCCCATTACTTTCCTTCCGTCCCTGGATAGTCCTTCGACAGAGGGTGATGCGTAGCGTCGCTCGCAAGTATACGCTATGCCTATTACTCCTCCTGCCCCCCTCCCCCCTCAATATCCTTCAAGTACTTCCGCAGGACATCTACTGAAACATGAAAGCGCAGTTTTTACGCCTCTCTCTTTTAAGGTTCCGCGATTCCCCCCGTGCAACCACTCTTCTCCCCTGACGAGGCTCGTCCGAAAGCGCTTCCTTCCCGGCGAACTCACGCTGGCTCAACAACCTCTTCCGTAGAGCGTCACCAACCTTCGCGACCTCCTCGAGAGGAACGCCGGGTGTGCCATCCACGTGTAGGTCGAGCGTGCGATGAGGTTGAAGGGGGGGGGGGGGGGGAGAGTCAGTGGTGGCGGTGACCAGAGGGCGCTAATGACGTTCATCCGAACGTCACCGTCCTTGTTGGGTCTCCGCCGCCGCTTGGCTGGGTTCATCAACGCGGAGGAGGAGGAGGAGGATTGGCAGAGGCTGAGAGAGGGTCCTTTTATTTCTCCCTCTCACCTTTTTCTTTCTCCCTCCTCCGTCTGCGGTGTCCGAAGCGAGCGTTCTTTTAAAGAAGCGGGAAGCGACTGCGTAATGCAGGGGCTCGCTTCACTGATTCCGCCGGTGCTGTGTACAGAGTCCGGCGGGGAAGGAAATAACACGAGAACGCGCGCCGCCGAATGGTTGTTGGTCACTGCGCGGCCCGGTTGGTCACCGCCGCTTCGGAGGAAAGTAAAGAGGCGGTAGAGGGCGCATTCGTCCGTGACCACCGCGGATGGCCGCAGGGACAACTTAGCGGCCCCCAAGGCTTTTTCAGCCTCCGCCGCCTTTCGGAAGCGCGGCACTACCGCGTGCTCTCGTCCTCACCCTCTTTCTCGCGGAAATCGGTGCTTTCTTTGCACTTTTTTTTTTGTCGGCTGGTGAAGGACGCTCGCGCGTGGTGCTCGCTCGTTGCTCACGCACATGTTGTTGCCTCTATGCCGATTACGCTGGAGAAAAAAAAAAGAATTGAAACGAGTAGGAAATCGGGAGGACAGCTTGTGACGACGTAGGCTGCTCATCGTAGTTGCGTGGAGGAAGCGAGAGCATTATATTCGGCACGCGTTGGCTTTTCATCGTTATAGCACGGTGGGAGACAGAGAGTGCGTATATATACGTTCGTTATTTTCTAACGCTGGCTGGCTTGCAGTTGTTTTTTTTGTTTGGTTTTTATTCCCTCGCACTGTCTTTGATCGTCCTTATGTAGTGGGCTAAATTGTTTTGAAGAAGCAACGTATTTCTCAGATACGATTCCGGCCCTCTTTGTTAACAGCAATGCAGTCGACTGTTTATGGTTCCAACCTGAAGAAGTTCGAAAGTTTGTTCGAATTGTGCATAATTCGAGACAAAGAAAGCGTTTCCGAATGCCAACTGCTAAAGCCAGATTTCCGCGCTCCTCATAGCCGAAATAGCTTGGGGGGATGTTTCTAGAAAATGACGTCATCAGGTATGAAAATCACATGAGACATTGATCAGATTAGCGGGCTAAGTGACTGAACGCCTCGATCCATTCACTGCTTACATTCTTTCCACCTGATCCCCACCTCTCTCTCTCTCTAACACACACACGCACGCACACACATGCACACACGCACGTACGCACAACAGGTACAGCTGATGCTAAAGCTTGTTCCATTGCTTGTGAACGCCTTTCGTGCTTTCTCATGCACTAGATGTTGAAGGAACCAGAGCCTAAATTCGAATAAACCGGTAGTTCGAATTATGCGAGTTCAAGTTAACACCGCTGTAACGGTTACGAAGAAGGGAAAGGCGCAGTAACAGACTCATTCACGGCGTGGAAACTCTAATCGCGCCAGGGTTCAGGTGCCCAACGGCCACGATTTTCAAAGCACATGTAGCCGCGGACAGCAAATATACACACACTGTGCGCCGCCTAGCAGCGAGGGGTGCGCTAAGGCGAAACGTTCGCAGGCCTGTCGGCGAGTAAATGCTGGATACCTCAAGTAAATAGCGCCCGTCCACCCACACATCGTCACTCTTCATGTGGGCCACATAGCCTCGTTGATAGGTGACAGGCCGCACCTTCTTCTCGCCGAACGCTGCCTTCCGCACCCGCACCTGTCGAATAAGAATGAAAAAAAAAACCGAAGTGGGGGTGGAAGGCGGGGGGGGGGGTGCAGCGGAGAGATTGGACCCACCACCGCTTGTCCTCTTTCGCGGTGGCAGTTGGCACGACTGTTTTCGCTTAGAGGTACCGAGTAAACATCTTGCGGTGAGTAAAGAGTGCGCTACGTTGTAAGTAGCTGTGTTGGCGCACTCACATGTCGACGCACTGCGAGCGAGGATGTTGTGTGCGCGGTATATGCCTGGTAAACAAAGAGGTGTTTAGGATCTTCCGCGGGATGCCTGGTAAACAAAGAGGTGCTTAGGATCTTCCGCGGGATGCCTGGTAAACAAAGATGTGTTTAGGATCTTCCACGGATGTCTGGTAAACAAAGAGGTGCTTAGGATCTTCCGCGGGATGCCTGGTAAACAAAGAGGTGTTTAGGATCTTCCGCGGGATGCCTGGTAAACAAAGAGGTGCTTAGGATCTTCCGCGGGATGCCTGGTAAACAAAGATGTGTTTAGGATCTTCCACGGGATGTCTGGTGAACAAAGAGGTGTTTAGGATCTTCCGCGGGATGCCTGGTAAACAAAGAGGTGCTTAGGATCTTCCGCGGGATGCCTGGTAAACAAAGATGTGTTTAGGATCTTCCACGGGATGTCTGGTAAACAAAGAGGTGCTTAGGATCTTCCGCGGGATGCCTGGTAAACAAAGAGGTGTTTAGGATCTTCCGCGGGATGCCTGGTAAACAAAGAGGTGCTTAGGATCTTCCGCGGGATGCCTGGTAAACAAAGATGTGTTTAGGATCTTCCACGGGATGTCTGGTAAACAAAGAGGTGCTTAGGATCTTCCGCGGGATGCCTGGTAAACAAAGAGATGTTTAGGATCTTCCGCGGGATGCCTGGTAAACAAAGAGGTGCTTAGGATCTTCCGCGGGATGCCTGGTAAACAAAGATGTGCTTAGGATCTTCCGCGGGATGCCTGGTAAACAAAGAGGTGCTTAGGATCTTCCGCGGGATGCCTGGTAAACAAAGAGGTGTTTAGGATCTTCCGCGGGATGCCTGGTAAACAAAGATGTGCTTAGGATCTTCCGCGGGATGCCTGGTAAACAAAGAGGTGCTTAGGATCTTCCGCGGGATGCCTGGTAAACAAAGAGGTGTTTAGGATCTTCCGCGGGATGCCTGGTAAACAAAGATGTGCTTAGGATCTTCCGCGGGATGCCTGGTAAACAAAGAGGTGCTTAGGATCTTCCGCAGGATGCCTGGTAAACAAAGATGTGCTTAGGATCTTCCGCAGGATGCCCGGTAAACAAAGAGGTGTTTAGGATCTTCCGCGGGATGCCTGGTAAACAAAGATGTGCTTAGGATCTTCCGCGGGATGCCCGGTAAACAAAGAGGTGTTTAGGATCTTCCGCGGGATGCCTGGTAAACAAAGAGGTGCTTAGGATCTTCCGCGGGATGCCTGGTAAACAAAGAGGTGCTTAGGATCTTCCGCGGGATGCCTGGTAAACAAAGAGGTGTTTAGGATCTTCCGCGGGATGCCTGGTAAACAAAGATGTGCTTAGGATCTTCCGCGGGATGCCTGGTAAACAATGATGTGCTTAGGATCTTCCGCGGGATGGATGGTAAACAAAGAGGTGTTTAGGATCTTCCGCGGGATGCCTGGTAAACAAAGATGTGTTTAGGATCTTCCGCGGGATGCCCGGTAAACAAAGAGGTGTTTAGGATCTTCCGCGGGATGCCTGGTAAACAAAGAGGTGCTTAGGATCTTCCGCGGGATGCCTGGTAAACAAAGAGGTGCTTAGGATCTTCCGCGGGATGCCTGGTAAACAAAGATGTGCTTAGGATCTTCCGCGGGATGCCTGGTAAACAAAGATGTGCTTAGGATCTTCCGCGGGATGGATGGTAAACAAAGAGGTGTTTAGGATCTTCCGCGGGATGCCTGGTAAACAAAGATGTGCTTAGGATCTTCCGCGGGATGCCCGGTAAACAAAGAGGTGTTTAGGATCTTCCGCGGGATGCCTGGTAAACAAAGAGGTGCTTAGGATCTTCCGCAGGATGCCTGGTAAACAAAGAGGTGCTTAGGATCTTCCGCAGGATGCCTGGTAAACAAAGATGTGCTTAGGATCTTCCGCGGGATTCCCGGTAAACAAAGAGGTGTTTAGGATCTTCCGCGGGATGCCTGGTAAACAAAGATGTGCTTAGGATCTTCCGCGGGATGCCTGGTAAACAAAGAGGTGCTTAGGATCTTCCGCGGAATGCCTGGTAAACAAAGAGGTGGTTAGGATCTTCCGCGGGATGCCTGGTAAACAAAGATGTGCTTAGGATCTTCCGCGGGATGCCTGGTAAACAAAGAGGTGTTTAGGATCTTCCGCGGGATGCCTGGTAAACAAAGAGGTGCTTAGGATCTTCCGCAGGATGCCTGGTAAACAAAGACGTGCTTAGGATCTTCCGCGGGATGCCTGGTAAACAAAGAGGTGCTTAGGATCTTCCGCGGGACGCCTGGTAAACAAAGAGGTGCTTAGGATCTTCCGCGGGATGCCTGGTAAACGAAGAGGTGCTTAGGATCTTCCGCGGAATGCCTGGTAAACAAAGAGGTGCTTAGGATCTTCCGCGGGATGCCTGGTAAACAAAGAGGTGCTTAGGATCTTCCGCAGGATGCCTGGTAAACAAAGAGGTGTTTAGGATCTTCCGCAGGATGCCTGGTAAACAAAGAGGTGTTTAGGATCTTCCGCAGGATGCCTGGTAAACAAAGAGGTGCTTAGGATCATCCGCGGGATGCCTGGTAAACAAAGAGGTGCTTAGGATCTTCCGCGGGGTCTGGGCCACGAAAACGCCCGGAATGGAGGTCGTCTAGGAGGGTTTGTGGCATTTAACCGGCGCTAGTTCCGGGCTACCAGTGCTGAAAACTAGTGCTAGTAACATACAGGCGTCGACCGCGCTGACTGTTGTGGTTATTTTCAAGAGTAACGCAGATCAGTTTGCGACGTAGGCGACCATTGATAAAAAAAGAAGAGCTGGGAGGTTTGTGTAAAACCTTCACCTAACACGAATGCCGAAAGTGCGTTGACGCGAACAGGAAAACAGGAATCGAACATTATTATATCTTCGGTAATACTAGTAAGAGTGAGTGAATAAAGCAGGGCGTGAGGCCAAGAAATTCGTTTGTAATTCAGATTTGCCGTGTTTGGCGGATGACAAGAGCAATCATAGAACGGCATCAGGGGGGTCATTTGCCTTGAAGGAGTTCATCACTGATGGCGGTGTTGATGAGAGCGGTAGTGGTGTTTTTTTCCCTAAAGTTCTCACAGCTGTGACATCCTCGATAACTGCAATCCTGTTGCTGGATTACGAAACGTAGCGAAACCAGCTTCTGGAGAATGGTGATGGGTGGGTTAGCCCTTATAAAAATCTCTTTTGACAGTCTATAGACTGTGCATATCCTTCTGTCTATAAAGTCTTTAGGTTTTCTAAAGACACACCTTAGAGAACAGTATATAGACAACACAAATCGTGTAGACAGTTTATAGACTATATATTTATGGCCGTACACTTTTAGTAGACTTTTTCTATAGACATCCTATAGACTACGAATAGATAAAATTAGATATCGATAGAGTCTATAGGAAGTGTATAGACTGTCTATAGACGATTTTTGTAAGGGAGGCCCCTGTCCGAGTAGTGGATACGGCTTCATCGGCGGTTAAGAGAGGCTCCCAATAACGGCTCTCGCCGTAAATAATAAATATTCTACGTTGTACTTAGAAAAAAAAGAAACGACCCTGTCAGCGTTTGGAGTTCGAATAAATTTCTTCCGTTCTTGTGTTATAATGGAAATGAGGAACTGATTCACTGACGAAGCCAAATAATGAATGGACGCTTCGGAGCCCACGCAAGTTACCTTGTTCAAAGTGTGCTCCGAAACGTCATTTCCGTCATCGTTGACTTTACTAGTGAATCTATTTCTTCTTTCTTTCCACAGAGTTCTCGCTCTCCGCCAGAGTACCTCCCCGCTCACCGATGAGAGCTCCCCCTCCCCCTTCTCTCTCCAGAGACCACAGGGATATGATTCGACCGCACTTAGCATTTTCTTTACTGCCCCCACCTGGGTGAAATTATTAGTGGTCAGCCTGCGTATTAACTAGGCAGCTTTCTGTAAAGTCATACTACGTACTCCGATGGCGTTTACCTCTTCGAAAGTCATCTTCGGCCATAGTTGGGAAGAAAACAAATTCACAAGGACCCTAATTACATTAGTTGTTGGCAATGCGGGAGCATTACAAGCTGTTGGTGCCTTTACCGTAATTGACGTCACTTCCGGTGTGGTGACGTCGCCTACCTCCAGCCAATGGGAATTATCAGCTCTGGTGACGTCACTTTCCGCCAGCCAATGCGAATTATCCTCTCTTGTGACGTCACTTGTCCCAGCCAATGGGCGAATTTTATGAACTAATTTTTTTTAACTTGTTAGACCTTAAAGCTGTTGCATTAAAACGACAAAACGGCTCGAAGTTCCTACCGGCGGCCATTCATATCGAACCGTTGCGCCTTCGTCAGCTCCACAGCGCCGACGTCACTTTCCGCCAGCCAATGCGAATTATCCTCTTTTGTGACGTCACTTGTCCCAGCCAATGGGCGAATTTTATGAACGACAACTAATTTTTTTTCACTTGTTAGACCTTAAAGCTGTTGCATTAAAACGACAAAACGGCTCGAAGTTCCTACCGGCGGCCATTCATATCGAACCGTTGCGCCTTCGTCTGCTCCGCAGCGCCGACCGGCGCCGAAGTACATTCCGACGAGCTTTTTTTAATATACACAAACGACGCTCAAGTGGCCTCCCGGCGGCGGCAGGCGGCGCAGCGGTCGTTATAGCGCCTGCTGCGCGTATACTATGGTTTGTAAACACACTCACCCGGTCAAGGCGAATCGCGGGGCCGTCTTCCTGCACCGGCTCTTTAAGTGCCCTCTCCACCGCAAGGGGGCCACCGATTGTTTTCGAGGCGGTCATGCGACCGCCGCGCCACTTGTAAAGGGGCGCCCCGCTGTGGAATGCTCCGTGGACCATGCTCCCGTCGGTCTGTCCGGGGCGGCATGGCGTTCCTCCGTAATTACCACCACCGGGGCTGTAGTGTAACACACGCCGTCTTTGCACCCTGAGAGAAACAAGCGGAAGGGGGGGGGGGGGGGGGTTGCCCGCATCTGGGCCATCGGATCAATTTAGTAGGCCGCATGAAGCAAGAAGACCTGTTGCCAGGCTATAGTTGGGCCTTATGGTGGAGCGCTGTTATGAAAACAGCGGTTGTGAAACGCCCAGTGTACCGAAACCCGTCACTCCAGCAGACTGGACGTTGGGAGATTAGCAGATGGTCGCACCATCTGCGGCAATCACACAAACTGCTTAGTGTTGCTAAGAGCCCGGTTATGACTGAGGAAGGAAGAGTTGCAGAGCGCCAGCGATAGTTCAGTGCTTAGCCGAGAGACGGCGCCACCTCTGCTAAGCTCCAAGAAATGGGCCGTATCTCGAGCGGGGCTTTGGTTTTCGAGTTAACTTGTACTGGAATGGAGAACCCCGAGCTCAGTTATTCACGAGTTGATAAGACTGTGCGTAAATCACGAAGAGATTGAAAGCACGTCTTGAAGCACTGCTGCTCAATAGATGACAGCTAATACAAAGAAGCCCGTTGTGCATTAGCCGTTTCGGACTGGGCAGTTTTTATTTTTATTTTCTTGGCTGCCCACCGTCTAACAAAATATATCACAAACATCAGATCTGGATAATAGGTTTTTAATATACGTATGATGTCAACTGTGGTCTGTTTGGAACAGTGCGTTGTAATTAATTTGAATGTCCAGTCTACATGAATGAATGAACCCCTTTTTACTGGCTTTAAAACAGAAGGCGCACGCTGAAGCGTCATTAACACTGACAAGCAGGTTGGGCTGTCCTCCCTCTCTTTCGCGGTAGCTCGCTTCGATATTCTTGTTTTTCTAATTCCAGGACGCTTACCTCATTTGAGAGCTTTAAGCTCTTTCGGTGCCGCCGTGTTTGAATTTTTTTATTTCTAAGTTCTTTGTTTCCTTTATCCCATAACCGTCTCAGTTTTAATAATTTTTATACTGTTTTGTTTCATTTTATTTGTGCTTTACTTCCTCGTCCCCTTTTCGAGATGTCTCTGTCCCTGGGCCGCTTCTCCTACGCTTTAAACAGAAAGGATTATAAGAGGAGTAAACTATCCTATAGTGCATTCCCTTCCATAAAAGGGAGTGGGCTAGAGGATAACTTACTTCATTTTTACTCCCAAATAGGCATATTCGTGTTTGGAATGTATACACAGCGCATAGCACGTCAGAGTAGTACACACGGTGCAGCTAAAACAGCTGCTTTTCGTTGAACGAACGTCTCTGTCTCTGTATGGGTATTAAGCGGCTGCTTCACTCTTATGAATATCGTCTATAGTCAATCTGTAAACTTCTTATAGACTATATTGCCTTCCTACAGATATTTCTTTTTGCCTACTTATAATCTATAGACTGTCTATTGACAGAAGTCTGCTAAAATTGTATGGCCATAAATCTATGTATTGTATATAGACTCTAATACTTTCTATAGTATTTCTATTGCCTATAGACTGTTATATAGGGTTCGTGTATTGACCGTCTATAGACTTTATGAACAAAAGGCTATGGACAGTCGATAGACTGTGGAAATAAATTTTTGTAAGTGCTGCAGACATACGGAAGCAGTGTAAAACAGACACTGTGGTCTTCTTTCCTATGGCGAAGAGGTCGTCCCTCTTCTGGGCTGGCAGTAGCAAGCGAGGTGTATTGCACATACCTCGACTGCACCGGTTGTCGCGTTGGCGTGCGGAGTTTCATCTCAGAAGAGATGGAAATTTCGGAGTGGGGCGAACAGGCTACACTTCTGAAAGCGCTGGTGCACAGGGTGCAGGTCAAACTATTCTTTTCTTCATTAACAAGTCCTTTGGATATCTTGGCTACCGACAGTCATTGAGCGGCCTTAACTTTCAACCGAATCTCCCGGTTCTCCATAGTACATTCACGGTGCCAAATTGCATACCGCAAATTGTGCCAGTTCCCACTCAGTAGTTACTTTTGAGTCATACCGTATGAGCGTTTCGGTAGGTGTACACGAAAGCAGCTTTAGGACACGGGACTGTACCGCAGATATTGACGATGTCCCTCTGACAGTTATATCTAAAGCGTGGGAATTGTGGGCAATTCAAAACCGCTCGAGCCTGTAACCGTGCAACATCATCAAATTCCTCAACCTCAACCTCGACGAGTGGTCTGACATGTATCTTGACAGCACCGAGATGCTACAAAGAGTTCATATTAATACATTTCATTGTTCTTTACTGTGCTTATTGAACAAGCAAACGGTACTGTCCCATCAGAGCAGCGGTCGCGAGTCGACGTTCGTCCCGCCTCCTTTGGCAGTCGATATCGCTGCGGCGTAACTTGGCGGCGATGTGCACAGAATGAAAATATTTACACATGTGCGTTCACTAACTCGCCTTACTTCGCGCCTTAATGTCTTGAGCGAAGTTGTGCCAAAACGTGGGAGTCGTGTCGCCGTCGTCGTCTGCGTGCCAATTATTTCATCGACCTGCCACTTTACGGGGCCTCTCTTCTTGTTTCTGGCGTATACGCCCTCCTCTTTCCAGCGGTATCATTTGTTGCATTCGTTATTCAGCGTTGTGATCGTCTTCCGGGGGGTTCCAGCTTTTTTTTTTTTTTTACAGCGAGAGCTGTTATACGGAGACCTCCCCGGCGGATGTCGACGGTATACGCGTCACGTGACCAGCGCCAGGAGGCGCATGACCGCGCGCCCGTCGCGATCGTTGTGGCAGCCCGGTTTGCCCAAAAAGTCTGTAGGTCTAATACTTTACTGCAGGTCTTGGGCGTTTAAAAAAAAAACAGCCAGCAGCAGGGCGTATAGCTTTGGCAACTATAGCGCGTTCGGTGGCAGAGCGCAAATACGTACTTGAATTTTTTTTTTCACACATGTTTGCCTCAGCTTCTTCTTCGATTTTGCCGGCTACATTTCGGCGCACGATAAATTTAGAACTTTCTGAAACCTGGCAGCTGCGACGGGTTGGCGCTTTGCTCGTAAGGTGGATGCACCTCTCGAAGTGTTGCCACATACATTCGGCGGCGACTGTACTGCGATGTACCTACAAGTTCCCGTCGAGCCGTTCGAGTAGCATGGGCGAATCTAGTTCGAGTGTGTAGCCGCGTGTCGATGGCCCATCCCAGCCGCTTGTCGTCAGCCCGAATGTAGTCCAAGGACTCGCGGCCTGTCAGACGCCTCTCCTCTTCGCTTGCGTAGTAGTAGTGTATACTACGGGGCAGGTGTTGGCTGCTGCACGTCGAAGCCTGCTTTGCGCGGCTGACTCGACGCTTCTTCCGAGGGTCACCGCGGACACGCGTCTGAGGCGTCCCCTTGAGGCTACACGGCGGCTGGGTCGTGCCGCGTTTGGACAACCTACTTCCTTACACAGCGTGCCTTGGCTTACGATGGCCTGCCAGCCGTCCAGCCTGCCTGCCTTCCCGATCGTGGGAACGGACCGCGTCGCTCCGAGCGCTGCCCAGCGGCTGGCTCCCTTCTGCGTGCTCTCCTATATACGGCTTACTTGTGACCTACGTTTTGGGTCCTGTTTTCTTGTTTTAAGAGCGTTAGCTCTTACTCATCACGTTTCTCGATTTCTTGGGGTCTGCTAGCACCTCCCTTCGGCGTGAAATTTCCTAAGCCCGAGTTGAGTGAAAGAAGAAAGGAAGAAAGAAGTGCCGTAGTGTAGGGCTCCGGTATAATTTCGACCCCCTGGGGATCTTTAACGAGCACTGACATCGCACAGCACACGGGCGCCTTGGCGTTTTGCCTCCATAAAAACGCTAAGGCGCCCGTGTGCTGTGCGATGTCGGTGCACGTTAAAGATCCCCGGGTGGTCGAAATTATTCCGGAGCTCGCCTCTACGGCACCTCTTTCTTCCTTTCTTCTTTCACTCCCTCCTTTATCCCTTCCCTTACGGCGCGGTTCAGGTGTCCAACGATATACGAGACAGATACTGCGCCATTTCCTTTCCCCAAAAACCAACCAACCAACCTAAGCCCGAGGAATTCAATATGGCGGGCCCCCATAGTAAATCGATATAGCGACCCAATCGGTGATTGACAGGTGACGCAATTAGTATATCGAATTGGTGATTGATTGGTGA
Source organism: Amblyomma americanum (assembly GCF_052857255.1). NCBI lineage: Eukaryota > Metazoa > Arthropoda > Arachnida > Ixodida > Ixodidae > Amblyomma > Amblyomma americanum. The sequence continues at coordinate 30,688,710 of NC_135507.1, read as the reverse complement.
CGTCACTGATATATCGAATTGATGATTGATTGGTGACGTCACTTATAAATTCAAGATGTCACATTCGTATTTCCATTGTTGTACCTAGCTTTAATCTCCTTCATATCAATTCTACTAAACCAAACAGCTTACGCTCGTTACTTCAACGTCTTCCAGATGGCGGCGGCATCGTTTTTCGCATTTCCGATTCGAAGGGCGTCGAATCGTTGAAGGGACGCTGAGGACGATTTCATTTAACCTGTGCTCCTAGAAAATACTACATAGGTCTTCGTGGCTATGCCGATGTGTCTTCGGCAGCAGAAGACGCGTTGATTGCCGAGAACATTTTGTATAAAATTTTCTCGCCTGTCGATTCGAAGTCGTGACGTCAAGACCGAAAACGACATTGTAGTCATCGAGAGCTCGTAGCGACAGCTCCTTGCTCCAGTTGAATTGAAAAAAAAAAAACTGGACGTGATTGGTATGAACTTTTTTTATCGTGGATTGATATAGTGGGGAATACACGGACGTGAGGGTGATTTTCTTCCGTTGACTGATTGGTTGATCAGACTATTTACTTGCTAGATCAGAGCTGTGGCCTGTTATGCTATAGTCAGATACAACTCAAACACCAAGTGGCAAAGGCCCCTCAAAGAAGGCCCTCCAGGCAATGGCATCGACCGATTCCCATGACGCCGTGGGTTAATCTCCGTGTACCTGCTAGCTTGACACCACAGGGAGTGGCAGATAAAATGACATTGACCACGGATTAATCGGATTAATCGCGGCGTCATGAAAATCGGACGACGCCTTTAGCTGGAGGGCCTCCTTTGAGGGGCACATACCGCTTCGCTCTTGAGTTGTATCCGGTAATAGTTCTAGTGGAAGGTTCCGGATTAATTTCTCGCCACCTGGATTTTTTTTGTTGTGCACTGATATCGCACAGCAAATAGACGGCTTATGCATTTCGCCCCCGTTTCTGTATATGCGCTGTCTAAAACAGTTTGTCGGTATAGTTGAAGGTAAGCTGAACTGACGTAAAGCGATGACTTCCAGAGGGGTGTTGTTATCTAGAAAAGAGTCAGGCTATAGGCGAGTTGCTACAGGCTTCGTTGATAGTTGTAAGTTCAGTGCTGCTTTGTCGCCTTCTTCTCTGTCCCTCTTTTGCGCGCTGTTTGAAATTATGTGGAGCTGTCCTTAGCAGCTTGGCAGCCGGCTATGCTTCTCTGGAAGCCGTGACCTCGGAATTAATCTGTAGTCATCTAATCCTCAGCATTTGTTTTAACGTGATGCGGGGTTTTGGCACCAGGAAGAATCATCAAGCATCCAATATTCACGCTTTCGCTGCATTCACCAACTTCAGAGACAAGTCTTGCAGGACGAACCAAAGAGAAAAACTGAGAATGTTAATGTTCGTTTAGAGACAAAAACGACATGCAGCGTTTCCTTACATGCGTTTAGTGTTACGTGCGCATCACAATTTTTCATGCGTGCCCCTTCGGTAAGGAATGATTTTCTGAGTACGTGAAGGCAAATCTTGGGATACTTACCAAATGTTCTAATTTTTATTTTGTTTACCCTGAATGTCTTTCTGGCGTTACGCTGAAGAAAACAAAGCACTTTCAGATTACGATACAGGCGGTAATGTAATGTGAAATTACTTACAATACAGCGTACAAAATACAAAAAGTACAGGAAGTGATGTCCGTAAATGTCATTGAATGTGCTACATAACACGATCAGCACAGATATAACTTTCAGTTGTAGTATGTGTGTGTGCGATGTAGAAAGCATATTTATTCATATATTTTCTCGCTTCTTCAAGTGGAGTTATATCTGTCATTTTAATACAGCGTTATTCCAGTCGATGTTCGGAAGACCCGAAATATTCGCATAGTCCTCTCATGTAATCGCACTCCGTCTCCGAAAGAGGGAGCTGCTGTCGGCGTCGCCTATCAAACATGGTGCCGAATTTTAGAACTCCTGCGCCTGCAGCGCCTCCTCTTAGGAGACTATCAGGTCGGTGCGATGCCTGCGGGTGGTGGCGTCACCTATCGGCGGCGTCCTGCATACAATAAGAGCGTATTGAGCAGTTCTGTTTTCTACCAGCAGGTGGCACGACAATCTGTAAATTGCCTATTCTATTATTCATTGTGTCTGTATTTAATGCTGGTGTTTATAGGAGTGTCTAAACCGGCATGATTAAAGAGCTGTCTTTGTGGGGCGTTTCGGTCATCTCGCTGCCGGCAGCTGTTGGCGCACGCGGCCTTGCCGCGATAAAAACACGCATGCGGCTAATTTGCATGGGTAAACGGGTGCTCCGCGTGCCCGCTACGTGGTGGAGTGAGCGTGCGGTTTTTAATGCGAACGCCTGTACGATTTCGAAGGTCTTCGCCGCGGGCTCACTGTAAAGTATTTTAAAGTTCGGTGTCCTCCCCCCCCCCCTCTTATTTTTTGTTTACCAGACCCCTTAAAAAATGGTCGGTAGACTGTTTACAGACTTCTTATAGACTCGATTGCCTTCCTATAGAAATTTTCTTTTGTCTGTTCATAGTCTGTAGACGAAAGTCTACTAAACGTTTCTGGCCATAAATCTATAGACTGTCTATTGTATTTGTATTGCCTGTAGACTAGTCTATGGGATTTGTCAATAGAATGTCTAAAGATTTTATAGACAAACGTCTGTGGACACGCTATAGACTGTGTGAAGAAATTTTTCGAAGGGAGTGGCATCGCGTGCAGACAAGAAATAAGGAAATATGAGATCGCATTAAGTTTACCGCAACTTGGACCACCATGCCAATCGACGACATAGTTATGAGTGGGGTTCCGAATTGCACTTTTTCGTTTTGTCATAGGCGTCACTATTATTACTGTCATTAGAATGTCCTTCACGCATCTGAGGTGCTTGCATCGGGAATGCTGGTTATTTTGTTAAATCCCGCAGCACAATGCAGCGTGATGACTGCTTTCCATATCTGGGGGCTTCGTTTCACGGTGGTAGTAAAAGGAAAGCTGGGCACTCTCTCTGGAGAGACTAAATAAATATTGCTTATCTCAGGAACACATTCATGCGACCGGCTACAAAACTGCGAACTAAATGCACAACACGAATAGGATGGTGTGAGATCGAAGTCAATTTCTGCTTTGAGATAAGGTGCACATATGGAGATTTGGAGCTCATTGTTTGTTCCGTCTTTAGGCAATGCTAGACATCCTAATCCTCCTCCCTCCAAACCCACCGCCGGCTTGTCTCTGAGCTACTTTTGGTAATGGCTAGTTGATACTTGAGGAGTTGTAACTCCGCGTCGAGAGTAGCGAGACTTTCGTGCGGTGCCAATACTGCCCGATCCTTACTTCTTTTTGTGTATCACCGAGGCCTGAATAAATGTCAAGAATTTGCAACATGCGCGCTGCTCACGTAATACTGCACACTCACATATCGATTGATCCGCAAGTCTGAGCTTATTAAATAGAAACAACGCGAACATAAGCTGAAAGCACCTGCTCTCGTCCTGGTAAGTCGTCTTCGCCGTCAGCAGAAGAGTACCGCAGTGAAACATGCACACCCAGTCGGGGTGACTGAGATGAGGCAAGCATTAATCACACCTTCAAGCCCGCTACTCGTATACACAAGCAAACCAAGTTTCGCCGAGCACCTCGCACACTTCATAGAACGGAGGAGGGTGAAGAATTTTTTATTGTTGTTTTGAAGGGGCCAGTTATTCCGTTACTGAAACCGGACTCGTGATGTGTGAAGACCGCTCAATCTCTGGAGAAAGCGGAAATAGCTCTCTCTCTCTCTCTCTCTCTCTCTCTCTATATATATATATATATATATATATATATATATATATATATATATATATATATATATATATATATATATATATATATATATATATATATATATATAATTGGTTTTGGGGGAAAGGAAATGGCGCAAACGCGCCGTAAGGGAAGGGATAATAAAGGAGGGAGTGAAAGAAGAGAGATGTTCCGTAGTGGAGAGCTCCGGAATAATTTCGACCCATTTGTGATCTTTAACCTGCACTGACATCGCACAGCACACGGGCGCCTTAGCGTTTTGTTTAGGTATCCCTTTTTGCGTACTTTTCACACTTTTATTTTCAAAAAGCGGCGTTGGCACTTTTGCTGTGTTCCCATATCGGAGGATATAACACGCGTGAACTTCCTCGATCAAGTCAGCGTATCAGGGAAGGAATCGATTAGTGAGTACTCAAACGCTCTATACCCGACTCCCTATATGCCTTCCTACGCTCTACCCGACGTTTCGGCTTCTACCGTGTGTCCACGTTGTGCAAGAATTATGAACCGACGTTGTCGTCACAATATCCCCCCCCCCCCCCCCCCCGTATCGGCTCTCCGGGCGCTTTCGACAAAAACTTCCGACCGCCCCCCGTCTTTCGTTGTCATGCTGATTGGCGTGCCTCCTTGGGCTAGCTGTTCGTCCAATCGCTTTGCTCGGCGGGTTGAGTTATGCGGTCGCGATCCGTGCCAGTCTGTCTGCACAGCGCACCACACAGCGCAATCGGTTGTCCGTCTGGACGTGAAGGGGGGGGGGGGGGGGGCGACCTCTATTGTCGCGCGATTCGAGCCGTCATTGTGTGTCCCCCAGACAGTAGCCGTTGTGCCTGTGTGGCTGGCCGGTAATGGGGACAAAAGGGCCGCAGCTTTAAGACATTGGCTTGACCGCTGCCTCAATGGAGCAGCCCTTCGCTGGGAACGCGCGCCAGCGAACCCGCCTGACGAAAGCTCGTCGTGGTGGTGGTGGTCCCCGTCCGATGGACTATAGAGAGACGGCCTGGGAATTTGCGTACGGATTGCGTTCGGGAGGAGCCGGTGCGTTGCTCCATTATGTCGTCAAGGTCGGGCATGTGCTCTGAGCAATGCTTCTGCGGTCGGCGTTCTTTTCACGCGTTAATTGATATGTCGAAACCTTCGGGAAGACTAGCGGTGGCTCCATGAAGGTGACAGTGATGATGAGCAGCCTGAAGGAAGCAGCGGATACCGGTCTGGAAGCACGGAGCTCTCGCTCGGTGCACGGTGCTTTAGTTTGTCCATTCTGGCAAGCATTAATATGGCCCTGACCTCAGGCAAATTAAAGATTGTCCAGGAGAAGGCTAGCAGTCATCAGTCATAGACCTGAAAATGTTTTCTTTTTGTTTTAACAGCAATTGTGTGACATGGGACTTTCAGTCTGGAAAACGGCGTCACCACCGCCTGTACCTCCATTCACCAGCTATAGCCTCTGTCATGCACAAACTCTGTCACGCACCGATATCCGCGTTGTTCTGTCATGTACCAACTAGCCATCTCCACACTATTCTGCGATGTGCCATATCTAGCCCACATCTCCACGTTATTGCATTTCGCCGTGCTAATATGTATGTCGTTACAGAAAATTCCCGCCTTGGCCTGCTCGCTAATAGGAGGGTTTGTTTTGGGTGGGGTGGTAAGTAGCTGCAGCTTTCGAAAACTTTGCTCTGTAAGATCACGTGACACATGTGAGCCTGCCCCTTTGGAGGACATGGTGTAAACTGTGGCTGTCATTTCTTTGGATCAGAAGGTCGGCAAGACGTCTGGGAATACTTTTACAGACAACTAGCTGTTAAGAACATGTTTCCCGGTTTTTGCGGCGTCGGCATTGGCATAACACTGCGCCCCGCTGACTGGCCAGCATACAGTGACGTCACATGACGTCACTGCAATACGCCGTGGCAACGCGCCACGCTGAGTGGTAAATGTTTCGTGGCACCTAAAATTGTGGCCAGTGCGGGACAAGAAATAAACAAGCTTCACTAGTCTCGACTTGCGTTTAAATCATTCAACCAATCAATCGATTGATCAATTAAATAAATCAAAGTTTTACAGAAAAAGAACTAGGTATGTACGTATTTACAGTACTTTCAGAAAAAGGTCCCAAGGTGAGAAACTGAGGGATGACCTCCCATGACTGGTAACAAAGCCTAATAAATTAGGCAGCAGAAGGGATACAATGTGTCGTAAGTTTTGACGACCATTATACAAAGGGGTTAATATATAAAATAATTTCGAAGCCTCGTTATTGGCAAGTAAAATTAGGCTAAAAACAGAGCCAGAACCATCGTGTGTCTGGTCACATAACGAAGCTTGGGCTGTCTTGACGTCACTGTCTGTGACTAATGCACCGATTTGCAATTAGCGTCACCCTGCATACAGACTGAAGAGGATTGCTATTCGGCATTCAGTTCTCACTGTCGCTATATAACTAACGCGACATACTCCATCGAGGCATTTTGTCGTTGGCTGCCAAGCACGGATGCGCTATGCGCATTTGATAGACGAGCGACCGTTTTCCTTTTGGTACGAGAGCAGTGTTGAGCTGCGCGGCGCAACCACTGCATGACTCAACGGGAAAACAACAGAACTCGGCGATGGGTGGAGGATGTATCTGCGATCAAGGAAGTCACTCCTAAGAATCACCTGACCGTGCTCGACAACTCTGTCCGCTTACAGCTGCTACGCTTGATGACAGGGGAGTCAGAGGCGTAATTTGCGACAACGCGAATGGACAAGGACGAACTTAAGGAGGGCAGATGTATAGGCCAGCTGGTGACACATCAGGAGGCTATAGACAGCAGACACATGACACCACCCTTTGTCGTCACCTCCATGTGTCCTGTGTCTGGACAGGCGCACTTTTTTTCAACGGGAAGTTGTTTATGAACAAAGTTTCTTTGGAGTGTAATAAGATTGTACCATAAGAATCAATAAATCTGCAGGTCCCCCGTCGAGACGCTTGTAGCTGTCTGTTTTATATTTTCATAAGCACACCCCATTGATTTTTTTTTTTGCAGTGTATCAGTATGGTAGACATTTGAATAAAATATTCGTAATGTTCGCCGCCATTCGACAGTCGTGCCTGATCATCTGAAGTGTCGAACACGGGATCACGCCGATGTGTCATAATCTGTAGAATGCGTAATTGCTAAGGGGACAATACTACAGCAACTGAGTGACGTTTAGGACAGGAAAGGTTCGACCCTGTGTTCTTGTTGAATGCGTTTTTCTGTGCAGACGACAAACGTGTATGTAAGAAATTAAGTTCAGTGCATTCGTATCAATTAGCGCTTTAATGAAGCCAATAAGACCAAAAAAATGTTTTTCGCGCTTCAAAAAAGGTTGTCAGCAGCGTCGTTTCCATCAAAATGAATGAATTGGTCCAACAGGACCTGTTACTTGTGAGGAGTCAGCTGGGCGGACATGAAACCAGCGCGTGAACAAGCGACTCACGCCGCGAGGGCCATCTGTCGGCGGCGCGCGCAGACTCTAGTGCGGCGCCACCTTTTCACGATGGCCGCTTCCATCCGACGCGCGCGATGGTGGCGCCGCCTCGGGCATCTGGCGGCCAGCTGCCGAACTACGCAAAGCAACAGGTGTCCGCGCGCAGTTCGACGCCCGGCGCCGCTGCAACAGACGATAAACCGCGCCAGCAGGTTTGGCTCGCACGGCCAGCTTCACGCTGCTCGACTGGTCCTCGCTCTTGACTGCGTTACGATCTACGCCCCCCCCCCCCCCCCTCCCCTCTTCCTTCGTCGCTCAGCCGTCGCGCGTCTTCGCTCTGTGGCTGCCATCATCTCCGCAAGCGTCTGTCCTGGGGAGCACTGGAAGGCAAGCCGTGCTGCGCGTTGCCGTTGTTGGCTGTGCTGAGAACCCGCTGTGTTCGGCGTCATCGTTGTTCGGGTCCCCTATAACTCACTGGAGACTCCTTTGTGAACGGGGTGTTGCGAGTTCAACTTCCTGACGTCTCTCCGGTAAGTGGTTAAACGCACTTGCTTAATTAGTTGCGGTGTTTCCTCCTGAGCTTCTTGCGAGACATCTTCACAAAAGATCAATGAGGGATTCGAGGTGTAAAAGAAAGCTTATGTTTGCGTTAAAAGCCGGTAGTGATCTTTCGGTGTGACAATCCTGGAGGACTGCTGTCACGTTGTTTCGGTCTTCGCGTGAAGTTGTATGCTTGATCGACGTCCGCAGCTCTTCTGTGGGGACTATTTCGTTTTTCAAACGAGGTTTTCGCCCCCACAAAATGGGTAAAATGAAAATGTTGGCTGGATGTATAGCATGTCTATCTACGAAATCAATTAGGTGCTGCAATGTGAAAACACTTCGACGTCACCATTCTGAAGGAGTTTGCCGGAGTCGGGAAAGACGTCTTATTAAACGTCTAGCTGAGATGTGACGTCAAGCTGTGCGCTGGGGTCTCGAGGCATTGAGTGCCTCTGTGCCGTACTGTTACAAAGCATTCTGAAGCACACAGCGCGTGACCAGCGGTGCTCGTTTTGTTCTTGTCTCTTAACGGGAACGTGCCGCTGATCACCAGTTCCTGTTCTCACTGCGCATGCACCTGACTCATGGGTATAAAACCAAAGTGTGCCGCAGGCGAATGTTCCGAAGTCAGCAGTGCTAAGATTTAGCCCAATGCTTTCAGTGAGTGCCGTCTGGCAGCTTTGATTCTACAATCGGGTGTGCACCTGTGACCAGGCAGAATGTGTCGATAAGCTGCTGCAGACGCATCCTACAACAGCGCTTGAAACTCGGCCGTCGATTACGAGAAATGTGCTTATCATGCTTCGTAATCACTGGGACTTCAGCGCGGCCGCTTTTGGCTGTTCGCGTTGTTCACTCAGTAAATCGCGTTCGCTGTCATCCAGCTATGGGGCCCACGCGGTTTGTATCAATTCTTGAGGGAACATTTCCGCGCCAAACATTCGTGTGGAGCAGACCCAGGTATGAAGGTTCTGCTCTGTCGTATAAAACCTGGCGATAAAAAAAAAAAACTCGAATGTGTGTTCTTACTATAGGATGCAAACTGTGATAGTCTAATTGCGCTAGTGTAACGTTCTCTACAATAGCACTGTCCTAAAGGTCGAAGAGGCGAAAAAAACAACGAACAACGTATTCGTTATGTGGTCTAACTGGCATTTGCAAGCTTTCAAATTCGCTTCCTGGTATTCTTCACGTGCGCGAACCGTGTTTGGCGTGCTCGCAGTGGAAAGCGCCCAGCTGCGGGAAGCGGTGTGACACGCGCTGCGTCACACGTCACCTCCGAGCCGGGCCGGCGGCGAGTTGTCACGGCTCTCAGGGTCACGTGGCAGATGTCAAATCTCGGTCACAGGACGTGAACGCGTGTTATTCCTGCCTGTGTTGTAGTGTTTCGTTTTTTTTTTTCTACCTTTCGTTATCATCGCGGGTCGGCGGGGGAAAAAATCAGGACTAATGAAATTGAGGGTTTTGCGGAAACCCTTTTGTTCGCAAAAATAGTCACGATGCAAAGTCATCAAGCGCCGACAATTGTTTACTAATTGAATATTAATTAAGCTGCGGACATGGTCTCTGTATGAGCTGATTTACAAAGCCCATGCAAATGCATGTATTTGAGGTAATGAAGTAAATAAAAGATACAGTAACACCTAATTACGTTGTGTTGTCAATTCGTCAGTATTGACAGCTGTTGATCATCATCATCAAAACTTTTATTGCCACCGAAATGAAACTCCTTTTTGGACGCCCCGGCAG